>NC_080404.1:37056785-37683214 GCF_030265065.1 Corythoichthys intestinalis
TGGCCTAGGGTGACCCTACCAGGGGACAAATCTTCTAGGGTCATTGGGTCCCCTCCACTACGATAAGATGACAACTCATGGAGGGGCAAGACGTGGACTGTAGGCCAACCTGTAAATAACTGACCTTCTCATAAATGTATCAGTGCTATCCAAGCAACAATGCTAAAGATGCGTTCTACAATGCTCTCCGAGAGCAGACTGCTACATTTGGTAACTCAGGCTAGGTTCATACAGCAGGTCTTAATGCATGAATCCGATTTTTTCGTGTTTGACTCGAGTGAGGCCTTAATTTGACAGTCCAAACGGGAAAAGTCACATAAAAGTGGACCATTTCAAATCTGATCTAGTTCACTTTCGTATGTGGTTAAAACCCGATCCGGGCCACATTTTTCCAGAATGTGGCTGCGGTCTGAACTGTCAAGTCCCCTAACTCGGAATGCATGCAGCAATTACGTCAGCAAAGAGCGAGAGAGACAGGCATAGGCGGAGTTTGACTTTTAGGGCAGGGGGGCACAACATGTTGATGACCCCGAAACGCAGTGTCAGCAATAGAATTAACTTACAACAACATTTATAAAAAATAAGTTGACAATGAGCATTTTCTGTTTCCCATCATTCTTGAGGGGAATTCTAAATCAGGCTGCTTAGGCAATACTTTTCGCCAAGATCGCCAACAAAGAAAAATCCCTTCAATCAAAAAAAGAAAAACTTCAATCATACAAAAAGTTTTTGAATGCGAAAAAATATTTGAGATTGGAAAAATTGGCATTTTAACACTTAATTTTTCATTCTAAAAGTTTTCTTTGATTGAAGCAATCCTTTTTGTGTTTGGGCCATATTATGGGTAGGGCATTTGTGTCTAAATCATTCAATCCCCCGAAAAAGTTGCTTCAATCAAAATAAATATTTTCAATCAGAGAAAACAATCATTTGAAAAATAAAATTGCTGTTCCCTAATATTTATAATTTTTTTTGAAAATTATATGCAAAGCAAATGACCATCTAAGGTGCTAGTCACATATCTGTTTGGAAAATAATTTTGACCCATTATAAAAATATAAATTTTTTCATTCATTTTTGTTGCAGTTTTATTGCTTAACAACTTTTATATATTTAGGAAAGTCAATTACATGCAATGACTCCCCACCAGGGAGGGCTGGGCCCCTTGGGGACAGGGCGCTACGGTAGCAGTGCAGCTGTGCATTTGCGTTAGCACATTGCTTGAACACGGCTTTTAGGGAAGGGGCAGACTTGACAACATTAATAAAAAAATAAAATGGATTGAGGATATGTTACGGCTCACTCCTCCTCACCTTCACATTCTCCCCACTGACTCTGCTCTGCACACCTGTCACCAATCACCACACCTGCCTCCACTCCACAATCAACCACCTGCCAGTATAAGAGACCGGTCTGCACAACATTTGGCGCCAGAGCTTCACCTCACCACGCATGCAATACTGAGCCAATCCAGCCTTCCAGCACATTCAAGAAAACTGCAGAGCCACCACTTCTCACCAATTTTCCTTTATTTAATAAACACATCTTGGACTTTGGATTTCTAACTTCTCTTTGCTGTGCTTTTGGGTCACACCGTCTTGCCACCATAACAGTAAGCTCTGGCCAAGGGACCCAGCCAGCATGTCGCAGTCAGAGAGGCCCACGGCTCCGAATCCACGTCGGCCCCAGGACCAACTGTTGGCACAACATTCTCACCAGCTTTCGGAGGCTGCTGCTCTCTTCTCTGGATTGAGGGAGGAGGTCCGGGCGGTGTCGGGTCTCCAGCAGGCCCAGGCATCTGAACAACAGTCCCAGGTCAGCCAACTCACACTTCTGGTTCAAGCTCTCACTGACCGAGTCGCCGCTCTCAGCGCACAAATGTCTTCCCCTCCGGTTCCTCCTGCCACAGTCCCTCTGCCAGACGCACCCTCTGCCCAGGAGCCCCACCTTGTTGCTCCGGCCCTGTATGACGGCTCTTTTTCGCTCTGCCGTGAATTCCTCATGCAGTGTGAGTACATATTTGAACTACAACCAAGCATGTATTCTACTACCGCCGCTCGTATAGCCTACATCGCTAACCTCACCACAGGGCAGGCCCGTCGGTGGGTTATGGCTAGCCGAGAGGGCTCTGCACCTTACATGCATGATTACACAGCATTTGTCAAGGAATTCAGGATGGTTTTCGATCATGAGGCCCCTGGGCAGGACGCTGACACTGCCCTTTCAACCCTCCAGCAGGGTTCTCTTTCAGTAGCTGAGTATGCCACTGAATTTCGTATCCTCGCGGCTCGCTCTCAATGGAATGAGCCTGCTCTGTTCAGTGCGTTCCGACGAGGTCTGGCGGAGCCCATAAAGGACGCCTTAGTGGGTATAGAGAGGCCTACTTCTTTGAACCAGCTCATCACACTCTCTATATCCCTTGACGAGCGACGCCGTGAGCGCAAGCGAGAGAGGGCTCACCAGTGTCATGCTGCGACCAGATTACTTCCTTCACCTCCGGTGAGTCGCAACCAGCTTTCTCAGCTCTCCCCTGCTTCCTTGATACCTACTGGTGAGGGGGAGCCCATGCGGTTGGGAGGGGCCCGTTTGACTCCAGCCGAACGTGAACACCGGAGACTATGGGGGCTCTGCTTGTATTGTGCTAGCTCCGCACACTCTGTTGGCTCTTGTCCAAGCCTGTCTTCAAGAGCTCCCTCAGTTCGAACCCCTAAAGACACGGCTCACTCGGTCGGGACGTTCCGTGTAAGCCGCTTGTCCAATCCCCGCTCCAGCAGAGCCAGGTTCCTTGTCACTCTCGCCTGGCTGGAGCGGAAAATCACTGTCCCAGCAATGATTGACTCTGGTGCTGATGAATCTTTTGTCGACCGTTCTTATGCCCTAAAGGTTGGACTCCCCATCACGCCCCTGGAGGGGTCGCTCTCAGCGTTTGCGTTGGATGGTCACCCCATGGCTCCCATCACTCATCGGTGTGAGGCTCTCACCCTCACAGTCTCGGGTAACCACGTGGAGATGATCCGTCCCTACGTTATCGCCTCACCTGACACACCCTTCATCCTAGGCAGACCTTGGCTGGAACTCCACACACCGCATGTCTGTTGGCGTTCTGGTCGCATTCTCTGCTGGAGTATCCCTTGCCACGCCCGCTGCCTTCGGTCCGCTCCGACACCATCCTTGGCTGAACGACCCAGTCCCGCTCCACCTGACCTCACCAAGGTTCCTCCTGTGTACCACGACCTGGGAGAGGCTTTCAGTAAGGAGCGCGCTTGTAGCCTTCCTCCGCACAGACCCTACGACTGCGCCATTGAGCTCCGTCCTGGAGCTGAACTTCCAGCCAGTCGCCTCTACAACATCTCCCCCCCTGAGAAGGCAGCGATGGACAGTTACATCAATGAGTGCCTGGCTGAAGGTCTCATACGCCCGTCCACATCTCCGGTGGCTGCTGGCTTCTTTTTCGTCAAGAAGAAGGGTGGAGACCTGAGACCATGCATTGATTACAGACAGCTCAACAGCATCACTATCAAAAATAAGTATCCGCTCCCCCTCATGAGCTCAAATTTTGAACCACTCATCGGTGCTACAGTCTTTACAAAGCTGGACCTCCGAAATGCATACCACCTTGTCCGTATCCGGGAGGGGGACGAGTGGAAAACGGCCTTCAAGACCCCCCGTGGACACTACGAGTACCTTGTTATGCCCTTTGGCCTCACCAATGCCCCTGCTGTCTTCCAGGCACTCATGAATGACATACTCAGGGACATGTTAGATGTTTTTGTAGTCCTTTACCTGGACGACATCCTGGTATTCTCCCGTAGCCTTGAGGAGCATGTCCAACACGTCCGCTTGGTAATCCAGCGCCTTTTGGAGAATAGGCTATATATCAAGGCTGAGAAGTGCGTCTTTCACTCTCGCTCTGTCGAATTCCTCGGTCATATCGTGGAGGACGGCTGCATCCGTCCTGACCCCCGCAAGATTAAAGCCATCCTTGACTGGCCCAGACCGACTACCCGCAAACAGCTCCAGGGGTTCCTAGGCTTTGCAAATTTTTATCGCCGTTTCATACGGAACTATAGCCACTTAGCTGCGCCCCTCACTCAACTTACCTCCACTCTACGTCCCTATGTCTGGTCGCCGGCAGCCACCGCCGCCTTTGCAGTCCTCAAGAAACATTTCACTACTGCCCCGGTCCTTCTCCATCCTGACCCCTCCAGACCGTTTATAGTGGAAGTCGACGCTTCGGACATAGGTATTGGGGCTGTCTTGTCCCAACGTTCCGCGGAGGACCGGAAGCTACACCCCTGTGCCTTCTTCTCCCGCCGGTTACAGCCGGCGGAGGTGAATTATGACATCGCTAACAGGGAGCTGCTTGCTGTGGTAGCCGCTTTTGAAGAATGGCGCCACTGGCTGGAGGGCGCCAAGGAACCTATTGTCGTCTGGTCAGATCACCGGAATCTGACCTTCATCCGGGCCGCCAGACGCCTCAGCTCCCGCCAGGCACGGTGGGCACAGTTCCTGGACAGGTTCAATTACACTCTTACCTACCGACCTGGTTCCAGCAATACCAAGGCTGATGCCCTGTCACGACTCCATGCACCTGACGAGTCCTCTGCCGAACCAACGCCCATTGTTCCTGCTTCCCGGATTGTAGGGATGGTGACCCTGGACATAGAAGCCGAGGTCGAACGGGCCCAACAGGCTGAGCCCGGCCCTGGCAACTGTCCTCCCAACCGGCTCTTCGTACCAGACTCGATGCGATCCCGGGTGCTTCTGTGGGGCCATTCCAGTCGGTTTGCCTGCCATCCTGGATACCAACGTACCCTCACCTTCCTGAGCCGGAGGTTTTGGTGGCCGACCATGAGGGCGGATGTAAGGGAGTTCGTCGCTGCCTGCGACACCTGTTCCAGAGCCAAGGCATCTCATCAGCCACCAGCTGGCCTTCTGTGCCCTCTTCCAGTGCCCAATCGCCCTTGGTCTCACATTGCTGTGGACTTTGTTTCAGGTTTTCCTCCTTCCCAGGGCAATACCGTCATTCTCACTGTGGTGGATCGATTTTCAAAGGCGGTGCATCTGGTGGCGCTGCCAAAACTCCCCACCTCTGCTGAGATGGCTGATCTGCTTACCCAGCATGTGTTCCGGCTCCACGGGTTTCCCTGCGACATTGTTTCCGACCGGGGACCCCAATTCACGTCTCAGGTCTGGCGTGCCTTCTGCAAAGGTATTGGTGCCGCCGTTAGCCTTTCCTCTGGGTATCACCCCCAAACTAACGGACAGGCTGAACGCACGAACCAGAGCCTTGAGTCAGCCCTCCGCTGTGTGTCAGCTCTTCACCCAACCTCCTGGAGCAAGGATCTGCCATGGGTGGAATATTCTCTCAATACCCTGACCTGTTCCGCCACCGGCAGGTCTCCGTTCGAGGCCTCTCTGGGATACCAACCCCCTCTTTTCTCAGTCCAGGAGTCCGAAGCCTCTGTCCCCTCTGTCCAGGCCCATCTTCGGCGTTGCCAACGGGTGTGGGGGGAGGTCCGCTCCGCCCTACTACGTGCCAACGTGCGCTCCTGCCGTGGGGCCAACCGTCGCCGTACCCCTGCCCCAGTATACCGGACCGGACAAGAGGTCTACCTCTCCTCCGCCGACCTGCCGCTACAAGTGTCATCTAAGAAGTTAGCTCCAAGGTATGTCGGTCCCTTCACAATTGACAGTGTTCTGAGTACCACAGCTGTTCGCCTCAAACTCCCTGCCGCCATGAAGCACGTGCATCCGGTGTTCCACGTCTCCAAGATCAAGCCTGTCTCTTCGAGCCCTCTCATGCCCGCTGCCCCAGCTCCTCCGCCGCCCCAGTTGGTTGATGGGCATCCCCAATGGAAGGTCCGGCGTCTACTGAAGGTCCGTCGTCGTGGCCGCGGCTTTCAGTACCTGGCAGACTGGGAGGGTTACGGCCCGGAGGAACGTTGCTGGATCTCGAAGCGCCTCATCATGTGTCCCTCTCTTCTTCGAGAATTCTACGAGGCAAACCCTGATGCCCCTGGTCGGCCGCCAAGAGGCGCCCCTCGGAGGGGGGGTACTGTTACGGCTCACTCCTCCTCACCTTCACATTCTCCCCACTGACTCTGCTCTGCACACCTGTCACCAATCACCACACCTGCCTCCACTCCACAATCAACCACCTGCCAGTATAAGAGACCGGTCTGCACAACATTTGGCGCCAGAGCTTCACCTCACCACGCATGCAATACTGAGCCAATCCAGCCTTCCAGCACATTCAAGAAAACTGCAGAGCCACCACTTCTCACCAATTTTCCTTTATTTAATAAACACATCTTGGACTTTGGATTTCTAACTTCTCTTTGCTGTGCTTTTGGGTCACACCGTCTTGCCACCATAACAGGATAAGCCTAGGAATGCTCGGTTTTCTCTCTGTTCCAAATGAGCAATATTTCAAGATTGCTTACATGACCAAGAGTCAGGGAAAACTGTCCGTATTTGTGTGTGTGCGTCATGTCTAGTTATTTGTTTTGATGCTCCTGTGTATGCGGGTCAGTTTGCCCAGCACATCTTGGACTGCGAAGTAGTGCGCATGCATGATACTTGAACAGACTCAATGGACAAAGGCAGTTTGAACGGGCACGCCAAAAAAACAGATATGACAAAAAATCGGACGTGTGCATTTAGACCTGCGGTAGATGATGGATGGAATGATTGTATGAACCTAGCCTCAGTGTCGTTGGATAATGGCACACTTCACTTGTAAATAGAGACACTGAGCACACCC
Organism: Corythoichthys intestinalis; assembly: GCF_030265065.1. Classification (NCBI taxonomy): domain Eukaryota; kingdom Metazoa; phylum Chordata; class Actinopteri; order Syngnathiformes; family Syngnathidae; genus Corythoichthys; species Corythoichthys intestinalis. The sequence continues at coordinate 37,063,552 of NC_080404.1, forward strand.
AAAGTGGCAACGTCAATGTCAAGGTTTGCCTTTTACAAGGAATCATGTTAGCCCGTGAAAAACCATAAATTAGCTTCTTCGTTATTGCAGCCGCAGGGTTTAAAGGAAGAGAAAAAAGCAGCAGCTTATCGTGTGAAAAATGCTAGAATGTTTAGTTTTCCAAAAAGCCCCTCCTTGTACACTGGTGGATGTGCATGAGAGGGCAGGCGAAGACTTTTCCCCTTAATTGCCTTTAAATCTAATCGAAAGTGAAGCGAAAAGTCAGGAAGGCAGGCTTTGAACTCCTTTGAAAATAAAATAAAATTATTGTGACAAGATGATGGATCACCTGTAAGCCTACCTGACACTGAAATTAGGCTTTTTTAATGACACGCTGCCTCCTCCTAGATGTGAAATTCAAATTGGCTCCCCTTGCTCTCTCTCCCTGTCGTCACCTGTCCCTTTGACTCGCGCGTACGCCAAACGCAGGCACTTTGTCTTTGTCACTGGCAGCAGGACAATGTTTTCACCGGCAAGCTTTTGTATTAACCAATCTCATATGGAACTGACGACATAGCTCATTGAGCAGCGCGTAGTTGTTATGGGAGCGCTTTCCCCTACTTTATCTCGCTCTCATCGGCGCCAGGTAGATTTCTTGACCTTCTCGTTATAGTAACCTGATTTTTTTCGTTCAGTGCAATTGACGACGGTAGACGTCCAATCCTTTTGAACTAGAGGATGTGGCAGAGAATGATTGCTGTAATGAAATATGAGATCTCAGGGGCATTTTTATGGTATTACATTTTTCATGACATTTTAGTTGTTCTAAATGCCGATTAGTAGATTTTACAAGAGTGTATTCATTTATTTTAAAAATAGACAGTGTTGTTATTAGTGTATTGTTGATTTTTATGTCCTGTGCTTAAGCACTCAGGTAAAGCACAAAATTAATAAACTGAACACTCAGTATGACTAACTACCTCACAACTAAATGTTGTGCTGTCATAATGAGTTTAGAGGAGTTAAAATTTCTAAATGAATGCTAGGGCTGCCACAAACGATTATATTGAGGGTCACCTATTGATTGATTCAGCTCATATGGAAATCACGTTATATACCGTATTTTTTGGACTATAATTCGCAGTTTTTTTCATAGTTTGGCTGGGGGTGCGACTTATACTCAGGAGCGACTTATGTGTGAAATTATTAACACATTATGATATTATTTCACATGTTATTTTGGTGTTTTGGAGTGACACTGATGGTTTGGTAAACTTGTTAGCATATTCTTTATGCTATAGTTATCTGAATAACTTTATAGCGATGGCCACATTCGTGTTCTGCCTTTGGCAATGTGTGTTCAATTGTATTATTGACTTTTTTATATTGAAATGCATGCTTTTAGTTTATGGCGCTTTCACCCACAAGTGGGGGCGCACTCGCACCTCTGTATGCGAAGAAGAGTGCTCATATGCCAGAAGAAGACGGACAGATATGCAGCGTCTCTGAGCGAGTGGGCGAGAGAGAGAGAGACACGGCTGCGAACCTACGTTCATTGTTTATGCTTGTAAAATATCTCTATAGAGGCAACGCCTGCGTGTATCATCTTTTCTGTGGTTGTTGTGTGTTTTCCACCCACGATCGGACACTAAGAGCCAGTTGTGTGGTTGTTTGAATGATGTGCTAATGCTAGCGAACACATGCGAACCGTTTGTGTCATTGCTCTAATAGCACCTGATCATTTATTTACGTTGATGCAAACCTGTGTGGTATTAAGGACGAAATTGATTCAGCAAACTATACGGATGTCCAGCATCGTCATTTGGGAGTTTAGCTCGCTGTATTGCCAGGACCGAGCCGTAACGTCCTGGTGAGGACAGTATATTCGCATTTCGTTATTCATGCATCATGTAACATCATACTGTACTCTTATTCAGCATGTTGTTCTCTATTGTATTTTTATATTAAATTGCCTTTTAAGATGACATATCTGTTCTATGTGTTGGATTTGATCAAGTACATTTCCCCCAAAAATGCGACTTATACTCAGGTGCGACTTATATGTTTTTCCCTCTTCGTTGGGCATTTTATGGCTGGTGGGACATATACTTAGGTGCGACTTATAGTCCAAAAAATACGGTACTCTTCAATTACTATGGTCTTTACATTTTACTTAGCTGGATATGAACATTAGGTATTAAAACTAAATTTGCACTATGAATACTAATAATAATACTGCTACCATGTACAGTGTCATCGTTTTCTATAGAAAAAGATGTTTGTAAATACCTTTTTGTTTTTTAATTTATCATTACAGAGATCATCTGTGTGCTTCCATTGAAAACAGAAAGCTGTTGAGCGGCTCAAAGAAGATTCAGACTTTTTTTTCCCCAACAGTCTCTAAATGATTAATCCACAATCAAAATATTTATTATAGTTAGTTATCAATTAATTTGATAATTGCTATGTCGAATAAATGTTGTATTCCTAATACACACATATTTTCTGGAAATGGAGGTCAACAATTCACCATATTTCAAATCAACAGATTTTGATTACCGTATTTTTTGGACTCCAAGTCGCACCTGAGTATAAGTCGGACCAGCTATAAAATGCCCAATGAAGAGGAAAAAAAAAAACATATATAAGTCACACCAGAGTATAAGTCGCATTTCTGGGGGAAATGTACTTGATAAAATCCAACACATAGAACTGATATGTCATCTTGAAAGGCATTTTATTATATACTGTCCAGAACGCTACGGCTTGGTCTTGTCTATTCAGCGAGCTAAACTCCCAAATGACGATGCTGGAAGTCCGTCTAATTTGCTGAATCAATTGTGATACCTAACAAGTTCGCATCAACGTAAATAAATTATAATTAGGTGCTATTACGGCAATGACACAAACGGTTAGCATGTGTTCGCTAGCATTAGCACATCGTTCAAACAACCACACAACTGGCTCGAAGTGTCCGATCGTGTGTGGAAAACACACAACAACAACAGAAAAGATGATACCCACAGGCGTTGCCTCTGTAGAGATATTTTACAAGCATAAACAATGAACTTAGGTGCGCAGCTGTCTCTCTCTCTCTCTCTCTCTCTCTCTCTCTCTCTCTCTCTGTCTCTCTCTCTCTCTTGCCCATTCGCTCAGGGACGTTGCGTAGCTGTCCGTGTTCTTCTGCCGTCTGAGCTCTCTTCTTACGTAAACAAGTGCGAGTGCGCCTCCACGTGGGCATGAAAGCACCACAAATTAATAGCATGCATTTGAATATAAAAAAAGTCAATAATACAATTGAACACACATTGCCAAAGGCAGAACGCGAACGTGGCCATAGCTATTAAGAGTTGTTAAGATAACTATAGCATAAAGAACATGCTAACAAGTTTACCAAACCATCAGTGTCACTCCAAAACACCAAAATAACATGTGAAATGTTATCATCATGTGTTAATAATTTCACACATAAGTCGCTCTTGAGTATAAGTCGCACCCCCAGCCAAACTATGAAAAAAACTGCGACTTATAGTCCGAAAAATACGGTGTTTCTGGGTCAACAAAGTCTTTCAATGATTAATTGATGATCTACTCGTATGTGCATGAATGGTTATTTGTCACCACATACCCTGCGATTGGCTGGCAACCAAGGGTATACCCCGTCTACTGCCCATAGGTAGCTGGGATAGGCTCCAGCACCCCTTGTGAGCATAAGCAGCCTGGATAATGAATGACTGGAAATAGTTGTCAATTGATTTGATGACTGATTAGTTGTTGATTTATCGATTAATCGTGGCAATCCTATCAGTCTTTCCGTTTATGTTATACTGCCTTTAAGTGGCCACAATGCACAATGGCCATTCAATTGATGCAGTGTGATGCACAGACCTTATATTACCAATAATCGAAGCACGCGAAAGCAAAAAAAAAAACCTTCCAGTTCACATAACATAAATAAAGTAATATAACGATTTTAATCTTGTAATAGTGCAACTTTATACATCGTATTACAATGTATGACTTTAATCTCGTAATATTATGACTTCAGTCTTGTATTCCTGAAAATTTTCCCAGAAACATACACCAAAGCCACATTCTTGCGGCATGGAAATTCATCAGGTGACATTGCAGGGTGGGGCCTATTTGAGCAAAACGGTGACATCACGTCACGCTAGAAGTGCAACGTCGGTCACCAGGTCTTCTGTCGCCCTTCAATGAACGATTGCATTGACTTTGGATTGGAAACCCATCGCGCAATAACAATAAAAACTTTTTTATTATATACAGTATGGTAATATTGTATGCTTTCATAAAGTACAAGTACTTACAAAATGTCCATTTAATCCCATTTGATAATATCTCAAGACACCCTTCTAGACTGCAAAAACACATTATTCATTCATTTTTTTTTGTTTTGTTCAGATTTAACACATTGGCTGCCATTGACTGCCATAGACGGCCAATCCATTTGAATTTGGAGGGTTGGCAGTGGTCGTCTATGTAAATCAAAAAGTTAACAGTTCACGTAACACATTGGACATGACGTCACCTGTAATCTGGTGTGGCAGCACTTCGGTGGACCCGCATCATCCGCTGCCCGCCCCTTCCTCCTCAGTCTCTGCAGCGGTAATCCATCGTGACGCCTCTAGGAAAGGAGCCGGCTGGCTTCGAGACACGGGGCACAGGGAGGCAAATGAAAAATCAATGTTACTGTGACACATTAACTTATCCCCCAATTTCATAAGCGGCATTCGGTGTCAGGTGGAATCTGCAGTGTTGGGAGGCACTATTGGTTTTTCACGGGTCACTTTAAGCTCGAAGCTAGTGTGAGGGAGTAAATGTAAGTTTGATTACTGAAAAATATTAATCAAATGAAGTTAGTTGTTCACTTGTTTATAAAAATGTATGGCCATATTGACTACAAAAAGCCATCCCAGACATCAATTCACTATTGGGGTTTTCTCACACATCTCAAATACAAATTAGCAGTGCCACAATTAAATGATTAAACAACAACTAAATATTTAGCAAGGCCTTTTAACAGTAAATATTTTCAAATTCATTAGTCTTTGATAAAAGCAGACTGATTATCTTTGTAAATAATTAGAATATGGTTTTTGCAAACATCTGCTTTAAAATAAGGCCGGCCCATCGTCTCTCATGCATGTCCTCTGACTGTGCCCAAACCAGGCCCCACTCAAGTGCTAAATGTCTACTTGTTACCATAGCTTGTTACAACATGGTTAATACTTTGTTTAGATGTTTCCCGTGTCTATAGAATTTATCTATCATGACAGCGAGGTTTTGTGAACATCAGCCGGGGTTTGTGTGAGCAAAATAGTTAGCCGGTGGCGAGCAGCGACCCCAGGAAGCCCGAAAGCAATCGGTCATGCAGCCTCATGCAGCATTTACTGTCTGTAAATGAGTATGGTCGATTACAATTCGCTTGAAATTGGCAGTATTGTATCTGACTGTATGCGTCCACCATCACCCACTGTCAAAGGAAGGACCTCGCGACCGTAGGGACCTTGTGGTGCTGCTCACCGCCAGCTCTGCTACGCCATGTATTATCTAAGGCTGTCAAAATTATCGCGTTAACGGGGGGTAATTAATTTTTTAAATTAATCACGTTAAAATATTTGACGCATTTAACGCACATGCCCGGCTCAAACAGATTAAAATGACAGTACAGTGTAATGTCCACTTGTTACTTGTGTTTTTGGGTGTTTTGTCGCCCCCTGCTGGCGCTTGGGTGCGACTGATTTTATGGACCACCATGAGCACTATGAGCATTGTGTAATTATTGACATCAACTATGGCGAGCTACTAGTTTATTTTTTGGTTGAAAATTTTACAAATTTTATTAAAACGTAAACAATAAGAGGGGTTTTAATATAGAATTTCTATAACTTGTACTAACATTTATCTTTTAAGAAGTACAAGTCTTTCTATCCATGGATCGCTTTAACAGAATGTTAATAATGTTAATGCCATTGTTGATTTATTGTTATGATAAACAAATACAGTATACACCGTATGTTGAATGTATATATCCGTCTTGTCTTATCTTTCCATTCCAACATTTACAGAAAAATATGGCATATTTTATAGATGGTTCGAATTGCGATTAATTACGATTAATTAATTTTTAAGCTGTAATTAACTCGATTAAAAATTTTTATCGTTTGACAGTCCTGGTATTATCACACAGAGCCCATATTGGATAAAACACGTTAACCTAATGGAAGATTTATTTAGTTGTCGACTTTTGCTATTTTTTTGCTGCAGCCTCCGAAAGTAAAGCTAGAAATTAAGCAGACCCTTGGTAGAACTAAAGTCGATAACAATGCATCTAATGTTGGCTGCTTCTGTACCTTGCTCATGGCTGGATGTTTGTCTCACCTAGACAAAATCCAAATAAGTTCAACTCATATACATGCATAACATGATGTATTTGGGGTGTCTTTGCAGACATCTTGATGGCGAAGTAAATGACGACTCTGCAAATGTACCAGGCGGAAAACCACTGACAGAGTTTAGTTCGTATAACCTGGCAGTTCAACGGGAAAAAAAATTTAAAAATTTTGCTTTAACTCAAAGATTCAGCACTCAATTGTTCTCAACTTGTTTTAAGGACTTACCTTAGAACATCTGTCATATCCTGTATTTAGAAACAAATTAAAATGACTGCACTGACCCTTATGTTTAAGGCTGCCACAATGACTCAACAGATATACAATGAATCAATTATCAAATTAATAAAAAAAATAAATTTTACAGTTGATCAAAAAATAAATAAGGCATTATTGATCTAAAAGTTTTTTTAAAATGTTTTTAAAAACTTTTTGCTTTTTATTTTACTTAAAAAGGAAAAATCCCTAATACATTTTTATTATACAATTATATTTGATAATTAAATTATTTTTAAAGAGAAATCATGTATAAATAAATAAATAAATAAAATATATATATATATATATATAATTAAATAGTTTTTAAAATGGAAAAAAATATTTACGTTTACTTTATATTTTTATACTGTATATTAAATTATAAAACAGATAAAAATGCTAATGTAACACTAAATAAGATTTTATATTAATTTTAAATTTATTTTAAAAAAAATACATTTAAAAAAAATCTTATTTTTGCCCATTAATGGACTAATTGCAAAATAATTGGTGATTAACCTACAATCGGAATAAATGTAGCAGCCCTAAATGCGGTTATTCGTTTTTACACTAATTTAGGAAAATAGTACTTCAATAAAATGAAATACCCACATTTACAAATATAGTCAATTAATAGGGTGAGGTTAAAAAAAAAAACAGCCGTTACTGGTAGAGCCTGCCTAATCAGTGCCCCCTCTCAACTGTTAAATGTATTTAAATACTAAATTAACAACCCATAAAGGGCCTTTGGTACGCTACATTCAAATTAGAGCCACTTTTTATTTACTGCCACAGAACTGCAAAAGTGACACTTTGCCTGATCACATTAAGAAAAGCAACCGAGTGACCTTGGCATAATGGAGGTGGATGACACACGAGCGTCTGAGGCCGCCTCATCCTCAAAAACGCATGCGTTCACGGCATCCGGCAGCGGGGGAAAAAAAAACCTCGACAGAAAGTGCATCATTAAATCATCAGCTAATGGTGTTAGCATCACTTGTGCTTTGCTGCGGCATTCGTAGCCCAAGATTTATGGAAATGACTTCCCATCGTTGAGGAAAAAAGGCAAAGACAGGAAGTCCTTCCTTGGAACAAAAGCTTCCTCGGCGTCAACGTGGCTTTTGCAGTTGATGTTTTTCAGCAGCAGTTGATTGTTGGCACATTTTAATGCTTTAATTACACCTCAACATCTGTGCGTGGTGATTCAAGTTTATGGATGTGAAAGCTCTTAATTATGAAGCAAAATCCATAAAGTCATTTCTGATGGCGGATGCAGACAATTAAATTTATTTAAGATTTTCAGCCGAGGCCGTCTGGAAATGACCCTCAATGCCACGCGCCTCCTGTGACGTGTTCCATAATGGACCATCAGCGCCAACAGACGGCATTAATCACAAGCCATCATCTCAAAGCGAGGAGCCGCGTCTGCCGTTCATCATCTATTGCATATTATCTCTGGGAACAATAAGAAACATGAGAAAGGAGCACCCGAAACTAAGAAGACATCCACATGCAGCTTCACTTACAAGTTTCATCCGTTCCACGACAAATCACAGAACTCAATTTACTTGTACAGCAAATCAGTTTTGCAAATTTAAATGCAAACTACAGAATCAGTGTATTAACCCTTTATTGCCAAATGTATCACATTTGATACACCTAAAATTTAATGATTTTGAAACTAGTTCAGAATTCTGACATTTCTTTAAAAAAAAAAAAAAAAAAAAGATGCAAGTCAACACATGCATCTGCAGGTTCCATGAGGAAAAAAAGGATTTAGCAAGGGTTATAGGCTGGAGCGCTTATTACATATTCATTTTGACTTTTCTTTTTACAAATTTGAAAAAAAAGGTTTGATTAGGACCTTATTTTTCAAATGTTGGGATTCTCTGATAATCGGTTCATGTTGCAGGAATTTAAGGGTTAAACACAGATTTTTTTTTTTTTTTTTTTGCAATTATTCGAATAATTGGCTCATATACAAATTACTTCATTTACTGTTGGAATGCTTTGGTTCTAAAATGTAGCTTTGAATGCATTAGGAAAAAAATATGCATAAAAATTAGTTGCACTGTGAATACTATGTAATTATGTAACACTTATTAAAAAAAAAAAAAAAAGAAAAAAGAAACATGCTTGCAATAATCTTATTTTGATCATTTACAAAGACATTCTTTATTGGAAAACTTTAGAAATCAGAAAACAATTAGTGTTAAGGCTGTTTCACACTAGCAGCAGCCCAGTGCAAAAACCGGCCCGCAGCATGCGCAAAATGGGAGGAGCCATCCAGGCTGACAGACACTGTCAGGAAGCAAAAGCGAGTGGACTCCAGCAAGTATATTTACTATAGTTCCAAGCACCAATGCATTTATTTTTCATTGTTATAAAATAAAAGAGTGACTTTTTTTGATTTCACGGAGTATGAGATTTGTTTATTTTGTTATTCTTGAACTACATTTCTATACAAACACACATCGAGAATTTAGCTTAACAAGGAAAGGTGTGAGAGCCATTTTTCGAGTGTCCCAGAGCTCGCGAAACTTAAAAAAGTGCATTTCTCGAGGTTTCTTCGGCCGCAATTTGTGTGTATCAGTCCGCCGAAACAGCCTGTTCGAACAAATATCAGCATGCCTGCCCCTCTGTTATTTGATGTGTTGTTGACCTGAGCGCGGCAACGCTATGAAAATAGAAAGTTTCTATTTTTGGCCTCACACCTCGGCAAAAATTAACTCACGACCTGCTGCTTCCTCCAAAACGTCCGCCACCGCTTACTTTCATCGAGAAGCCCTCTCCCACATACACAATGAATGGGCTGCTGTGCACCCTTTCACACCGGGCTGCCGCTAGTGTGAAACAGCCTTTAAGCTGCTTAAATAGGACAATTTAGACTTTTTTTTAAGTAAACCACTGCTAAATGAATAATCAATTATCAAAATAGATTTCAATTAAGTTCTCCTGTTAAACCAAAAAGACTCCCTTCCCGATGGGTAGGGATGGGAATTGATAGGATTTTTACGATTCCGATTCCATTATCGATATTGGTTAACGTTTCGATTCTTTATCGATTCTCTTATCGATTCTAATTTGGGGAAAAAGAAGAACAAATGTTTTGATTGGCATCGAGTTTAATCAGAAGTCACAACCTTACAAACTCACAACGAGGTCAAAAGAGGCCCAAAGCCTCAATATTAACTGTGGCAATAAGTGGCAAATGCACAAGAATGTGTAACATTTTACTGAAACATTTTTCTAATAGAAATAAAAAAAATATGAAAATGAATGAATGAATATTGGCATATAGGTCGTTGTTCTGCCATTGGCAATATGTGTTAAAGCAGGGGTCCCCAAACTTTTTCCTGTGAGGGCCACATAACTTTTAACTGATGAGGGTCCGGGGTCAGTTTGAACAGAACACAGAAAAAGTGTGACGATTATAGGAGTGCCGAAATGTAAAAAATTATTGCTTTTCAGAAAGCCGCAATCAAATAACCCTTTCTGGATTCTTTACAGAACAAAAGTAAATAAAATAAAAATATAATAATAATAATAAATAATAACACTATTAACCAAATAACCCTCTCTGAGTTCTTCACAGAAAAAGGCCAGAAAATAAATAACACTATTAAGAAAAAAAAAAAAAAAAAAAAATTCAAAATGCTCTCTGGTATTGTTCAGGGGCCGGACCAAATGTGGGGGCCGTAATTTGGGGACCCCTGTTAAAGCGTATTATTTACCAGTATATTGAAATGCATTAGTTTTTATGGCGCTTTCACGCTCAAGTGGGGGCGCCCTTGCGCTTCCTCACGCGAAGAAGAACGCGTTCACGTGAAGAAGAGCGCGCTTACACGCGAAGAAGAAATGCCGCGTCCAAGCGAGTGAGCGAGTTAGTGAGAGAGGAAACACTCCTACGAGCCTACGTTCTTTTTTAATGTTTGTAAAATATCTACAGAGGCAACGCCTGTATGTATCGTCTTTTGTGTTGTTGTTGTGTGCTTCCACTCGCGATCGGACACTTAAATCCAGTTGTGTAGTAGTTTGAACGATGTGCTAATGCGAGCGAACGCATGCTAACCGTTTAGCTGTATTAGCAGCTAATCATCGCTGATTTACGTTGATGCAAACCTGTTTGTTATTGGGGACGAAATTGATTTGTTTCATTTCTATTTTTAGTTTCACTCTTCAAGTGATGGTTGAATAAAGTCAGCAAATTATGCCAACGTCTTCTGTATCCTCATTTGGGAGTTTAGCTAGCTATATAGCCAGGACTAAGCCTTAGCATCTCTGTGAGGACAGTGCAGTCTTATTCCCTCCCGATGCAGTTATCTCCACCTTGCAAGACTGCAAGTCATTTTGTTGTAATTTTTCCTCGTGAAGTAAAGACACACTTTCGAGCGTTTGAACCTACGTGCTGTCATTGTTATGTTTACGGCTGCAATGCTCGTGCTAAACCATCGTAACCTTTCATTTTCACCCTCTTTCCTGGTGAAGTGTAGCCAAACTTTGGAGCGGGTGGTTCTTGGCGCCATGCTAGTTTGATGCGTCTGGACAACAAGACACGTCACAACGCAATATGCGTCTTTAGGAATCGTTAAAGGGATCGTTCAGGCTTTTTCATTGTGATGTCGAGGCCTCGAAACACAAGGAACTGGTTCTGAATTGGAATCAGATTTCGATTCCCATCCCTACCGATGGGGATGGCTGATTTTTCTCGACTCCCCCCAAACTATTTAAATGCTAGTTCAATGCTTAACTTAAATTTAATCACTATTTCTATCCTTTAATTATAGTCTAAACTGTCTTTAATAAAATCTAATTTTTCTCTCTCTTAAACCCCCTATTTGTGCTGTATCCAAATAAAAAGTAATAACTATGAGGGGTGTGACAGTATGCTAAAATGTAAATTTGGTTCTGTTTCCCAAAGTGCTTGGTTCGATTAATTTTCGGGACATAAAAGGAAGTTAACCTTTTGGGTGATATTAATTTCAAAAAGCAAATAGATAAACAAATTGTAACAATGATAAAAAATATGTATAATTATAAATAAACCAGCAAAATTGTCAACTTTGAACACTTAGCTGCAACAAACTGAACATGACAAATGTAATTATCCAAACTTAGTTTTTTGCGAGAGTGATTAACATATCCACATTTTCTGCAGGAAGGTTCTGGTTGTGGTGACAACCTTGAGTGTCAGACACTTAAGGCAACATGGGGAAACTCCCACAGGACTTTGGTTCCATGCGTAGCGCTTAGCTTGCGCTAATAATAAATTTTATCTGGAAAAAAAACTGCACAGTATTGAAACGTAATGGTACACAAGTGAACCAAACCCAGCATGCAAAAACGAAATGGCTCAATACATCCACGCTATCCATTCCACTCCTAATATCTAAACAAAGAAAATAAGGCAAGCTCATTTCTATTACTGAATATAATTCTGTCACGAGTGTGGTGTTTTAGAACCCAAATACCCGGACAAGAGGCACATGATATATTGCAACAATAGTTTATTTACAGAAAATACATGTGGGCTGGTAGGCTAGCAGGACTGCAGGCAGGCAGAGGGATTCGCTGATCTGGCTTGATACCGAGTGATCAAGCAGGTAAATGCTGGAGAGTCCAGCGTAGTGCTGAAAACAATATGGCAATGGGTGTGAGTTCTGGGGGGGGGGGCTTATACAGTATACTGGGCTGATTAGAATGCATTTCAGGTGTGTCGACAGGTAAGATGAGTTGGCCTGATTCGGTGGGTCTTGCTGGCGGGTATAGTAGAAAAACTCGGGTGTGTGTGACAGGAGCAGAATGGGAAACCGAGATTCTAAAGGAAACCCACCCAAGGGACGGCCCTTGACATCCCAAAAACAGAAAAGAGCAGACAAAACAGGGCAGGCAGACAAAGACCTGGAGGAGGGCACAAGATCAACCAGTCAGGTGGGCATTTGCGGGGCCAGACATGATGAGACCGACAAGACCGTTCAGGAGGATGTCTGGGACGCCAGAGGTGGTGAGACCGACAAGGCCATTCAGGGGGGTGTCTGGGACACCAAGCAAAACTGCCAATCTGTGACAGGTGATGGTAAGATGGGTGACTGGCCTTGCTGCTGAGTCATGACGGGAGTTGGCCTGACAGAGCAGGAGAGAAGTTGGGCAGTGACCACTGACCTTACACCGAGACATTGTCGGGTAGCACCTGTTGGATATGCACTGCGTGGAACATGAGCGATGCCATCAAATTTCGGTCACTGGCCTCGCACTTCCAGGGCAGGAGAAATGTCATCACATGTCGACCACTGGCTGGATGCTGCCAGAAGAGCAGAGAGATCGTCCGGGGGCAGCCACTGGCCGGGCGCCACCAGTGTACCAGAGACATTTTCAGTTGGTGGCTGCAGGCCCAGCACTGCTGAAGCTGAAACATGGGGAGGCAATCATTGGCTGGGTGCCACGAGAACTGAAGCATCGGGATGCGGTTGCTGGATGGGCGGTGCAGGAGGGAGTTGGGGGGGAGCCGATATTAAAAAAATTATTCATCATCTAAAAATACAGTGTATCACAAAAGTGAGTACACGCCTCGCATTTCTGCAGATATTTAAGTATATCTTCATGGGACAGCACTGACAAAATGACACTTTAATGACACTTTGACAAAATGAAAAGTAGTCTGTGTGCAGCTTATATAATAGAGTTAATTTATTTTCCCCTCAAAATATAGCCATTAATATCTAAACCCCTGGCAACAAAAGTTAGTAGTACACCCCAATGAAAAAACGTACATCCCTCAATGTCCAAATTGAGTACTGCTTGTCATTTTCCCTCCAAAATGTCATGTGACTCTGTGCTGTCAGCATTGCTGCAGATATTGAAGAGGTGGGGGGTCAGCCTGTTAGTGCTCAGACCATGTGCCGCACTCTACAACAAATTGGTATGCATGCCTGTCACCCCATGAGGAAGCCTCTTCTGAAGACGGTATACAAGAAAGCCCGCCTGTCTCATCAGACCATAGGACATGGTTCTAGTAATCCATGTGCTTTGTTGACATATCATCAGCAAACTGTTTGCAGGCTTTCTTGTGTACCGTCTTCAGAAGAGGCTTCCTCCTGGGGTGACAACCGTGCACACCAATTTGATGTAGAGTACGGTGCATGGTCTGAGCACTAACAGGCTGACCCCCCACCTCTTCAATCTCTGCAGCAATGCTGATAGCACTCCTGTAACGAGTCACATGACATTTTGGAGGGAAAATGACAAGCAGTACTCAATTTGGACATTTGGGGATGTACGTTTTTTTCATAGGGGTGTACTCACTTTTGTTGCCAGGGTTTTAGATATTAATGGCTATATTTTGAGGGGAAAATAAATTAACTTTATTATATACTGTAAGCTGCACACAGACTACTTTTCATTGTGTCAGTGTCATTTTGTCAGTGTTGTCCCATGAAAAGAAATACTTAAATATCTGCAGAAATGCAAGGGGTGTACTCACTTTTGTGATACACTGTACTTCTTGACGTTGAAAAGGAAGTGGAAGAAAATGTTGGAAAGCTGACCCCTAAAAATTTGGGGGTGCAAGATATATGCATCTCTGTACGATCTTCTGTGTAACTCATTGGCAGCAACAAGCGGCAATAGATGTCTATTGTAATTTAGCTCCAATGAAATGAAACTGAAATATGACCATTCACTACATGTTTGTTGTGACAGAAAATTGATTTCAAACCTTTTTCCAATGGTGAAAAAGTTGAGCTCGGATAAAACGTGCGGCTGGTAGCATTAAGAAAGTTGATCCCAATTAGCAAGAACATAAAACCAGTTCAAATAAACAAATCGCATATGTGCACGCTCCCCCAATCAAGCACCAATTCCTTATATAGCACATTTCCTGCGCAAAATGCGCCCGTTTTCTTCACTCTTGCGTGAAGCCCAACAGTCTCTCCCTCAGCAAAGACAAGAACACTGGAGTGTGACAAGCATTAAGACCCCATGTGTGCCGTACATACACACTTACCAGCTTAATGTGCGGGTGTCCATCAAGATGACTTGAGGACCGCAGACGACGCCCCAGCTTCGGCTAAAATGAGAGACCAGTAAAAAGAAGAGAGACAAAAAACAGCCCTGCAGGATATTTGTCAGATGAGATCCATTTGTTGTCGGCTGGTCACCGACAAGCTTCTGTGTCAGCGCCGCTGATGTTCCCCCTCAGTCACGTTGTTTGGCAAATTGACTCATAAGTGCACTTTGCTCAAAGGAACATAAAGCAACATTTTTCTTTTGCGTCTCAAACAATACTTTCAGTCGTTCTTTTTAGATGGTTGATTTAAAAAAAGGAAGGAATTAACTGTCTTAAGTGTTTTTTTTTTCCCCAAAGCGGCCATTATTGATGACATCATTATTATGTCTAGTACCTCAGAGTGAATAATAAACCACGATTTGTCATTTATCCTGTTATTGGCACTCTGAGTTGTAAAGGTTAGGTAATTTATTCTAATGTTTCATGTGTCAGACACAATTGCAGACATGGTCTGCGTTTAAAGGCGCCATTGTTCCGTTTCGCCCCCTGGAAAAGGGCTCGTCTAGCCACAAAGCCTTTATTTAATCGTCTTATCTGCTTTAGAGCCATTCTGGTGGGAACTAGCAATTAATGAATCTAATATTTTTAATAAAGGTGAAAGCTGGTAAGCCATTATACATTGAATGGTATGTATATGTGCCAACACAACGGTGTTTAATAAAAATTAAGAGTGGGACTGAATTAAAAGAAAATCCAATTAATCAGAGGCTTTATATTAAATCAATCAGACAACATTTTTCCTTAAAAGCTACATTTTTCAGTTTGATAGGATTTTAGTGTGTGATTAAATAAAATAGTAAGAAAATAATACAAAAAAAAAAAAAAAAAGAAAAATGGGTGGTTGATGTGGACCCCCAAAAATCATATACAGAAATTAGGATTGGTTTTTTTTATTGGCTCATCTGTTATTTTCTTTTTTTTTTTTTAAATACTTGATTATTGTATTTATTTATTTTTTAATAACTGGTAGATTTAAAGACTGTACATACTCGTTGGCTGCCACTGAAACACTGAAAGAGTTCAATCCACTTTGAATTGTGAGGTTTTGTTAAATTAATGTGGTTCCATGATATTTATCATAGCAGCTCTTTTTAAAAGGAACCTTAGACTTAAAGACTTGTAGCCTCTAATAAGCCACAATTTTTCTGTTTAACTAGAATATGTTATTAGAAACACATAAAATATTGCCATTGATTTAAAACTCTGTAATATTTGGTACATGTTTTGACCTATGGAGGGCGCCATGTTTTATGCGCGCAATGGACGCTCTGGGTGATGACAATAGTTTGTCACTGTCACTAGATGAACACTACCGGGTTACTGCAAGTCCTTGTACTCGGCGAGACGTCCAACACATGTGTACATTGGTTAAAAGCGTCGAGAACTTAATATTTGTGTTTTTATTGAGTCTATAATTACATTTTCATTGCCTCAAAATACTTTATGCAGGTGTTTCCCTCTCATACTTTTAAACGTTGTGTTTTCTTGTGGTAGCTTTAAAGCAGATTGTTGATCTGTTGACCACATTAGTCATGTAGTGCATTTAAACTACCCTTATTTGATTTTACTACATTTAAGTATTTTTTAAAGGCATTTTTATGATGTTATGCCTGTACGCATCTAAACAAAACAGCTGAAACCGCACTGTAGTATTTTGGGTGTTAAATTCGCCTCTCGTAAGACGTTTCACTGGTGTAGCACATTGTGGCAGAACACCGGTTTTTCCTACTCTTGTCTTGTCTCATCCCGTCTTTCCTGTTCATTTTGCTTTTGCTGCTCGTTTTGTGAAATATCGACAGTACTGTCATGCTCATTAATGTTCCTCTCGGGTTCAAATTGAAAGGGCTGAACAGATGATATGTTTATGTCGCTAGAGTCATACTCTGGAAGCCCGGCAGCGTAACCATGTGACGTCACCGCCCTGCGACATCAACATCAAAGGCGACCTACTAGTTAAAGTAATTTTACAAATAGTATAAAAACGAAAACAACAAGAGGGGTTTCAATATTAAATTATTTTAACTCATAATGTTTATCATTTGAGAACTGCAAGTCTTTCTATCCATGAATCCCTTTAAACTCAATGACTTGAATAGACAGTGAATGATCATGTTTCAGTGCCGTTGACAGCAATCGCTGTCCAATCTATTTTGATAAGGATATTTAACAGTGACCATTCGCTGCCACCCCGTCCCAGTTCAAACTGGATTGGACGTCCGTTGCTGAAGGTTACTGAAGAGTTGTAGAACTTTTTATTGACTTAGGAAGTAATTGTTAAACAACGTAAATTAGACGCACTCAATGTGATGAAATGTGCCGCAAACAACATTTCTCATCGTGAATAAAAAAACAAACAAACCCAGCGTTATATCATAATACAATGTGAATAATAACAAATGTTAAAAAATTTAAAAAATAAAAAACTTTTCTTTTCCCTGCTAAAGTCACTGCTACTTTGAAATGTGCATTATTTTTGATAACAAGTGCTAATTTTGTCATGTTATAAACCAGCAAAAACAGACACATACCTGCCACGTACCTGTATGTATACAGTATATGTATTCTAAACTATGAAAAATAGGCAAGTCAAGAAGCAACTTGAAAGCAGCCTCACATACAAAGACATTTGTGTACAGCATATTCCCCAAAGATGAATAGCTGTTCGGTGGTATGCTTGTGCAGAACAGTGAGAAGGATTTGGGGAAAATGGGCTTTGGGGTGGCATTGTGCGTATACGTTGTTGGGGGGGGAGCTCGAGGGAGTGAGGCGGGGGAGAATGTGGGGTGCTCAGCACGCTTGAGCGCATTTAAATTTACACAAACTCTCCAGGAATGACAGTGATAAATGTTACACTCTATTCTACAATATGTTTAATGCATAGGTCTGAGGAGTTAAGTTTTCTCCCCCTTTTCTACGAGGCTGCCGCTGTACTTACCACTATATGTTACATCGCATTCCCTTCCATTAAAATGCCAAGTGGCAACAGTGGCGACAGCGGGAGGATATGACATGGAATTTGTTTACCTGTCACCTCCCGCCATCCTTCATTTTTTTTTTTTTTTTTTTTTTTTTAAAACCGTCTCCCCCTTTGTCATGTCTAGTGTGCGGATGGTGAAGGTTGTTCTCTTGTAAAACACGCTAGGCAAAAAAAGATTCACAGGAATTGAGACACAACACCTTGTAGAGGGGAGAATTGTGAACTATAGTATTTTAGGAAATTTGTTAATATTTCATTTGTCAAAAAATAAGATAATGCTAGTTATTATTTAAATGTTAAAGAATAAAACAGTCTGTCAAAGGCATAACAATTTTGAAAAATAATATTACTGTTATTAATTGTCAATTGGCTGCCAATGACAGTGAGAAAAGTTTTAATCAACTTTGACTGTGTTCTCTGGTCTTATCATTCACTATTTCTTTACAATTGGTGGATATAGACGTCCAATCCATGATCACTGCAAGCTAATGTTGTAACTTGTGAGGCTGGTCTTTTGTCAACCACATTTTAAAAGTCTTGGTTCGGGCCCGACTCCCAAGATACAGAGACCAAGACAGACTATAATTTCATTAATGTGGTTTTAAGGGAGAATAATGTGTAGGAAAAAAAAAAAAACTCAACTCCCAAAAGTCTTGGTCTTATCTTGGTCGTGGGGAGTTTGGTCTCAGACAAGTCTTGGCCTTGGATAGTTTGGTCATGACCACAAAATTGCCAGCTTTGACACTTATAATGTATTGGATGTCAATCGCCGCCAATGGATACATTTAAGTGCACACATTTTTTTCACTGCCAGACCCTTTCAGTCAAAACGGATCGAACTTCTATTCCCCTTCTTTGCATTGAAACTTCGTCATTAACTCATCAGCTTGTGTAAGATCTTTGAGAAGCTGGAAAATACACATCCCTCCTTATCACTCAGACATTCAGCTGTGAGCACATGACCACACTCAAACGGACCACCGATGGCGACTCACTCTCAAAACTTGCTCCACTTCCCTCCCTCGCTTTCATGCACTCGCAGAGAATAAGAGCATCACTGGTGTGGATTAAAGCGAGCGGGCGTCGGAGTACTAGGAGGAGTGAAAATACAACTGAATGCGGCACTGGAATCGAAGATAAGATACAGCGTGCAGGCTTGATCTGGCTACGGGATAAGCGTTTTTACTCGCGGCAACACACCAGTGGGTGTTGCAGAAGGTACTTTATGGAAACAGTACGTGTCAGTGAAGCAGTTGGCGGTGACACCACAAAGTACTCTTACAGTAGGTGATGAAGATAAACCACTACAAGTAATATTCTGCATAATTTTGTGTTGTTTTAGTATATGGTTGATTTAAGCTGTTGTTCAGGCCAAAATTTTCGTTCTTCGATTTGCAAAATTTTAATGACATATGGGCACTGTATGGTGGAAATGAAGTCAACTCACATTTTAGTAAGTACTAGCTTGGCATATGAAAAAAGATAATACAGTGAAAATATCTTAGAAATAGAAATAAAGGAAAGTGAAGTTTGAAAATGTTTAAATTTATTATCAGTGTAAATGTAAATGATATACTCTTCAATTATACAATATAGTATATAATAGAAAATGAAGCACACTTTATTTTATTACTTTCAAATAAATTGTATGAAAAAAATATCTCTTTATGCATATTGAGTCATTTTTTTAGCTGAGTTTTGTTAAGATTTTGCCCTAGTGTGTCTGGTCATTGTGATTTCTTATTGATTTCACCTGTTGTGGCCTGCTGCTTGTGTATTGACCAATCCGCTGCCTCTTGGATCAACCACCTGTGTCTCATTGTCTCGTTACACCATGCCTGTATTTAAATTCCCCATGTGCTGTCTGTTCTCGTTGGGTCTTTGTCAATCCAAGCGTCTGTTCTCATTTCATGTCTGTGTCCATGCTCCCATTGTGCTTATATCACATAGTAAGTTTAATACCCAGTCTTTTGTTTGAATTTGGTTTATGTTTTGCTCTTTGTTAGGTATCATTAAAGCATTTTGAGTTCACCGCCACCCTGCCTTGCCTCACTGCCTTTTTCCCCCCCTGAGTTTGGGTCCTCCATGCCCCCACGCCATGACATATTGCAGTGTCATCCTTAAGAACGTATTTACGTACGCTTTTTAAGGATCAACATTCTTCTTATTCTTATTGTAAACCAAATTACATTTATTTGAGTGGGCTAGAAAATATTGACATGTCTATTTTTAAATTCGGACATGCTTTGAGATACTAACAGTGTTGTTAATAACGGTGTTAGAGTATAACGGCGTCATTTTTTTTCAGTAGTGAGTAATCTAATTAATTACCGTATTGGCCTGAATATAAGACTGTGTTTTTTGCATTGAAATAAGACTGAAAAAGTGGGGGTCATCTTATATTCGCGGTCTAGACATTATACCCATTCACGACGCTAGATGGCGCCAGATATCATTGAAGGGATGTTCTGTCATGACAGAGCTCTGCTTTTCTCCCCATTCACGACGCTAGATGGCTCCAGATATCATTGAAGCGGTGTTCTGTCATGACAGATCTCAGCTAATCACAAGTTTAACCAGTTTGCATTATTTTATTGCAATGTTTTTCCTTATTCAGATTTGTTTCAAGACTACAGTTACAGTTAGACTTCACTTTGGTGGTTAATGCAGTTATTTGAATTTTGTTGTTTTATCTCAATAGATTGGTTTATTTACATTTCAAAAACCAGAAGCCATTCATTTACGAATGTGATTGCACTTTAGTTTACATATTTAAATGTTCAGATATTAAGATTTGAATGGGGCAAAATAACATGCTTTTTCTCTCAAATATATTGTTATAATCATTTGTTTCAGATGTACTGTAATTATTTTCTGTATAATAATTAATTTGGTGTTCAAAAAGTCTTTTTTTCAAACTTAAGTCTTGAAAAAGAGGGGGTCGTCTTATAATCTGGGCTGTCTTATATTCGGGCCAATACGGTACTTTTCTCATGTTGGCAACGCCGTTACCGTTACTGAGGATGTAAAGGCATGCGTTACTATCGTTGGTTGAATGACGCGAGAAAAGTCAGAGACATTGACTCACTGAGACGAGAGAGCAGAGCGGGAGTGGAGACGAGGGAAGGGAGTTGTGGCTCTAATAATACCTGACTGTAGCCGATAGCCTACAAACTACGCCCACATGATGCTACGGTAGATATCACATGTATATACTAGAACTAGATTAGATATGATCGACTCACCGGCGTTAGTAAACAGCCGCAATTTTAAAGCAGTAGACTTCTCAGGAAGGCTACAGTATGTTGTAGAGAAGCTTCCTAGCGAACCTCAGTCTTTTTAAAATCTAAAATACTACTAAATCTGCAAAATATTGAATGGGCTCTATCTTTAAATGATAAAACAGTTTTAAAACTTTCACATGTTGAAAGTAGACAGAAGGGAACTAATGCAATAACGGGAGCCATTTTAACAACTTTAACGGTTGATTTACAACATTAAATGACTTCCAAGCATAGCAAAGGTTTCTATGTTTTTTCTTCTTCTTTTTTTAATGAAAAAAACAAACATGAAAGGTAACACCAGTTACTTTACCAAGTAACTAATTACTCTTACATTCAGGTAACTGAGTTACTATCTCAATTACTTTTTCGGAGAAGTCATTTGTAACTGTAATTAATTTTTTTAAAAAGTAAAATTAACAACACTGGATACTAACACTAATGTTTTGAGTAAGCAGTCATTGCAGCTAAAATTTTTTAATATGATGCAAATATTTCACAATCAGTTGACGGGACACTCTGGGCCAATTCGTAGGGGGCCTATTTTCAAAAACCAAAGTTGCTAGCGACCTAAAACGAAAACAGGCACCTCCCTTAGGCAAATATGAGTTTTCATGAGCAGCGAGATATAAAAATTCAAAGTCGTTCCCTAATAGAATCCCGATTAATTATTTTTCGATACAAGTGTGACAAAACTTAAAATGGCTATAAAATTATCAAATTTTACGCTAGATGCACAAAAATCACCAAATGCAGAGATAATCACCCATATTTTCAGGATCAATAGCAATTTTGCCCAAAATAGCAACTCTTTTTTTTTTTCATTTAGTGCAAGTTTTCAACAGCTAATAAATCACTCAATTTTCACATCAGAAACTTAATACTTGAGGAACGCATGCAGAATCCTCTTAGTTTTACACAATAAAAGCAAAATTGGCATTTTTTGTAATTATAATTTCGTTATTCATTATTTTGTAGAGATGCAAAATCCAACATGGCAACTGTCACAAAACAAAGAGCTTTTTAGATTAGAAATTATTGTAAATAAATGCTTAAATCGCGAAATTTCTATAGATATGAACGTAAAACAGTCTAGATTCTTGGTTAAAAGCAAAAATGGAAAGTTCTAATTCATTTTACGTAAAGATTTCAAGCCAAAGTTATGGTGTATGATGTTCTGAAAAAAATTAATACAGCATTTAAAGCTACAGTCTCTTTTTGTTCTGAAAATCCAAGAAATGACACCTATCCGGATTTGGGGCCTCTTGTTTGGAGGGTGCGGGGGTTACCCTATATAGTATGTCCAGTCTAATATAAGTGGGAGGCCTGGCAATGAATGATCATGATTCAGTGTCACTGACAGCAATAAACGTCTAATACATTTGTACAGGGAGAAATGGATTGTACATCTATAATCTCTATAATGATGAATCCACAGTGGTTCTGTGTGTAGCCCTCATAAAGCACCATATATCTTCAATGTGAAGCAGTTGATTTCTGAATCTGCTAGAACGTGAACATTGTTTGCAAATGTTTTTCTGGCATCGCTGGCTTCCCCAGTAGCTCCCTCCGAGTTATCCCGCAGCAGAAGATGGAAGGTGTGAGCCGCATCGAGCGGGGTTCTCTCACTCGGAACCTTTAATTATAACTTCCCAGTATCAGTTACAGCAAGCCCGCACAGATGCTAAAACCCTCGGAGGCTTGGCTACTCTACCTTGCTTAATCTGAGTCGGGAGGCATCCCATCAGCCAATTCAATCTGCCAATCCGGGTGCCAGTAACCATCACGTGACCTCGCAGCTTCTTAGCATCCTTCATCAATGCTTGTTTTTGCCGGCGGTGTTATTCACCTCCTCGCGGACGCTCTGCTTCCGGAGGATATGGCGAGGTCTAAAGACGCCATAAAAATTGCTGAGGTATAAAATCGAAAGTGCTCAAGCTGTCTGCGGCTGGAATTGCTGGCTGGCCGGGGCCTGTTGGAGGTGGTGAAGGATACCTCAGCCAAGTCCACCTGCTCGCCTTGTAAATCACACACACATACAAAAAGTTTGGGCTTGTTTGTTTACATATTACGGGTTTTACAGGGATGCACTTGGCTCAGGCTTGACGCACGGGTCATAAAACCAAAGCACCGGCTAAGTTCCCACAGGGATTGACTGGCTTGTTGTTGGGAGCAGAGAATTTTGATGGTAAATAGTATATTCATTAAAAACATGGCCTATGATATCGAACAATGGCAAAAACAGGAAAAAAAAAAAAGACTTGTTGACCTCCATTTCCTGAAAATATTAAAAAGTATTGATAAAATGTGATCAGAGAAAAACAATTCATCAATAAACTTGAAAGCAAAATAGTTTTATTTTATTTTATTATTATATGGGATACACTGCAGAGTAATTGAAAGTGACCATCACAAGAGACTGAATGTTAAAATGTTAGTTTGCAAGTTCCATTTTGATTAAAAAAAACAACAACAAAAAAAACATGCAGGCTTTATAGATATTGAGCAAAAACATTTTTCAAGCTTTGACTCAACTTTACTTGTTATAAAGCCTAACTTAATTAGAATTCTATCATTTTGTGTGTGTACAGTAAATTACGCTCCATAACCAGCTACATTTTTTTCCCGCACGCTTTCACTCCTCCGGCTTATTTGTGGATTTTTTTTTTATGTGTACCCTAATAAAGATCTAAGTACTGTGTATACTGTGTATGTGCATTTTCTTCTTAGATTTTACTACATTTGGGCAGTGCAGTTTTTTTTTTTTTTTTTTTTTTAGGTTTTTTTGCATGTTTTTTCTTAACACTTGTATTGTGCTAAGGTCAGAATTTACCTATTCTCAAATTTTTGTATGCAAAAATCAATGGTACTTTTGACCAAGGGCGTAGGTTTGCATAGGGACGGTAGGGACATAAGACTACCAACTTTTCAGGATGCTCAAATTGTCCCCACCAACCTTTAAGCAACTTTACTTGAATTATATAATTATTATAATTTATGATAATTATTAATGATAATATTTTATAATGTCTTCCCATATGTTGTAAGAAAAGAATTGACCCTTCCATAATTAAGTGAATTACTGTATTTTCATTATTTTCAGACTTACATTTACCCCTTTTCACTTGCTGAATGTGCCGGTCCATTTTCCCCCTCTGAAACGCACGTTTGATTGGCTGATGACTAGAACAAACAAACATGCACACTCACACAACCCCGACAAAAATACATGTCAACATGCTACCTCCTCCACCCCCTTTAAAGACGATGGATGTTAGAATTTTTTTTCGGCCAGACGTAGCAACAGCCACTGTAAGTAGACGTCAATGTTGTGGAGGTGGGGAACACGCCACTAATGTTGCTACTGAAAGTCCGACCTGCATCACAGCATAACGTTAAACTGTGTGAACTTGCTAAACTGCAAAACTTGCAGGTTAGCATTCATTATTCAAAATATATTTATTTTCTCCATTATTTAAAATAATTTTATTTGCAGCCTATGCAGACATTTCTTTACCCCCCCCCCCAAAAAAAAATTACATTACATACAAAAACACCACCACTGTAAATGTCCTTTATATGAAGAAAGGGGGATTTCCCCCATTTCCTCCCATGAAAATAACAATTTTAAATTTTTTCATTTTTACGTTGGCAACACATCAGCATATTTATGAGAAATGTAGTCCTGACCCCCGTTCACCCAATCGGTTTTGTCTTATTAATGTCCCATCCCCAGCAAAAAGTGTATATGCAGGTTATGCTGTTGTAGCGTCCCTACCAATGTTGAGACCAAACCTACGCCCTTGCTTTTGACATACCCAAACTTGAAAATGGGTCAGTCTTGACCCGAAAACAATTTACTGCAAAGGTAAAGTATTTTCAGGCAAAAGTAATTTGCAGATCAAATTTAATTCACTAGCAAAATATGGACTGGTTTCTAACATAAGACAATAGTTAAGTTATATGAAATGTGGGCAGTGTGTGTTGTTGTCAGGTGTGGTATGTAATGTGCTTTTTTTTTCTTCTTACATTTGTTTTTTACTTATTTGGGTCGTGCAGCCTATAGTCAGGTAAGCTCTATGGCGCAGAATTTTTGGTATATACACATAGTAGAACACAATATTATGTGGGTCTTCAAAAATCGTTCCCCAAAATTGCTCTGAAACGGCCAGCAGTTAAAGGCACAGATCCAACACACAGATACTTCATTTCATACATTAAATTACTTATTAGTTGTGTAAATTATCAATTTCTTAGGGAGACTTGACTCACATGATTCTAGCTCAGCATTATGAGATGATGCACACTTTGTGAATATGGATGTGTGTGTGTAAATAAATTGAAATTGAATAGAAATTTCAAGATGGTATGATATAGGAGTGTAACGGTACACAAAAATCTCGGTACGTACCTCGGTTTTTGAGGTCACGGTTCGCTTCATTTTCGGTACAATAAGAAAACAAAATGCAAAATATAAATGTGCTAGTTGTTTATTACACACCCTTGTGCTTTCAACAATAGGAACATTAGCCTATACAAAGCTAGAATTCTGCTCAAAAAGTAGCGGGCATTTAAAGATAATCCAACAACAAGTTTCCTTTCAGATGCCGTGTATTGGTCAGCTTTCTTTCTGAAAGAAAGAAGAAAAATAAGTCCTGTGCTAAAGAGAAAAGCAATCCCAATGACAAAGATTTTAACATGTATTTTACAAATGAAATGCCTCGATGAATCATTTTTTTTTCTTATGAACGGTTTTCAAAAGCTTCATTGGTGGATTTTCTCAAGTTAAAGCGCCACAAAGAAATTAATAAATTTAATTGTGCAAGCAGGATGTGTGTATTATTCTTATTATTTAATTACAGGTGTTTTAGCTCATTTCAATTTATTTTATTTAAATGGGCTATTATTTATTTTATTGTGTGTTTATATTTTACAAATGTAATATAGTATTCATTTATATTGTGTATTTTATGTTGTATAACTTTAGTTCCTTTGTTAATATTAGTTCCTACTTGTTTTGTTGTGGTAGGAGGGTTTTGTATTGAACACGGGGCCGTGTTGGTTATTTTTATAGCAGAGAAGATGGCAGTAAATCAACAAAGACAAGTCAACTGTGCCCCGATCTACCACTCAAGAGATCTGATGGACTCAAAAAGTAGGTTATGATTGCATATTAGCTTGAAAATCGACCGAATCCACCGTATTTTTACATGAGTGACTTCCAGCCTGATCCTAGCTACCGGTAGTAGTATTGATGCAGGAGGGCCGCGTCTCGCGTCAAATAATAAACTCTGCCGCTCTTTTCGCGTGTGTCGCGTTGAGCCGCTCCTGGGACGCGTCTAACATGCGGCCACACTGTGACTGGTGTGCATTGGCTGATTGACTCTTAACGCCCGCGTTTCACTGCGTTCTCGTGGCGGCCACGTTGTCGCGTCTTTGACGTTTCTGGGTTATAGTGTCCTCCCGTGTTGGTCCTCATTATAGTAGAGATGACGGAGTAAATATAATTTACACAAAGAAACTGTAACCGATCGACTCACAGCCTCGAAAAGTAAGGGTTATGTTATATCAGAAACTCGTTTGGTATGCGCCCGTTCCGAACAGAGCACCACGTACCGAAACGGTTCAATACTATTACATGTACCGTTACACACTTAATATGATATGATGTTGATACTTTGGACATAAAAGATACGATATTTGCCAAACATGTTATAAAGTCTGCCACAATTCGATTTCAACTGAAGGACGGCCAGCCGTCCCTTGTTGACGTCTATTTCAGTCCATGGAACTGACTATGTGGTGGCTGGAAAATTGCTTCAATATAAATTGACCTATGAGCTCATTGACGTAACGAATTAAACCCATGAATCAAGCTAGCACTGTATTTATTTTTTGCATGAGTTGGTACATGAAGCAAAGGATTATGGTTCAATGGTAGCGAAATGCATACATAAAGCCCAACGTGACCAACAAGCGCACAAATTGACCACTGCGCAACCTTGACACACCCGTCGACAGCACGCCCGCTCGTTACCGGCCGCACGGCTGACAGGAAAAGGCAGGATTGAGTGGAGGGTGTTTTTACGCCAGCCAGCTTTGGGCAGTTGAGTTTAATTTGGGATTTACAAGTGACATCGCGCCCCCGTCGCCGTCTTCCTAGCCGGGTCCGGGTTTATGGAGTGAGACTGGGGTCTTTTTCCTTGTGATTAGTAGGCCTGCAAGCAGCCATGCACTAAGTATTATAGCCCACAGCATTATGTATCAGAGTTAAAAGACCCCCCCACCCCCCTCCATCAAGCAACCATCACGCCTCCACCCTCAGTCACACCTTCGGAAGGTCAAGCCTCCCAGATGAGTTGCTGGCTAATGAAGACGTGTGACGTGTTGGTAAAGTTCGCGAGGTGAAAATTTACAATTCCGAAAAAGTGTAAAGCAGATTTTTAAAAATGGAGGGAAAGCGTCGCGTGTATTCACAGGCATGTGACGACCATGCAGGCTTATCGTGAGCTGATGCTGTTTGGCTTAAGCCACGGCATTAATACACTGATAGCCTACGGAATAGCCAAGCATAAAATGAATGTGAAAGGATGAAGAAACAACAAGAAAGGCCAGGAAGAAAGAGGATGGAAGTGGTTAGGCCTCCAGTTCAACAGAGCAGAAATAGAGAACAAGCAGAAGCATCACAGCGAGCTCCTCATTGACATTGATGTTATTCCCCCCCGCGTGCTTTTGTTAACAACATAAATGACAAACAGGAATAACTTTCAGAAAGTTCTATTTGGAAAAAGCGACGGGAAATTAAAGACATCCAAAAACCAGAAAAAAATTAATAAGCTAATTCAATTATGACATAAATATTCTGTTCCTTTGTAACACAAGTGCTATCCCTTTTTTTATTGATTGAAAAAAAAGTCCCAGAGGCGCTAAAATGTAGAGCCAATGATTAATGTCCCTCTCAGAAAAAGAAATTATATGGAATAAATTAAACTACTGCAGCAGCAAATTGAAAAATAAGAATGTAAATGAGCTTTGAATACTTAATATCATGGAGAAAAATAGGCAATGAGGCCCTAAAATGATGAGGGATTAGCACAGAAACATGACATTAGCTCTAATGGCAATGAGTAGATTTGCGCCGCTGTCACAATTTAACTGTCGCATCTGATTTTATGCCAGGTAAATGAAAAATGGGACAACGTGGGTGGCACTCTAAAAGCTTTGAAAATATTAAAAGTCCCTTTGAGTCCTTTGCTGCCAATGACCGCAATGGATGACCAATCTATTTTGACTGGAAGGAATGGCAGCTAATAATCGTTCACCCAGTTAAAATGGATTTGATGTCTTTTGCTGTCAATGGGACTCATATCGGAGCATTCACTGCCAGCCATTCCAGCTTAAATGGATTTAATAAATTACACATACTCACACAAAGTATCGCTAGTGAAGTAAAACATCATTATTTTTAAAATGAAAGATTTATCATGTTAAAATTGTGGCATTTAAATGTGGACTTTATCGGGATTAAACATGAAACTTGTCATATTCATCGGTGAACTTTCTTTCAAATGTGAAACTTTATGCGTTTCAACATGAAATGTATCATGATAGAATTTGAAGCTACAGAAATTAAAATCTTAAATTTGTCAAATTAAACAAACTTGTCATGATAAAAAAGGGGGTCCCCAGACTATGGCTCACGGGCCGACTTCAGCCCGCCACACTCTTTTGACTAGCCTGCCAACCATTTTTTGCTCCCCAACCTCACAGATAATTTGCATTGTAATTACTACTGCCGTGCTGGCTGTGCACTTTATGGCATGGATGCCACCACGTCTGGCATGACCTTTGCTTTTCTTTGCATACCTGGTATACCTCCATCGAAATTTGCAATGTTTTTAGGAGTCCTGCTTCTCCAGACACATCGTGTTTTGCCAATCATTTCCATCTTGGCCAAAATGAAGCAAGCCACCGTCTTTGCACGGAGTCCGTGCTACTGTGTAAAGACGCACTATTAGTTTCGGTTTCAGTCAATTGATTGGCATCATCAGATGGCGAATATTTCTCCTTAGAATGTGACTTCAAAAGTAACGGACACATTTCACAGTACTGTAATTCAATGTGTAGTAATGTGTGTTTACATTTTACATTTGTTTTCTGTTGTTACGTTCGTTTCCCCGACCGGAGGCTTTTAAACTCCACACGCTAGGACTTTGAACAGTAACCATCTATTGCTCCTATTATAATTACAATGTTGATTTTTTTAAATAGGTATTTATAGGCCTATCTATTTGACTTTTTTTTTTTAAATTCCTATAATTCTGTTGTTCGGCTTTAGTTTCAACCTGTTAATAGCCTACTACTTTCCTTAAAATCAAATGCTCAGCTGATATTTGCAAGGGCTGGCTAATTGATCTACTCATTTAATTTTAATGTTTTGAAATGTATTTATTTTACAGACCAATCTATATGACTTGCTATCCACAACTAATATTAACAAAACTCTTAATATTATTATCATAATATCAATAGACCTACCTACAATTTGTAGTTTTTCCACTCACCAGATATTTCTGACCTTGACTGTTTCTTACCTTTATATTTCTTCACATTGATGTTATTGTCATTGAGACAAAAAAATAGGAAACTGAAAACCTTGAAATGGAAAATGGATTGCTTTCAAACATTAGTCATATTATAATGGGAAATTCATCACGTTATAACATGAAACTTAACTTGAAACTAGTCGTGTTTAAACCAGTGTTGTTTTATATTTTGTCGACGAACAATTTTTTCATGACAATGACGTGGCGATGGAAGCTAAAAACGTGTTTTGGGCGACTGAAACATAATGAGACTAATGTCAGTTTTTGTCTTACGAGACGAGAATGAGATGAAAAATAGTTTTCATCACAATGTGTGACATTTTGTTATTGTATGTGTAGTTAGCGTGCATTATAGCAATGTTTGGTTTTGTCACTCTTGTGATGTGACCCCCCCCCCCCCCCCCCAACCCCCCGGCCCTCACCAACCCTGTCCTACAAACACACTTACTCACCGGTGTCCTTTTCCAGGCTCCAGACTTGCTTGTTTTGAAAACATATGGTAAGATTTGTTCTCTTATCTTGGCTAAAGAGAAAATGTCATTTTCGTTAAGCCTTCAAAGGTCAACGCTGTGTAATCATCACACACTAATTGTTACTTATAGCGTTATCATAGTATTAGAATTTAGCGTGGCGAGCGTCGTTTCAACACTTGGACAACTTTTTTTTTTTCTTTTTTTACATACAGTTTGTGGCGTCCAGGTGGGTTTAATTAATTGTAAAAATAATGCATTGTTTTCCTGTTGAGTATGTGTTATCATCAACTATGATAACACATAGTTGCTTTATGAAGAGTGAAAAAAGCAGAATTTAACACAAATGAAATCATTCGACCAATCAGAGTATTAAAAAAAGTATTACCGAAACAAAATGGTGATGTCACGTGCCGTAATGTTTGGCAACGGATCGCCGCATACGACTCTTCAACACAACGTGGCCGTGTCAATAAAAAAAAAAAAAATGTATATATATATATATATATATATAGTACTGTGCAAAAGTCTTAGGCAGGATACCTGCCTAAAACCTTTGCACAGTACTGTATATTTTTATTATATTATGTATATACAGGATGTACTGTATGTATATATTTTCCCCAAGTGGAAGCTTCCATGATCCTAATAAATTTAATAATTAAAAAAATATATATACAGTACTGTGCAAAAGTTTTAGGCAGGTGTCCTGCCTAAGATTTTTGCACAGTACTGTATCTATATACTGTATATATATATATATATATATATATAATATGTATATATATATATCAGGGGTCGCGTTAATTGAATATTTTCCGTCGTTGAGTCCATCCGTCATTTTGACAGGTTGCAATTCACACCCCAGACCACAGGGTAGCGAGTGAGCATATTAATTAGCTATTGTCTCTCTTGATGCATGACGTTGTTGGCCTTACTCTGAAAAATGTCAAGGCAACTGAGTGTCCGAAGTTTCTTCAAAAAGCCCCAAAACGACGATGGTGTTGATAAAAGAGGTGAAAAAACAGGGACTGCACAAGCGGGCACGCAATTCAAGTCCATGCGCACCAGGAGGAAGGTGTGAAACTATGTTCAGGCCACAGCAGGTGAACTGTTAATTTCATTGTTCCATATGCTACATATGGTAGGCTACCTACCTACTGGGGCCACAGTCAGCTGTTTTTGTCACTGCGGAGAAAAAGTTACATATTCATCTGCTTGATGTGTGATGGCACGGTGTGGATTCTCTGTTAAGCTTGTTCGGACAGAATATTAATTTAAAATGAATGAAAACTAAATACTATTGAATATGTTGAAGCGGTATGTAATGTTAAGAGTCTTGTTAGCTCGAATTGCTGTGTCCAGCCGCTGTAGCTCTGCTGCTCTCTGTGAACTCTCTATTCAAGCCGGAACGCGCGCGGCTCTTAAGTGTCTCTGTCACGTGACTGTGTCGTAGCCGCTAACACGCTCGGCCAAATGTACCCACAAGTACGGAAGGTGAATTATGCCAAACAAAGGGTCACCACAATGTCATTATCATCATTTTAAAAATTTAAGTGACGGGTAAAAATAGATTATGACCGGATTTTTATGACCCTGTCAGTCAAAATGACAGACAACGAAAAAGTCTAGCGCAACCTCTGAGATATATATATATATAATATATTTCTGTCTCCATCCATGTACCCGTTTATAATGTGCACCATGATTTTACAAGTTGATTTTGGGGAAAAAAAGTGCACGTTATATTCGGGAAATTACGGTAAATTGCCTTTGAAGATGACATGACTGTTCTATGTGTTGGATTTTATCAAGTAAATTTCCCCCAAAAATGCAACTTATACTCCGGTACGACTTATATATGTTTTTTTTTCTGTTCGTTGGACATTTTATGGCTGGTGCGACTTATACTCAGGTGCGAATTGTAGTCCGAATACGGGAAGTATTTTCGTACAAAACACTACAACCTAGACGAAAATTAAACGGGCTGCCCCCCAAAAAAACAAACACTGATTTAAACGTGAAAGATGTGTCATTTAAATGTGCAATTTGTCATATTAGTGAAACAAAACCTGAATATGTTCTCATGTGAAACGTCATGGTTAATAGTGGAACTGGTCTTATTAAAGAACGTGAAATTAACATAATGATTATTCTATTTTGTAATTTCAGATCAATTGAAGGTTGATCAGAATTACTGATTACCACCTCATGTTTGAACTTTGCGGTTCCACTTTTCCTGGCTGATTTTCCAAAGAATTATATTTGTATGCGTACAGCAGCGACATTGAGTAGTCTGTAGGGGAAAAGGAAATGGTCTCCTTGAAGGCAATCTGCTCATTAAGATAATGTGTTAGTTCCAATTAAACTAACATTAAAATGGTCGCCATAAAGAGCTGGACTCAGCGTTTTTCTTAACTTGCTCTTTTAATTACATCGTTCCTCTCCTGTCATTAAGGATATTAAAAATTCATTAACACGAATAGTCCTGCATGGCGGCAACAAATCAAGGAGAATTTCATCTTGTGTTGTCAATGGATTATAACCATTAGTGAGTTCATGTGAACGGCGTCAACCAACGCCATGTTTTTAGACACGCGTGTCAACAGGTCACTGTCAGCTTGTTAAAGCCTCCCAATTATTTGAAAGGTGTTTTAATAAGAACTTTGATGGGGGGAAAAAGAGGGATACATTTAAATGATGAATGACTTTTGGCAACAGCAGACTTTATGTATTGTATCCATTTATTAATCGTACATTTATTTGCGGCGCCATCCAGCATCCCGCGCTAATGTGATTCCATTGCCGGCTGTTATGTTTTCCGTCAGTTATATTTCTGCCTTCTAATTTGTTTTCATCAAACGCTTTTACGGCGAGCTGAAACTGTTTTACGGCTTCGCTATCGAAGCGTGCTGCAGGAAATGAATGGCGGCGAGCGAGGAAAAGATGTGGAGAAGACAAAAAAACATCTGCAAAATCTTCCCGCTGCTCATTAGGGCTGTCCGACAAGCTCGCAGACACGTGGCAAAACGAGGAAGACTAATCAGATTAAAACAAACATACACACTCGTGGGAAATGCAGCAGGTGTTAATGTGAAAATAATTACGGCTTTGGCATGAATATTGGAAAATAATTACATCCAAAATGTAAAACAACAGCTTTGAAATGTTTTGTTGGCACGCAAATGTGTGTGTGTTTGTGTCCCGTATATTTCCCCGGTGGTAAATGTGATCACCTTTATGCAAATCGGAGTTGGTATTAAGAAAATGACGCCGAGCTGCATGAGGGAATTATTTGGCAAATGTGCAACTAATAGGAGTATTGCACATTCTTGGCATATGTGTTACAGGTGGATTTTGAATAGTGGCACACTCTTTTTCTCTGTATTAAGAGTGAGTCATAGCATTATATCTGAATGATAAATAGAGCTTATATTAGTCTTGTGCGTAACATTTAACTCATGAACTGCCATCACTGACGGTAGACGTCCAATCCATTTTAATATACTAATATGGGAGCTGGCAGCAGTCTTTTTTTTTTTTTTTTTTTTTTTGTCATTGGCACTGGAACAGTTGATACACACGTTCATATTTTCTAAAAAAAAAAAAAAAAAAAAGAAGTAAATAAGTCATTACATTTTCTTATTTTCGTATTGTGAGAACAACTGCCACATATGTGTTTTTTCACGAACAGTTGCCATATTTTTCTTTCTGTAATTGCAAATATTCCAATTTTTTAATCGGTGAATCATACTTCAGATCAAAGCAAGGGCATAGGTATTGTTGGTTTTGTTGCTCAAATTGTCCCTACTAACTTTTAAGCCACCGTATTTGCATTAAATAATGAAGTCAGTTTTATGGCTAATTTAGATTGTCTTCCCATATGTTGTAAGGATAAAATACATTAATAAATTACATTTGTATCTTTTTATTTGTTGAATGTGGCGGTCCATTTTTTTCCCCTGAAACGCACGTTTGATTGGCTGATGACTTTATCCTGCACCCCCTTCTCCCGCCACATGCACCCTCACTCAACCCCGCCGACAGAATTACAACATGCCGCCTCCTCCACCCCTTCGAAAAGGAGGGATATTAGAAGTTATTTTCGGCCAGCACAAGCTACTGTGAGTAATGTAAAAAGACGTCATTGTTGTGGAGGTGGGGGAAACACCACTAATTTTGCTACTAAAAGTCTGACCTGCATCAGAGTTAGCATAGCATTAATCTGGGTGAACTTGCTAACCTGCAGAACTACTGTGGTCAGGCTAGCCCCTACAAGGAACAACAAAGTCAAGCTAGCCGTCCCTCATTTGGATCATTGTTTGCATTATGTGCATTACCGTAATGCAACGCGGTGGCTTTAGAGTGCAAGTCTCAGGAATGGGTCCACTTTAGAGGGACGCTGACACAAAAAAAAAGTCTGTGAAATGAAATCGCACATCAGAATTTAATGAAAGTACTTTGGTTCAAGGCTTGTATTAGTCTAGGATGCTTCACAAGTAGATCGGTCCATGGATATCTCAGATTATTATTATTTTTTTTTTTTTTCCCAAATCACTTTTATATTACAATACTTCAGTTTGAGTCTAGGGGTGCTCCAGTGTTCCCCAGAAGTGGACACATTCCTGGATAGTTCCCGTTTTTTTTTTTTTTTTTTTTTTTTTTTTTTTTTTTTGTATAACGAAAGGACTTGCACTTCAAAATTTTTGAAAACAAACTTTTTGAAAACAAAAAGTTTTTGAAAACAAAGGTTTGAATCGAATGTTGGATCATGTGAACCAATACACATAAAAGTTAGTATAA
This sequence comes from Corythoichthys intestinalis, assembly GCF_030265065.1. NCBI lineage: Eukaryota > Metazoa > Chordata > Actinopteri > Syngnathiformes > Syngnathidae > Corythoichthys > Corythoichthys intestinalis. The sequence continues at coordinate 37,098,404 of NC_080404.1, forward strand.
GTCAATACAGATTTATTTTTGCGTTGATCATTTCCCCATATCAATTAATTAGGTTCATATTTGTGAGAAATGTGGGCCTGGCCCTTGGTCAATAATCTGTTTGGTCTTATTAATGTCCCGTCCCCAGCAAAAAGTGTACATGCAGGTTATACTGTTATATCGTTCCTACCAACGCTGAGACCAAATTTACGCCCTTGGAACAAAAGATGTGACATAGATATAGCGAAGATATTTACTTGAAAAAAAAAAGCCTGGAATTAAGGATTTGTTAGAGGAGAAGATAAGACAATTCATACCCTGTCATAGCAAATATGTGAATTAAAGTATTTTCTTCACATTTCGTTGCTCCGGTACACGTACAATGTCTTTTTTTAATGTGTTATTTAATATTTTTTGTGTAGTGAGGGGGCAAAACTATAGCAAGATTAAAAAAAAAAACTGGTCTCTCTGTATACTAGCACAAATTTTCACTGTACTGTAATGTACTGTAGGTCATCTGCGATAAACGTCTCTGTGAAGTCGAAGGATTTGCCTGACAAAATATGTTCCTTGCCTCGCCAGTCCCATAGCAGTCAATGTGTTGATGTCAATGCTAGCCACATAGAGTGAAAGCCAGACAAGGTGATTTCCCACAAAATGACTGTCATTGAATTGAAGCTTGCAACAGGGTTGCATGGGCTCTTAAAAGTCTCCAATTTACTTATCTTGATAAAGTCCGAATTTAGTCTTTTCTGTCTTCACTTCCATTGTTTTGCATTGCATGAAATTGTGTCTGAAAAATATTCTATTTAAACAATTCTAGGACTCAATGCTATTTTATTTTATTTATTTATTTGCGAGTTTGGCTATGAAATTTGCCATTGAATTGACACTAAATTCTCTTTGAGGTTGTCTTTAAAAGTCTTGATTTTTTTCTTGAGGAGCCCTGCAGGACCCTGTTCCTTTTTTAACAATATGACATGTGTGTACTGTATGCATTTCATTACTGTATGTTTCTAAAAAAGCACATCACTGTAATATTTTTATTTTGTTAATAAAAATACACAAATGCTTTATTTTTTATTTTGTTTTTGTTGCTTTTGTAGGTGGGGAAAACGAACAGATTTATTGCTATTCCATTCATTTCAATAAAGAAAATGTGATTTGAGTCACCTCATATGACCCCAAGGCATGCTGTATTGCTGAACATTGTCTATGTATTTCAGCTGCTCATTGAAAGTGAAATCTTAGTGCACGTCCGTGAACGCCTGTGAAGATGAGCCACTAGAATAGAGCTGTCAGGCTTGATGGATTTCCAACACAACTGGGATATGGCTCCCCAGACCGAAGCCGATGGGGGGAACGCCATGTAAAACAGAGACTCAAATGTGAGTCCGTGAAATGGCATCTGATCAATAGCGTATTCTGCGGAAAAAGAGGAGGGCGGAGCTGAATTGCGCATGATTAGAATGAGCGATAATACAGAGAAGTGAACAGGGCAGTGCTGCTAGTTTCTATAATTATATATATTTTAATTCAAGTTCAATCAATAAGAAAGCCTAAGGCTCTGCTTGTTGATGATATCCAGTCATTACAGTTTAACCCTGGTAACTGATGAAATTGCTTGCCAAACTGGGGTTCAGGGTTCAGCTTGCATTAACTCATTGGGTATCATAGAGGACAATAGACATCCAATCAATTTTGACTGGGAGGGGCTGTCATCCTCCCAGTCAAAAAATGGAGTGGATGTCTATCGATCATTCACCACCAGACCTTCAGAATCAGAACGCCCTCCCTCCCTAAACCTTCAAATGACTGTCACTTGAGAGAGAAAAAAAAACATTGCCCATCCATTGCCAATTAATTAGAAACCTATGAATATTTCAGCAAGCTATGATACAGTGGTGGCTTGCCCACATGCTACAGTTACACAGTCCAACAGCTCTACCTGGATTATTAATAATGGAGTCTCTTGATTTTGTTGTGGGGTGGTTTCAGAGAGTGTGTACATGTGGGAGTGGTTCACATACTGAATACGATTATATTTGTACATTTTTTTGATGAATAATCTCATGACAACTATTAGCAGTTCAGTACCTTTTGGTCTGGGAATAACAAGTTGAATGTGGAACATAACATATCAAAATCTACTTCAATTACCGTAATTTTTGGACTATAAGGTACACCTGACTACAAGCCGCCATCCACCAAATTCGACACGAAAGCGACATTTGTTCATAGATAAGCCACACTGAACTATAAGCTGCAACTGTCCTCACTGTATTATGGGATATTTACACCAAAATATATTAATCGGTAACACTTTATTTGATAGTGGCATTATAAGACTGTCAGAAGAGCAAATGAACCACATTGAAGCTTTGAAGCAATTAGCTGCAAAGCTTCATTGCTTCAAGAAGCTTCATTTGGCCATCACTGCTCCCCTGGGGGAGACAGTCAACCTCTGCAGCCACCGGCTGTCAACACTATTGTCATCCAACATGCCTCCCAGCATGCATTGCAGCGCTACAGATGTAAATAACAATTAAAATTCATGTTCTGTGCTAGTTATTTCTTCAGTTACTGTTCCAGTTGTTTCATTAATTCCTGTTTACGGTATTTGGTAAGACTTTCTTTGACAGTGGTGCCATAAGACTGTCATAAGACCATCATAATTATGACATGACACTGTCATGAGCATTAATGAATAATTATAGCAGATGTTATTTTATGCACATTAGCAAATTATTTCACTTTTGAATGGATATAAAAGACCCAAGCTGGACGTAAATGGAGTTAGTGCCATATTTTGCCGGATGACACCTAATGACATCTGTCATAAGCATTCAGTAATGCCCATGATAGTGTCATGGCATCAATCAATCAATCAATCAATCAAATTTATTTCTATATCGCTAATTATGACGGTTGTATGACGCCACTGTCAAATAAAGTGTTAGGTATCAACCCAAATAAATCAACAAATAAGCGGCATTGGACTATAAACCGCTGGATTCAAAATGTAAAAAAAAGTAGCGGTTTATAGTCTGAAAATTACGGTAGTAAATCTTTCAATGTGGTTGAAACACCAGACCTCCATTTAAGAATTTTAAGGGTTGAAAATGAAGCACCTCTGACTGACTGGCAACCAGTTCAGCAGCGTCCACCAGCTCCTTCCTGCAGTCAGTTTAAAGAAATTGCAGCACCCTTGTGAGGATAAGCGTTGTGAAAATTGAATATAACAATAAAAATGATCACAAAGTAGTACAAATAGCTCCTAAACATTGGCAGGTATATTTGAGGAAGCAGCAGATTAATTTAATCTAAATGAATGACATTGTGAGATTGTACATGAATTTATTCTCTGTCATTGACAGTAATTGAAATCAATTCCATTTTATCTGGGAAGGCTGGTAGAGAATGAATTAAGTCCTATATTTTTTATTCAACTTAATATCAGCAACAAATATTAAAACATTTAATTGCATTCATATATTGACAACTTGTGCTTAATTCCAACAGAAAATTGTACATTTGGTTATTTTTTTTTGTAATTTATTGACAGAACCCCTTTTTAGAATAAACATCAGCTGTTTTGCCCTACACATACAATCATGATTTTTTCTTAATTTTAACTATGGACCTTGAGTTTCTATTTTTCTTAATTTAAACAGTAGACCTTGAGTTTGAAACAAATAGTTTTAAATAAATTACTTTAGCATTTCACTGCAGATCCTCCAACCTCAAATGAATTAGATGTCTACAGTGTTGTTAATAACGGCGTTACAATATAACGGCGATACTAACGGCGTTATTTTTTTCAGTAGTGGGTAATCTAATTAATTACTTTTCTCATCTTGGCAACGCCGTTACCGTTACTGAGGACGGAAAGGCATGCGTTACTATGCGTTACTATATTGGTAGAAAAGTCTGAGGGAGACGGACTCACCGAGAGGACAGAGCAGAGCAGGAGCGGGGAGGAGGCAAGAAAGTTGTGACGCCGAGCAAACGCGATGCTAGGTAGCTCCAATAATACATGTTGTAGCCGATAGCCGACAAACTACGCCCGCATGTTATGGTAGATATGTTAGACATGGTAGATATCACATGTACTGTATATAGATATAACTAGATGCAAAATGACAGACATGGCACTAAATGCGTTAGTAGACAGCCGCCATCTTAAAGCAGTAGGCTTTTTAGGACGGCTCTGTTGTAGAGAACCTTCCTAGCAAACCTAAGTAACTTTTTATCTAAAATACTTCTAAATCGGCAAAATCTCGACTTGAATCTATCTTTAAATGATGAAACAGTTTTAAAACTTTCATATGTCGAAAGTAGAGAGAAGGGAACTAATGCAATAATGGGAGCAATTTTAACAACTTTTAACAGTTGATTCAGGGTAAAGGGTATAGAATTGGGCTCGGGCCAATTGTACCAAAAACCTCCACAAAAAACTTCACATAGTGTGGCCAATTTTTTTTTTTTTTTTTTTTTTTTTTTTTTTTTGAGGAAAAAAAAAAAAAAAAGTAATTATCACCAATTACTTTGCCAAGTAACTAATTACTCTTACATTCAGGTAATTGAGTTACTAACGCAATTACTTTTTGGGAGAAGTAATTTGTAACTATAATTAATTACTTTTTTTCAGTAAGATTAACAACACTGGATGTCTATCACCATCAATGACTCTGAAATATAATCATAGACTGCTAGTCCAATCAAGAGGCTAAACAAACTCCAAAGCTAAACAAACAGGTCTCTGAGTTCCTCTGATAAACGGATGTCTGTCTGAATGATGGCCGCTGTGACAGCCTGGCTATGATAGAATAACACATTGTGTTGAACAAATAGGCCCTTGAGTGCTGGCGGCTCCCGGGGGTGTGTTTATAGCCCCGAGGCTCCGGCTTTGGCGGCGATGGGTTGCTCACAGCATGGATAGATGCTGACAACAACATGTTAATGCTCCCTGTGTGAACGTGCGTCACACTGGCATTCTGTACCACACAGAGACATAATAATGGCCTGCTGCAATGTACTGATGAGGAATGACATTTTAAGTCTTTTGGCTTCATGTAGAGATAAAAACATTTATTACAACTTTCCTATATGATTTTGACATATCAATAAATGATTAATCACTTTTTTAAACACGGTATTTTTTTGGTTATGGCCATAACTGGGTAATTTTCCTCTTTGAAATGAATTGAAATACCATTCATCTGTTCCAGCACCTGGCAAAACAGTTTTTTTTTTGTTTGCTTTCAAAATTTCAAAACGAATATAAACTATAATGTCATATATAAAACTGTACTATAAAAAAAATAAGAAAGGTTGAAGTAAGCTGAAGATCTTATTTAGACAAAAGTAATCCATCCAGACACATTGTTGTATCTTGTTGCCAAAGAACAATGTTGATATGAGGTGAGGGGCTTCACTTAGACAACAAACGATCGCTGACATGCCCACCCCGTCTTCCTATCCAAAATGAATTGGATGTGTCGCTGTCAATGGTAGCGAGTGGGTTCAAGACTGATATTAGCCTTTTTAGGATGGGTGTTACTGATTTTTTGCTATTGCCAGTCAATTATATTGTTAAAAAAAAAAAAAAAAAAAATCACTTACAAAGCGATATAACACAGGAGGCGACTGAAAAGGTGAACTCTTGCGGGTTACCTCGTCACAGTTGTGTGTTAGGAAACTTCACTGGAGCTCAGCGATGCTCAGCGGCGCCTTACGCGAAACGCTGCTGCTTTTTGAAAACGTCTCCAATTCCGGCGCCACACGGCGCCCTCTCTGCCTGACGACGAATCGCTGGTACGGCCTTGCACTTACATCTGCGACGAAAAGAAAACACCCCACCTCGCTGCCTTTGACACAGTTTTTCATGAGGGAAGAGCGGTCACAAAAGCCAGTGCTTCTTGTGTGATATCCTGTTAAGGCTGTTCTGGAAGCGGCCGAGCGTGGCCGTCCTTCACAGAGCCAGGCCGACATCATTCAGCTTCCTCCGTGTGATCCGGGGAACACAACAAACTCTGGGGTCCACAGCTCAGTGGTCAGGGAGAAAGCCCCTGCACACAATGTCTTTTATCCAAACGCGCATGTGCCGTCTGTTTGGTCAACTTTTCATCTGCATTATTGATTGTTGATCACAAAGGAATTTCTTTTTATTAGTGGGATCTTAGTACGAGAACTCTCGATCTGTCCAAAAGCTACTGTCTTTTTCAGTCCAAAAATAATGGCGTCATTCATAATACCCTGTTTTCAGCACTTGCCCAAAATAATGAAGAAGAAAAAAGTTAGTTTTCTCTTTTTACAGGTCCTTTTATTCTTTAAAAGGGATCCACGGATAGAAAGACTTTTAGTTCTTAAAAGATGAACGTTACTATGAGTTAAAATAATTTGATTTTGAAACCCCTCTTGATGTTTTCGTTTTTACACAATTTGTAAAATTACTTTTAACTTGTAGGACGCCATTGTTGTTGACGTTGCAGGGCGGCGACGTCACTATTACACTGGCGGGCTTCCAGAGTATGACCCTAGCGACATAAATATGTCATCTGTTTAACCCTTTTAATTTTAACCCGAGAGGAACATTAATGAGAATGACAGCCTTGTTGATATTTCACAAAACGAGCAGCAAAAGCAAAATGAACAGGAAAGACAGGATGAGACGAGACGAGAGTAGGAAAACAAAACAAAACTGTGTTCTGCCAAAATGTGCTACACTGGCAAAATGTCCTACAAATTTGACACCGAAAGTACTACAGTGCGCTTTCAGCTTGTTTTGTTTAGATGCATACAGACAGAACATACAAAAATATGCCGTAAGATAATACTTAAATGTAGTAATATCAAATAAGGGTGGTTTAAATAAGCTAAGTGACTAATGTGGTCAACAGATCAACAATCTGCTTTAAAGGTACCAAAAGAAAACACAATGCTTAAAAAAGTATGAGCGGAAAACACATGCAAAAAGAATGAAATGAATGGCAATGAAAAGGTAATAAAAGGTAATAAAAGACTCAATAAAAACACAAATACACAAAGTACTCGCCACTTTTAACCGATGAGCGCATGTGTGGGACATTGAAGGAATTGCAGTAACCCGGTAGTGTTGGTCGAGTGACAGTGACAATCTACGTCATCACCCCGAGCGTCCATTGCAGGTGTAAAATCATGGCGCCCTCCGTAGGTCAAAACCTGTACTAAATATTATAGATTTTTTAAATCAATGGCAATATTTTGCTGCTTATTAGCACCTACAAGTCATTAAGTTCGAGGATCCCTTTAATGACAGGAGATAACGATACACAATTCAGGGACAAAAAGGAAGCAATAATCACCTAAGATAAATAAATCTATTAAGGAAAGAATAATTAAAAGCTGGCCGTCAAGGACAAATGTCCCCGAGTGCCCTCAAGAAGATCTGTCCTGACATTAGAGATCATACAGTTTATATTTGCCAGGTGACAGACAAGTGCCTTCATGGGAAAACAGTGGAAAAATACTAGGTAGCTGTGTTATCTGTTCATGACATCGCTTCAGAGAAGACGCTTTGAGCTGTGAATCTTATCTGTTACAAAATGATATAAAAATGAATATACCAGGCACAATGATCAAATATGTGGGAACAAATATCTCTACAGTAACAATACAAGACATACACTCACCGGCCACTTTATTAGGCACACCATGCAAGTAACGGGTTGGACCCCCTTTACCTTCAGAACTGCCTCAATTCTACATAGATTCAACAAGGTGCTGGAAGCATTCCTCAGAGAGTTTGGTCCATATTGACATGATGGCATCACACAGTTGGTGCAGATTTGTCGGCTGCACATCCATGATGCGAATCTCCCGTTCCACCACATCCCAAAGATGCTCTATTGGATTGAGATCTGGTGACTGTGGAGGCCATTTGAGTGCAGTGAACTCATTGTCATGTTCAAGAAACCAGTCTGAGATGATTCCAGCTTTATGGCATGGCGCATTATCCTGCTGAAAGTAGCCATCAGAAGTTGGGTATATTGTGGTCATAAAGGGATGGACATGGTCAGCAACAATACTCAGGTAGGCTGTGGCGTTCAAACGAAGCTCAACTGGTACCAAGGGGCCCAAAGAGTGCCAAGAAAATATTCCCCACACCATTACACCACCACCACCAGCCTGAACCGTTGATACAAGGCAGGATGGATCCACGCTTTCATGTTGTTGACGCCAAATTCTGACCCTACCATCCGAATGTCGCAGCAGAAATCGAGACTCATCAGACCAGGCAACATTTTTCCAATCTTCTATTGTCCAATTTCGATGAGCTTGTGCAAATTGTAGCCTCAGTTTCCTGTTCTTAGCTGAAAGGAGTGGCACCCGGCGTGGTCTTCTGCTGCCATCTGCCTCAAAGTTTGACGTACTGTGCGTTCAGAGATGCTCTTCTGCCTACCTTGGTTGTAACGGGTGGTTATTTGAGTGACTGTTGCCTTTCTATAAGCTCGAACCAGTCTGGCCATTCTCCTTTGGCCTCTGGCATCAACAAGGCATTTTCGCCCACAGAACTGCCGCTCACTGGATGTTTTTTCTTTTTCGGACCATTCTCTGTAAACCCTAGAGATGGTTGTGCATGAAAATCCCAGTAGATCAGCAGTTTCTGAAATACTCAGACCAGCCCTTCTGGCACCAACAACCATGCCACGTTCAAAGTCACTCAAATCACCTTTCTTGCCCATACTGATGCTCGGTTTGAACTGCAGGAGATTTTCTTAAACCATGTCTACATGCCTAAATGCACTGAGTTGCCGCCACGTGATTGGCTGATTAGAAATTAAGTGTTAACGAGCAGTCGGACAGGTGTACCTAATAAAAAGGCCGGTGAGTGGACATCGTCTTTGTAAAACCTCGTCTCATGCACTGAGTAGCAATATAGAAAATTTTCTTTTAAAGATGTACGCTTACAGTATATGGGCTGAAATGTGTGCAACCAGAAACTGAATCTGAATTGCTTAACTAGAATAGTTTAATTAAATAAGTTAAAATTGAACTACAATTGCATGGCTCCCTGAATGTCTCATCAGTCCAGGGAGCATCTATGCCCTTTACTGTATTAGCTAATTCGGAACTTCCAGGCAACCATAAATCAGTCCTGAAAAATATAAAAAAATGTTACAAATCAGGCTCCAAGGATCGATTGGTATACGTCCCTGTAAAATATATATCAAATTTAATTCTGACATTTCCATGATTAATAGGGTAGTAGCCATTTTAGTGTCCTCACCAAGCGCAACAAAGCGAGTGAGATCTGGAGCCCTCCCTCAGGCAGTCAAAAATTTGAATTGTATTTATTCGTTCTTTCATAGTACCGCATATCCTTACAAGGATCATGGGGTAAGCTGAAGCCAATTCCAGTTAACTATGGAGAGGAGGCAGGGTACACCCTAATATGGTTGCCAGCCAATATAGAAATTTAATTTATATAATTTGAAATTGTTTAATTTCAATCAATGCATTAAAATACTACATCTTAAACATTTAATTTGAAATGAAATTTAATCATTTGAAAATTCAACTCAATGCGTTTTTGACATTCAGGTTTCACAATTTAAATTGAGATAACTAAATAAAAAAAATTCAGATTTGCAGTGTCAAAAAACAAGGTACTTGGGGGAAGTAGTCAATCACAGGTAACAAAAATCTGCTTTCGGTCCATCAGTGCATTCGTTTTTGAGCATGTAATACATGACCTTTGCAAGCCGTAAATGGTATATATTTTGCCAGCACAGCGTGTTTTACAAACAATTACACGTTTTCTTTTATATATAAAATTATAAAGAAGAGTTTGGAATGGAACTTAGTTTTTGTCGCATCTCGTAGGCACAGCTGTTAATGCCGTCTTGGTCTCCTGTCAATCTCCGCTAGTCTTGGTCTTGTTTTGGTGTTTTGGTTTCGGTGAGTTCTGGTCTTGGCATATGCAGAGATTATGTGTGTGTGTGTGTTTGGGGGGGGGGGGGGGTCATCGCCTTCCCTGATGGCGGAAAATATCATTGCATGTAATTAACTTTATATATATGAATTTAAAATTAAGACTTTGCTGGGGCAAAATGTTGTCTATTAAAGTTGTAAAGCAATAAAACATACGAACAAAATGTATTGTAATGTAAAATGTATGTATTTATGAAATGAACAAAAAAACATTTTTATAATATACACAGTATTTTCATAACATTTGCTTTGCTTAGCCAAAATATATGTAATTTTTTCAAACCTAAGCTAACAAATACTGAGCGAGAACCAAGGGTTGAAGATGTAAACCATGAAATGCCGGAGAGCACCGCCAAAATGGTGAGCGGAGTTGCAGTTTGCCCAAATAAAGACGTTAATTGTACAACAGAGTCACCACCAGGCGTACCATATTCAATGGACGACGATCTCAGCCAAAAGCATAGCTGTCCTAATCAGCCTGATTTAGAATTTGCCTCAAAAATGATGGGAAACAAACAAAAAAAAAAGCTCATTTTCAACGTATTGTAAATAATCCTGGCTGAAATATTCATTCAAAAGCGATGCAGCATCTACTTCTCCATGAGGTAAGACAGAAAAAGGCACGCTCACACACGCACACACACACACACACACACACACGCAGCTGGGATGCCTGTATGTACGAGCATGGTCTGAGCTACTAGCCAAGCATATACTGTATCTTGTAAGTTGATTTTATTGCAGACACTGCGTTCCGGGGCCATCAAGATGTTCAATTGTTGAACCCTGACATTCTAAAATATGTAAAATATGAGTACAAAACACTTTTGTCAAGGGCTAACGAACATTTTTAACCACCTAGCTGCCATTGACGGCAATAGTTGCCCAATCCATTTTGACTTCCAATGGATTCTACATCTTCACATCTAGAAATTGTCTTCAACTTAACTCTTCCACAGCTATATCAAGACGAGTATTTGTACTAAAATTATTCTCCTACTAAGCCTGCGTTTCCAATAAAACAAAGGCCTTTGTGCTGTCTACTGGGGCGCATACAGAAGCCATCACCCCAATAGACCCTCTGTTTCCACTGAGCTCAATTAGCCCAGTGCTAACTCTGTATAATTAACACCCCTAAGAGGGTCATCAAACAGAATCGAAATGAATGGCGGTGTATTAAGGAGTGGTGGGGGTGGTCCCAATCCAGACAGAAAAGACATCTCGGGGGCAAACGTGATAGAATTACAAAACGAGCAGCTTGCAAACTGTCTCGGCTTTGATGAAGAAACGTTTAATGATCCCCCTGGTGGAGAAGGTCCTCTATTGTCTAAGGCTAATTTCTCCCTTTTGGCCACTTCCTCAGCCCACAGGGTTGTCCGTCTAAGGTTACCCCAAACCTCCTTCTCAGCAGCCCAAGACAACCTGAGTTACTAGCAGACAGTATATTGTTTGTTAACTCCGTCGGGAGGAGATGAAAGGACAGAGAAGATGGTGAACAGGATCAAGCAGGTCAATTTCTTCTGTCTTTGGCTCACAAAGGCCACCATTGGATGGCACATGAGCTTGCCTCTCTCAGCAGTATTTGATTCACGCTATAGTAAATATCGCAAACGTGCCTTCTACACACACAAATCCTCTTGACAATGTGAAACGAGAGATCACACTCCCATCGGATGGTGGGGGTGTCCAAATAGAAAGGGATATCGTCTCACTCAACTTTTGCAATGTGATGCTGAAAAAATAATCCTATTGTTGTTTTCTGTGTCAGGACATTCTTCGGTGCTGCGGTCATTTAGAGTCATGTTATTAGAAAAACATGACTTGGACCACTATTGCAATAAACTGACAAAACAGAGTTATCCCACTCTAGTTCTCAAATATTGATTGCTTTGACAGTCTGGACTAAGTCTACAAGAGGGGCCGTTTACATGGTGACGCTCCGAGAATACGACAAATTTGGGGGCAGTTTACATGGTGACGCCACGACAACAAGACGCAACAATTGTGTTGCGGAATGGCCTCGCCTTTACATGGTGACAGCGAAAACAGAAGGCACGACGCATAGTTTTGATTCCGTGCTCCAATTTGGAAGGATTCGATTGCCGGGTTTGCTCTGCAACCATATAAATGGAAAGCTCTCGCGCTGATAACGTCAGCATTTGCACAAGTCACTTTGGGCGTGTGCAGCGCTGCAACTAAACATTAAAAACAGCAAACATGGCGGAATGTCAGCTTTAATTTTTTGTTTTTATAATATTTTGTTTATTTAAATATGTTTAATGTTTGCATTTTCGTGCCGTTGGGGAAACTGAAAATGAGATTGCTTGGAGTGGACGGGTATTTTGTCTTCCGGGCTGAGGATGTTGATGGTGTCAAGGAAGTGCATAACTGTGTCGCCTTATAAATCTGAACTGCCCCCTACGGCCTGGCACGGATACTACATTTTCATGCGAAATTGCGAAAATGGTTCGAATGGAGACTGAACCATATAAATGCAAAATAATACTGAAACTTTAGAGACTGACAGCACCAATTTTTATTAATGATATTCGTATGATGACTTGTTACTCCTTGGTGAAATTGTAAATGCTTCTGACTCCTCCAGAACTAGAGTGGGCTAATTCAACTTTTGTCATTTTTAGTCAAGTGCAGAAATGCATAGAAAATGACTAAGTCTTTCAGATTAAAACTGGTCTAAATCAAAGTTTATTTATATTTTTAACATTTTGTTGGCTGTCCTTTCTTGCACTTGACACGCTCTCTCATAAAATTTTGATTGATTTGACAGCTTGGATTAAGACCACTATTATACTAAACTTTTAGTCGTTTTTTTCAACATTGACTTCATAATAATATTCACGGGACACTAGGCACGGAGCAGAATAATAGGGGACCTGCATTGTTGACGTGGCCGTCAAAGCTGACCGAGTGGAATCACAGACAAAGAGCTTTTTTTCGTTGAAAATTCTTGTGAATAAATGCCTAAATCCCTGAATTCTTCATAGATATGGACGCAAAAAAAGTCTCGATTCTTGGTTAAAAACAATAAAAAGTGCAGTTAGCATTTATTTTACGTAAATATGTCAAAATACGATGCTAGTCTGTTAATCAAAATGGCGGCCGCTTCATGTAAACAGAGCTTTTCCGGTGAAAATTCTTGTGAATAAATGCTAAAATCCTTGAATTCTTTATAGATATGGACATAAAACAGTCTCGATTCTTGGTTAAAAGCAAAAAAATGGGTAGGTATCATTTATTTTACATAAATATATCAAAGGACGATGCTAGTCTGTTAATCAATGTGGCGGCAGGCTTACAACAGAGCTTTTTACGTAGAAAATTCTTGTGAAAAAACGAAAAATATAATAATTACTTCGAATCCTCGAACAAATGACTCCTAGAAAATCCTTCCTGTTTGTATGCGGTACAGCTTTCGTACTTTTTCAACCTAAAGCTGGCGTTGGATCGCTGCATGTGTTGCTGCGACCACCTGCGAATAACTGAAACGGTTTGTGGGATGGCCCCCTACTTGAAGGCGTTGAAGGGTGGAATTTGACGTGTCAATATCATGAAGTCTATGGTTTTCAAATGCACTGATCTGCAGTGTTGTATATTCGTATTTTGATATTTTATTCTTTTTCTTTTTATTATAAAAGTGGCATCAACTCAGAACTTGAGTGGGCTAACTCGATTTTAAAGTTAACTCATTGGCTGCTACTGATGGCCATGGACGTCCAATCCATTTTAACTGGGAAGGGCTGGCAGCATATATGATTAGGTGCAGAAATACATAGAAAAAGAGTAGGTCTTTTAGGTGAAAGTTGATCCTAAAAATACTGTACCACTGAGCCATTCAAAAGCTTGACAAACTGGTGGCAGTCTATTTTTGCACTAGGCACTTTTTGGACATCAGGGGACAGTGCATGTATTAAAATGTATTTAACATTGACTTAACCACGCTTCTTTTTAACCATGCTTCTTTTAAGTCAGTTTGAAATACACATTTGAACTCCCCTTTTATACGAGACTACAGGATTTTTTCCCCCTTCTAATTTTTGATTTTAAATTTTCTGCTCTCCCCTTCTAACGATTGCTCACGCTTACCAGATAGTACAATTAAATGCAATCACATTAGGCCCTGACAGTTGAGCCGGTTCACATTTAAATGCAATTTACAAAGGGGGAACTAGAGTGGTGGGGGCATATATTTGCATACTGAATTAAAATTAAGACCTAATTATGCAAATAAATGATCAAATGCGACAGTGGATGGGTTTCAATTCAGTTCATATCGCATTCTGTAAGACAATAGTTACTCGATAGGTCAAACGGCATGGCTCGCGCAAACGTTGCACATCAGGATGTTAAATATTCAGGTGGGATTTAATTACTAAGGGGGAGAAAAAAAGAAAAGAGCCAATGAATTACAAGCCTTGCTTCTTAAATACACCTCGACAAATCCTCCTCCCGTAGGAATTAGGTTCCCTTTATTCATTTTGCATAGGGCCTCTGAAACAGAAGAAAGGCACGTCGCACAATTTCAACTTATTGAAAACATCGCCACTGTTTGCTTTTTTACAGTCAAAACCAGGAAAACATAATGAAAACAAACCACAATCACTCCCGAGCCCTAACTGAGCAATTAATTAACATGTGTTGAATATTTAAAGGTAGCAAGCATCTTTTAAATAATAATTATGCGAGAGGAGGAGCAGCGGCCAAAGCGGCACTATTCCCCCAAGAGCACAAAGCACAAAATGAGAAGCACGGCAACCAGAACCGACTGAACTAACAAATTCTCCGTTTGACACGCAGCGAGCACACGACCACTCGCCGGATAAAGAATCTTGTTTACATACATAAATAACGGCCTTTCCACACCGCAAACGGAATATATTTTAGCTGTGTCTTCCTCCCCCAAAAATTGACTGTGATGTTTATGCCACTGTCTGTAATTAGCAGCCATTTAATACCACACCATTAAAAGCCAAGATGCATTGCTTTGGTGCTGCTAGATGGTTTTTATGTGGACGACGGCTGTTGCTAGTAAGACTTAATTAAAAAGCCCATCAGGATAAGTACAGATATTAAAAGGGATAAAATGGAGGAAAAAATATAACTTTCGTTCAAGCTGATCCTCCAGATTTGGGCAATCAAAGTATGTGAGATGAATAGCGGGAGGTAATGAACTGGCCAAACATGACATTCGCTTCGGTGTTAATTAACAAAGTTGTAAAACAGAGTTATCTGCAATGGCAAGCTGTTAAAGAAGGAAAGTGGTAAAAGTGCTACTCTTGTTTTTTTTTTTTCCCTTTTATTTTTTGCAATGGGAAATAGGGATTCACATTCACCCTCATTTGTTCCTTTTCACAAATAGCCATATGTGATTAAAAAATATTTTGTAAATAATGTCTTTTAAATGTAAAATACAACAAGAAGAAACAAAAAGTGTCTCAAAGAAGATGATGTGATTTGCTATTTAAGATAACAAACCGAAACTCATATCCATGGCCATTTTTTATGTGCCCTACAGACAAGTTTCCTGTGCGAAAAAAGGGCGGCGCCATCTTTGACATTTTCTGCTACGGACTTCCGGTTTGGACAGAACACCATGAATTGCGGTTGAAGGAGTCTAATTTTTAACATAGACTTCATAATGGTATTGACGGGTCAGGTCGGTCATGCACTGCGCCTCGCCCTCAAGTAGGGGGCCGCAACATCAAGAGGACCTATCCACAAACACACGCATGCAGAGATCTAACGCAGGATTTCTGTTGAAAAAGTACGAAAGCTGTACCACATACAAACAGGAAGGATTGGTTCAGGGGTGATTTGATTGAGGATTCAAGGTCATTATATTTTTCGTATCATGCAAGCATTTTGAAACGTGAATGAAATCAATGGGAGAAATTAACCGCTACTGAATTGGCATCATAGTTTGCAATATTTACGTTTAAAAAAATGCTGACTGCATGTTTGGTTTTTTTTGTTTGCTTTTAACCAACAATTGAGACATTTACATCCAGATTTATAAAAAATAGGGGATTTAAGCATTTATTAATAAGAATTTTCACCAGAAAAGCTCTGTTTACATAAGGCGGCAGCTAGCTACATTCACTAACAGATTAGCATTGTATTGACATATTTCCTTAAAATAAATGCTAACTGCACAGTTAAAAAAATTTTTTTTTTTGTTTTAACCAAGAATCCAGACTGTTTTACGTCATAATTTGGGGATTTAAGCATTTATTCACAAGAATTTTCACCGGAAAAACTATTTACATAAGGTGGCTGCTAGCTACATTCACTAACAGACTAGCATTGTACTTCGACATATTTACGTGAAATAAATTCTGACTGCACAGTTTTTATTTGCTTTTAACCAAGAATCGAGACTGTTTTACGTCCATATCTATAAATCTCTTCCGTGTGCTCTTGCTTACTTCAAAAATATTGCGCGCACTTTGAAAATGAGAGCGCCACTGCCACCCATTGAGTGGATGTGCAAGTACACTTTATTCTAGTACGGCAAGAAAAAAAAAAAAAAAAAGCATGTTCCCCGAGGTCACGCGCGCCACCCCTGGCATCGCTCTGCGCCCTCCTGGGGGGGCGCGCACCACTATTTGATAAGTACTGATTTAGGGTGAAAAGCCCGTGTATGACTTGTAGTGTCCTCCCCTGTCGTGATGATGGCAGATAGATGCGGCATTTTCAAATTGCCTTATTTGAGGAATTTTGATGAGTAATGCCACTCCAGCTCCACTGTTGTTTTGGTTAGAGAAAGTGTAAAATGGAAATCACGAGCTGAAATGCGGAAGTACTTCGGAAACTTGTCTATAACTCCTTTGAAATCAGATTTTTGGTAATCACCCTATTATGCAAGGCCATGTAAAAAAGTTAAAAAATCATATTCAGATTTCTTCAAACCTGTTGACTCCCCTTGGTTTCACCGTTTTCTAAAATGAATGTCTGTCCCACAATCACCTTGGAAGGAGCTTCTGCAAATGCTCCATTTGCTGGTGTATCAACAAAAGTAGTAGTAGTACAGAAAGTAGTTGTTGCTGTCTTGCAACAAAACAGCCAAAAACACTTTTAGAATGTGGTGGAAACTGAAAACTGTGTTGTGAAAGACTGGATAATTAAGTCTTTTACAGGCAGTACAAATGCCTGAGATAGAGTTAAAAGATGAGCGAAAAAGGTCCATGTTCAAAGGGTTCTGAGCAATTTGCGTCATCACTTTCTCATTGATGTGATAGACAACCAATCCATTTTGACTGCGAGGGTTGGCAGCGATCATTCTCTTTGGGACACAATTATTATGAACAATAAGGTTGGTCAATTTAATCTGTAAAGCGAGCAAGGGAGAAGCCAACACATAAAGTTTGAGATGTAATAGAATTGTGTCTTGTGCACACAGAACACATACTTTTGTGCTCTTAACATGCTTTTTTGTGACCAGTATTTCCCATCCCGTACATGGATTTGTGGCACCGATCTAACAGCATAGAGCTCTGCCTTAATCACCCCCAATGCAGAAGTAAGCCTATTTATGTACAGTTGACAAATAGCAAGGTATGTAGATCAGCCCGTGAAGCATGACGTGGTGCATTCTGGGTGGGGGGCTGGGGGACGAACAGGTGGAAGGTAATGAAGAGTATCAACGGTTTAATTGATGACCCTTCCTCCTCATTGGGGATGTTGTTGTGAGGCTTAATCTTTGTCATCAGAGAGAGAGGGATGGAGGACGACCAAGAGGGTGAATCGAGGGGGGGGGGGCTTTGCTGTGTGTCTCTCTCCTGCGGGTCAAGTAAACAAGCTCGGTGGGGACAGCTCTGGGTCTGCCGTCTGACCAGCCAGGCTGAAAATGGCCCTTGTCCGTGACTCCGCTGCTGCCATGTAGCATTTCTCTCTCCCCAGCTGTTTGTGCTTTTGTCACGGACACGGCTTGTAATAAGAAGAGCCAACATATTTATATAGACTGACTCTATCTTCCCGCTGTCTTGTAGCTGCCGGACATAAAAACAGCTTTGTTACTTGCTAACCATCACAAGGTGGAGGAGAGACCGTGAGATGGACGAAGAACCCCTGCGTGATCATGGTTCATTGTTAGCCCCATGCTAAATTTTTTTCTTTAAGTTTATATAGTATACTGTGATGACCTGAGTTGAGAGGTTTACAAGTTTTTTTTTTGTTTTTGTTTTTTGCTTTGATTTATGAACTAAAATTTGACATTGGAGTGCTTTAAACACAACAAACTTCACAACAAATATAAGCTGTTTTCTTCAAGAGGTGTTTTGCCTGTACACTGCTGGCCAAAAGTATTGGGACCCCTGCAATTCTGTCAGACTCATTTTGCAATTGCAATTACAAATGCTTTGGTAGTAATATATTCGTTTATTTTGCTTGCAATGAAAAAACACAAAAAAGAATGAAAAAAAAAATTAAATCATTATCATTTTACACAAAACTCCAAAAATGGGCCGGATAAAAGTATCGGCACACTCAGCCTAATACAGTGGTACCTCTACATACGATCGCTTCGACACATGAACTTTTCGACATCCGACGTAAACTTTGACTCGCCATTTGTTTCTACATCCGACGACATGCTCGAAATACGACGACAATGGCAGCACCGCAGACGAATGCACGGCGGATTTTGTTGTGTGACAAATCAACACTGGTTTCAGAAAAGGTTGGTACAGGTGGTGAAACAAGGAAAAAGTTGACGCTTACCTTCTAAATGAAGATGCAAATGACAGAAAAATATGAGCGTAGGGTGGGCATCCATGAAAAAACACCTTCTGTCTGCCGCAATTGACGGTGTTTTCAAGAAAACATTCAAAGTGAAAGTGAAACTCAAGCTCACCGGTCTGTCTCTGGCACGTCAGCCCCGCGGTGCGTTCAGGGTCAGCAAAAAACATCCGCCACATTAGAACCCGATTCGTTACATTAATACAGGAATTATTATTATTATTATTATTCCGATTTTGATTTATAATTTATTTGTTTTGCTATGTGTAATTGCCATTTGTAATAGTACCAGCAGTATTTTTTAAGGATTTAGTGAAGGTTTTTGGGCTGTGGAACGAATTAATGGAATTATAATGTATTCCTATGGGAAAATCCTGCTCGACATACGACCATTTCGACTTACAAACAAGGTCCTGGAACGGATTAACTTCGTATGTAGAGGTACCACTGTACTTGCTAGCACAACCTTTAGACAAAATAAATGCGAACAACCACTTACGGTATCCATCAGTGAGTTTCTTACAATGCTTTGCTGGAATTTTAGACCATTCTTCTTTGGCCAACTGCTCCAAGTCTCTGAGATTTGAAGGGTGCCTTCTCCAAACTGCCATTTTCAGATCCCTCCACAGGTGTTCTATGGGATTCAGGTCTGGACTCATTGCTCGCCACTTTAGAAGTCTCCAGTGCTTTCTCTCAAACCATTTTCTAGTGCTTTTTGAAGTGTGATTTGGGTCATTGTCCTGCTGGAAGACCCATTACCTCTGAGGGAGACCCAGCTTTCTCACACTGGGGCCTACATTATGCTGCAAAATTTTTTGGTAGTCTTCAGACTTCATAATGCTATGCACACTGTCAAGCAGTCCAGTGCCCGAGGTAGCAAAGCAACCCCAAAACATCAGGAAACCTCCGCCATGTTTGACTGTTGGGACCGTGTTCTTTTCTTTGAAGGCCTTGTGTTTTCCCCCTGTAAAATCTATGTTGATGCCTTTTCCCAAAAAGCTCTACTTTTGTCTCATCTGACCAGACAACATTCTTCCAAAACGTTTTTGGCTTTTTTTCAGGTAGGTTTTGGCAACCTCAAGCCTGGCTTTTTTATGTCTCTGGGTCAGAAGTGGGGTCTTCCTGGGTATCGTACCATAGAGTCCCTTTTCATTCAGACGCCGACGGATAGTACAGGTTGACACTGTCGTACCCTCGGACTGCAGGACAGCTTGAACTTGTTTGGCTGTTAGTCGAGGTTCTTTATCCACCATCGGAACAACCTTTTGTTGAAATCTCTCATCAGTTTTTTTTCTTTTCTGTCCACATCTACGTAGGGAGGTTATCCACAGTGCCATGGGCTTTACACTTACTGATGACACTGCGCACGGTAGACACAGGAATTCAGGTCTTTGGAAATGGACTTGTAGCCTTGAGATTGCCCATGCTTCCTCACAATTTTGCTTCTCAAATCCTCAGACAGTTCTTTGGTTTTTTCTTTTCTCCATGCTCAATGTGATGCACACAAGGACACAGGACAGAGGCTGAGTCAACTTGAATTCATTTTAACTGGCTGCAAGTGTGATTTAGTTATTGCCACCACCTGTGCTGTTTATTACACAAATTAGAGAAGCATCACCTGACTTTTCAAAGGGGGCCAATACTTTTGTCATTGCCATTTTTTGGAGTTTTGTGTAAAATGATAATGATTTAATTTTTTTCCCATTCTCTTTTGTGCTTTTTCATTGTAAGCAAAACAAATCAAGATACTAGTACCAAAGCATTTGTAATTGCAATCATTTTCTGGGAGAAATTGAGCATTATCTGACAGAATTGCAGAGGTGCCAATACTTTTGGCCAGCAGTGTATATACAATGTACACATTAAATATTGTATTTGTCTTGATTTTAAATGTAGACCTTGAGTTTAAAACTTAATTGAATAGATTTACTTCAACTCTTTGGGGGTGAATAATCAATACCAACCCTTCCAGTCAAAATGGAATGGAAATCCCTCGTCAATTATGACCTTCACGTCAAATTAGTTTCTATTGAACTATGCTGCTCTTCTAAGCTACCGTAAAAAAATAAAATTAAAATAAAGAAATATAAGAAGTTAAACAGATACACTATGGCTTCAGCACTGACCTGAACCAGAAGGTAATATTTATCATTATTGATCAAATGTGATAGTTAACAAGTTAAATCATGAAACTTGTTAATTTTAAGAATGTGAGATTTAAATTGTACTACTTGTAACTGTTTTTAGTCTCAATAGTCCATTTAGTTTTAATAGTTTTAATAGACAAAACTGCAAGTGTTTTGACAGTACTACAGAACATACAAAAAAAAAAAGAAATATATACCCAAACATGTTATACCAATTTCATGATTATATCAAGCAATACCCCGAACTACAGTGCAATAACAAGAACTGAGAAATATTTTAAAACATGTGTTTTTAAAAGTTATATTGTATTTTAAGTGTTTTGGATGTCCAAAACTTTTTTTTTTCCTTTTTTAACCGCTGATTTTCACCTGTATTGTACCAGGTCCACTGTATTCATCCACATTGTCACTACTCCCCAGTAAGCGGTGCACTGTCCCCACCCGCACCTCGGTTGCCGCTAACCTCCGAGGCCAATTAGGAGCATCCAAGGCAAGCGTTTTGTTTTGCTGTGTCCACTCAGCAACATTTATGAGTGATTAGTTAAGCTTGGCCTGAGCTCTATGAGGAACCTGCGAGGAGCGACAAAGCCACATTCACGCCATGCTCGTACGGGGGGAAAGGCCAGGCTAGGCTTAGCGGCGCAGCTTTTGGAGAGAATAGAATAATGAGGCCAACAAAGATGTCCTTTGACAGCTCCAATGTGTGTTTAGAAGTGGAAGCCGAGAGGAGCTAATTCTGAGGTAGCTTCGCTGATGAACTCATTGGCTGCCATTGACGGCAATAGATGTCAAATCTGTTATGATTGGGGGGAATGGCAGTGGTTATCCCAAATTGTCCTTTGCCGGTTCAATTGGCTGGTACTCATTTCAGGTTGTACCCCGCTTCCTGCCAATGGTTAGTTAAGATAGCCTCCAGCACCCCCACAACCGTTGTGAGGATAAGTGGTCTAGACAATGAATGAATGAAAAATTAAAAAATGAATTGCCGTTAACTGTGTTCTACGGACCCCCTATGGTGACATAGAAGAAGAAAAAAAAAACAGGGGGGGGGGGGAAGTTGACGCTAAAAAAAAAAAAAAAAAATGCTGCCCCTCTTTTTAGATCGAAGCAAAAAAATTCATATATTTTCTTCACATCGAGGCAATTTTTTTTTACATTGAAGAAAAAAAGAACGGGAAAAAAAATGTAACATCGGAGCACAGTCGTGTTCTCTGTATTTGCTGTACATTCATTGGTAACCATGTAGCTTTTCGGAGTATAGCAATTGGTTGCTAATGAAGTCAACAAAGACCGTCAAATCACAGAACGTTTTCCGACAAAAATGTTCGGTTGAGTTTAAGACCCTTCATATGTCTTCTGCTTATTTGGAAGCTATGCTTATCTTATGTCATCATATTTTAGGCCTATTTCAAAGTAAAGCTCAATTAACCTGCCCCATAGGTGAACAGACTCCATTGTTGCCATTGTCTATCTGGAAATTGAGCCGCACACCACACGCTTAAAATAGTGGAATTATGTGTTTTTTTGCTGCGACCTTGTTAATTTTTTATTTTTTTGCTTCAATGTAGAAAAAATGTTTGCGTCGATGTTTTTTGTTTTTTTTTTCATCTTTTTTTTTTTCTTCTTTCATGTCCCCATAGGGGCCCTGTAATGTTCTGACAGGGTCTTGGAAAGTCTGAAATTTAGTCATGTTCCAGGCATTGGATTTTGCGTGGTAGTTCTTAAATATTTTAAATTAAAAAATTTCCGGTATTGCTGGAAACTCCGTCAGAGAACAGTGGGTCGGGAAGTGGGATGTTGAGGTTGCGGCAGCACCCCCTGGTGTTGTGGGAAAAAAGTTTTTTAGTAGATGAAACAATAATATACAGTGCCTTGCAAAAGTATTCGGCCCCCTTGAATCTTGCAACCTTTCGCCACATTTCAGGCTTCAAACATAAAGATATGAAATTTAATTTTTTTGTCAAGAATCAACAACAAGTGGGACACAATCGTGAAGTGGAACAACATTTATTGGATAATTTAAACTTTTTTAACAAATAAAAAACTGAAAAGTGGGGCGTGCAATATTATTCGGCCCCTTTACTTTCAGTGCAGCAAACTCACTCCAGAAGTTCAGTGAGGATCTCTGAATGATCCAATGTTGTCCTAAATGACCGATGATGATAAATAAAATCCACCTGTGTGTAATCAAGTCTCCGTATAAATGCACCTGCTCTGTGATAGTCTCAGGGTTCTGTTTAAAGTGCAGAGAGCATTTTGAAAACCAAGGAACACACCAGGCAGGTCCGAGATACTGTTGTGGAGAAGTTTAAAGCCGGATTTGGATACAAAAAGATTTCCCAAGCTTTAAACATCTCAAGGAGCACTGTGCAAGCCATCATATTGAAATGGAAGGAGCATCAGACCACTGCAAATCTACCAAGACCTGGCCGTCCTTCCAAACTTTCTTCTCAAACAAGGAGAAAACTGATCAGAGATGCAGCCAAGAGGCGCATGATCACTCTGGATGAACTGCAGAGATCTACAGCTGAGGTGTGAGAGTCTATCCATAGGACAACAATCAGTCGTACACTGCACAAATCTGGCCTTTATGGAAGAGTGGCAAGAAGAAAGCCATTTCTGAAAGATATCCATAAAAAGTCTCGTTTAAAGTTTGCCACAAGCCACCTGGGAGACACACCAAACA
The DNA here is from genome assembly GCF_030265065.1 of Corythoichthys intestinalis. Lineage (NCBI taxonomy): Eukaryota > Metazoa > Chordata > Actinopteri > Syngnathiformes > Syngnathidae > Corythoichthys > Corythoichthys intestinalis. The sequence continues at coordinate 37,121,945 of NC_080404.1, forward strand.
TGTGGAAGAAGGTGCTCTGGTCAGATGAAACCAAAATTGAACTTTTTGGCCACAATGCAAAACAATATGTTTGGCGTAAAAGCAACACAGCTCATCACCCTGAACACACCATCCCCACTGTCAAACATGGTGGTGGCAACATCATGGTTTGGGCCTGCTTTTCTTCAGCAGGGACAGGGAAGATGGTTAAAATTGACGGGAAGATGGATGCAGCCAAATACAGGAACATTCTGGAAGAAAACCTGTTGGTATCTGCACAAGACCCGAGACTGGGACGGAGATTTATCTTCCAACAGGACAATGATCCAAAACATAAAGCCAAATCTACAATAGAATGGTTAAAAAATAAACGTATCCAGGTGTTAGAATGGCCAAGTCAAAGTCCAGACCTGAATCCAATCGAGAATCTGTGGAAAGAGCTGAAGACTGCTGTTCACAAACACTCTCCATCCAACCTCACTGAGCTCGAGCTGTTTTGCAAGGAAGAATGGGCAAGAATGTCAGTCTCTCGATGTGCAAAACTGATAGAAACATACCCCAAGTGACTTGCAGCTGTAATTGGAGCAAAAGGTGGCGCTACAAAGTATTAACGCAAGGGGGCCGAATAATATTGCACGCCCCACTTTTCAGTTTTTTATTTGTTAAAAAAGTTTAAATTATCCAATAAATTTTGTTCCACTTCATGATTGTGTCCCACTTGTTGTTTATTCTTGACAAAAAAATTAAAATTTTATATCTTTATGTTTGAAGCCTGAAATGTGGCGAAAGGTTGTAAGGTTCAAGGGGGCCGAATACTTTTGCAAGACACTGTATTTAACTTTGGGGGTTAAATATATATGTTGAAATACGTGTGAAATATATGTGTGATGTATGTGAAAAAGATTTTTTCTTCAATAACATCACCACCTGACACCATGCATGTTAGCAGGTCATGTTGATTAAGGCGCTATTGGAACGGAAAAGTTAAGTGCTGACAGAAGATGAGTTACCATGACACAAAAACAAATTTGCGACTTTTTTCCCTACAAAAACGGCAACATTTTCTAAAATTCAATACGACATAGAAAATGAAGATGATTATGAACGTTTATAATCGCACCGTTATGACCCTGTGGGTCAATTGTTCTTTTTTACTGCTTTTTTCCACTGGTGTGTGTGTGTGTGTGTGTACATGTGTATTGGGTTGGCTGATTGAGTGAATTAGGAGCAGGTGTTGCTGATTCAGCCACTTCTGATTGGTGCCCATGATTGGCCAAGGTTTGGACTTCCTGGCTTACTTAAGAAGCTTGACACAAGCATTCTGCCTCCTCTCCAGCCAGACCAGCGTTCAGAAACGCCAGTTTGTGTGTTTGGTTTCCAGCAGTGATTCCTGTTTCATGTAACCTTTGTATATAGTGTAAATAGTTGAGCAGTATTGTAGGAGGGAGATGCCTTTTTGTTTTACACAGTTTTCTCCTGTTTTTGGTTGATAGGAGTTAGGTGAAGGAAATTTTTTTAATTTGACCTGTTTATCTTTTTGTTTTGTTTTGTTATTTTGGCAACTGTCTCCTTCTGAGCCAAATAAAGCAACTGCTCTTGATTTTTTCATTTTCACTGGCTTTTCTGGGTGAGGGTTTTACGGGAGGAGCACAGCCCATGTTGCGTCCTGATTCCCCTAGACTGGGGTGTAACACACCCAGCGAGGAAAAGTTAGCTGCAAATTTAGACCGTGGAAAACTTCAAATACCTTGCATTGTAGCCATATTATTGTTTGTTGTTGCTGTTGAGCTTCCGCTGTGCAGAAAGCTGTTGGATATTCGTGTGCAATTTATTTGAGTGTTGTGAAAAGTGGGTGTTAAACCGAGGCTTATTGGACCTTTTAGTTTTCAAATGCGTTTGTGTGTCATTGCGCCGTCTAGCTGTGGGGATGTGCATTATAGTACACGGGCGCTTTTATTTCCAGTACAAAAACTTTAACACACACTGTAAGTAAAATAGAACGCTGTCTTTGTTGTAGCCCAGTAGTAGTATGTAAACTATTCAGCATGCGTGTGTACTGCCATTGTACACACCTTGTACAGAGAAAAAGCCTGAGCATGACAAATTTGGACCGAAACAGCTGTTTTTGGAGGGAAAGACAAATTAAGATCCTCAGCACCCCCAACTGTGAGTGACTTTCAATGCTCCTCTATGAGAACTCTCCAAGTGACAAAGAAAAATTCAGATTGGTTCAAGCTAAATCAGGCAACACTTAGTAGGTAAGAATTACAGGGGTAGTTTATTGAGGCACGTGAAGCCGCTACTCCAAATCGGCATGATATTCTTCAAACGTCTTCATAATGCTTAAATTTAACTCGTCAAAACCTATAGCAAACCTCTATTAAGATAAGTATTTCTTTCAATTTATAATGACCCCTAATGCACCCCCTTGCACAGATTTCATCATTTCTATTAAATTTCATGAATGCAATATCTCAATCGATCCATCAAGGTTAAAGAGTGCGAGTGCAAATGAATAGTTGATTTTGCAGCGTGGCAGTCGTATCTAATGAATACTGTTAAACAGCCTAAATGCATTTGGAGCCCCCTCTGCATGGAAGCGTGATTACAAAGGACGGGTATATCAAGTGGTCCTTTCATTTGGTTAACATGATCAAATTGACTCCCGTGTCACCAGAGATGACACCGGCGGTAATTAATTTCTCCATTAACGCAGGGGCCGATGTGACAGCCATGCAAACATGGTGAGGAGCGGCGGCAAAGGGGTGGTAGTGGGTGGGAGGCACAGTCACGAGACCTGTCTTCGTTGTGTATTTGAATAAAACGTGAACGCTGTGAATTTACACATATATGTAGAGATCAATTGTTGAAATGATGCCTTTAACAAGTCAAGGGAGCCACTGACAAAACAAAACAGACTCAAACATTAAGAAACGCTCAGTAAAAGGGTGTAGATTTGGTTGGGGACACTAGGGACACGTCCCTACCAATTTTCAGTTGCTACTGTGCAGTCACTATCATAACGACATCTGAACATTGTGTTTAGTCAATGATTGTGTCACACAAAGCATTACATGCTGCTACTGTATAAGTTCCATCTACTGTATATATTTTTTCCTGACAGGCTGCTGGGTTTTCACTTAACCTACATGTGATTGGCTGTTCCCGGTGATACTCCATCTTGCTCGGAAAAGCAGCACAATAGCTTTGAAAGCCACATGCAAGTTGCAACATGCTAGTTAGAGAGTTCACAACAGAATTTAGATTTTTCTTGCTGTTGCAATGAAAAGTCACTCTTTTATTTAAACTTGTCGCAAGCGACAAAAATACAATAGCAAAATGACCTAACCTAACCTAACCTAACCTAACCCTAACAAAAAGGATTTGGACTCCTATTGCTGGTAATGGTAGAGATTTAATTATTTTATATTACATTTGCATTTCGTATATTTATTTATCTTTTATGCAAATTAAATTTTAATTGAATCATTTCTGTATTTAATAATGTTATTATTTAAAGAATTAAATCAAATGATTATTAAGAATGAGAAACTTTAAAAAATAATTTTGAAACATTTATTTCATTTTTATAAAACTTTTTAAAATTTGTTTCATTCATAATAATGTTAAAATTGATCACGTGCTCTAAGATGCAATATTATTAAATACACTTTTTAGTTGTTAGCTCTCAATTATGACACTATAACTAGCCTTCATAATCCTCTTACTACTGTTTTATCACAGCTTTCAAAACACAGTATACTAAAACAAGATAATGAATAATTTGAGTTTGCGGAATATATTTACTCAGCTATGCATCAGAGGAAAGCGAAGGCTCAGATCAAATCAGAAGGCTTATAAACTCATCTGATTCTGGTCCGATCCGGCATCCCTTAGTGGATTGCTACACAACAATCGCATCAAATGAAAAAATACACTGCCTTATTCGAATTAAAATACCTTATTTTCTTATTTTTAAGGACTGATTGTGTACTCATGAACATGAAACCATCGGGGTGTTCTGCGTGTGATTGTCCAGCATTTTCACCACAATGCCACCATATGGGGAACAGAAGGATGATCCGCCGGGCTCCCTGCCTGAGCAAAGGCAAACAGCCGTCCACATATGCATGCAAGTGGTCACTTAGAACAGGCGCCTTTTTGCATAACAACACAATGAAACACAGCAGTCATTTTGAAGCTTTGTCAGCAGGCCTCACTGCCTCTTAAGGTTCCCCCATATGAGGTGGGATAAACTTAGGGGGCCACGCCCGGGGTCAGTAACAAAAAAAAAAAAAAGTCACTTACATGCTTCCTAAATCCTATCCAAAGATGAAAAGAAAAAAGGGGGAGACACTCCATTTCCTCAAGCCGTGGAAATGAGCTTAACACAAGACAAATGCATTCCTTTAAGTGGTTGTCCGCTATGTATGTTTTGAGGATCATTCAGAAGCAACCAATGAATGAGTCAAATGATCCCTTTCACTTACAAGGGTGCCTTGAGATAAGAGTTTCACTGCATTCTTGATGATACTCATTATTAGGGCTGGCTGATATGGCAAAAACAACAACAACACAAAACTGTTTTTTTTTTTGTCATATTGTCCGAGTGTTGTGCTCAAGACACTATGTAAGACCAAGATTCAGCATTCGCAATGCGCTAACCGAACTTTCCGAGTAGCATCACATGGTCGAAAAGCACACTCATTGATTGATTGAAATAACTCCCTCCTGGGAAGGGAGGGAGCGTGGAGCGTCACAGGGTGGTGCTGTGACACCGCACGTAGTGTAGCATAGCATAGCAAGTCGCCACTCTGCCAGCACCGGGGTCGCTCCCTCCGACTCAATGCTGAGCGAACTGTAGTATATAAAAAAAATGCATAGGGGAAAATTAAACCACGGAAGGGAACCGCGTGGCACCTTGAGTCATACAGGCGCGCATTCGCTCTCACTTTTGGGACTTTTTGGACTGTCAAACTGTCGCCACTTCCAGGAGAACGAGACTCATGAAACGGCTGTCACAAGAGGCTCCGCCTGTCTATGCCACTGTTAAGCCTGAGTTATGCTTCTGCATTGTGGTGACGGCGTAGCGACTACAGCGTCAATGAGCATTCGATAGTTCTGCAGCAAGGGAACGCGTTGCTCTGTAATTCGCCGCCAAGCCACTAGAGGGGTGTGGCGTTGTGTTTGTACGGTTTTGCGGGACTGTTGTCGACTTCCGCTAGTTTTCTTCCGGTTACACAACAATGCCAACTGAAATGGAACTTTTGAATGTGGATCTTCAATTCATCAACATTGAAAAACAAATGTTCATACAAATGTGAAAGCGCAGGCGACGCAGAAGACGGTTGCGGAGGTGGTCTCTCTGACTGTTGATGCTGCACAGAGACTGGCAGTCACATTACGAATTCTATTATCGGGGGGTGGAAGCCAGCAAGCCGCGTTGTCCAGCGTTTTGTCCAATTTCTTTGCCGTGTCCTACAACCAGCCAGTGGGAAGCCATAGCACAGGGGTCCCCTACCGCCAGCCCGCGGACCGATACCGGTCCATGGCGCATTTGCTACCGGGCCACATAGAAATACTAACTTATTCACGACTGTATTCTGGCCAAATTAACTTTGGCGTGTGCCCTTTAACACACCAATATCCCTGTCTACTCTAGATAAAATACTACAGGATAAAATGTCGTCATAGAATTCCATTGATTAGACTGCTGGCAGTCCATCTTGTTTTGTATATCTACTAGTATGTGCCCTTGTCCTCGATTATGATGTATGACGTAGGGTGGGCGCATCACATTTGTTCCCAGAAATAATTAGCCCCCACACTAGAATGACTGAAAAACAGATGTCTTTGGACAGATTTTTTACGGGGAAAAGGGCACCTGACGAGCCAGAAGATGAGCCTGCAAACGCAAAGAAAACCAAATCTATGCTACTTCCCAATCACTAAAGACCCACGAACTGCAAAGGAGTGGATTCGTGACCCGTATGTGAATAAACCGAGTGATTCGAGCATGTCTGTGAAACAGGAACATCAGCTTGTAGAGATCGCAAATCACGGCGACCTTAAACATACATTTGAGACAACAACTCTATTGAGGTTCTGTATTAAAGTCATTTCGGAATATCCTGACATCGCTAGGAGAGCACTGAAAACTGTGCTATAATTTCCAACATTGTATCTGTGTGAAGTGGGATTCTCTCACTCTCCCATCTCGGGACCATCTCCTCTCAACGAAACAAGCTCAGGCCTCCCACTGATTCAGCGGGTGAGTTGTATTTTCCCTGCAATTAAAACGACGGGGCTAAAAACAAATGTTATTTTATTTTTGCTGTATTTCTCTGCCTCACATTGTGGGTGTTCTGACAAATTTGGCATGCGCGTCATGTTAGAAATAACCGCAAATACAGCGATTCCAAAGTACACACTGCAAACTTTCTTTAAAGAAAGGAATATTAACTTACGTTTGCCATGTTAGCTGCACACAACAACTGCACGCAGCTCTCTCAGTTAACGACTTTGCAATGTCGTTAACTATTAATTTATGCCATTTTTATGTTGCACATGTATGTTTATGATGTAAATAATTTTTTAGCACCACTGAATAACATTGAGAGTCCAACTGAATATAAAAGAGGGCTTTTTTCACCGCCACAAAAGCTTTGGGAGCAAAATTGTATAAGGGTGCAAAATTTGACAGAACACCGGTCCGTGAAAAAAAGACCCCAATCACACCAGTCCGTGGTGCAAAAAAGGTTGGGGACCCCTGCACGCATTTCTGGCTGCTTTGGAACTTCCCAATCTTCGTTGAAACCCTTAATGGTAAACACGTTATCATAAAAGCACCGAGGCACTCTCAATCAGTGATGATGTATGTATAGTGTGATAACTGTCTGTTGTTGAAAATTAAACATCAAACCAACTCTTTTGACACCAAACCTGTGCTTTATTCTTCATATACTTGAAGTGTAAAATGTAAAAGAGACACAGACTCACAGCAAACATATGTACACTATAAATGATAAAGTGCAGCAACCAAAAATACGACACAAAGTGATAAAAAGCTGGCGGTTTTTGGCCGACTGTGTAACCCCTTTTGTTTGGCCATTCGCTTCCGAACACACACATACTGTCTTGGAGCTTCTTCCATTTTAATATGCAATGGCTGACATCCAGCCCCGTATTTTCAGTAATCTCCTTCCATGAATTGCTTGGCATTTGGCAATCTTTACAATGTCTTGACGAGACCTCTTCGATGATATTCTCGTGGGCTTGGTCCATTTTTGTGTGTAGCACAACAATGTTTGAAAATGGCGGTGATTTCGCGCTGAACCGGAAACAACAGTCTGAGCAGACCAATCACAGTCCATTTGCGTCACGTCACCACGCGTTGACGTGACGCCCAGGCCGGATTCTGTGGAGCTGCACGTCAGACTACGGCGGAGTGTCGTAAATCGGGTCTGCCTTGACGGCATAGGTCTGCCGCAGAAGCATAACTTAGCCTTTACTCTGACACGGTACGTTCAACAACAGCATGCAAAACACAACTGCCACAGTAGAACCCAATTCTGTGTATCAAATACAACTGCTTAGCGCAGCACAACAACATTTGGCAATGGCTAATCTTCTGTCATCTTGCCATTGTTGATTTTGAATAGTGTGTGTGCTGTACTTCCGCTTTGAACATTTTATCAACATTTGAAGTAAATGCGCATTAAAAAACACAAAATTAGGAGTACTTTATATTGTGACATGGCTTCTCCTAGCTGGTTAATATCTAAAACAACAAACCCAACATTGTATTAACACACAAACTCATTAATAACATAAAATAAATGAAACAATGAAGAAAAATATAAGAAATGGACTCAACAATGCAAAGAATGTATAAAGACAACTTTGACTCAATATATACGAGATAAAAGGGTAAATAAAATGTATTGGATTGTAATTTTCATTTTACATTAACATCCCTGTACTTTGAAAAGTTTATGATTTTTGAGGAAAAAGGGATGTTTATCATGTTCTGAGCAAGCTAAGACAGACACATTCTTACCACATTTCATTAGTTGTGTCGATCATGATTTTGAAATCGTTCAATCTGACGAATAGCACAAAAAGGGGGGGGAGGAAATCTCAAATCAAAATTTGGGAAACACAAGACTAAGGCTACGTTCATAATACAGGTCTTACTGCACGAATCCGATTTTTTCGTGTTTTTCTGACTCAAGTGAGGCATTAACTTGATGGTCTGAACGTGACAAGTCGCATAGAACTGGTCCATTTCAAATCCGATCTGGGTCACTTTCATATGTGGTTCAAATCCAATCTGGGCCACATTTTTCCAGACTGTCGCGGCGGTCTGTACTGTCCAGTCTCTCAAATCGGAATTCATGCAGCAATTACGTCATCAAAAATCGAGAGACACGCTACGGTAGCGGTGCAGCTGTGCGTTATTAGTGCCTAGCTTGCCTTGAACACGGCTTTTTAGGAAGTGTCAGACTTGACAACAGTCATGAAAAAAATAAAAATGGGTTGAGGATAAGCCTGAGAATGATCAGTTTTCTGTCTACTCCATATAAGCAATATTTCAACATTGCTTACACGGCCGAGAGTCGGGGCAAACTGCCCGTATGTGTGTGTGACATGCACGGACAGTGCGTGCATGCTATCGATCCATATACTTTGAATATAAACCTAAACTGGGATTATTTATGTCTGTTATTTGAGTCCTCTTTTTAAAAAGCAAAATATGATATCCCTGGAATGACGGATGACAGCCAGCATCTGGGTCATTTGTTTTGATGCTTCTGCGCATGCGGGTCGTCTTGCTCAGCACGTGTCGGACTGCTAATAAGTCCGCATGCATAATACTTGAATAGTCTCAATAGACAAAGGGAGTCTAAACGGGCGCACCAAAAAAACAGATATGACAAAAAAATTGGATTTGTGCATTAAGACCTGCAGTATGAACCTAGCCTAAATGACATAATTGAATCATTTCCATGACATAACTTGGTCCTTCACATTTTAAATTAAACCCAAAAATGATGTGCGCAATAAAATTACAATCATTCTACATGAGTATTTAAAATATCGGTCCATTTATTCATTTTTATGCGACATGCAAGCAAGCACAGGTATGAGTCAAAAAAAAAAAAAAGGAGTCAGTTCTCCCTTTTTTATGGTTAAAAGCAATGAGCCGACTGGCCATTTATGTCTGGGTTGTGTGTGGCTTAGCGGTGTTGGTCAGCCACTCGTCGTACAACTTAAGTGTATAGTGCTATTGTCATAATGACTTGCTGATGGGAGGAAAAAAAATGGGCGGCAGTGGAGCCGAACTACCTCATCCCAAAGTGTCTGATTATGACTTTGAATGGATGAGTTGATACCGCCATTAAAATTTTATTGTAAGACAAGAACGGCATTTTGTTGTTTGCTGGTGAAAAAGGCATGAAGGCTTAATATTTTGTCAAGCAAATCCCTCAGCTTCATTATGGTTACCCTGTTAATCGCATGAAACTTATGTTCATATCAGAGCCACCTGCACTCGGGGAAAATATGTACCGTACAGTGACCATTTTAAAAACAAATCTTTTTATAATTCCACCATTCCCACACGCTTATTAAAGCAAATTTTACACAAGTGAAGAATGTATGTAAACAAAATAACACAGAGAAAATACTATAAGAGTTTTTTCTTTACTCCTCTCACCTACCCTATTCTTTGGGAGTTCTGGTAGTGAAAAGCTGCCCTGTCTCTGCCCTCTATGAGTCGATTAGTTGACTAATCACGCACACAAAACAAATCTTTGTTTCGTCAATTCGCCGAACAATCCTTTGTGGCAGCCCTACTGTTGTCATGTTTTCTTCAGTTCATTGTCAAATGATTTATTCATGGAAATAAAGTATAACCACAACAATAACGGTTGTTATAACCATGAACTCAAAATACGGAACCCCAAAGATTTTTTTCTTTCTGTGCCATTGACAAGAAAATATGTCAACTAGAATCCAAGCGTTAAATTCCAAGTTGTGTTGTTTTTGGCAGCCCTTTAAATTATCACCTTAGTCTTATTCTTTTGGACGAAAATACCTATTCGACTTAGTCAAATTGTAGTCATTTCAAAATGTGTTTGTCTTCGTCTAGTTTTAGTCAATGGAAACTCAAGACAAATTTCATCTAGTTTTAGTTGACAATTACTCAAAATGTTTTCATCTATAAACTTCAAAAGTGTTATTCCATGAATAAGTATATAAATAAAAGGTTTCCTACAATTTCAAATGAACTTTGACAGGCGAGCACAGAGTCTACAAGGACATCACCATCTTTGTGATGATAATACACACTCAGCAGGAAAACAGAAAATTATTTTCAATTAAACACACTCACCTGGACTCCACAAACTGTATGTAAAAAGTTTTCCAGATGTTTAAGACAACGCTCATCACGTTAAATGCTGATGCAAAAGCAAACACTATGCTAACTCGAACGTTATGCTAACGCTACAAGTTAGTAGTGTGTGATGACCACTAAGCAAAGACCTTTAAAAGGATCCTCGATCTTTAAGACAAGTAATTCTTAAAAGATAAATGTTAGTATGAGTTATAATAATTTGATATTAAAACCCCTCTTAATGTTTTCGTTTTAATAAAACTTGTAAAATTATTTTAAGTGATAGGTCGACATTCTTGTTGACGTCGCAGTGCGGTTATGTCACCGGGCCCGTTGCAAAACTGGCGATGTACTCGCGGCAAGTGCGTATCAATGACACTGGAGCGAGAGAGTGTATGCTGTTTAGAACTCAGGTTTTTGTTAAATCTTCAGGATAAGCTATTGCTTGATCAAACCTATCCCAGTATAATTATGTAAACTGTTAGCATCCAGAGCTGTCGTGTGCTTCACATACAGTACAGGCCAAAAGTTTGAACACACCTTGTCATTTGTGCATTTTTATTTTCATGATTATTGACATTATAAACTCTCACTGAAGGTAATAAAACTATGAACGTGTGATAGTCAGGATTGGAGTCGTGTCGTGGCTGTCCTCATTAAATCCGTCATCTGGATCAAGTGTCCTCCATGCCTTGTACATCCAACTCACGTTTAGCTACGTAAGGGTGGTCCATATTAAGTGCTTGGCGCGCATCAGCTGGCCACTGTACCATTGCATCGGACATGTTTGGATCAGTTTGAGTAGCAGCATCACACATATTAGGTGATTACTGAACAGACATGCTTACTGCCTGATGAACTGACAGTAGAAGTGAATTATTAGCTTCCTCTGTGACTAGCAGTACGCCTGAAGGTTCGCCTACCGCTGTAGCGACAGGAGGGGCTTGGCTGCTTAAGAGAGCGGCCAGAGTGTCTTGTCTTTGGCACTTTATTGCGCGCATTTCACACGATATCCGAGGCACGTTGAGGCTTCTTGTGAGGGAAAATAGTTGGAACAGCATTTGGTGTTAGTCTGCGGTTATATCCAGCCGTTCCGGTGAGCTCTTTCATAAGATGTCGTCGACTAAAAGCCTTGAACGTGGTTGGAGAAAAATGGCGCGAACAAAGCCTTGGGTCCTTGGGAAGTTTTGCCAGTCTGCTGGCATTTTCCCAAACCTTTCTCCTCTTCTTGTCAACAGGAAATCTGGAGACTCACGTCACTCCCCTTGTTTCCATTTGACTGGAAAGTGCAACCAAAAGCAGCACATTGTGGCATTTTACTTCGCAATATTAGGCAGCAATACACAATTGTTGTACATGCTACACATTTGGAAACATCCCATTTACGTCATCGCTCCGAGCCCGCAAAACATGGCGCCAACTATTGGTCAAAATATGTACTAAGTATTATACAATATTGCCATTGATTTAACATTTTATGTTTCTGACAACATATTTTAGTACAAAAGAACAATTGTGGTTTATTAGAGTCTACATATATTTAAGGTCAAGGATCCCTTTAAAGCAGACATGTCCAAAGTCCGGCCCGGGGGCCAAATGCGGCCCGTGGACAAATTTCATCCGGCCCCCAGCCTCTGTCATTAAATCAATAATGTCTGGCCCGCACACAGACTTAATAAATTGGTCAGCAGTACTGCTACCAGCATATGAAGTAGCTTACACACTAAATGCTGCTCCTCATTTACCCACTAAAAGGCAGCAGCACTCTAAGCAACATTACCCCTAGTGACCTTAACTTCCAAATTTCTAAAATGGCAACAACAAAAACAAAGTTGACTGTGACGGCCTCAAGGTTAGGTGGAAATTGGACTATTTCTTCACTAAAATACACAACAACCGTGTCTGTCTCATTTGCAGAGACAGTCGCTGTTTTTAAAGAGTTCAATGTAAGGCGATATTACCAAAGAGACACGCTGACATGTACGACAAGATTACAGGGAAGAAACGCAGCGAGAAATTGAAGCAACTTGAAGCTAGTTTAATTTCACAGCAGCGATATTTCGCAAGAGCCTGAGAGTCGAATGAGAACACCACAAAGGCTATTTGCGAGATTGTTGAAATTATCAATTGAAAAAAATAATAAACCAAATGTGACACACAGAATGACTTGCTAAAATTTGCTTAAATATATTGTTCTACGTGAAGGACGTCAGCCAAGGTCGGCCCTCCACATTTTTACCACACCAAATCTGGCCCCCTTTGCAAAATTTTGGACACCCCTGCTTTAAAGGCTGAGGCAACATGGCATATCTAACCAAGATGAGCAAACAAAACTTACCAAGCAGCACCTGACACATTTCACAAAAGGAGCCTGGAGTGGGGGTGGGGGTAGGTGCAGCACTTCACATGAGTGACACGACAAAACACTGCTAAGATGCGTGCTAACTACACATATGATAAGAAAACGCCACTCATTGTGAACTTATGATGGAAACTATGGCAAATTTTCATCTCAATCTTGTCTAGTCAGACGTCAACTGGCATCCATCTCATTATGTTTTAGTGTCCCAAGCAGGGGTCGCGTTAACCGAATATTTTCCGGCGTTGACCGGTTTTTTAAAACAGTGACGGAAAAAACTGAAGTCCGTCCGTCATTTTGACAGGTTGCAATTCACACCCCAGACCACAGGGTGGCGAGTGAGCATATTAATTAGCTATTGTGTCTCTTAATGCATGACGTCGTTGGCTATTCTGTCAGAATATTGTAGCGGCACCGGGGTCTGGCGGCGGCACCGTGATTGACACATCAACGCGAGGTTCTTATTGGTGCACCCGGTGTGCCAGGTAAGATGCATTTAATATATATTTAGAAGATTTGGGGCTGACAACCACAGTTAAGATCATTGTGTGACGTTGGTGATTGGGGTCTATATAGTTGCCTCTTTTTCTTTGGGGGCGTAGGCGCACTATCCTATTCCCCTCACTGTCCACTCGCGGGGGCCTGCGCTTGTCATTGACGTTCCTTATTCTCGCTATATGAATATACAACTTTAGCATTTGTTAATAATACGCTCTGTGTGTAGTATCATCCATCGATTTTCCTTTTTAAATGAGCACTTTTAAGCGAACGCAAGAAGTAACAACGGGAACATTTTTAAACAGGCATTTCACGGCAGAGCATTTCGACTCTTCGGCCAATCACGGGAGAGCATTTCGACTCTTCGGCCAATCATATAGCGAGAGCGAGTGGATAGTAAGCAGAGTAAAAAGAGGGAGAAAAATACCACGACTTCTGTTTTTCGCCGCCAAGCAAGCGTTACAATATTAATTAAAAATTAATGAAAACTAAATTCTATTGAATATGTCATCATTATCATTTTAAAAAATTTAAGTGACGGGTAAAAATAGATTATGACCGGATTTTTATGACCCCGTCAGTCAAAATGACAGACAACGAAAATGTCTAGCGCAACCTCTGCTCCCAAGAGTCCAGCACACGTTTTTAGCTCGTCATCGTCATGAAAAAAAATTGTTCATTGATGAAATATTTTCATTATGGTCATTGATGATGAAAACAAAACTGTTCCAACAATGACATTTTTGTCAACAATCTTATTTTACTCATTCGCTGACTTTGATTATGTTCACTGCCACTCGACATCTAGCGACACAAATGGCAAGGAATGAATTAAAAAGAAAAAAAAAAACTGTTTCCATCAAATCAGTGATTTTACAAGGGGCTGTTTGTGATCACTCTCTGCCAGTGACGGCGATAGATGTCCAATCTACTTTAACTTGGATAGCTAGCAAAATAATAGAGCACAATAAAAGAGATGGTAAAGTGCATTTTTCCCACTTGACGTGGGTTCACAGCAGCACGTGTGCTGGCGTGACCTCCCACTGGTGTGACCTTTAAAACAACAGCGCCCGCTCCCTCCTGCTGCACTCAAGGTGGTTACGGATGTGGTTTGCGGGGTCATTCCCTGTTCATGTCGACGTTCATGCCCGACTACACCGCCGTTGTCGGGGTGAGCGCTGGCGGATGCATGTGTGTGTGCGCGTGTGTGCGTATGTGTGCCCCGGTAGGCTTGTAATTTCCCCTCACTTAGAAACGAATTCCATCTAATCTCGTTCATGTCAAATAACGGCGTGACACGTTGTTTTATACTGTAACATTTGGTTATAGCGAAGCACCTGACTGCTCCCCGCTTCACCCTCTGGATATTAAAAGTGGGACCTATATTTCACTGGATGTGGCTTAAACACAGTGCATTAGTGCACCCCCGATAAATACTTCCACTAACTTTGTCGCCTTATAGCGGAGCTCATTCGACGGGGAGCCATGATTTACAATCAGCTCAACGCGTAAAGAATCAAGGTTGAGCTTACAGAAGGAGAAAATGACCACTGCTGGTTTCAATAGGCAAGGTCAGTAATCTAGCCATTCAGCAAATTCATGGGTGAAGTGTGAATACATTGCTTGCTTGGTAGCTGGTGTCGCAGTTTGCAGGATAAGGCCAAAATGACACAACTCATCTCTTTTGAAATTATTTTACCTCATTAACTTGTTAAAACATACTTAAGTTTATTAATAGAGGTTATAATCTCTTTCGTTCCATTATTTCATCTGACACACATAAGAAAAAAAACACCCTAACATGCACATATATTTCTGAAATTGATGCACGTATATCTGAAAAATTTCAGTTTCCTGAGCGAAAATTGGACAGTGCATTTTTTGACATTTTCTGCTATGGACTTCCGGTTTAGACAGAACATCATGAATTGTGGTTGAAGTTGACAACTTTTTAAACTGCCAAATCACACCAGAGGAACCCACGGAATTTCCAAAAATGGATTCAGCATGACGTAGATGACACTCCGGGATTTTCTGTGCTGTGCATGTTTGTGTGAACTCCTAGAAGCGCCTATATATATGCTTGGAAGTGGAATGTTTTGAACAGCGCCATACCTGGCCATACACCTTAATTCAAAACCAGCAGCAGATTAAGAATTTGGCTCGCATTGTCAAACCTAAGGTATTCACCTAAAACATTGAATGTTTGTTGAATGCATGTCCATGATTCCACTTGGTCAGCTTTGACGGCCTCGCCAACAATGCAGGCCCCCAATTTATCTGCCCGTGCCCCGTCAATACATTATGAATTCTATGGTTTAAACTGCCAAATCAAACCAGAGGAACCCACAGAATCTCCAAAAATGGATTCAGCACGACAAAGTTGAGACTCCGGGACTTTCTTTGCTGTGCTTGGTTGTGTGAACTCCTGGAAGCACCCATATACTGTATATGCTTGGAAGTGAAATGTTTTGAACAGCGTCCAGCTTCAAAGTGCCTGTGTGGATCTACCTCGCCATACGCCTTGAATCGAAACTTGCAGCTTTGACCCTAAATGATCCATCTAAAAGATTGCATGTTGGTTCTTATCACTTCGTTCATCGTTTGTGGACAAAAATCTACCAAGCAGTGCAGCCTGTGTTAACATGGGGTGTAGAGTGATACGCTGGCCACTTGACTGACCAAAATGTGGTGGAATTACAAATAATATTACAGTTGCCAAATGCAGAAGGGCTGACACGTATTACGTTGTTACAAGGATATAATATAAATTAGTTTTCATCTGGTTAGATTATAGTTATATTATGAGCTCATCGCACATTTACATACAAACACAAATAGTATGTCATTCTTTTTTATTGCAGATATTGATCACAATAAAGCTTTTGGACAATATGATTCCATGTCTTTGTTTTATTTAAATCAATGGTGCATGTTCAAAACAAGTCAATAAATCACAATTTATAAAGTGATTGGAAAAATCGATGGTGGAGCATAAATCAAGGCTTCCATCTTGGGCTGCAGCTGTCGAATATTTTAGTAGTCAATTAATCGATGGACTAGTTAGTTCGAATAATCGAGTAATTGGATAAGGAACATGAAAAATTAAAATACCTGAGCTGAGCTTCATACGGTATATATATATATATATATATATATATATAATTTTTATTTAGGGCTGTCAAAATTATCGCGTTAAC
This sequence comes from Corythoichthys intestinalis, assembly GCF_030265065.1. Classification (NCBI taxonomy): domain Eukaryota; kingdom Metazoa; phylum Chordata; class Actinopteri; order Syngnathiformes; family Syngnathidae; genus Corythoichthys; species Corythoichthys intestinalis. The sequence continues at coordinate 37,138,380 of NC_080404.1, forward strand.
GAGCGGTAATTAATTTTTTAAATTAATCACGTTAAAATATTTGACGCGATTAACGCACATGCCCCGCTCAAAAAGACTAAAATGACAGTACAGTGTAATGTCCGCTTGTTACTTGTTTTTTGGTGTTTGGCGCCCTCTGCTGGCGTTTGGGTCCAACTGATTTTATGGGTTTGTACCATGAGTGAGAATGGTGTAATTATTGACGTCAACAATGGTGAGGTACTATTTTTTGATTGAAAATTTTACAAATTTTAATAAAACGAAAACATTAAGAGAGGTTTTAATATAAAATTTCTATAACATTTACCTTTTAAAAACTACAAGTCTTTCTATCCATGGATCGCTTTAAGAGACTGTTAATAATGTTAATGCCATCTTGTTGATTTATTGTTATAATAAACAAATACAGTACTTATGTACCGTATGTTGAATGTATATATCCGTCTTGTGTCTTATCTTTCCATTCCAACAATAATTTACAAAAAAATATGGCACATTTCATAGATGGTTTGAATTGCGATTAATTACGATTAATTAATTTTTAAGCAGTAATTAACTCGATTAAAAATTTTAATCGTTTGACAGCCCTAATTTTTTTTTTTCAATGAGGATCTATGTACAACAAAAGAACAATTGGCTAACTTACATAGAAAAAGTACGCTAGCTTTAATGCTGTAAAATGCTAAATTTTTTACATTGCTCTTAACAAATGGTTCAGACACATTCCCGCAAAAAAAAAAAAAAAACGGCTAAATATACCTAAAAACTAAATTGTGAATGCATTAAAATACATTAGCTCAAACAAAACTTAGCTTACGTTGGTTATAACGGGAGCAGTTGGATTCAGAGGCAGACCAGAGGGCAGTGTATTCACCCTAATCAATAAATTTAAATGCAAACACTTTCAAAATAAACCATTACAACGCCACTTTAATTAAACGAATACTCAAAGCAACAAAATTTAATTCAAATATTTTTTTCCTAATCGAATACTCGAGTTAATCGATTAATCGTTGCAGCACTACTTCCATCCTCAAGGTAGAATGCACGTAGTCTCGATATACAGTACTATGTGTTCCTCAATGTAGGTGTTGTTGGGAGGCACATCAAGTTGTCTTCCCTTGCCTAACAGCGTTTTCCACCTGTTAATAAACAAACAAAAAACGTTTACCACTTGAATTCATGCATTTAGGGTAAAAAGCCCGTGAATGACTTGTAGTAGATGAGTGTTTGTTTTCTATTTCTTTATCGTTGAACTAATGTAAAGCGAATAGTGTCTCAGCTGGGACATAACACACAGAATTGTGTTCAAATTGAACATAAATGTACCTGTTTAATGCTTTGTGGTGGCACTCTTGGTTCCACATCTGCCTGCATGAACACAAAATTCCCACATTCATGTATTAGGACACATTCAACTGGATGCTTCGAACATTTTCAGATCCCTGATTGTGTTTCCCTCCACTGCCACTAAATCAATAAAATACAAAACTATTTTGGTTGTGGCGACTCTCAAGCCATTTCTTCATGTTTTCCTCCCATGTCGTGATGATGGCAGATGGATGTTGCATTTCCAAATTGTCTTTTTTGATGGATTTAGATAAGTAATGCCACTCCAGCTCCACAGTTGTTTTGGTTGGAGAAAGTGTAAAATCGGAGTCGCGAGCAGAAATGCAGAAGTAAAGCGGATGTACCTTGGAGACTTGTCTACAGACGGGCAAAATGTATTTCACAATGTTTTATATATTATGTTTTTAACGTTTTTATTAACAGCTCAAGGCAATACTCATCCAAGCATTACATTATTGGTGCAAGAAAACACATCCTGCCAAAAGTCAGACCTTCAATGTAAAAGCATGAATATATTGATGACCTCACCCACACACTACAGTACAGTGTAAATAGCTTTATACCAGGGATGTCCAAACTTTTTGCAAAGGGGGCCAGATTTGATGTGGTAAAAATGTGGAGGGCCGACCTTGGCTGACGTCCTTTACGTACAACAATATATTATAATAAGCCAATTTTAGCAAGCCATTCTGTGTGTCACATTTGCTATATTATTATTTTTTATTAATAATTTCAACTATCGCGCAACTAGCCTTTGTGGTGTTCTCTTTCGACTCTTGGGCTCTTGCGAAATACTGCTGCTGTGAAGTTAAACTACCTTCAAGTTGCTTCAATTTCTCGATACGTATCTTCCTTGTAATGTTGTCGTACATGTCAGTGTGTCTTGTTTGGTAATATCGCCTCACATTGAACTCTTTAAAAACAGCTACTGTCTCTTTGCAAGTAAGGCAGACACGGTTGTTGCTGATGTTGTTTTAGTGAAGAAATAGTCTAATTTCCACCTATCCTTGGAGCGTCGGCCGTCGCAGTCAACTTTCTTGTTTGATTGTCATCATTTTAGAAAATTGGGAGTAAAGGGTCACACGGGGTAATGTTGCTTAGAGTGCTGCTGCGTTTTAGTGGGTAAATGAGGAGCAGCATTTAGTGTGTAAGCTACTTCATATGCTGGTAGCAGTACTGCTGATCAATTCATTAAGTCTGTGTGCGGGCCAGATTTTATTGATTTTATGACAGAGGCTGGGGGCCGGATGAAATTTGACCACGGGCCGCATTTGGCCCCCGGGCCGGACTTTGGACATGTCTGCTTTAAAGGGTCCAAGGAAAATGTGGGGAAATTACAAGGGCGTAGGTTTGGTCTCAACATTGGTAGGGACGATATAACAGCATAACGTGAATGTACACTTTTTCTGGGGACGGGACATTAATAAGACCAAACAGATTGGGTGAACGGGGGTCAGGGCTACATTTCTCACAAATATGAACCCAATTAATTGATGGGCTAAATGATCAATGCAAAATAATTCTGTATTGACTTATACGAACTACTAGTCTCTATTGGTTCAGGTGATGCACCGTTCTATTCCAACCTTTGTTTTCAAAAACTAACAAAGAAACATTTTGAAATTTTCCAGAATAAATGTCTGGATTAATAAATAAAAATGGAGCCTTCCTTCAGGTAAAACACTACTGCTTGTGTCCACAAGCACAGCCAAACTCAACAAATAATTGGGCTGCTTTAAGACAACATAAAGTAAAAATCCAAAAATTGGTGTGAAGAAGCTAAACCTCGGTTCACTACATTTCTCACAATTTACATAAAGTCAACAGTAGAAAACACATACAGCAGGACACTTTTCTCTAAGCAGCTTCCTACTTGAGTTTTGCAGGTTAGCAAATTCACAGATTAATGTTATGCTAATTCTAGGGCTGTCAAACGATTAAAATTTTTAATCGAGTTAATAACAGCTTAAAATTTATTTAATCGTAATTAATCGCAATTCAAACCATTTATGAAATATGCCATATTTTTCTGTAAATTATTGTTGGAATGGAAAGATAAGACACAAGATGGATATATACATTCAACATACGGTATATAAGTACTGTATTTGTTTATTATAACAATAAATCAACAAGATGGCATTAACATTATTAACATTCTGTTAAAGCAATCCATGGATAGAAAGACTTGTAGTTCTTAAAAGATAAATGTTAGTACAAGTTATAGAAATTTTATATTAAAACCCCTCTTAATGTTTTCGTTTTAATAAAATTTGTAAAATTTTTGATCAAAAAATAAACTAGTAGCCTGCCATTGTTGATGTCAATAATTACACAATGCTCATGGGTGCTGAAACCCATAAAATTAGTCGCACCCAAGCGCCAGCAGAGGGCGACAAAACTCCCAAAAACACAAGTAACAAGTGGACATTGCACAGTGCTGTCATTTTAATCTGTTTGAGCGGGGCATGTGCGTTAATTGCATCAAATATTTTAACGTGATTAATTAAAAAAAAAAATTACCGCCCGTTAACGCGATAATTTTGACAGCCCTAGCTAATTCTGATGCAGGTCAGAGTTTTAGTAGCAAAATTAGTGGTGTGTTCCCCAACTTCACAACATTAACGTCTTTTTACATTACTTACAGTGGCTGCTGCTGGCTAAAAAACATTCTAATATCCCTCCTCTCGTAGAGGGGCATAGAAAGCGGCATGTTGTCGACATGCGTTTTTGTCGGGGCTGTGAGTGCGTGTGTGTGTTAAGTTCAGCAAGTGAAATAGGGTAAATGTAAGTCTGAACATAATGAAAATAATTCACTTAATAATGGTAGGGTCAATTTTATCTTCACAAATGGGAAGACGCTCGAAATTACCTACATAACTGAAGTCATTATATCATCAAATAAGGTTGCTCAAAAGTTGGTGCGGACTATTTGAGAATCCTGAAATGTTGGTAGTGTTATGTCCCTACCATCTCTATGCAAACCTACGCCCTTGGGAAATTATTACATTATTATATTAAATTATTATATCTTCTTCAGCTTTTATTTTGAAAGCTGGACTTTCCCCACATTCGTAGTAACTCTTTGCAAAGTAATTAAAATTCAGTGGGAAAGTCACATTAGGATTCACTGAATTTCTTTCAACTGACAGAAACCAATGCTACAGGCGTAAAGCAACTCACCCACCACTGCTAATTGTCTCTTTCCATGTTTACCATCTTTCACATGAGTTTGCAGCACATCATGATGACACCTTTTGAAAAGTGACCTCCACCTTTAACTCCTCCTGGAGAACAACACGTGTCAGCAGACGCCCTCCCCACTACCACTACCACCCCGTGGGCCCTGTCAGGGGGTGAAGAGGTTAGGCGCTCTATGCCCGGGCTTCTTCGGGACCACCATAATGACCGCTAATTACGCCACCATCTGTGGGGTGGCCTGTGTTATGTAGACACCTGTTCATTAAAAATGCTGGAAGAAACTTTGACTTTTCTAGCATGCTCATTGCGATCGTTTGTGACGGGAGTCACATGACAGTGAATGATGTTTCATTCCCATTGACAGCAATAGATGTCCAACCCATTTGACTTGGCCGGGTTGGCGATGAATGATGTCTGCCAACAACTCCCAGTTAAAATAGATTGCATGTCTGCGTCGTCTTTTGCAACAAATGAGTTAAAAATGGAGTGTCTGTTAAATATCAATAAAACGTCACAGCACTAATGACTGAATGAAGTTTGCATGACACTTTCCCACTCTACAGGAGGCATCGCCAAGGTTAACCAGGCCATCGGGCGGCATTAAGAGGCGGGAGCTGGTGGTGTTTGGAGCAGGAAGCCAATAAAAAGCTCTCCGATATCTGCTGAGGGGGAGCACAGCCCGTCAATTGTGTGGCCCAGAGAGGTGATCTGCCATTAGCGACTCTCACAAGACTAATGAGAGCCATTGTACTTCCAGCACCTTGAATTAGATGTCGATAGTCATTCAGAGTTGTGTTGAAAGCGGCCTGTTTTACTAGTTTTTGATGGTGAAACAGTTGACACATTAGTTTGTTACTTTGTGGCTCTTCACTGCAAAGTTGAGCCAAACATAAGGAAAAAAAAAAGCACATGATGAAACAATACCCCAATTGGTTTTGATATCGATTGGATTTTAATTCATGGGACAGGTTAGTACGTCTGCCCTCAAACGAAAGATCCCTGGTTTGAATTTAAGGTGAAATTTGCTTGTGCTTTTGCTTTAAATAATCAGTTGATGTGAATATTAATGCTTGTTGTCTAAATTGCCGCAAACAATTATTTTGTTGTAGATTTACTGTATCACAGAATATTTTTAGGATTAGTTTACTAATTTTCTTACACTGTCATTTTTTTTCTAAATGTTATATTATTTTGGACTGAGAGTGTAATGATACATTGATCTGGATTGATAAATTGATTGGTTAAACAAGTATACCGTAGTACCTCTACATACGAAGTTAATTCGTTCCAGCGCCGTGTTTGTAAGTCGAAATGGTCGCATGTCTAGCAGGATTTGACCATAAGAATACATTATAATTCCATTAATTCATTCCACAGCCCGAAAACCTACACGAAATCCTTAATAAATACTGCTGGTACTATTACAAATGGCAATTACACATAGCAAAGAAAATAAACTATTAATAAAAACTATAATAATAAAATAATAATAATTCATGTAATAATGTAACAAATCGGGTTTTAATGTGGCGGACGTGTTTTGCGTGCTGTACCTGAACGCACCGCGTTACTGATGTGACCGAGAGAGGGACAGGTGCGGTTGAGATTTTACCTTCTCTTTTAATGTTTTGTTGAGAACACCATCAACTGCGGCGGAGAGTAGGCGTGTTGTGTTGCACAAGTTCTGAAATAAATGATAAAAACCTGGTGAAGCTGGTGATTTCTTTGGTGATTTTACCACAATAATAATTGTAACCTTAACTTTTAAAGACTGGCGAACAGAGGAGAACAGCCAAGATCATAGACTGTCTGTTGCCGTATTGTTGAGACAGTTCATGGATGAGCACCCCACGCTCATATTTTTCCTTGTTTCGCCACCTGCACTAACCTTCTTGGAACCTGTCTTGATTTCTCTCACAAGAAAATCTGCTGTGTGTCCGTCTGCGGCGCTGTCATGTCATATTTCGAGCATGTCGTCAGATGTAGAAACAAATGGCGAGTCAAATTTTACGTTGGATCTCGAAAAGATAGTGTGTCGAAGCGATCATATATCAAGGTACCACTGTATCATGTTAAATCGATTTGAAGACTTTTGAATCGAATCTTGGCAGACGCTGTAAAAATGACAAGTATCATTTTATTGTTGATATCGTATTCTCATAAAATTGGTGATTCATACCCGTACTCTGGAGTCAAACTTTTAGCTCTAAATTTCAATTCGAAAGTTGAACTACATACAGTATGAATGTGAACCTGTTATCATTTGCATACACAAAACCAGATGTTCACAAATATCTTTATTTTGATTTATTACAAGGTATCAGTCTGCTTTGATTGAGGACCACAGAAATCTGAGAATATTTACTGTTAAGAGGCTCAAAGATGTTGTTCTTGACTACAATCAACCAATTACACTTGTAAAATACCAGATTGGTAAAAAGGTGTCCTGTTCAACAGGGGTGTCAAATTTATTTTGGTTCGCGAGTCACATTTACGGCAATTAGATCTCATGTGGGCTGGATTAATTTATTTATGCCCAAATAAGTTAACTCACTAATTAGCCCCCTCCCAGTCAAAATGGACTGGACGTTGAGCACCATCAATGCCAGACAGTAAGTTAACATATCTGGCCAAAAATAAACTAGCCCAGCCCACATGAGATCTAATTGCTATAAATGTGGCTGCGAACCAAAATAAGTTTGACACCCATGACCAAGAGGTCTCCTTTTCATCATCTGTAATCAGTTGATTGTAGTCAAGAACTGCTCGTTTAAGCAAACTATCTGGATCAGTTGGATGAAAAACCTGCACTCGCAGTGGCCTTTGAGGACCAGTTTGGACACCCCTGGTCTAAACAGTGGCACAATAAAGTGTGAGCAACCTGACTTTAGATTTTGGAAATTTTTGTTAGGTTTTTTTTTTTTTTTTGCTTCGAAACTTGTAATATGAGCGCTGTGAACTCAGCGAATTACATTTCACAACAAGCAGCTGTATTTCATTCTATTATGAAGTTTGAATTCTTTTGAAACACTAGACCTTGATGTTGGTTGAGAGTCGCGACAAGACAAAATGAAAGCTTCTGAGAAGTTGGAACAATCAGTCAGAAAAATACAACTTATCCTACATAAAATATTCATTCATTTTAAAAATAAAATGTAGGTTTGTAAAAAAAAAAAAAAAAAAAAAAAAAGAGATTCCAAAGTCTAACGTTATATATGGCGGAAAACACAGACAAGACTGAAAAAGCAGTTTCTGCTCTTGCACTCCTCTTGAAAAGAAACTGCTGTATTTTAAGCCAAAAGAACTGTTGTGCTTGATAGAACAATATGTCTATATGCTCCCATAGCAGATTAATGGCACATTAAGCCCCCAAACTATTTTTAATTTGTCCGTTTTACCCCGGAAACCTCCGTTTACAGACGTCGTGCAACCGCTTTTGTTTCAACCCAGCCATAAAAGGAAGGTAATTAATTATATTTATTATTCAAATTGTTTGTCATTTTTAGCTTTGAATCATTAATTGATGTGTAATATTTCGTTTAAAAAAAAAAAAAAAAAAGCGTCTTTAAAAAATTTCACTCGCATATTTTAAACTTTTAAACAAATTACATCACGATGAAAAAATGGTGTCTTTAAAAAAAGTCACGGATATCTACCTCATAACTATCGCCTAACTGTATTTTTTTGTTACTGTCACATTGTCTCCGAAATGTTAGATGATAGATAATCGATCCCAAAAAAAAAAAAAAAAAAAGAAAAAACAACTTTCAAAAGGGTAAATATATGAAAAAGCAAATCTTGACCACTCCTTAATGCCTGCGATTTCTGCATCGCGACCCTTTTTATATTACCATGTTTCACCTATAAAATCCCCCCAAAAATCCAGCTGTGGCCATTCACAGCTGTGTCTTGACACTCAGTGATACATGCGACATGGAGTTTTTGGAATGAAACAAGGTAAGTACGCAATAATAGCTTGTTAAAGTCATGGCGTCTGTAATTCTGCACTTGCGTGCTCTCCGCTCCAGATAGGATTTTGCTGTTTAAATTTTTTTTTTTTTTTCAAATGCCCTCCAGTTAAAAAATTTTCTTCCTCCAGAAAATTGAGATTTTCAGCTTTCCAATGGTGTATCACACATGCATTTCGGACAATTTTGAAATTTGGCCAAATTGGGGGTCTCAGAGCGGAACTTGTGCTTCTTTTTGTTTCAGTGCCTTTGAGGGAGATGGACGTCCAATTCATTATGCTGCCTGTCCCTTTCAGTTCCAATAGATTGGACTTTTACCACTGTCAGTGGCAGCCAATGAGTTAAAAATAACTAAATTTTAAAAATGAAATAAAATCTAATCAATGAAAAATTCAGTCAGTGCAAAGCAAACTCTTCACTCCAGCATCCAAACTGACTTGTATTAAATACCAATTTCACTTGCCATTTATCCAAACCAATGATTGCCAGCCTTGGCATATTTGACCATTTTATTCGCTCATGATTCCACTTAGCCCGAGACGCAGCGATCATAAAGTGAACGCTAATTAGGAAGTTGACAGATTGAGTTTGGGATATAAATTTCAGTATGTAGAAGCTTGACAAAGCTGCTAAGTCTATTTGAGTGTGTGTAGCTTCCAATTAGGTGTGGCGAAGCAAACCCCCCTGCTTTCTTCCTCTCTGCGGGATCAGAGTGTTTCCTTGAAGGATGAGTCACTAATGAGAGTGTGTCTCGATAAGTCCTAAAGAAACACGATGAATGAATGTTCGCTCCATTTATTTGTTGAGACCAAACACATTTACCTACTCTATAAATTCCAGCCGATCATTGTTCATTTGATAGTTGGCTCATTATTATCGTTTTCAGGCCCAAATTTAAAGGGGGGGCGGGGGATCATGTGTAATTTCAATTTTATAAGCTTAAAAACACAGTCAGAGAGGTTTGCTGCCATTCACCTATGTTTGAGAACTGAAAGTTGAAAGTTTCCTGTCTGCCGGTGGCGACTGCTGAAACGCTCGTTGGCAACTACCTCCTTTTCCCCCGATTTCCTCCTCTGCTCTGACGTATGCCGCAATGCTCCCCTCCTACCACGCCCCACTTCCCCTCCCCTGCTCACCACCTCCCAATTCTGTCATTACCTGATCATGGCGGGTTAACGGATCGAGAAGGGTCTGACTGCAGCCAGAAGCCAAGCGACAGCCTCTTCAAACCACGCCTCATACAAACCACGCCCCCTGCAAACTACAGCTGCTGTTAGTACGGTGGCGTGAGGAATTTGTTTACTATGTGATGTTCAAAGTGTTTTTGGGACAATAGGCCCTAGCCCGGGGGGCGGCAACCCGTATTTTGAGAGCTGCATGCGGCTCTTTAGCGCTGCCCTAGTGGCTCCCTCGAGCATTTTCAAAACTGTTTGAAATTGAAAAAAAAAATGGTGGAGGGAAATAATATTTTTTGTTTTGATATGGTTTCTGTAGGAGGACAAAATGACACAACATTCTTAATGTTTTCCAATGCTGTAAAAATGTGTAGAATAAATATTAAATTTCAAAATTTTTGTCAATGAAGATTTGCGTCATAGCCTGGACGCACTTTTCTATCAGCAGGGCGGAATGCCAGCCAAGTGGCTGTTGTAAACAAACCGCCAGATGTGTGATGGGCCATGGATCCGAAAGGGAAAAAGAGAAAAATAACTGAGGAGAACATTAACGTTTCTTGGACGGAATTATTTGTATTCATTGCCAATGCGGAAGGATTACCTGAATGTTTACCCTGTGGCGAGAAGTTGTCAGATAACAAAAACAGTAATGTGGAAAGATATTTCTAGGGAAGGCATGCTATATTTGAAGCCGAGTACCCAGTTGGGAATGAGAGAAAAAGTGCAATTCCATTACTTCTGAAAAACTTAGAGGAGAGCAAAAATAGATTTAAGAAGTAGGTTGCATCACCAAACTCCACTACTGCTGCAAGTTTTGTTGCAACCCGGGAGATAATAAAGCGTGGAAAACCGTTCACAGATGGTAAGTACATGAAGGAGACATTCATCAATATATCAGAACACCTATTTGCAGACTTCAAAAACAAAACCGAGATAATAAAGAAAATTAAACACATGTCCAGATAAGGGGCATGTTATGCACGTTCCATTTTGTCAGATTTATTTATTACATTTCTTTATTTTTATAAAATCAATGAAACAATCCATTAATATTGTAATGAAGTTAAACGTGAGGTGGCGCGATACAAGAGAGTAGCCACGTGGTGTGTTGGATGTACTGCAGGGAAAATATTAGGCTAATATAGCTAATTCAGATACATTCAGCATGTGTTGCCTTCATTATTAGGTTTATTTAAGGCTTTTAATTTTTTGCGGCTCCAGACACATTTGTTTTTTGTTTTTCTTTTTTTTTGGTCCCTAGCCCAATTCCTTAGCCTAAACTTAACTAGACACAGGGGTATTGGGGACACAGGGGTGTGCCTAAACATAACTAGATTGTAACCTTTGCTATGATTGAAAGTCATTTAATGTTGTGAATCAACCGTTTAAGTTGTTAAAATTGCTCCTGTTATTGTATTATTGCTCTATTTCCCTTCTGTCTACTTTCTACATGTGAAAGTGTTAAAACTGTTCCAGCATTTAAAGATAGATTCAAGTCAAGATTTTGTCTGATTAAGAGTTTTTTAGATTTTTGTTAATAGTTTTTGTAGGTAAATAGTTACTCATCTTAAGGTCCGCTACAATAGAGCCTGCCTGAGAAGTCTACTGCTTTAAGATGGCGGCTGTTTACTAACACCACAGTCTGTCATTTTGCATCTTGTTCTAGTATATACATGTGATATGTATGATACGCATCAGACGCTACCACCGTAACATCATGTGGGCGTAGTTTGTTAGGACGTGGTTTGTACGAGGCGTGGTTTGTAGTGGCTGTCGATTGGCTCTGGGTTGCAGTCAGTACCATTGAACGGAATGCAACGGATTGCTACTGCGCTTGCGCGAACCAATGTCACTTCCTTTTGGTCATTGACAGTGTTGGGCACGTTACTTTAAAAAAGTAATTAGTTATAGTTACTCACTACTTCTTCCAAAAAGTAACTGAGTTAGTAACTGAATTACTCTATAGTAAAAGTAAATAGTTACCAGGAAAAGTAACTATTTCCGTTACTTTAAAAAGAAGTTGTTGTATATCAAATAATTTGAAATTTTCTGAGCAGTATTCGAGTCAGTTGAATGGAGAAGAACAGACAGGCAGTTGTGTTATAGAACCTTGTAATATTATTGCACCTCACCAGCAACAGATTTATCCTACACTTGGGTGCAACGAAAATAAACAGATTTGAATTGCTTACCACAGATGTCGACAAAAGCTTTGCCCCGGGACATAAATTACACTTTACGTGCACGTTCTTTCCTTTAATTTCGACCAACTTGAAATAGTGTTTATATCTCCACCTCGTAAAGGACAGATTTTCCTCTGAATGCTCTGCCATCATATCCCTCTGCATCTGTTTTGCGTGTGTGTGTGTTTGCCGCACGCGCTGTTCCGGTTTGTGTGTGAAAACACCGGCTCTGAAGTTTGTTTAAAAAAAAAAAAAAAAAAATTAAATTAAATAAATAAATTAATAAACTTTATTAACAACAAATACACATATACAAACATAGGGCGAGACAACGTGCGCTATTAGGCTCAAGCGTTTATGTCACAGAATGGGGGGATCATGTGAGATATGACTACAACGCAGCCATATTGGAAGCAGGTCTGGCTCGCGGGACATTAAACTTGCCAGTTCGATAAAGAGACACTCGTTACTAAGGCGAAGAACAGATATGTGATCAAACTTAAGGTTGTGAACAATGTTGACCCTTACGAGCAAGCCGAAGACAAATGGAGTAAAGATTTCGACGGGCTTCCACAATTACGCGAAATGGACATTCTGCTGTATTTATTGTTTGGTGTATATTACTAAACTCATCAGCGATTCCGCAATTACAAATCGCTACAAAGCTACGAACAGTTTTGCTGCTGATAGGTGCAGGACCTGCACCTTATGACCGTATCACTCCATCGTTCTTGCAAAGGTAGGCTATGTGTGTTTACTATTTTCATTGCCATGAACCTGAACGCTCCCCAAGTCTTGGATGACAAATAAACAAAGCAGAGTAGACTCGCTACGGTTGGTAGTTTCTTCAATTTATTCAAAGTAAGTAACGCACCACTTTTGACCGTCAGTAACGGTAACGGCGTTGTAAAGGCGGAAAAAATAATTAGTTAGATTACCCCGTTACGTAAAAAATAATGGCGTTATTTATAACGGCGTTATTCCCAACACTGGTCATTGATGGCAGATATAGATATATGAGTGATAGATTCAACGATAGAAATATATTTTTCTTTCTTTTTTTGTGTGATAAATTTAAAAACTCATAAGGTTAATTACTCCTGACTGAGGTTAATGGGCAATCAATAATTAAGCCGTAAACAGAAAAAACACAACAAATAAACTAATGGTAAAATTGTTGCTTGAATGTGCTGTAGAATGACACCATATGCCTAAAAAAAGGCAGTACCCCCTCTTTAAATGGCCAAGCCTAACTTTAACCGGTGGCAAAGGCAGTTTAGTGTACAAGTCGAAAAATCCAACAGATGGCTTCATCTCATGACTTGTATTAACACCTTCCATGTTTAATCAACCATTAATCACTTTTCTAATACATTATGGGAGCTCCAGAATGCGAGCAGTAATGCAAATAGATTAGCTTGCTGGCGACGGATATGCATGTTCAATGTCACCTTTACATGCATTACAAACATACGTTGAAAATACAAGATACGATTTTTAAGATCTGATTAATGTATTTTAATATACGTTAATAAAGTGGTGCTTTGAGATATGAGTTTAATCTATAAACTGTATATTCTTATAACTCATTGGCTGCTATTTACATCGATAAGACATCCATTTGAATTGGGTGGGTTGGCAGCGAATGAACGAATGTTAAAGTCAATAATTCATATAAAAGCAATTTTTTTTAAACAAGGGGGTGGGAAATATTAGTGTTTCTGAAAAATGATTTCAAATATAACTATTTTGATTCATGAGCATACAATGGAACATATTTTACTCATATCTCAAGGCCCAACCTATATTTGTGAGCCGTTCAGCTAAAACCAAACCTTTACCACACTGTGTAAAAATGAGATTGCAATGTGTGTAGTTCATCCAAATAATTTGTTTTGATCGTTTCTTCATGATTTATGAATAACCTCTCACTTCAGAAACTTTGATTTTACGACTAAATTGCTAAAGTTAAAGATTTTAAAAGCAAACCCATCATACATTTTTATAAGCAGTATGAAAAATACCTCAAAGGATTTTGAGAATCTACCATATTTCCAGATAGGCTGAATTTAATATCCTAAGAATTCCTTTAGTTTCAGTATAGAGGTTGTTGCTGAGGACTTCTATAATGCATAAATGTCTTTATTTTCTATATCTTCTCTGCCATTTTCCCTCATATTTTATTATTTCAAATTTCTCAAATGTGAAGGAGAAACAATTGTGATTACTTCTCCAATTCTAATTGTGTTTTCCAAATCTTTTGCAGTTTTTGGAAATGCCAAAAAAAGCACTATAAGGACTATCAAAAATCGAATTTTTAACATTTTTTACCAAAATGTCTGGTTTCAGTGGAATGGCTCATATTGTAAACCAAAATACATAATATGTCACCATTGGCTGGGTGATAGATGCCCAATTCATTTGAACTGGGATGGGTGGTAGTGATCATTCAATTCAAATTGATTGGACATCAGTTACCGTCAATGGCAGCCAATGAGTTAACTTGTCAAACAAACTTACAAATATACTGTAAATTGAGTTACAAGCTCAATCGCAGAATATTTTAAACGAAAAAAAAAAAAATTCTAACACAAAATGATGACATTTGCTTATAAGCTGCAATGCCAGTATGTTTTCCTCCCTTTTTTAAAATCCTTCCTGCAGTGGTATTAGGAGTCTGTTTAATGTGTGTGGATTGTCCTCAAGTGACCATAATTGCTCTGCTAACTTCAGGGGAAGTACTTTATTAAATTAAGCCATCTTTAAGGTCAATATACTTCTATAATGAGTTGTCTCTTTTGATCATCAGAGGTGAGCTCGCACCTCGCTCCTCATTCTTTTTAATGGCTGCCGTGTTGTCGCTAAGCCACGCGCCAGCGTTGTTGTTGGTTTTTTTTTTTTCTGTTTCAGCCCAGACTCGAGTAATGCTTTGCATGCTTAAAAGCCATTTCCATAACTAAGTGTAATTTCCCCTCGGTTTGTTCTTGTTTAATGAGGTGCAGTCTTGTTTGTGCGCCTCCCAATGTCACCAGAAAAGTCGTTCAAGCGACGGCCTGTGAATTAAATCAAACGAAAATCACCATGCCGTCTTCTTATACACGAGTATTGCTTTTAAAAAGGCTCTAGTCACTTTTACATAGATATATATGTATATACTGTGTCTATAGGCTATATATTTATTTTATTATTTTTTTTTTTTCTGGTTGACTCGCCATTGAAACTCTTGAGGGGTCCTAATGATGGAATGTGTAAATGACTTCAGGGCAGATGCGCCGAGGCGAGCAGTGATGGCGGAGGGAAAGTGAAAATGACCAACATTGATTTATCCTGACTGTTCTCTTGTCTGCTCGCTGCAGTCAGAACACCTCGCTGCATCCCATTCCCTCCCATTATCTCCCCGTCATCGCCGCAGTCCAATGACTTTCCTACAGGGTCATAAATACTTCCTCGCGGACCCCATACTGCTTGCACATCACTCCCCCCAGACGCCGCTTAATGACAGGCAAAGACAAGACAATGCATCGTGACGGTCGGGCCTGGCCGGCGTACGTCCCACAAGCGGCTGGACAAGGTACGGCAACGCGCCTGGCGTGGATGTCTATGGTGCTTTGCATTTAAAATGGTACATTAAGGAAACATGTCTGAAAGGATCGCACATGATTGATGTATGTAATGACCATGTTTTCACGTGGGTTTCTGTCTGCATTGGAGTTTCTAAGCTAGCAAGAAGAGAGAAGACACTGAAACACCAGCGAAGTCCTATGTTTTTAATACAGTCACAGGCCTGTAAGCTGGTTCTATGTTTGTTCGAAGTTTGTAGTTCGTAGTCAGTTTTTTGTTGAGCATTTTGAGTAGGTTTGGCCGATAAATCGATTTTACAGAATAAATCTTTTTTTTTTTTCCTGCCGATGTTTAAGAAAATAATGTTTCTTGATGGCACCGGGATCAAAGTGCTCCTTGGGACGGCAGTTAGGGAAATTAGTCACAGCAGGAGAAAGAACAAATGTGCCAGTCTTTAAAAGAGGAAACATAAAGACAAGTAGTTGAAGCTAATAGTATCAAAGGTGTCATGTGTGTCTAATCTAATGCAACAATTAATAAATCAGCCATGTGAAGGTGAGTTAATAGAAATCTTTGCATAGTTATCATTTTGTACTTGGGCACTGAAACAACAAAAAGGGAAAAATAAGGAGGAATAATTTATTCTAAAGTAGATAGTAGTTTTTTTTACTTTTAATTCCAGGATGGAAATACTATTTAGTGCTCAGCGTTAAACAATATACAATGGGGTAAATAAGTATTTAGTCAACCACTAATTGTGCAAGTTCTCCCACTTGAAAATATTAGAGAGGCCTGTAATTGTCAACATGGGTAAACCTCAACCATGAAAGACAGAATGTGGAAAAAAAAAAAAAACAGAATATCACATTGTTTGATTTTTAAAGAATTTATTTGCAAATCATGGTGGAAAATACGTATTTGATCAATACCAAAAGTTCATCTCAATACTTTGTTATGTACCCTTTGTTGGCAATAACGGAGCCCAAACGTTTTCTGTAACTCTTCACAAGCTTTTCACACACTGTTGCTGGTATTTTGGCCCATTCCTCCATGCAGATCTCCTCTAGAGCAGTGATGTTTTGGGGCTGTCATTGGGCAACACGGACTTTCAACTCCCTCCTCACCCCCGTGGCGTCAAAATGACAACAAGAACGGTGAACAAAAATCCCAGAACCACACAGGGTGACCTAGTGAATGACCCACAAAGAATTGGGACCACAGTAACAAAGGCGCACAATGCGCCGCCAGGGACTCAAATCCTGCACTGCCAGACGTGTCCCCCCTGCTGAAGAAAGTACACGTCCAGGCCCGTCTGCGGTTCGCTAGAGAGCATTTGGATGATCCAGAAGAAGACTGGGAGAATGTGTTATAGTCAGATGAAACCAAAATAGAACTTTTTGGTAGAAACACAGATTCTCGTGTTTGGAGGAAAAAGAATACTGAATTGCATCCGAAGAACAGCATACCCACTGTGAACCATATGGGTGGAAACATCATGCTTTGGGGCTGTTTTTCTGCATAGGGACCAGGACGACTGATCTGTGTAAAGGAAAGAATGAATAGGGCCATGTATCGAAAGATTTTGAGTGAAAATCTCCTTCCATCAGCAAGGGCATTGATGATGAGACGTGGCTGGGTCGTTCAGCATGACAATGATCCCAAACACACAGCCAGGGCAACAAAGGAGTGGCTTCAGAAGAAGCATTTCAAGGTCCTGGAGTGGCCTAGGCAGTCTCCAGATCTCAACCCCATAGAAAATCTGTGGAGGGAGTTGAAAGTCTGTGTTGCCCAACGACAACCCCAAAACATCACTTCTCTAACAAAGTATTGAGATGAACTTTTGGTATTGACCAAATACTTATTTTCCACCATGATTTGCAAATAAATTCTTTAAAAATCAAACAATGTGATATTCTGTTTTTTTTCCCACATTCTGTCACTCATGGTTGAGGTTTACCCATGTTGACAATTACAGGCCTCTCTAATATTTTCAAGTGGGAGAACTTGCACAATTAGTGGTTGACTAAATACTTATTTTCCCCACTGTATTTGAAAAAGAAAATCTTGACCACTTCTAGATGTCTGTAACTTCTGCATCGCGCCCTTGTTATATGACCATGTTTTACCCATAAAATCCCCCTAAAAAAACTGCTGTGGCCATTCACAGCTGTGTCTTCACACTCGGTGATACATGCTTCATGGAGTTTTTGGATCAAAAAGAAGTAACCGCGCGATAATATCTCGTTAAAATCGTGACGTCTTTCATTATGCTCTCTCATGGTCTCACCTCCAGTTAGAGTTTTGCTGTTAATTTTTTTTTTTTGTTTGTTTTTTCTAAAATGCCCTCCATTTCAAAATTCTCTTCCCCCAGAAAATTAAGATTTTAAGCTTTCTAATGATGTATCACACATGCATATAGACCCTACCCACGTGACGTCACAACTCCGCCCTCCTGACTGGTGCCGCCCCATTGTCCGTCAACACATCGTGTTTACCTGTTACGGCTACGTACATTCCTCCTATTTACGGCGTGTTTTTCTGCTCGTTAACATTAATAATCAAAATGGCGAAGGGGTGTGTGGCGGTCGGTTGCAATAACAGAGAAGATAGACGGAGAGACTTGAAGTTCTACCGGATTCCGAGAGACGGGCTGCTGCAATTCGACGAGAAAACTGGGCTCCAAACTATTACCACAGATTATGTAGTAGTCATTTTATATCTGGTAAGATGCATTTATATATATTTAGAGGGTTTTGGGCTGACAACCACAATTAAGATCATTGCTAGGCTAATCGCCGACAACGTACACGTATGTATGTAGTGAGAGTGCTATCGCTAACCCATATAAACATTAAAAGCCCTAGCTCCATTGACAAATGATATGAAATACATTAGACTTGACAGTGGATGTTAGCAAGAACAAAAGATTTTGAATTGAACATTTCGTAACTCACCTTTCCAAGCACAAGATAGATTCCTGCCGAATTTTCGTGGACGAGGACCTGTTTCACCCAACCAGCAACGAAGTATTTATAAGCCTCCAAGCTCTTAAAGTTTTTCAAACTTTCGTGAGAATAGACTGATTTTGTGTGGACAAGATAGTTGTACATATCAGGGTAGCTAGCCGATGTCAGGCAAATACGGTGAAGACAGTGGGTCGAAAAACAGCGATTTAGGCATCAAATATAGATCTGGCGAATGGATAAACTGAAGCTTTTCCACATAACGCCTTTTATGCAACGCATCAAGTGAGTTTACGGTATCCGAAAGCACCGGGTCTTCCATGAAATGCATTATAAATTGCTCGATCAATTGAGACCATTGATAATACAAACACAAAATGACGGACAAGGGGGCGGAACAATACAGCGATCACGTGATTTTGTGATGTCGGTGGGTAGGGTCTATAGGACAATTTTGAGTTTGGCCAAATTGGGGGTCTCAGGGCGGAACTTCAAGTCACATGAGTGTTTTCCGCTATATACTTTCAGGCCATATTTCTCATCCCTATACTACTATACGAGGATTTTCTTGATTACTGTCGTACTGTATCTGAACTAATTTACGTTTTCACATTTATAACATTTCACAAAATCTGTTCAGCGAAGTTTACCTATTGATCCCACAAAATGCTGACAAAGAACAAATTTTGGTGAAATGAAGCTTCAGAATTCACTATAACACAGTCAACACTCCTCCATTGTAGGGGTTGGATTACTGCAAATCGATGAAATAAAATGAACCTATTTACATACACTCTATTTGAATTGGGATGTTTAGCAGCGATCGTTCGAATTGGATCGGACGTCTTTTGCTGTCACTAACACCCAAACTTCTTCATACGTCTTCATAAAAAAGGTAGATGTCACAAAAGATGAATATATTTAAAGATAATCATCATCTCCTTGGCTGAGATAACAAGAAAGAGCCACCGGGCAACGCTGTCAATCAAGTGTTTTCACAAACACACTCCTTAATGGGAAGGAGACAGTTTATCAGACACAATGACTCCAATTAATTATTTTGATGTGTTGGTCATCCAAATCAATTAGAGAGCAGCAAGTAATGAGCCGCCCGCATAAACAAATTCCTTTTCAGCACAATCATCCTGCAGGGCCTTATTAGGCTGCAAAAAAAAAGAAAAGAAATGTTTGGCGGGACTTTTTCACAGGGCCGGGTCAAGTAGGTCATTGTCTTTCACATTATTATGTGTACAGTCAACGGCTAACGAGCAACCAACAAGCAAATGCTTTTCATTTGCTCGTTTACAAACAGAAGCGGTCTGAATTAACGACCTCTGACTAACATTTTGGCAAGAATCTGCTGGTCTGACTTCTTTGTGACAGAGAAAATTCAGGGAAAAGACAAAGAATGGGGAAAGTAACAAATGGGTTGGATGGTTGATTATTGTGGTAGTGTATTTAGAGATGGACAACTAAAAATCTTTTTTATCTGGTGGTCATACTGTTGCTAGTTCAGTTATAAGCTTAAAGTGCATACGACAGGAGAAAAAAAAGTCTTAAATAGGATTATTATGTGAATTAGAATCAGATTTTGAGACGATTCGACTATATACAACAATTTAGCAAAGCGCAGATGACGAGAAATTAGTCCTTTAATCTGCCGGTTAGCCACACCTACCATTATAGGGCTCTAGCGTCCCCAACAGGTGGATGACATCAGCCACGAAATCAGTCACGATTTCATCTGATTTAGTATGCAGCCCATTGAGGGGGAATTATTCACATTGAGGAAAACGTGACGAAGAGAGCTGCAAAATTTCATTGTTTCAGTCTCTCTGCTCTAATATTTTTACAGAATATTCTTTTTATCCAAGTATTTTTCCCCAATAGCTAAATAAATGGCTATAGAAGGACCAGTCAGCCCGTCGAGGGGGAATTATTCAGAACGAGGAAAACGTGACAAAGAGAGCCTCAAAATGTCATAGTTTCAGTCGCTCTACTCAAAATTTTTTAAAGGATATCCTTTTTATCCAAGTATTTTTCTCCAATTGGGGATGGCGTGGCTCAGTGGTAGTGTAGTTGTCCCCCAACCCAGAGGTTGTGGGTTCGATTCTCTGCCTTGATGAACTCGCCTAAGTATCCTTGAGCAAGATACTGAATCCCACATTGCTCCTTGTGCTGCGTCACCAGTAGGTAGATGGCGAAGTAGTGTAAAGCGCCTTGAAAGGTGGAAAAGCGCTATATACTGGACTGTCTCAGAAAATTAGAATACACAATATTCTAATTTTTTTAAACAGTCCTGTGTATATATACAGGACTGTCTCAGGAAATTAGAATACACAATATTCTAATTTCCTGACTGTCTCAGGAAATTAGAATATTGTGTATTCTAATTTCCTGAGACAGTCCTGTATATACACACAGGACTGTCTCAAAAAATTAGAATATTGTGTATTCTAATTTCCTGAGACAGTCCAGTAAGTATAACACCATTTACCAATAGCAAAATAAATGGCATGGTCATGACAAATAACAGTCTTGTGCTAAATTGAATATGAAATAATAAAAATGCATTTATTCAAGACGACATGGCAAATTTACTCTTTATTTGTCAAAACTGTCGACTTCACCTTTACTGTAGCACCTCCCGCACGATATTTTATGCCACCTAAATCGGGCTTATGTCATTTCCCTTCCCCGGCTTCGGAGAATCTAAACAAACCAAGAGGCGTGACAGCTAGCCGACATGCTAACCCGAACCGAGTGATGTTTCAAAGTCTTCGAAGCGGAAAATCACACATAACTAGCCCGGATCATCTCACATGATGACTGGGTTGTCGACTGTCTTCGCTAATCGGCGAACGGCCCGGCGGAGAGCAATTTACAGCTCCTTCCCCGGAGGAGGGCGGCTGCAGTCTTTGTGCAGCTAACGTGTAGTTAATGTGTATGAGGAGAGCTTTTTCCATGCCTATCCATGATCAAACGTAAGTAGTCCTTTATTTAAAGACAGTTTGTAGTGTTTACTTTGTAAGCACTGTATTCGCGGCTATTTTTAACAAAAAGTTGCAATTTCTGATCGGGTGGAAAATTTGACAGAACACCGGGCACACCAAGAGGGCAAAATCCGAGTATAGTGCTCGCCTGGCGGGGGGATGTGCATCAAGCTGCCGGTTGTCGGCCGAGGGGACAAGGAGCATGTCAGCCACAAAATGCAAGCCACCTTCGTATTAAAATGATCCCAGTGTTTGACATAATACAAAACACGATGTTTACTCACTTCCTTGTAAGTCCCATAATCCCACAGTAGTAGGGCTTGTTTTGGCCAATATCCACCGATGAATGGGAACCTTTTTAAACCCCAAAAAGGCGCACACGCCTCTCCCTCATACAGCAAGATTTCTCTGCAGCCGTTTGGCTGAAGTGATGCGAAAAATAAACGTATTAATCCGCAAAATCAGCTGAATCCTTAGTCCTTCTCATACAACAGTACAGCTGTATAGTGAAGAGGACTCCTTCCTCCGTACACTTCACAGCGCCCTCTTTCTCAACTCGAGACTGTTGCCGGAAGTCACTCATTTTGATGGCGCGGGATTAAAAAAAAAACTACATAAATATAGCGATCACTTCCACACATATCCAAGCGGTCCATTTCATTCAGGAGCATAAAATACCCCGTGTATTATGAAATAAACATGCTTTTTTTGTGTCACAGGCACTTTAATCACGCACTGTGGTCAAGGACCACTGTCTGTTCCCAAACCTGGTTAATGTTGATGCGTAACGCAGCTAAAGCATTCACGTGAGCATGAAAACATCAGCAACAGGCTGGATTGGGCTATGTTAACTTAAATTGTCACAGTTACTTTTAAACTGTAGTTGTGGATTACAGATTACTCATTTGAAAGGTAATTTAATTAAATGACTTATTGTTCAGTTTTTAAAAGTACAGTGGTACCTCTACATACGAAGTTAATTCGTTCCAGGACCTTGTTTGTAAGTCGAAATGGTCGTATGTCGAGTAGGATTTTCCCCTAAGAATACATCACGATTCCATGGTTCGTTACACAGCCCGAAAACCTACACTAAATCCATAATAAATACTGCTGGTACTATTGCAAATAGCAACTACACAGAGCAAAACAAATTAATTATAAATAAAAATCGGAATTATAATATAATCATAGTAATAATAATTATAATAAATGTAACAATTAATGAATCAGGTTCTAATGTGATGGATGTGTTTTGCATGGTGTACCTGGTGTAACGTGGCTGACGTGACAGAGTGAGAGAGAGAGGGAGAGGTGCATTAAAGTTTTTACGTTAACTATTCATGTCCTGTTGTCGGCATAAGCTGCGGCAGATGTTAGGCGTGTTGTGTTGCACAAGTTATGAAATGATTAAAAACCTGACGAAGCTGGTGATTTCTTTGGTGATGTTACAGTAATAAAAGTTGTCACATTAACTTATAAAGAATGGCGAATGGAGGTTGGGGGAGATTGTCGAGATCGTAGACATTCTACGGCCGTATTGTCGAGCCAGTTCACGGACGTGCACACCACGCTCATGTTTTTCTAGCATTTCCATCTTCATTTCAAATGGTATGCGTCACCTTTTCCCTTTTTTTCATTACCTCTACTAACATTCTTGGAGCCTATGTTGATTTCTCTCACAAGAAAATCAGCCGTGCGTCCGTCTTGTGGGAAAACAAAGAAACTACGGTGCTTTAATAAATCGTCGTATTTTGAGCACGTGGTCGGATGTAGAAACAAGTGGCAAGTCAAATTTTACGTCAGATTACGAAAAGATCATGTGTCGAAGCGATCTTATGTCGAGGTACCACTTTAACTAGGTTAGATAACAATTTATTACCGTAATTTCCGGACTACAAGCCGCAATTTTTTTTCTCTCATTTTGGGTCCTGCGGCGTGTGCAGTGATGCGGCCAATTTGTGTATTTTTCTGACGGCCGCCAGGGGCGCTCGAGCATGGAATGTGGGAGTGAGACATGTGGAATATATGTGTCGAGGAAGACGTTAGTTTGCACTACTACCGGTAGTTTAACTTTGTGTGTTGTGCATGAATAGAGGTGGCGAACCCTCGTCTTTGTGCATGAGTAGAATTGGCAGACCTGCATCATGGAAAATGCTAGAAGAAATTAAATTGGCCATCCGAGTTGTATGGGACGCTTTGATGACGAGCGGCGAGAGATCGTTTGCCAAGACTCGCCGCATGCGAAGAGCAGCTTTGGGGGAGCCTGGCTTCGTAAAGCGCTGTGAAAGAGTCCGCCATCACCAACGGGCTTTGAGGGGCCAGTCTGCTGCGAGGAGACGGCACAGGCTGGGAGTGAATATGCCTCATTATGGGAGACATTGAAGGCGACGCGAAGGACAGACTGAGTAGGTGCGTGCGTGGCGAAGTGCATCTGAGCGTCTTCATATCCGACACTGAGGGTGAAGACTTTCATGGTTTGAATACACAGGAGGAAGATGAAGATTGCTAACAAAGACTTTTATGTTTTTATTAACCAGCACAATTAGTGCTGCACCGCCATGCTGATGCTATGCAACTTCCGTGCCGCTGCTATATAACTGCCGTGTTTGCCGGCGCTGTTTGGAACGAAAAGTTAAGGTGTGTTATTAAACGTTTGAAAACTGTATTTCTTTGTCAATGTCTCATTTTACTAAGTGGGCACACGCGGCTTATAGGCAGGAGAGGCTTATGTATGTACAAAATGGTTTTTCCTTTAAAAATGTACTGGGTGAGGCTTGTAATCAGGGGCGCCCAATAGTCCAGAAATTACGGTATTTAATTTACATTCAGCAGACATTACAAATAAAAACCACATTATTTTCAAAGCGACTTACTCTGTTACTTTGCCATTCTAACATTCTAAATGTTTTTTTTTTTTTTTTTTTCATGTTTCAACTTGTGTTTCTCAAGCAGAATAACCCCTTGTAACCAGAGTAACCACAGAGTGTACTTCGAGGCTTTATATTTTAAACAGTTGGGTTGTCAGGTTCTGCAGGTTACTGGGCGAACACACTTGTTGAACACTGTATTTTCTGTGTTGTTATTAATTACATCGTGCGCTGGACGTTAGCTCATTTGGTTGATTTGTCTTCGCTACGTTCCATAGTAGGTGGCTGTGTTCTAAGCTGCATTATTATTGAAGCTTAAGAAAAGCACAGTGGAAATTTGGAGTCGTTATTTGGAACACTAATATACTCTATTTCAAAATAGAGGCTGTATTTCCATCTTGAGAATGTGCATCTCTCTCTGGACAGGTCATTCGATCTGGTTTCATTGATGACTTTGAGTTTGTTACCACCGCCGGTCACTGTTGGTGGACTAAACAATTTTGTGCCTTTAAGATGGGGCCCAAGAATGCGCAATTTGTTTGAGCACTGTAATTTTTGAAGTTCTTTCTGTTATTTATATTGTCAATATATTTATGAGAATTTATGACATAAATAAAATTTCAAGTCCCAATTCACTTGAAATAAAAAACAAAACAAAAACAAAATTCATGGGACTCCTCATTTTCCCTGTAGTTTATAGTGGTACCTCGACATAAGATCGCTTCGACACACGATCTTTCGACATCTGACGTAAAATTTGACTGACCATTTGTTTCTATATCCGACAACATGCTCGAAATACAGTAGATGGTTTATGGCAGCGCGCAGTTAATTTGTTTTCCCGCAAGATGGACGCAAGGCGGATTTTCATGTGAGAGAAATCAACATGGGTGGCAAGAATGTTAGTGCGGGTGGTGAAAAAGTGACGCTTACCATTGAAATGAAGATGGAAATATTAGAAAAATATGAGCGTGGAGTGCGCGTGCATTAACTGGCTCGACAATACGGCCGTAGAATGTCTACGATCTCGACGGTCCTCCTCTGACCTCCATTCGCCATTCTTTATTAGTTAAGGTGACCATTATTATTGTGGTAACATCGCCTAATAGTCGCCAGCTTTGTCAGGTTTTTAATTAATCATTTCAGAACTTGTGCAACACAACATGCCTACTGTCCACTGCAGCTGAACAAAGCGAAAGTTAAAAGTCCTCCCTCACTCTGTCAAGTCAGGAACGCGGTGCGTTCAGGTACACCACGCAAAACACTATTATTATATTATTATTATTATTATTTTGATTTTTAGTCATAATTTATTTGTTTTGCTCTGTATAATTCAATTTGCAATAGTACTAGCAGTACTAGCAGCATTTGTTAAAGATTTAGTGTAGGTTTTCAGGCTGTGGAACGAATTAATGGAATTTTAATGAATTCTTATGGGAAAATCCTGCTCGACATACGATCATTTCGATTTACAAACAAGGTCCTGGAACGAATTAACATCGTATGTAGAGGTACCTCTGTAGTTTATATTGTATTGTTTCTCTTGTATGCACAGCTTACAGTACGTGTACAATGGTATGAAAAGGTTTGGTGACTCCTGATAATTTTCATGATTTGCCTTTGTAAATAAATGGTTGTTCATGTCAGCACTTTCAGTTAAATAGTGTATATAAAATAGCTGAAAAAACACAGTAATAGGGGTGAAAAAAGGTTTATAGGAGTAAAGTGTGCTATGATTATTTAAACAAAATAAACCACGTGCAAAAATTTGGGTACTTCAACAGAAAAATTACATGTAAATTTAACTTTAAAAATGATAATAATAATAACAGCAGCCTCTCAACACTTGTTATGCATTTGATAATAATAATAAACACTTCTTAACACTTGCTATACCTTCCAATGAGGCTCTGGATTGTGGTTGATGGTATTTTGGACAATTCTTCTTTTCAAAACATCTCAAATTCGGTCTCTCAAATTCAGTCAGGTTTGATGGTATCAAACTATAGACAGCTCTCTTTAAATCACATCACAGATTTTCAATAATCTGCAGGTCTGGAGACTGAGATAGCCATTCCAGAATGTTGAATGAATCCCTTTGTAAATTTTGAACACTATTTAGGGTCGTTGTCTCATTGAAGTATCCAGTCCAGTTGCAAATGCAACTTTTTCAGTGATTATTTTGAACTGTGTTCTGAAGAATCTGCTGATACTGACTTGAATCCACGTGAACTCACCAAATTTTGTTGTGGGTATCACGTTTGTTTGAAATTCTGTGTTCTTCATCCTCCATTCCTACCGCCCCTTGTTATGTCCAAATACTGTAACATTTTAGTGTAATCAGTCCACAATACCTTACAGTGGTGGTCTGTCCTCTGAATGGTTTGTGAGAACAAAACGGTTCAACTCACCTAATATTTCTAGTCTTCACATATCAATACATGTAACAATCACACTTTATGGTGGGTGTGATGTATTTCATTTAATATTTTTTTCAGTGCTTTGTCATATCATCCCAATATTGTTTTTGAACTGCCACTTATGACATATGTGGCTGTTGTGTAGGAATATGCTGTAATTTTATAATTGTTATAAAAACATATAATTGCCCATGAACACTGAAGTAGCATATCTACTGCTCAGTTTACACCACAGCAGGTACGTCATTCTCAGCCGTGATGCTTTTGAGCGACTGTCACGCAGAAGAAGTCGCGTATTATAAAGCATAATATACGATGAGCATATTCTCTACGTGGGTTTCACTTGGGAGGGGACACGATTGGCTGAGCATTGCTCTATGGAGTATGCCCTCTAATAGAACGGCATGTCGGGGCCTGTCATTGTGTGCGACGAGGAGGCCCGCGTGCTAAATGAGTGTTTTAGCAGGCATGGCTAATGTCTGCCAACCTGCAGTGTTTAGCTCGCTGTTAAGGGTGACATTAGAGCGCACGCAGACGTGGGATGCCGATCCAAGCCTGCAGGTCCTAACACACGCAATTGTGTTTCTGCCTCATTTCATGCACCATAATCAAGGCTGTGTGCCCTTTTTTTTCTTAGAGCTTAGCGCTAAATCTCACTGTGTGTCATTCTCTTTCAGACTTAAGCAAAAACAAGATGTCCGTGAAAGCCTACTAGAATAGCTTGACATAATTTAGTGTTAATGAGAGGCATGTGAAATTGTGTCCTGACCAGTATGGTAATCTTACTTTGAAAAAAGTAATTAGTTATCATTACAAATTACTTGTCCCCAAAAAGGATTGAGTTAGTAACTCAGTTACCTTATTGTAAGAGTAACTAGTTACTCAGCAAAGTAACTGACATTACTTTTCATGGTCTATATGTTATTACATTATCCATTCTATAACATCTTTCATATCAAAGATGTTTATATTAGCTGATTGAAAAATGAAAAACACTATATAGGCCTACAGTGTTTTAGAACATTGGTATTCATTTGGATTATATTTTGGTCTGATAAGAAAACACAAATGTAAACTTCTGACCATTAACCAGTGCAAATCTCTGAAACTGTATGTTAGGTCCGCTGCGCAATAAGCAAAACACTATCTTTAAATATTCCATAAAGTATCAAGTTTGAGAACGCTACCTGTGAAATTCCCTGGCCCGTCGCTGTTATCGCTGTCTTGTTGTTTGCCAGAGCATACTGTGTAGTGAGACAGCATGAAGAGGAGGGCATGATCCGCCCACCTAGCCAATAATGATCACGCTTGCAACAACGTCACCATCCCCTTCCGTCTTCCACCCTCCCGCTCTCCTCTTTGCTTGTCTCCCAGACAACTCGCGCTTCATTCAACCAAATTGTAGTTACGTGCCTCTTCACATCCTGAGAAACGGTAACGGTGTTGCAAAGATGGGAAAAGTAATTACCGTATTGGCCCGAATATAAGACGGTGTTTTTTGCATTGAAATAACACTGAAAAAGAGGGGGTCGCCTTATATTCGCGGTCTAGACATTATACCCATTCACGATGCTAGATGGCGCCAGATATCATTGAAGCGATTTTCGGTCATGAGAGATCTCAGCTACTTTCCCCATTCACGACGCTAAATGACGCCAGATTTCATTGAAGCGATGTTCTGTCATGACAGATCTCAGCTACTCTTTTTAGTTTAACCAGTTGGCATTATTTTATTGCAGTGTTTTTCCTTATTCAGATTTGTTTTAAGACTAGAGTTACAGTTAGACCACTTTGATGGTTAATGCAGTTATTGCAATTTTGTTGTTTTATCACAATAGATTCGTTTATTTACATTTCAAAAACCAGAAGCCATTAATTTACGAATGTGATTACACTTTAGTTTAAATATTTAAATGTTCAGATATTAAGATTTGAATGAGGCAAAATAACACTACTGTTACAATCATTTGTTTCGGATGTACTGTAATTATTTTCTGTATAAAAATCAATTTGGTGTTCAAAAAGTCTTTTTTTCAAACTTGAGTCTTGAAAAAGAGGGGGTCGTTTTATAATCAGGGCCGTCTTATATTCGGGCCAATATGGTAATTAGATTACTCGCTACTGAAAAAAAAAATAACGGCGTTATACTCCACCATTATTACAAAACTGAACCTGACTTCTCGTTTCATTGTAAAAGTTTCAAAATTAGTTGTTTGATCGAACACCCCCCAAAAAATCAAATAAATCGAAAAGCAGTTTAATAATCATTTAATTGTTTAGAGACCATTTTTAAAATTAAGATACCCCATTTTGGGGGGGAATTTTAGTCCTTTTGAAGTGACTAATTTCTAATTTCCTTTTACTTTAAAAATGGTGATCAATTGCTGACATGACCAAACCAGTGCCTAAATCACAATCACATTTAATATGAAATTAATCATTTTTTTACAGCAGAAGAATCAGTAACTTGTAATTTACAAGTATACAGTAGTTAAACCCAAAGCAGCGTCAAAAGGGCAAGGGAACTATTTGCTGGGGAGGGGACATTAATAAAACCAAACAGATTGGGTGAACAGAGGTCAGGGCTATATTTCTCACAAACATGAACCTAATTATTTGATATGCTAAATCAGGAGTGCTCATTACGTTAATCATGAACAAAAAAATTTTTTTTTTTTTTCTAGGATGCGTTGCTCCATGATCCTTGAATACCTTTTTTTTTTTTTTTCTAAATGTACATAGTTAATTATGATTATGTGGTGTTGTGTAAAAAAATATGAGGTTACGCAGCACCATTAAAATGTACATACTAGTAGTTATGTTGTGTGAACGACATGTGAGGTTATACAGCACCTCCACAACATTGACATATTTTTAGATTTTTTTTATATTGGCTGCTGCTGGTTGAAAAAAAAACTTCTAATATCTCTCCTCTTTGAAGTGAGTGAAGGAGGTAGCATGTTGTCAACAATCGACATGTATTACTGTCGGAGCTGTTTGTGAGTTTTAGCATGTGTGATGTGGCGGTGGTGGGTCAAGTCATCAGCCAATCAAACGTGCGTTTGAGGGGGCAAAAATGGACCGACACATTTAGCAAGTGGAAAGGGGTAAATGTAATTCTGAACATAAGGAAAATAATTTACTTAATAATGGTAGGGTCAATCCTTACAACATATGGGAAGACAATTCAAATTATCCATATAACTGAACCCATTATGTAATGCAAATAAGGTTGCTTAAAAGTTAGTTGGGACAATTCGAGCATCCTGAAAAGTTGCTAATGTTATGTCCCTACTGTCACTATGCAAACCTACGCCCTTGCAGAAGGGTCTAACGAACTAATAGCTCTTGATATTAGTACCCAAAAAGTAGCGCTCATTTTAACTATTTCTTGTGCAGTAAAGCCCAATTGTTGGTCATTTAAACTACAATCATTGGCAAATAAACATTGGCCTGAGTAAATGTTTTCCATAAACTTATGCAAACTACATGTGTAACTAATTGTTAAATTGATTTATTGAATTGTCGACAGAATATTTTACACTAAAAACAATCAAAGTTGACAGCCCGATTCTAAACGCAGCGGCATTCCTAGAGGGTGTGCATATTTTTGCGACTCCATCATCAAAAAGTTTTTCTTACCTCCTCATGTAAACATTAACTCTTGAAATGAACTTTTCAACACAAAACAAACGGCAACATGAGTGTCTCATTTTCGAGTATTAACCAGAATAACTTTTGTACTGCATTCAGTTCGTTTTTCCTCTTTGCAACAAAAACATTAGGTGTTTTTCTATTTATGTTACATTGAGATAGAAAAAGATAGCCATAAAAACAAAGCATATTCAGTTATCCCATTTATCATGGAGGAAAAAAACCAAACACTATGAATGACAATTTTTGATTTAGAAACCCCACGTTATTTTCTTACATGCCTTTCTGAAGTGGTTTTAGAACCTCAAATAAACTCATTCAATACCATTGACACCGATAGACGTCCAACCCATTTCGAGTGGCATTTGATTCATGGCAGCCAATGGGAGAAAAATGTAACCTTCCCTCTTGTTTTCGCCAGTGTGTGTGTCTCCCAAGCGAGAGAAACCTTGTTGTGATTTATTTCGGCACACATCCGAGTGCTAGTTACGCAGTAGCAAGACATCGATCTGACAAAGCAAAGCAAACAATAAAGAGGCGAGGAAGATGATGTGCCCAGTGGAGTGGAGAAATGGAGAGTGTACCTATAAGAGCTAATTATCTGAGCACATAATTCTTCAGGTTAAGACAGCGCCGGGCTGCGGGAGGGAGAGGCCCAGCCCGGTTTCGCTGAGGATCTGCAAGGTCACACTCTCGTGGTCGGGGCACGCACAGAACGCTGCGATTTGTCAAGAATTACGACTTGAAATTCTGGAAAGGTCTGAACTCTCCTATATGGTGAGAACAGACATTGTTTCGTTTTTCTAAATGGGTTTTTACAGTACAGTTATCACACTACATACATACTGCAAATAGATCGTGTGTATACAAGCATGTGGCATGATAACTTAATTTTCTGCTATAGCACGTTTTTTTTAACATGTTTAGCAAGAAGCTATTAATTTTAATTGGAAAATGAGTACGATTTAGGAATGGACATACTTGCCGATGGTGTGGACATCCTCTAGTCTCCGGTGCTTGGCGTAGCGCCTGTTCGGGGTGTGGGGTGGGTGCTCGGGCGGCGGGGGTAGAGGTGGTCGGTTGCGGGTGCGCCATGGGTGGTCTGGGGCAGGGGTTGATTGGGGCCCTGGCGCTTTTCCCGCCCTGTGGCCGGTGGTTCCAGTGGACGGGGCCGCGCCCGCGGAAGCCTACCTCTTAACTCACGCACTTCTCACTTCGGCACTGTAAATATCTTTCACCCTGGCACTTACATACTCATTCATTTCTCCGGGGAGAGTTGGGACGGGGCCATACAGTCCCAGCCCAGCTCCCCCCTGTTTTTAATGCATCACACACCAAGGTTGTGGGATGGTTGGGACCTGTTGGGGGGGGTGCCTCACGGTTACCTCCTCACGGCAGGCTCCGTCATTCCTGCACCTTTTTTAACGCACCACACACATCATACTCCACAGGAGAGCTCCGGCAAAAGGCGGTGGGACGGGCGGCTGGGTAGACATTCCATGCTTTGGTCCCACTGCCCCACGCCAAGCTCTCCTATTTTAAAGCATACATTGCTCTACCCTCGCCTCACAATCCCATCACGGTGCTGGGTAATGGCTCCAGCCAGGAACTTGGCAGCCACAGTAATAGGGTGGTAGGTGGGTCCGACACTTTTTCTCTATAGCGTGGCACCTGGGGCGTGGCCTCCTCTCTGCCTAGGCTGCCTAGGGGAGGTCGGGGCTCCGATCTCGCGTCGCCCCGAGGCGGCTCCTCGGCATCCTCCTGCCTCCGCCTTTCCCTCTCTTCTCCGACTGGGTATTCGCCCTGTGCTCCGTCGCGGGTCGCTGGCTGGGCGCCGGTGTATCGGCTGGATGTTGCCTGCTCCAACGGGGGACCCTGCCCTGCCCTGGGCTTAGTGGACCGCTGGGGGTCCCGTGGCGTGCCGTGCCGGTTTGGGGGCTGCGGCTGTGGCTTGTGGGCCGGGTGGGTGGATGGGGGTGGGCATGGGGTTGGTGGTGCGTCCCCTCTTGCCATCCCTGAAGGCCGGTTGATGGGTGCGCGGGTGGCCCGGAAGACCACCCTGGATCCTGGGGGGGATGGGATTTCTTTAGGTCTCCTAGAACAGGTGTCCCCAACCGCTGGGACGCGGACCGGTACTGGTCATTTGCTACTGGGCCGCTCAGAAATAATAAATAATTTATTAATGACTGCATTGTGGCCGAATTAACTTTGGCCTGTGCCCCTTAACACACCAATATCCCTGTCTACTCTAGATATAATACCACAACTGGATAAAATGGCACCTAAAATATGGGTTTGTCACAACAGCTGACTGTCAGGCGCCAAGTCCGCTCTGCATAATATGTGGCCCACGAAGGAGTGGATTCGACTAACCAACATCAACACTTTTGAAATGTAATTTTTTTCAATACAAACCATGACACTTTACTTAGTATTTTCATAGATTTATTTGTATACCTTTGTCTTTGTCTAATTTAAGTGCTGCTACAGTAAATTGCTTAAAGGTCAGGTGAAGACTTCAATTCATGAGCGGTTTACTCGGTTAAATTGTATTAAATGCATCATTTGCTGTCTCAAAACTCACATTACCAAAAAGCTTTTTGAATTCACCGCGTAGTTTTTGAGTTACTACCGTAGCAACACCTTAGTAACAAGGGACGCGCCTTGCTGCTGGTCGCTACCTGATGACGTCAATTCTGCCATCACGCCAATGCGAAAGTATAGCACCACGCTATCCTCTCCATACTGTATATTTCAAACATTTTCTGGGTTTTACTCGCGATATTCATCATGCCATCTCGATGTGTAGCGTTGAATTGCCCACACGAAGGCTCAAGACTCCACGAGTGGCCCAAAAAAACTTCTGCAAGGATTTGGACATCTTTTGTGAGAATCAGGGGGAAAAACTTCTCATCGGCTCCTCGATCGCGTCTTCATTTTCAACATTTCAGCGACGACAGCTCTGAAAGCCTAGGAGGATACAACCTTGGTTTTTCTAAGACGTAAGTAGACCCTTACTGGCTTTTGTAATTCTAAAATTTGATGTAATTCTATTGATATAGGAGGACAAAACCAACTGCATGTTCGTTGAAGTGCGACTTGTTTTTTGTTGTTGTTGCATGCTTAGACACCTGGCAGATTGTCTATTCATGTCAATTTGATATATTTATTACCAGTGTTGTTAATAACGGCGTTACAATATAACGACGTTACTAACGGCGTTATTTTCTTCAGTAGTGAGTAATCTATCTAATTACTTTTCTCACCTTGACAACGCCGTTACCGTTACTGAGGCGGGAAAGGCATGCGTTATGATGTTAATTGACTGACGCGAGGAATGTCTGAAAAAAGACTGACCCACAGAGATGAGAGAGCAGAGCAGGAGTGGGGAGGAGGCAAGGGAGTGTGACGCCGTTGCAAACGCGATGCTACTATGCTAGGTGGCTCCAATAATACCTGACTGCAGCCGATAGCCTACAAACTACGCCCACATGATGCTTCAGTAGATATCACATATATACAGAACTAGATGCAAATGACAGACACGGCGACATTAGCAACATGTATAATAAAGAACTAGATGCGTTAGTAAACAGCCGCCATCTTAAAGCAGTAGACTTCTCAGGAAGGCTCTGTTGTGGAGAACCTTCCCAGTGAGCCTATATAACTTTATATCTAAAATGTTCCTAAATCGGCAAAACTTAACTTAAATCTATACCTCTAAATGATGAAACAGTTTTAAAACACAAATAAGACAGAAGGGAACTAATGCAATAACGGGAGCAATTTTAACAACTTTAACGGTTAATTCACAACATTAAATGACTTCCACACATAGCAAAGGTTACTATCTAGTTATCGCAATATCCGCAATACCCCGGGTAAAGAATTGGGCTAGGGCCAATTGTCCCAAAAACTCTTTAAACTTCACATCGTGTTATCACCAACTACTTTGCCAAGTAACTAATTACTCTTACATTCAGGTAACTGAGTTACTAATGCAGTTACTTTTTGGGAGAAGTAATTTGTAACTGTAATTAATTACTTTTTTAAAAGTAAGATTAACAACACTGTTTATTACTAGATTTATATAACTACTCGTCTGTTTTTGAAATTACTGATAATTATATCACAGAATGACTGGGGAAAGAAAGGTTCGGAGTGAATCATGATGCTAGACACAGGCCTGCCACTCTTCTTTTCGTGAAGTGTCGAGCTACCAACCGCCGTCATCACCGACGTCTGCTGTGATCTTCGCGTGAACTTCGTCATCTGACGCCTCAGGTTCAGACATGTAGGGATTAATTGTAGATAATCTTTCCTGGGAACCTTTACCATCGTTAATGTCATGAAAGAGCGATTCTGAATGGTTACTTTTGGTGGAAATATCACTGATATTGTTGCTGCTGCTATGCTCGCTGTGAATAGTCTTCTGTTGTGTTCGGGAATTTACGTCAGACTTCCGGGTTTGGGAATGCAGTATTGACGGAGTGCTAAAAAACTAAAAAAAACAAACAAAACAAAACAACGCAAATTATCCTCGCAGTTACGCGTTAGAAATGACATGGTTGTTTCGACGAACTCGTCCAAAGTTTATATTTGTAAAATCACACCAAAATCCGAAAAGCTCTTCACCTGCCCTTTAAGACACACAGTCATCGTTTATTAAACCACTATGTGAAACAAATTTAAAAAATGGTAAATGAATGAATAAACTCTTCTTGTAATTGGAAAAATGAACACTGAAGCAGAAAAAAAATATGCAGTATGGAGGTTATTGTACTACATCTGGACGTTGAGGCTGGAAGTTTCAGGCAGTGGTGAGCAGTGTTGTTAATAACGGCATTGGAATATAACGGCGTTACTAATGGCGTTATTTTTTTCAATAGTGAGGATTGTAATTAATTTCTTTTCTCATCTTGGAAACGCCGCTACCATTACCGAGGATGGAAAGGCGTGCGTTACTATGCGTTGCTACATTGGTTGAATGACGCGATAAAAGTCTGAGGTAGACGGACTCACCAAGACGACAGAGCAGAGCAGGAGTGGGGAGTAGGCAAAAAAGTTGTGACGCCGAGCAAACGCTAGGTGTCTCCAATAATAGCTGACTGTAGCCGATAGCCTACAAACTACGCCCACATGATATGGTAGTTATGGTAACCATGGTAGATATCACATATATATAGAACTAGATGCGAAATTACAGACACGGGGGCGTTAGCAACATGTACAGTATAGGAACTAGATGCATTGGTAAACAGCCGCCATCTTGAACCAGTACACTTTTTAGGAAAGCTCTGTTGTAGAGAACATTCCTAGCGAACCTAAGTAACTTTTTATCTAAAATACTCCTAAATCGGCAAAATCTTGATTTGAATCTATCTTTAAATGATGAAACAGTTTTAAAACTTCCACATGTCAAAAGTAGACAGAAGAGATTAATAGATTAATGGGAGCAATTTTAACAACTTTTAACGGTTGACACAGGGTAAAGGGTAAATTAGGGTAAAGAATTGGGCTAGGGCCAATAGTCCCAAAAACCTTTTAAACTTCACATAGTGTTTTTTGTTCTTTTGTTGTTTTTGTTGTTGTTGTTGTTGTTTTGTTTTGGTTTGTTTTTTTTTTTTTTTTTTGGAGGGGAAAAAAAAAAAAAAACATGAAAATTATCACCAGTTACTTTGCCAAGTAACTAATTACTCTTACATTCAGGTAGCTGAGTTACTAACGCAATTGCCTTTTGGGAGAAGTAATTTATAACTATAATTAATTACTTTTTTAAAGTAAGATTAACAACACTGGTGGTGAGGTTATAGGCTACATCGGTAAAGGTAGCTTGTTTACTCAGATTGTGTGGTGTTTTTTCTCTTCACATTGACCTGAAGCACTGGTTTCATTCCGGCTATACACCACTGGGGCTTATTTCACTGTTTGGCTGCTTATAAAAGAGGAAGACGCACAATTGATTTTTTTTAACTAATGAAGAGTTGGTCAATGAAATCTTTCCAGTAACATCTTTCTATGAAAATATGTGTTCTTTATTCTGGATTTTTTGGAAAATTTGGGTGCTGCAGTTTATAGCCAGGTGTTCTGTGTAAAGTGGAATTTACGGTATGTTTATCATTGCCTCTGTTTTTAAGAGGTGTTTAGTTATACAATAAAAATACATCTGAGGCAGTAGAAATTGCAGTTTTGTATTTCTTAAGCTATAACAGTATTTTAGTTTATGTATTCATTTTTTTTTAGCACCCGTGAATGATGTTATGAGTGTGGGGTTAAATGTTAAATGTCTCTTCTTTACACAACTCACCACCCGCCATACAAATACACCTCCTAAACTCATATAGTCTCTACAAGCCGGCAGAATAATAACATTTGCAATTATTGCTTTCTATCTAAGTCGTTCTCTGCTCCTGTAAGCAGAGATCTTTTAATTAGACACCAGCAGCAAAAGCAACAAACACTCCTCTGAAAAAAAAGAAAAGGAAAAGAAAAAAAGACCGGGGGCCGCTGCGTGCTGGCTGCCATTAATAACGTGATATAAAAGCAAAGGCAGACAGCCTCTGACACTTTTAGTAGTTGGGGAAACAAGATGTAATCTGTGCTCAGTGCCAGGAGCGGAGCGCGGTGGAGGGAAAAGTATGAGAAAGAAACAACACAAACAGCGCGCGCATCAATTATGAGAACATTATCTTTAGAAGGTTCTACCGGCGCGGACAATGGAAGGGCCATGTGTCATAAGACGGACGTGTGCCGTTTACGCATGCACGACACTAGTCATTCCAAACATATGAACATTCAAAAGGAAATGAATTCAAAACTCTGCTTTTTTCCATCTTGGTCGTGTGCTTTTTCTTCCGTGCAGCCTTTTATGTGATATTGCAGCATTTTGTGTTGGCCGTGAGACGACGGTGCGGGGGATGAGCCTCTGGTTAGTGGCACCCTTGGCACCCATCTAGGCTTGGCATAGTCCTAGCCATGCTCCGCTGGCCCTGAACATGCTGAGGTTTGAATCCAGAAATGCCTTTGTGCGGCACAGGCCACCAGAGGCGAGGTGGCGGGCTCACTGCGTGGCGCCGGTCGGGACTGCGCTCATTTACTTGTGAATCACTTTTGGGTCGTGAAAGCGCAAATACATTAAAAGCAAAGAGGCTGATACTGGACTTTAGGAGGCCTAGAAATAGGGGTGCACGATATCCATTTTTTGAAAACGATACTGATATCGATAACTTCCTGCTCCTCAAGGCCGATACCGATACGATAACCGATAATATATACAGTGGGGAGAACAAGTATTTGATACACTGCCAATGGGTTTTCCCATTGTGAGTGTATCAAATACTTGTTCTCCCCACTGTATGTGATTTTTCAATGCATATTCACCTAAGTTTTTGAACACCTGTAGGTAAAAAATACTAGTGGTTGAATTAGCATAGATTTGCCTTTGACCAAACTAGAATTTTCATGATGACATGAACATTATTAGAATGAAGAAAACAAAGACAAGAACAGTTTTGACTTCAAATGAAGTGCCCATATCATTTTTTTCGAATAAATATAACTTGAGTCAATCACAATCAATCAGTCAATGTCATTGACTATGTGTTCCCCTGAACAATGAGCACTGATCTAAAACTAACAACAACAGGTATTGTGCTTTGTCAGCAGATAAAACATTTGGTGCAACAGGAGAGGAGACTTTTGTCGTTTTGGTCCATGAAACAACTTTCTTAACCTAGCAATTACTGTATAGAACAGCAAGCCTATCAATAACCAAAAGGCCTCTCAAGAACTTGTAAACATAACACTGTAAAATGCAAACAATTGCTAATTGCCATAGTAAGGTTTATAACTCAGTGAAGGAAAAATATGGCCTCTAGAACAGTAACAAAACTTTGTATACTGGCAAAACAGGAGTGGAAACAAATGCACACATCCCAATCCGACACCGTCCCAAAAATATTATTAATAGGCCCGATAACATATATTGTTATAGAATTTATTGGGATGACATCATAATTACTATTATTGGACCGATAATTATCGGACCGATAATTATCGTGCACCTCTATCTAGAAAACAATTTTTTCTTACTGCAACTAACAAGAGAATAGAACCACATGATTAAATTTAGATAATACACTGAAATATTGAAATAAGTGACCCGAAATAAGAATTTTTCGCTTTTTTTCCACTTCACAGCAAGCATCAGTTTGTCAGAAAGTTAAAAAAAATCAGAAAAAAGGGGCTTCAAATTTCTTTTTGCTCCTCCCAATTATGCATTTTTCACATGAGCCGCAGCCCAGTGTCAAAGTGTCCTGTAGGCTGTAGCAACACACAACATGAAGGCAAAAGGAAGGAGCCCCCATAAGTAATGATTTCGCCATGGCCAGGGAGTGAAGAGCAATGACTCCTGGAAGCCTAAATACCATAGTTCTAAACAGGAATGCATTTAATTTTCATTGTTGCACAAGAAAGACAAGACTTTCCTTATTTTAAGGTGAAGGAGAAGATTAGGTTATGATCTTCGTGAGTCTGTCGCTCGGTGAGTTGATGCGTGTGTGTTATGTCGTGCCGCTCGTATCTCTCGTGTCTTTGCCGGAAAACCGCGACAAAGAGTTCCTTCCTGGAACCAAGCATGCCCGACATTAGTTCCGTGGGTGAATTATGTTAACTGGCTGTAATGGTCAATACACCGGCCACCCCAGAATTCTTCCACACAGGACACTAGGCATAATCCGACTGAACAGAACGATGGGGCGGGTGCCCGGGGCAACAGGTGGAAGATGACCGAAAGGGACAATCAGGAGGACGTCCAGGATGGCAGGCGTTGGACAACTGAGCAGGACAAACGTGCAAAAGCGGACGACCAAATAGGTCGTATGCTTTGCCCAACCTAGGCCCTGGATGACGGCGACTGGCGCAGCGGTCAGAGTTGCCTAGCGTGGCCGTGGCTTGGAACGAGGGCGACTGACAGAAGAAACCTGTTAGGGTTTGTGTTGGTTTTCTCCTAGTGTGACTTGTCCCTGTGATTGCCCATTGATTTCACCTGTTGTGCCTTCTCCTAGTGTATCCTCTAATCTGCATCCTCCTGTGTTACCCAGCTGTTCCTCATTGTCTCGTTACCCCTTGTCTGCGTGTGTGTGTATATAAGCACCCAGTTTCTTGTCACTCCTTGTTGCGTCATCGTCAATGTACTTGTCCACATTCATGCCTGCGTTCCCCCCCCCAGTTCCTCGTGTTACTCGCCCTGCTTTGAAAGTAAGTTGATTTGTTAGCCTGACTTTTGTTTGTTAAGAGTTTTTGAATACCCCAGTCGTTTTGTCGGTACTTTGTTTTTTGTTGGCATTAATTAAAAACCTTTTGCACCGCCATTCTGCCTCGCTTCCCTTTCCCTGCATTTGGGTCCACACACCACCTGCCTGCCCGCGTATTCCTGACAAAACCAAGCCAACTGGTCATAGGAGGAGCAAAGGAGACATTGAAACCGGAGTCTAAGAGACGTTCTCGTCGTCTAGAAGCGGCGAAAAAGGAGAGACGTTGGCGGTGGCGTTCACAGCCACTGGCAGGGGAGTGACACTGGACACTTCCGGAACCGTATAGGCACCAGAGCGATTGCGGTGCCCAGAGAAGCTGGCTCGGAAACAACGTTAGGGGCGGAAAGAGAAGCAGGCACAGAATCGACGTCAGCAGGAAGACCAAGAGCAGGTCTGGAATGGACACGGCGGCGTCGAAATGGCCAGGAAAGGAAGTGCCGTCATTGTCGAGAGGCCCGGAACGGATGCGGCAACGAGAAGGCCCAGGAGGGATGCGGAAGCGCTGGAACTGAAGCGAGTAGGAGTGGCGCTGGAGTGAGACAGGAACGTCAGCGTCAGGAAGCGCCAGAGCGCGAGCGAGCTGAAATGGAGGTATGAATATAAGGAACCGGGGCGTAAACGCTGCCCTTGACGACAGGGACCTCAGGCAGTAGGGCTCTCATGACGGCACCTCGGGCGTCATTGTAGTCACTAATGTACACGACAGTTCAAAGAGGCTGAGAAGGTGCTCCCAAAGCCCCGCATACTTGTCCCCTTTCAGTGGAAAAAAACCGAAACGCTGAGCTCTGACCGCCGTCGAGTACCCGAGCACAGACACAACGTGGTAGAAGCGCATGGTATCGTCTGAAATACCATGGAGGGCGAACTGCACCTCCGCACACGTGAACCCAGCGGCTGCAGAAGACTCATTGAACATCGCTAGCTGGAGAAAGGCAGTGTCCGCCGTGTCGTTTAATATTCGTGAAATGCCTCGGACACTTCGGCGAGGCAGACGTCAAGGTCACCACTGTAGCGGGTGATATTGTTTAGTCTGTCACTCAGTGAGTTGAGTTTGTCTTGTGTCGTGCCGCTCGTGTCTTTGCCGGAAAACCAAGACAAAGAGCTCCCCCCCAGAACCCAGCATCCCCCACATTAATTCGGTGGGTGAAGTATGTTAAGCGGCCCTAGTGGTCACTGCAAGCTATGAAAAGAGCTCTCCTGGTTTGGCCTAGAATGTGGAGCATTAAATGTTGCCTTTGAATCACAGTCCCACCCGAAGCACTTCGAGATGTAATTTAGACTTAGCAGGGAGATGCTTAAAAGGCTCTTTTCGAGTGTTCCAAAGCTTAGGAATTTTAAAGAAAGTACCTTTATTGATGCATCCAAAATGGCCACGAGCACTCACTGCTGTCGGTAACATCCCCTCCAAAAAACGTGCACAATGAATCGGTTGCCTGCTCATGTTCAAAAAGGTTTTTACTGTGAAATTAAACACAAAACAAGAAGAATGACACGTTATTTATTTTTGGGGGTTCAAATTAGAGTCAATTTCAGTCTGAAACAGAAGAGAAAAAAAAAAGCCTTTCTGAGTCAAAGTGAATCCAACTTTCACGGTGTCTTTGACAATGAGTGCCTGAGCCTGGTTTCTCTAGGTGAATCAACGAGACTGACGTAAAGACTGGTTAGGCATTTTGTCTACGGATTTGTTAGAGACATATTTTATTTAATTCTAAAGTTTACCAATGGATGCAATTGTATTCCCTTCAAAGCGGTCAGTTTAGTAGCACATCATTGTCCATCCAATTGAAGCAATAAATTAGGCAAACACAAACACTTACATTTTGTTGAATTGTCATATCAGCACAATATTTTTTTTTATTAAAAAAACATGAGACATAAGCACTACTAAGTGTTTTACATGTAATTTTAATTCGTCAGGGGGCGGGGGGTTGAATAAGTAAATCCCTGGATTGGGAAAACACAGAAGTCCACTGTACTAATATGAGTCATGACAGCCTCTCAAGTGTTTTCCAGAAAAAACTCATAGTGAGCAACGAATATGTCTTTCCCAATGTTGAGTTTTCTATAGACGTGGGTTCCTTATACATCAAGAAAAAAATTTTCAACACACAGCCCTACAGGAAAAAAATCTGTAAAACAACTTTGAACATGGTGGACTTCAGACTGATCGTTACAATGTCCATAGAATTAATTTTTAAAAAAGAGGTTAAAAATTGTTGAATGACTTAGGCGCAGTTTAAAGGGCGACTCTGCGACACGAAGACGCAATGACTGAGTAGCGGAATTGCCTTGCGTGCATATGGTGTCGGCGAAGACGGAAGGTGAGGACGAAAAATTCTGAATCCTGCCTCCAAAGTGGAAGAATTCGATTGCGGGGGCTTGAGGGGGGCTAGCTCCACATGCATATCAAAAGCTCCTGCTGCGAGGGACCCGCGCCGATAACGTCAGCACTCGTACACGTCACTTTGGGCGTGCGCAGCACTGCTATCAAGCATTAAAAACAGAAAATGGTAGAATGTCGGCTTTAATTTCCTGTTTTAATAATATTTTAAATTTAAATACGTTGAATGTTTCTATTTTGTGCCTTTTTGAACAAAAGAAAATGCCATTGTTTGGAGTGGGCAGACATGTTGTCTTCCGGGCTGAGGGGGTCAAAGTGCATCAAACGCTGTCGCCTTGTAAATCTGCATTGCCCCCTAAGGCCTGGCATGAATACTACATCGTTTTCATGCGGAATTGAGACATTGTTCGAATGGAGACGGAACCATATAAATGCAAATTTGAAATTTTTCGTCTTCTCGGAGAGTCACCGTGTAAACTGCCCCTTAGATTTTATTGAATTGTCATTACTATATATATTTTTTACTGATGAAAAAAATAAACATGAAATCAGAAGGTTTCCATTCAGTTTTTCTAGTTTGTGGTTATGAGTTTAGTCACGAATCAATTTAAACAAAACAAAAATTAAACTCACATCCCAAGGCGAGTAAATTGCTCTGTAGAATTGTAGGAGGGATAAAGAATCATTCCTTACTGCAGCTTTAAATTTGTTTTTGCATGTTAGACTTGATCTGTTTGAACCA
This sequence comes from Corythoichthys intestinalis, assembly GCF_030265065.1. Classification (NCBI taxonomy): domain Eukaryota; kingdom Metazoa; phylum Chordata; class Actinopteri; order Syngnathiformes; family Syngnathidae; genus Corythoichthys; species Corythoichthys intestinalis. The sequence continues at coordinate 37,181,112 of NC_080404.1, forward strand.
TCTTTCCACAGAGGAGGTCTGCTTGTGTTGTTGTGTGTTTGTTTGTTCAATATACAGCATGAATTCTAATTTTGGCAGCCCAGGCTGGCCACATTAAGCATGCATGGCAGTCTGGGATGGGGTCCAGCTGGAAGCGGGCACCCCACCAACAAACCAGCAATAGCTGAGTAGTTTCTTATTTCCCAATGGTGTTTGGAATACAAATAGAAAAAAATTACCTATTCAGTGGTAAACATGTGGAATTGAAACTTTTTTTCCCATTCCTGAAATAAAATGACACTGTTGTAGATTTAAGGTTTTTATCGCATCTGTGCCAGGAATCACTGATAGGGGAGCGAAAAGGAGGGGAGCTGTGTTTTATTTCCACTGAAATGGAAGTGATATGATAATTTTCAAATCCTATTATGGAGATCTGTTTTCACCTTACTATTGTTTTATTTTCTTCTTTAGACGTCCAATCCAACTGAATTGGGCATGCGAATGTTCTCTGCCAGCCCTCTTAGTTCAAAGGGATTGGACGTCGATCGCCATTAATTGCAGCCAATTAGTTAATGAAGTAGTACGTACACATTTTGATTAACTTTTACATTTGAAAAGATTTAACATTTTTACGTTCGACCGAAAACATCTCATTAAACAATTGACACATTTTAACATTACAAATCAATATCATTTCTATTTATGTCTCATTCAATTCACACATGAGCATTTGGACAAAATCACAGAACATTTCACATATTTTCATATGTTTCACCAAAAATTCAGTTTTTGACCAACATTTTTTAAATTAAATCCCATTGACACATTCAGCATAAAAATTTCTTATCATATCATTGTACACATACAGTATGCTGCAAAGTGCAGTATGTGCTGTAAATGTACAGTAGTTCAGTACAGTACAGTACAGTACAGTACAGTACAGTACAGTACAGTACAGTACAGTACAGTAGTTGAAATAAGATTTGCTGTAATTTTAACCCGATGGGGAACAGCAACACGTCTCTACCCTATATTTTAGACAGTCCAAATGCAGGTTAAAGAGCGTGCTGCATGATCAAATATGGCCAAATGTTTCCCCATAACATGCTGTTAGCAGGCTGCACATTGTTTGCATGCGAAGGCTAATAATAGCACCAGAAATAAGCTAAAATATTAGCCTAAGCTCGGCGCTCCATTTATGCCAAAAATATATATTAAAATGATAACGGACCATTTGCTAAATAAAACTATAGGTCTTTGATATTTTAAAACAAGGGCGTACGTTTGCATAGGGATGGTAGGGACATAACACGACCAACTTTCCAGGATGCTCAAATTGTCCCCACCAACTTTTACCCAACCTTATTTGCATTATATAAATGACTCTAATTATATAGGTAATTTAGACTGTCTTCCCATGTTGTAAGGATAGAATTAACCCTGCCATTATTAAGTGAATTACAGTATTTTCTGTTAGGTTTTGTGTTGGTTCCCTCCTAGTGTTTTTCTGTGATTGCCCATTGATTTCACCTGTTGTACCTGTTCCTAGTATATCCGCCAACCTGCATCCTTCTGTGTCACCCATCTGTTCCTCGTTGCCTCGTTACCCCTCGTCTCTGGGCGTATATAAGCTCCCAGTTTCTTTTCACTCCTTGTTGCGTCATTGTCAATGTCATTGTCGAAGTCCTGTCCAAGCCCTCGTGTAGTAGTCCCTCCGATAAAGTAAGTTTTGTTTGAATCTTGCCTTTTGGATCCCCAGTACTTTTGGTTGTACTTTGTGTTTGTGTTAGTTATGATTAAAAAAATTTGAGATCACCGCTACGTGCCTGGCTGCTTTTGTTTCCCTGCATTTGGGTCTACACCACCTGCCTGCCCGTGTTTTCCTGACAATTTTCAATATGTTACAGACTTACACTGACCCCTTTTCACTTGCCGAATGTACTAGTCCACCCCCCTCCTTACACACAAACAAGAGTTCACAGTCAGTGTTCTGTGAAATTTTTCACCCTCACAATATTTTGCTCCTGAAGCGTTTGTGGTGGTGAATAAGCACTCTTTTACATTCAGTTGGACTCTCAATGTTATCTAAAGGTGGTAAATTAGCAAGTTACATCATAAATATACACGTGCAACATGAATATGGCATAAATAAATGCTTAAAGACACGGTGAAGACGTTAGCAGTGAGAGAGCGGCGTGCAGTTGAGGTGTATGCAGCCACATTGCAGGATGTATCTTAAGAGAACTTTTCTACATGTCCGTCCATGATCGAACATAAGTAAATATTCCTTTTTTTTTTTTTTTTTTTGTTGTTGTTGAAAGTTTGTAGTGTTTACTTTGGAACCGCTGCATTCGTAGCCATTTTTAACATTAGCATGCGCGGAACCGTATATTTTTTGCGTTCTTGGATAGTTAAGAGATGATTATCAAGTTTGTATTTCTTGTGCATGTTAATATAATTTATGTTCAAATATTGCAATGTAAATTTGCTTACGAAATCCATCCAGACTTATTCTGGAAGTTCAAAATGTTTTTTTTAGTAGTTTTTGAAAACAGGTTTGAATTGAACAGTGTACCAACTAAACCAATACTGCTTTGCAACACCCCACCTCCTTAAAACTGGAGAAAAAAAACTTAAATTCACTTGTTTTCAGTGTAAATCTACTGGAAATAAGTGAAATTATCTGCTAGTGCTTCAAGTAAATTTTACTCAGATTTCTTGAAATAAGAAAAATACCTAGTTGATAATAAGTTTAACATACCTTTTTTAAGCAAAAAAAAATGTATATTTAATATTTGAAAAACTTGCTTTTCAGAAATGTTCCTAATTCAAGAATACATATTGTTCAAAATATTATTTTAAAGCATTTTTTCTTGAATCCAGTGAAAAAAGACCAACTTTTAGATGTATGGCCTATAAAAGAACAAATACTGTAGTATTATTTACATAAAGTAAGTGGAAGAATCTGACGCATTAATCTGTTAACTAGCCTTTAACAATCAAAACAAGATGGAGAAAATTATTCGACTAGATTCAAGAAAAATTATCAGATAAATACGTTATAAATTTGCAGTGTGAAAGTTAGTATGAGTCAATACAGATTTATTTTGCTTTGATCATTTCGATTTCGATAATCAATTAATTAGGTTCATATTCGTGAGAAATGTGGCCATGACCCCCGTTCAATAATCTGGTTTTATTAAAGTCCGGTCCCCACCAGAAAGTGTACCAAACCTACGCCCTTGCCTTAAAATGACTTGTAACAACTTATGTTCGCATAAATATAAGCGTGCCGAACTTTGAGGTGCCGCTTCAGATTCGTGGTATTTTTCCACCAAGTATGTGGCCCGACCACCAAACGAGCTTGCAGCAGCCATGATGTTAGCCCACCGTTCTTGTGCACCACCAGAGTTTGGAGTTTGGAGGCGTTCGCAGCGCATGGCATGTCACGTGAATGACACAAAACATGGCCCGGAAGTAATCTGACTAGTACACGCACAAAAAAAACAAAAACAAAAAAACTACTATTAACTGTCGCACATTGTGAACATATGTAAGGTATGATAGCACATTTTAAAGTCATTGTCGTCTCGTCAGACCTATCTTTTTGTCACGTTACAGCAGTGGTTCTTAACCTTGCTAAGCGTACTGAACCCCACAAGTCTCAGATGTGTATTCACTGAACCCTTTGAAAATAAAGAAACTATTTTTTTCATAAAGCATATAGCTAAGCAATAGCAAGCTAATATCTGAGTGAATTCCCATTCAAATTTTAAATATACTACAAATAATTGTGCCTTTTACTGTTTTACCTTTTACTGTATTTTCACGTTGGAAAATGATTTTATTTGTTTTTTGACACTTTTTTTTGTTATACTTCCTCATACCAAGTGCGGATAACCTTTCTATTGAACAAACCAATTTCTCCTCTTATTAGGTAGAAGGCTAGTAGTTGAAAGTAATGGAATGAAGCCTGTGAATTAGGGGAAAACCAGTCCAAAACTTCGTCTAAAACAACACTTTGCCTTTAGTCGGTGTACGAAAATAGGGCCCTGTGTGTCTTAACCTTCGCCGAACCCCTTAGACTTACTCACCAAACCCTTGGGGTTCGATCAAACCCAGGTTAAGAACCACTGCGTTAGAGTTATCCAAGACGTGTTTTCAGCTCGTCATCGTGATGTCATCATCATGAAAAAACAGTTCGTATACGAAATATTTTCCTTGTCGTCGTCGTTGACGAAAACAACGCTGATATCATTATATATTTGTTATATTTGCATTCAAAGACATTCAAAAAAAATTCGCATCTTTATCAGTTTTTCACCAAATATTTACAATTTCTTAAAAAAAAAAAAAAAAAACATTCAACTTTACCTTACATTTATGAAATTCCTCTTCATTCATCCAATTCACACATTTGGAATTGTACATACTGACGAAATAGTACACAAATTCTTCCAAAATTTGTACCTGTGATCTCACATTTCCCCCAAAACCCCACATTAAAAAGCATTGAGACGTTCAAATATAAGATTCACAACTATGCCTGTTCACTTCGTTTGTATTGCAAAAATATTTACCGAAAAATGATATTTTTGGACGCTAACCCCAGCAGCCAATGAGTTCCTCCTCCGACTTTCTTTTCTGTTGTTGCCGTCACAAGTCTCCGCCTCCTCTTTGCCCCTACCACGTCCACTGGCTTTTCTCTCTCAGTTTCACCAGAATCCCATTTCGTGCCGTGGCCTATGAGCTCCTAACCTCCCTTTTTTCCTCCCTCCTTTGCTGCAACTCTAGCTTCCCTTCGTCCTGTTCGTGATGGATGGCGGCAACTCAGGTCCTCTCAGCCTGTCCATCAAGCGCGTCGATTAAAACACTGGGAATGACCAACATTTTTCTCCCTCCCCACCGACCCCTTCATCCCCCCGATGCCACCGCAGCCCTCTGCCCCCTCACCTTTCTGCCCCTCCCACTCGCGCACTTCAAGTGTCCCCAGCAAGCCGCAATCCATCTTGTGGAGAAAAAACATCATTTATTCTGTACTTCCCAGATAATTTACTTTTTCTCACTCTCCCCTCTTTTCGTCTTTGCCGTCCTTTCGGCCCTCCCTCTTCTCCTACTACAGGAATTCTCCATTTCCCTATAAAATGAAAATTCATCTGGAATTACATCTTATGTCATCATTATGTTTATTAAGCGTGGATGATGTATATGAGGAGCTGCGGTGTGCCGCTGAGTGCTTAATGATGCATAAGATTAAGCCGAGCCTCTCAGCTGTGCTGAGACTCCCCTCTGCTTCCCGGGCTGCAGACACACGCTGGGGGAACAGGCTCCAAACGGCCATCAGGTGAACAGGGGGGAGAATTGAAAGCCGACATTCTCTCTTTTTTGTGGCAGCCGAAGAGGAAGAATGAGTAGAGTTGCAGAAGGGAGAGAATCAGAGAGTCGGCGGCATCTTGAGAGAAACAGAATTTAACGGGCTCTCGTCCAAGGGGGAATATGACACACATGCCTACTTGTAAGGATAATCTACAGTACAAGTAAACATAAAGTCTGCTCCGTTCTTTGATCCGGCCCGCTGAGTGTTTGCATTCTCAAGAGTCCTGTAATATATATGTATTGCATTCATTTTGCCTCTTTAAAATTTGTGAAATAAACACTTTCTAAAATAGGTCATTTATCATTGAAAAGAGTTTACATTTTTTAGAGAAAAAGAAACAAAAATGGGGGGTCAATTGATTTCCTTTCAAGAGCTTACTTACTATGTTCAATACGTAATGCTTGCTTTCTTTTCCTAAGAATTAATTAATTAGAATTAAAGATGCACCGATACCGATACTAGTATCGGCAGGGGGTGCCGATCCGGCCCAAAATGGTGGTATCGGCGAGTACCAACAAAGACGGCGCCGATACCATTTACCGGTCCATGATTATAACATTTGACCGCAGCCTTTTTTTCCTCCTGGCGCTCACTACACTCTGTCTCTGTGTTGTGTGATGACATGTGAACACCAAGCAGCTATCGCTATTGGCCTGCTCCAGACCAATGAGAGCAGGCCAATAGCCACTCTGACCAATGACAAGGGCGCTTTTTCATATGGATGAAAAACAAACCAGGAGAAATGGCGGCGGTCGGGAAATATTTCAAAATAGAAATCCCATGGATTAAAATCAATGGCTGCATGCAAGATTTGCGGCCTGAAAGTTTCGAGATGTGGAGTTAAATCGGCCAGTTTCAATACCTCGAACCTGATAAAACATTTGAAGACGAAACGTGAACGAACACGACGAGTTTGAGCCTGGAAGAGCAGGACTGCTCTCCAGAGGAAGGGCGCTGGACCGGAGCAACAATCTCTGGTCAGTTAACTACGTCTACTTTACTTTTATTGTCTTTTACTGAAAGAAATGCCACAATAATTTGGGAACCGTTTCCAAAGTAGGGTTGCCACCTTTCAGAAATTGAAATAAGGGACTCCCCCCTCCCAAAAAAAAGGAGGCTAATAGAGAGACTGGATGCTGTGGTCAATTATTATTACTTATAATTGTTAGCGTCCGCAAATGTGGAAACAAGGTTGAACCTCGAAGCAGACAACAAGCGGGGGATACGTACAAGGGTTTAATGATTGCAAAAAAAAAATAACAAACGATCGGGGGATAGAAGAAATAACAAAAAGAGTCCGTGACAGCAGGTCGACCGAGCTCAATACTACAAACTCGAAGGTTAACTAAGACGATAGGCAGCGAGCCAAAAAGCCAAAATAAAAACACTCAAATACCTGCACAGGGTAGAGGTTACAAACGAGAGCAGCACACTAACAGAAAAAAAAAACAATGCAAGGGCGTAACAAGCAAATGTAGCGAGACTATAGTGCGAGATGTCAAATGGCGATCAGCAAGGCAAATATCTCGGCAGCCTTCTCTGAGATCACCCGTGCTTAAATGCTGCGTTGATGAGCCTGCATTGGATTCAGGTGCGACGTCAGGAACGCCCCCACTACCAGCCCAGCAACAAAACACAATCTAACCAGCAGCAAAATGTGACAATAATTTCATAAAAGTTGCACTGTTTGGACTTTGAGAGGTTTAAAAAAGTTTATTCAGTTCAATCAGAGTTTATTATTATGAATTGATTTTTACTTTCTCACTGTTGGGCTAGTATTATACATGTTTTATTAATTTCACAAATGTAGCACTATTTTGGCCTTTGAGAGCCAAAGGTTTATTCAGCTATTGTCTACTAGGGTTTAGTGTACTTTTTCCTATTTTGCAAAGGTAAGCAACAGCCTGACAAAGCCTTGATAGCAATGATTTCACATATACATATATATATATATATATATATATATATATATATATATATATATATATATATATATATATATATATATATATATACAAACGGGGTGGTATCGGCCGATACTGCACAGCCAGGTATCGGTATCGGTATCGGGGCCAAAAAATGGTATCGGTGCAACACTAATTAGAATTAGTTCCCAGCACCATAGTGTTTCTGCTTAGCCAGTGCATAATACTTGTTTATGTTTTTGGGCCTGTAGTACCTTTGCGTTTTTTGCCCTCCTTTTTTTTTTTTTACATTTCGTGCCCAAAGAAGAAAGCTAGGTCTTCTAGAGATGCAGATCCAGCCAAAAGAAAAGCAATTACCATGGAAACGAAGTGTAATATCATATAAGATTGGGGAAAGGAGAGACATCGACGAACACCAGTAAGGACTTTAAACCGTCGCGCAAAAACGCCTTGCTCTCGTGCAAAAATGGCTTGCTTGCACTATGCCAGAGGTCCCCAACTGCCGGGTACCGGTCCACGGCGCATCTGCTACCGGCCGCACAGAAATAATAATTTATTAATGACTACTTTCTGGCTGAATTAACTTTGGCCTGTGCCCATCAACACACCAATATCCCTCTCTACTCTAGATGTAATACTACAGGATAGAATGTCGTCATAGAAATCCATTGATTGAACTGCTAGCAGTACATCATGTTTTGTATATCTATGTGCGCTTGTCCTCGATGATAACGTATGACGTAGGGCAGGCGCATCACATTTGTTCCTGAAAATAATCAGCCCCAACACTACAACGACTGAAAAAAAGACGTCTTTGGAATGATTTTTCACGGGGAAATGGCACCTGATGAGCCAGAAGATGAGCCTACAACCTCGAAGAAAACAAAATTAACGCTACTTCCTAATCACTAAAGACCCACGAACTGCGAAGGAGTGGATTCGCGACCCGTTTGTGAATAAACTGAGTGATTCGAGCATGTCTGTGCAACAGGAGGATAAGCTTGTAGAGATCGCAAATGATGGCGACCTTAAACGTACTGTACATTTGAGACAAAATCTCTACCGAGGTTCTGGATTAAAGTCATTCCGGAATATCCTGACATCACTACGAGAGCACTGAAAATCGTGCCATAATTTCCAACATCGTATCTTTGTGAAGCAGGCTTCTAAATTCTCACTCTCCCATCATTTCGTCTCAACGAAACAAGCTCAGGCCTCCCACTGATTCAGCGGGTGAGTTATATTTTCCCTGCACTTAACACGACGGGGCTAAAAACAAATGTTATATTTTCTGCCACACATTGCCGTTGTTCTGACAAATTTTGCATGCACGTAACGTTAAAAATGGCCGCGAATGCAGCGATTCCCAAGTAAACACTACAAACTTTCTTTAAAGAAAGGAATATTAACTTACGTTTGATCATGGGCGGACATGTAGAAAAGAGTCCAACTGAATATAAAAGAGGGCTTTTTCACCGCCACAGAAGCTTTGGGAGCAAAATATTGTAAGGGTGCCAAATTTGACAGAACACTGGTCCATGAAAAAAAGACTGAAATCACACTGGTCGTGGTGCAAAAAAGGTTGGGGACCTCTACACTAGCCCATTGCCAAAGCAGTTTTGTCTTCACACAGAACTTACATCACCTAAAGTTTGTGCACATGCTTCCTCAGCAATAGCCTCACAGCAACAACAACATAGCAGTAAAGCATCATTTTTTAAAATGTATTGTAGGGTCTACAAGTACAGTTTTCAATGGTATATTTGCAACTGTAAGCACGGATGACGACTACTATAAGCCCTAGATGAACTCTAAACCAACAATAACGAAAACAAAACAGCCGCGAATGCAGCGATTCCCAAGTAAACACTACAAACTTTCATTAAAAAAGGAATATTAACTTACGTTTGATCATGGGCGGACATGTAGAAAAGAGTCCAACTGAATATAAAAGAGGGCTTTTTCACCACCACAAAAGCTTTGGGAGCAAAATTTTATAAGGGTGCCAAATTTGACAGAACGCCGGTCCGTGAAAAAAAGACTCAAATCATACCGGTCCGTGGTGCGAAAAAGGTTGGGGACCCCTGCACTAGCCAATGCCAAAATCAGTTTTGTCTTCACACAGAACTTACATCACCTAAAGTTTGTGCACATGCTTCCTTAGCAATAGCCTCACAGCAACAACAACATAGCAGTAAAGCATCATTTTTTAAAATATATTGTAGGGTCTACAAGTACAGTTTTCAATGGTATATTTGCAACTGGAAGCAAGGATGACGACTACTATAAGCCAAAGATGAACTCTAAACCAACAATAACGAAAACAAAACATCCTTCACGCTCCTGCCAACTCATCCATCCCTCCCTTTCTTTCCAAGTCAATCATGCGGTACGTTTAGGGACAACAAAGAACAACACATGAACTTTGCAACATGAAGAATACCCTACATAGCAAAATGTACCTATTGCCAATTATCCACCTCCAAAATCTTGCTTATGTTGCATTCATTATCAATGGTCACACAAACCTGTTGATCCTCTTTTGAGTCTGCTAAATCAAATCCCACTTTATTCTCATTGTTAACTTCACCACTGTTGCTTGTGGCAAAATACTTTAGGTATAGAGTTTTGAAATTGCCACAAAATAAAAATGCAATCGGGGATGCCCACATTTAAGCTTAAGTCATGACGCTACTTACCGCACCTGCACGCAAAACTTCATTTTGGCTTCACTTGGGATCAGTGTTGGGAGTAACGGCGTTATTTTTTCAGTAACGGGGTAATGTAACTAATTACTTTTTCCGCCGTTACAACGCCGTTATCATTACTGACGGTCAAAAGCGGTGCGTTACTTACTCTGAATAAATTGAAGAAACTACCAGTCGTGTCGAGTCGACTCTCTGCTCTCTTTGTCATCCAAGACTTGGGGTGCGTTCAAGTTCGAGAATAGTGCACGTACTTCTGACTCTAAGCTGTTTGTCCCTGCTCATTCAATTAGACAATGCTTTCCAAAGTTTGGTAACATTTCTGTGTTTGCTACACCTGATGCTAGCCCCGTTCCCATCTCCCACTGTCAGCCAGCAATAATTCTGCTTCCATCTTGAGTACGGCAGATGCTTTGAAGGTGACATGAATTGTCGGGAAACGAGCCTACCTGAATGCAGCCCCTCGAGAGATGCGATGGAAGTGATTGTGATTTGCTGAGGGTTAGAGTCATGTGTCGTGGTAAGCCAATCAGAGCCGGTGATTTCACAAGCAAACCGGAACAGCGCGTGCAGCAAACACACACACGCAAAACAGATGCACAGGGTCGGGATGGCAGAGCATTCAGAAGAAAAATTGTCCTTTAAGAGGTGGAGATATAGACGCTATTTCAAGTTTGTCGAAATTAAAGGAAAGAACCTGCATGTAATGTGTAATTTATGTCCCGGGGCAAAGCTTATGTCGACATCTGGGATAAGCAATTCAAATCTGCTGAAGCACCTAACAAGTTAACTACCTGTCTGTTCTTCTCTATTCCACTGACTCGAATACTGCTCAGAAAATTTCAAATTCTTTGACATACAACAAGTTCTTTTTAAAGTAACGGAAATAGTTACTTTCCCTGGTAACTAGTTACTTTTACTATAGAGTAATTCAGTTACTAACTCAGTTACGTTTTGGAAGAAGTAGTGAGTAATGTAACTAATTACTTTTTTAAAGTAACGTGCCCAACACTGCTTGGGATGACTGAGAAGCAGTGTTGTTAATAATGGCGTTTGAGTATCACGGTGTTTGTAACGGGATTATTTTTTCCAGTAGTGAGTAATCTAATTAATCACTTTTGCCATCTTTGCAACGCTGTTACCATTACTGAGGATGTGAAGGGGCGCGTTACTACAATTTCGTTGAATGAACCGCCAGTTGTCTGATTTTGTCACACATCGTTGCCTGCCTGGAAAATGCAGAGCAGAGAGAACAGAAAGGGGTGGGGACGCCGTTGCAAACGCGATGATGATTGGCTAGGTGGGCGGATCATGCCCTGCTTCACTGCATGCTCTGGCAAACACAACATGACAGCGATAATGGTGAGAGGCCAGGGAATTTCAAGGGTAGCGTTCTCAGACTTGAATTATATTTAATATTGTTACTTTACGGAATTTTTAAGGATAGTGTTCTGCTTATTGTGCAGTAGGCTTAACATACAGTTTCAGAGATTCATACTGGCTAATGGTCAGTTTACATTTGTGTTTTCTTAACAGACTGTAATATTGTTGTTCAAAATGAATAACAACTGTTTTATAATCCTGTATATTGTTTTTATTCTCCAATCTGTTCATATAAACATCTTTAAAGTGAAATATGTTATAGAATGTATAACGTAATAACGTGCAGAAGATGAAGTAACATCAGTTACTTTGCTAACTAACTAATTACTCTTACAATGAGTTACTAAACTACGTTTTGGGAAAAGTGATTTGTAACTAATTTCTTTTTTAAAGTAGGATTACCAACTCTGCTGAGAAGTCACTACATTTCTTCTCATTGCACAGCACTCATGTGGTAGTGGCATTTTCATTCTCACTAAATCTGCCGAGCTTCCGCTCCACATTCATCTATCTTTTTTGTACGCTTTCCCCTATGCACATTGTGCATTTGTGTTTTTGCACCTCCCATCCTTGTCACGTGATTGCCATTGGTTTGCTTTTGCTGTCAATCGATGCCAAATTTGGAAGCAGATATGTTATGATATGGTTATCGATATGGTTGTGTTCCTCAGCTCTACATTTGGCATAGTGTTAAACATCCACATAGACTATCATTTTAACTTTTTATATCTTGAATGTGTAACATACTGCAGAGCCAAGTGGAAAACGGCAGCTATTCATGGCACTGGTCCAGCGGTGAAAATGAACGCTGCTCAATAAGCTAGCGGGCTAATAGCGAGCTAAAAAAAAAAAAAACACCTGAAGAAAAAAACAGCAGACAAGACACCCGTTATAAAGTCTAAATCACGTTAGTCGGGTACATCATAACCCAGGGATTACCTGTACTGTATATACTCGCATTTAGGTCACAATTTTTTAAATAGAAATTTTCGTCCAAAAATGCAGCTGTCCTCACTCTGACCATTGCCCGTTTTCGACAGATGTGAAACTGAAAAAGCATACAACTTAGCATTAGCTACATACATACAGGCAAATTGCGCTCAAAATAATTTACAAATGTCAAATATAAAAAAAACAAAAACATCTCACGTACAGCCATCTTGGCTTACACAACAAACAATGTCACGAAGGGACCTCAATAGGGCAGTGGTCTCCGACCTCCGGGCCGCGGTGAGATTTGTATAGGTCGCTATCTAGTGGTTGGCCGCAATTACTAGGGTATTTGCACACCTTTGGCAGCCCAGCGTCAATCAATGTAAACAGTAATTTTAGCTGCTGTTGACTGTGTGCTACGGGGGAAAGGCCACCTGCTAAGCCAAAAGAGGAGCCTAAAACAAAGTTCATTCTGCACAATATGTGGCTAAAGGCTTGTAAGCGAGGCAACAAAAGTGAATGCACTGAGAGCATACCTCATGGCGAACCGTATTGCTAAAGCTAAGAAACCTTTCAAGATTGGAGAAGAACTTATGCTTGCGACCGCGGATATTTGCCGACAAATTTTAGAAGACGCCGCTGTTAAAATAAAGGTTAATTCAGTGTACATTTTTCCTACACTTAATATTCATTTCTGCCACACATTGCCGGTCCGTGAAAAAAACGCCCACATTACACCGGTCTGTGGTGCATAAAAGGTTGGGGACCATGCAATAGGCTGCTCTAGGAACGCGCAAAAAGGAAAAAATGCTTCAAGGTGTTAGTGATGATGAAGAGAAATTTGAGGGCTTCAATCCATGATGATGAGGAACAGTTACTGTAAAACATTTAATAAAGTTAAGACAGTTGAATGAAACAAAAACTAGTAATTTTATATATTTACCAAATTGGCATTTTTTTGTGATCTGTACTTAGATGTTACTATGTGCACAAGTTGTTACTGAATAAAAATACGGTCAATAAATAATAAAATGTAATAAAAGTTTTATTTGTTTTAGTCATATTGATATTGAAAATTGGTCCAAAAATGTGTCCGAAAATCTCCCATATTGTGGTACGACTTATACGATGATCAACCTAAAATGTTAACCACAAACTAGGATTGGGACCTATCTGCCGAAGGGAGTTACTGTATACGCGAATATATACGGTACAGTAATGGATATGGCGGAAAACACTCAGGTGACTTGAAGTTCCGCTCCGAGACCCCCAATTTAGCCAACTTTCAAAATTGTCTGATATGCATGTGTGATACATCATTGGAAAGCTTAAAATCTTTATTTTCGGGGGGAAGAAAAAATTTGAACAGGAGGGCATTTTTTAAAAAAACAATGTTTTTTAAACAGCAAAACCCCATCTGGAAGTGAGAGCACGCGAGAGCAGAATAATAGACGCCATGACTTTAACGAGATATTATCGCATACTTACCCTGTTTTGATCCAAAAAGTCTATGTAGCATGCATCACCAAGTGTCAAGACACAGCTGTGAATGGCCACAGCCGGATTTTGGGGGGATTTTATGGGTGAAACAAGGTAATATAACAAGGGCCGCGATGCAGAAATCGCAGACATCAAAGAGTGGTCGAGATTTTCTTTTTCATATACGTATTTACCCTTTTAAATGTCTTTTTTCAATGTTTTTTTTGTTTGTTTGGATCGATTATTTATCATCTAACATATCGGAGAAAATGCGACAGTAACAAAAAAATTACAATTAATCAATAGTTATGAGGTAGAAATCCGTGACTTTTTTACAGACGCCATTTTTTTCTTTGTGACATAATTTGTTTAAAAGTCTAAAATATGTGAGTGAAAATTTTTTTAAATTCCTTTTTTTTTTTTAAACGAAATATGAGACATCAATTAATGATTCTAAGCTAAAAACGACAGACATTTTGAATATAAATATAATTAATTATCTTCGTTTTATGGCTGGGTTGAAACAAGCAGTTGCGCTATGTCTGTATACGGGGGTTTTCAGGGTAAAACGGACAAATTAAAAATAGTTTGGGGGCTTACAACGGCATGAATCTGCTATGGCAGCATATACTGTAGACATGTTGTTCTATCAAACACAACAGTTGTTTTGGCTTAAAATACAGCAGTTTCTTTTAAAGAGGAGTGCAAGAGCCGAAACTGCTTTTTCAGTCTTGTCTATGTTTTCCGCCAAATGGCGGAAAACACTCAGGTGACTTGAAGTTCCGCTCTGAGACCCCCCAATTTGGCCAACTTTCAAAATTGTCCGATATACACATGTGATACATAATTGGAAAGCTTAAAATCTCAATTTTCTGGGGGAAGAAAAATTATGAACAGGAGGGCTTTTAAAAAAAAAAAAAGATAAAATTTTAAACAGCGAAACCCTATCTGGAGGTGAGAGCATGAAAGAGCAGTATTAAAGACGCCATGACTTTAATGAGATACGTATTATCGCGTACTTACCTTGTTTTGATCCAAAAACTCCATGTAGCATGTATCACTGAGTGTCAGGACACAGCTGTGAATGGCACAGCTGGATTCTTTGGGGATTTTATGGTTGAAAGATGGTAATATAACAAGGGTCGCGATGCAGAAATCGCAGACATCAAGGAGTGGTCGAGATTTTCTTTTTCATATATTTACCTTTTTAAACATTTTTTTTCAAATTTTTCTTTGTTTGGATCGATTATTTATCATCTAACATATCGGAAAAAATGCGACAGAAAAAAAAAAAAATACAATTAAGCGATAGTTATGAGGTAAATATCCGTGACATTTTTACAGACACCATTTTTTTCATTGTGACGTCATTTGTTTAAAAGTTTGAAATATGCGAGTGAATAATTTTTAAAGTCGTTTTTTTTTTTTAAACAAAACATTAAACATCAATTAATGATTCTAAGCTAAAAATGACAGACATTTTGAATAAAATGGTAGCATATAGATGTATTGTTCTATCAAACACAACAGTTCTTTTGGCTTAAAATACAGCAGTTTATTTTAAAGAGGGGTGCAAGAGGAGAAACTGCTTTTTCAGTCATGTGTTTTCCGCCATATATTTCTAAACGCTGTATTCTATCAGTGAGACAGTGGTTGACTGTATCTCTTTCCTCTGATGTCACAGTGTTGACCATACTTCACAAGCGGTGGCCGATTTGCTTCCAGGCATCTGTGTAGCAGCGAGCGCAGCAGCAGTCGATGACAAAAACATTATCCTTCTGGTGCTAAACAATCCAATAAACCTCTCCACGGGGAAGAACTTAACCTCTCCTCTACTCCAACGCTGCCTTTCACAGCACGTGACGCCTGCCACAGTAAATTCAAATCATTAGTCTTCTCGCTTTTGCCATCACATGGGGGAAGGAGGTGGTGTGTGCGGAGGAAAAAAAGGATTCTGCCTCTATTAGTAATGGAGACCTCGTCAGAGACCTTCCACGAGGAGCCCTGCCTTCCCAATTCCCACAGGAAAAATCCCCGGCACAAAACTAATTCTACTTTTAATAATCTGTCATCAGGACCAGAGGCAGTCATAAATTATGTGGGGGAGCATGTGCGCCAACGAGCCACAAGAGGGAACTCGTGGAGGCGGCGGGTGGCGTGGGGTGTTCTAAGAGCTGGAAATCACAGTTTGAAAAACTTTCGGGAAAATAAATAATAACTTGCAAGCAGGATTTTTAGGAAAGTTCTTCTTGGTCAGATTTCCCAACGGAATCACACGCAGGCCTTCTTTTATCTTCACATTCTAAGCTCTTAGTTTTGGTCTTCCAGTTCAAATAAACCACTGTGTATCACAGTTCATCATTTGCTCAATTTAAATTCTGAACTAAGTTACATTTACAGTAAAAAACATTTTCGTACACTTCTGCAAACACAATTTGTTGTTTTCCCTCACGAAAATGTTTTTGTTTATTTTTTTTAATTTTTAAAAAATTTTTTAGCTATAGAGGTTATATAAAGTACAGTACATTTGGTTTACTTATATCACAAAAAATTATCAGCAGATGTAAACTTTTTATAATTACTGTATGTATAAAGTATACTGTAATTTATTTATTCATCAATTTGTGAATGTTGCTGTGGTATAACACCAACAGTTATTTTAAGATTCATCATCAATGCTAATTTCAAATAGCCTTTTTATCATGGTTCACACTATACCAGGGGTGTCCAAACTACGGCCTTCAGGCCAATTACGGCCCATTGGTTAGTTTTTATTATAGGTAAATAGATATATAATAGATTAGGGCTGGGCGATATGGCCTTAAACATGTATCACGATAAATTGAGCAGATTTATCTCGATAACGATAAATGACGATAAATTCGCCCAAGCGGACTGTTATATAATTTGAAAATCTGAATCAATGCATGAAATACAGATTAACTATTTCTTGTTGATTTATTTACCAGCATTCAATTTGATATACTGTATTTAACAATTGTACATGCAGTCTAAACATTAAGTTTATAAAAATGTAAGCAATAAGAATTCAAGTATGAACATTTATAACAGCGTGTATGACTTGAACAATGTACATTGTCAAAATCAATATGCCTGTGCAAACATGTAATTGTAACACAAATGACTTGCAGCTTGAACAGTACACTTCAAAAAGACAACTTATTGTTAATGGCTGCTGTGACATAATTATTAAATACAAGTGTTTACTTTATGGTTTAAGGGGTTTTTCCCCCCAGTGCATTTTTTAATAAATGCACGCACAATAAAAATAGCTGGGGCCATTTCTCGGTCATTATAAGTTTTGCCGTTGGATTGTACTTTATGCTGAATGCTTTACCATCACAAAAGCTATCAGAGGAATCACACACAGACCAATACAAAATAACGCCACATAGTAATTGCTAGATGCAGTCCGTGCCCAATCCACTCATTAAGTTCAGCCGTTTCGACAAGGTTAGAGCCGCTATCCGACTCCATAACGTTCATTTGTAGCGTTAGCCTGGCTACCAGTAGAAAGCACTGAAAGCACCATCTCCGGAAATCGTGAGAACAAAGGAGGACAGCGGGTGAAAGCCCGTCTGGATGCCACCAAGAGTCTACTAAATGTCGGTTGAAAGTTTGGTGAACCTCCCTTAAGCCACACTCCATCACGTTTTGCTTGTAGCGTTAGCTGCTAGCGTTAGCTTACCGGGCTTTTGTTTGATTGGCTTCCTGATGATCACGTGACTCCCTACGTAAGCACATTCACTGCTTTCTTAAAGGGGAATGAACATAGACGAACAACACAGAATCAAAGCGGGATGAAAAGACTATATTTTCTTGTTTTATTAATTTACCGAATTTACCGACATGGTCAAAATTACGTCGGTCATCGTTAAGAATTTCGGTGACGGTAAATTTTCGGTTTACCGCCCTGCTCTATAATAGATATATGATTTCTTACTGTGTAACATATTTATGTCACACTGCTGTTGCCATAGTGTGCACTTCCTGTGGGTGTGATATTACAGTACAAAAGGAATCTCTGTGATATGTTGGGGGCACATATGATGAGAAGCAGACTGAATAAAGAAGTGTTGTTCCATTCAAGACTCGGGCTTGTATGTAATTAGTAGGGCTGTCAAACGATTAAAATTTTTAATCGAATTAATTACAGATTAAAAATTAATTATTCGTAATTAATCGCAATTCAAAGCATCTATAAAATATGCCATATTTTTCTGTAAATTATTGTTGGAATGGAAAGATAAAACACAAGACGGATATATACTTTCAACATACGGTACATAAGTACTGTATTTGTTTATTATAACAATAAATCAACAAGATGTCATTAACATTATTAACATTCTCTTAAAGTGATCCATGGATAGAAAGACTTGTAGTTCTTAAAAGATAAATGTTAGTACAAGTTATAGAAATTTTATATTAAAACCCCTCTTAATGTTTTCGTTTTATTCAATTTTTAAAAAATTTTCAATCAAAAAATAAACTAGTAGCTCGTCATTGTTTATGTCAATAATTACACCATGCTCACGCATTGTGCTGAAACCTATAAAATCATTTGGGCCGAAACGCCAGCAGAGGGCGCCAAACACCAAAAAACAAGTAACAAGCGGACACCACACTGCTGTCATTTTAATCTGTTTGAGCGGGGCATGTGCGTTAATTGCATCAAATATTTTAACGTGATTAATTTAAAAAATTAATTGCCGCCCGTTAACGCGATAATTTTGACAGCCCTAGTATTTAGATTAAGGAAGTACATAACAAAAATTGATTCCCCCTCCTCCTGATTTCTCCTGTGAAATCGGAATCTCTGCAATTACAAGAAGCTTGGGTGAAAAATATTTATTAAGAGTATACACGATCTCCCTGTACGTTCTGCTGCCAGGTTTATCAGGTTGAAGCAAGTTTCTCAGAAAAATGAAAGTCTTTGGCCCAATAACGCTCAAAAACATGGGCATCACTTTCTCTTCCGCTATTTCGTTAGCTTCCATTAAATAGCCAAACCGCTCCTTGTACGAGCTCCACTGTTCCACAAGCTCATCAAAAGAACCAACAGAGCTAATAGCTCCAGCCATAGCGCCTGGATTTACAACACCTTCACGCTCCTTTTGAAATCTCCGCTTGTCCTCTTCCCCACGAAGTCACAAGGTGGAAGCGGAGGTCAGCCCCGTCTGTCCCCTGGCGTACCGCGACCCGCAGCAAACTCCAAAAACAGCACGTTCGAGCTGATGCAGGTCCAGACGTCCTCGTCACCACTTTTTGTTATGTACTTCCTTAATCTAAGTACATGTAAGGCCGAGACTAGAATGAAAAAACACTTCTTTATTCAGTCTGCTTCTCATCATATGTGCCCCCGACACATCACAGAGATTCCTTTTATGCAGTAATACCACACCCAAAGGAAGTGCACACTATGGCAACAGCAGTGTGACATATATATGTTACAGTCTTGAATTATTTGTCAGTTTTATGGTAAGCTTAAAACTTTTGAATCATTGGCTACCATTGATGATGATCAAAGTCAAATACATTTTGACTTTGCAGGGCAGGCATGGAATGACCACTGCCAGTCCTCCCAGTTAAAACGGATTGAACGTCTACTGCAATCAATAACAGTAAAAAATGATCATCCACTGCCTTAAACTATACATCTATTAAGCCATCTCCAAGCCATACATTACTTTGTTTGTACGTGTGTGTTGTTGCCATGGGCGGGCTGGCTCTCTCTCTGTTTTCATGTCAATATTTGCCGGAACGACGGTCATGCTTCATAATCGGCTCCTTCGATCAAATCATGGCTAAAGGCCCCGCGTTGGTCAGGTAACACAGTGCAGTCAGCTGATGAACACTTTTCAGTTTGTTTGTTTTTTCAGACATAGTGCTAGTTTTACTTATCCTACCCAGGCTAAACATTTTTGAACCTATCAATACAAACTTAAATGTATTAAAAAATATATATATATATATTTTAATTCAGCACCTATCAAGTCTGTCAAAATTATCAAAAGAAAAAAAAAGGTAAAACATGCGAGATTTGACACTCCTTGTTTGCATTTACTGTAAAACTGGTTTTAAAAAACATTAAATTAAAATCATCATATGTAAACAACAAATTGTTCATACAAATCATATAATGTCAAGAATGAAAATTTGATTGCTTAAAGCTAGCTCATAAAGTGAAACCCTATAGAATGGCTACCAGAATTTAATTAAATTAAATAAATAAAAAATATTTTTCTCTAATATGTCTAGTCATTTCCACAAAATGCAGATTTATGGAATTAAAGGAGAAGTTCAGAATTTTTTACATTAGGCTTCATGTTCATCTTAGCTTGAGTTTAATTAGGCTGTGTAGTTGATTTCAACAAATTCCGTGCATTTTGATAGTTATTTGTTAATTTCAGGGCTTCGGAGTGGCTAAGCTAGCACAAGTCGATGGTACAATGTTATCATACCAATAAAAAACAACATATGCATGCATGAAAATCACCGATTACCAATGCAAACAATAGTGTTGGCTATGTTTTCAGGGTAAAGTTATTAAAACTTACCTTTGCATGTCAATAATTGTGGTATGAAAAGCAACATTAGTAATCCAGCAGCTCTGCAGGGCGTATGGTAGAGTGATATCACATCGTTTTTTTCCACCGCTGATTTGTTATGTTGTAGCCAGCAGCAAGTATCCACAGTTTATATTTTTCCTTGTTTTTCATAGAAAATTTGTGGAAACATTCCTTTTCCCATTTCATTTGTCTGTTTCCACAGCCTTTCTCCATGTTGCCGTCCTTCAGTCAACTCAGCAGACTGATGCTGCATTCAAGGAAGGTTGGAAGTCAGACCTTCCAACCTCTGGCCTGGAAATATATAATTGGGACGCCACTGAAACTTGTTGCGAAGTCGAACAAAACAATACCCAGACATCACGAGTTGCTTCAATTGTCACTCGACAAAATGGTGCTTCCCATTGAAAAGCAGACTGTAAATTTTAAAACTAAAGAAGGCAGTTTACAGTGTGTGCTTTTTACCTCAGCCGTCGTTTTCCCTCCACTATTTGATTGCTTATGAGAGGAAAAATAAAAAACAACTTGTCGCGATCAGCCATCTTTGCTGTTTACATTCGCTTGGAACGCTTGGAATTTAAAAAAAAAAAAATAGACCTGCAGAATGACATGAATTACAGCAGTTTGGTGTGACATCGTTTTGGCCGCATGGATATTTCAAGCAATGATCTGCATTTTCAATTTATTTCACTGTCTTAAATCTGTTAATATCATTTTATATTGGCGTGCTAAGATTGTACCATTGACTCGCGCTAGCTTAGCCACTCAGGAGCCCTGAAACAAATATCTGACAAACTCCACAGAATTTGTTAAAATCAACTCCACCTACTAATTAAACATCCGCTAACTTGAATATGAAGCCTAATGTCAAAAATTCTGAATGTCCCATTTAAAAACGTTGAGTTTAAAACCGCCGACCAAAGTGAAGATTTATGAATACTCCTTGTAATACAGCTGCATGTGTACATCAATATCTGAGGTTTTGCGTGTGGAAACATCACTGTCTGCGACAAATTATGTTTTTACATAAAAAATCCGACATTAACGTTTTGGCTCTGTTTCTTGCCCAGGTCCTTATTCTTACTTTATTTTTCAAGCTCAGCTATTGCACCACATTTAGCGGTGTCTTTTTGCCACCTTGCCCTTCCGAAGTATAGACTTCACTATCAGTTGACCAGACAGCTCCTACAGACCTTGGGCCACAGCTTCCCATAGGGGGCCGGGCCATGCAGAGTGTCCTAGCAGCTTTCAATGTGATAAACTCAAACACACGCTGCGTAATAACGCCATATTTAGGAGGAAACAGGACAAAAGTTTTGGTGCATACAAGCAGGAGTGTCTCAAGAGTGATTCGGTCGAGGATTCAGGGTAATGACTATGTAAAATAGCCCCATGCATGCACTTTGAAACGTTGTGAAAAAAATGAATGGAAAAAATTAGCGTAACTTTAGGTTGAAATATTTACGTAAAATGAATGATAACTGCCCGGTTTTCAATCTAATCTAGACTGTTTTACGTTCATACCTATAGAAATTCCGGGATTTACGCATGTGTTTACAAGGATTTTCACCTTGAAAAGCTGTTTGTTTTTTGATGGCCGCTATGTCAGATTTTGTATCCATACAAAATAGCGTAACTTTACATTCAAATAATCAGGTAACTTTCGGCCAACTGCCTGTTTTTTGGGGGGACAAAAAACTTATAATTTAGACATTTCAGCATCCATACCAAAAAAAAAAACCTGTCTTTCCTGTGTTTTATTTTATGTCATGTTTCAATCTAAAAACGACCAGGGCAAGACATGCTGAGGCAATAATGACATCGGAATTCAACCTAAATAAGTTGTGAATGTATATAGAAAAATGCAAAATTTGCTTTTATTGAGTAAAACTAAGATGATTCTGCATGCTTTCCTCAAGTATTAAGTTTCTGATGTGAAAATTGATTGATGAATTAGCAGCTGAAAACTTATTTTAAAGTTGCACTAAATTAAAAAAGATTAAGTCGCTATTTTGGCCAAAA
Source organism: Corythoichthys intestinalis (assembly GCF_030265065.1). Classification (NCBI taxonomy): domain Eukaryota; kingdom Metazoa; phylum Chordata; class Actinopteri; order Syngnathiformes; family Syngnathidae; genus Corythoichthys; species Corythoichthys intestinalis. The sequence continues at coordinate 37,203,505 of NC_080404.1, forward strand.
ACATACGCTATATGAGATGTTAAATATTGCTATTGATCCTGAAAATATAGGTAATTATCTCTGCATTTGGTGATTTTTGTGCATCGAGCGTAAAATCTGGGAATTTTATAGCCTTTTTAATTTTGTTGTACTAATATAAAAAATAATTCATGAGGATTTTATTAGGGAATTTTTTGATGGAGACTCATATATGCCTAAGGAAGGTGCCTGCTTTGGTTTTAAGTCGCTAGCGGCTTTGATGTTGAAAATATTTAAATTTTAAGTTTATGAAAAGAGGCCCCCTACGGAGCGGCCCCGCACCCCGTTTCCCGTCAACTGATAGTGAAGTTTATGTTTCCTCACACAAAAAAAAAAACTCCTTTCTATATTACCTTGTTTTTAGTATTATGCAGAAGTTGGTTTAGTTTCTCTGAATTTTTTTTTTTTTTTTTTTTTTTTTTGGATGCAAAAAATTAAGACAACAAGCTTTTTGTGAAAAGATATTTTTAGCACAAAAGTGACCTTGACACTACAAACTGTTTTATTGACACAAACATCTGAATTTTTTTTTTCATTCTATAAAGCAGCAACAAAAAGAATACGTGCTTTGAATGGCAAAAATAATCTGTTTACAAATGTGAGCCATTCCACTGAAAGCAAACCCATGGGTCAAAAATGAAAAAAGAAAAAAAAAAAATGACAGGAAATGTTGTCATTGGTGCTCTATTTTTTGGATTCTAGTTGACGGATTTACACGTCAGTGGCACTGAAAGAGTAACATAATAGGCTTGCCGTTATGTTTCAAGTGTGCTTGAATCACGTTGGAAGCATGTGGACGGTGCCAAAATAGTCACGTGTAGATACTTTTTTTAAATTATTTTTTTTATACTTGTATTAAAAATATTTAATCAGGATTTTATTAGGGAACGACTTCGAATTATTTGAGACCGCTGCTCATAGAGACTCATATATGCCTAAGGGAGGTGCCTGTTTTGGTTTTAGGTCGCTAGCGGCTTTGGTTTTGATAATATTTGAATTTTAAGTCTTTAAAAATAGGCCCCCTACGGGGCGGCCCTGTGCCCCGTTTCCCGTCAACTGATAGTGAAGTCTATGTCCAATGCCTAATTTCCAAGTTCCAATGTATTTCCATGTTTTTATTAAACACGAAAAATTGTCACTTCCCATCGCGAGAAATTTTGAAGACTGTTTTCAAACTAAAGAAGTGAAGCGTAAACAGCGGGACTAGTTACATAGCTGCTCCTCTGTGGTGCAACATTCAAATCAAACAAAAGAGGTACACATTATAGTAATTTCAATTGCTACAAGTACTTCAGCTCAAACGTTTCACTTTTTAGATAAGCTTGAAGGCCACTGAATTTGATTTACGGCCCCACATGTCATAAATAACTCCAATGCTTGGAACTTTAATGGCGTTTCCAGTTGATGAATGTTGAAGTCAGACTGCAAATGAGAGTTGAAAAGTAGATATTCCGCCATTCATAAGCGGAGACTATATGTCAATAGTGAAGTGCGGGGACTCTTTTGTCAAAGCTGGTGCAAATCTTGAACACATAGACAAATGGGCGAGGTGCACTCTGGTCATTCAGCCGTGCATGTCTCATCTGTAGCCAGCTTTGGCAGAGTAGTCATCTTCATTCCCTTTGTCCTTACGGCTCGAGGTAATCTATCAGGCTCCAGACGTGCCGGAAAGTCCGACCGGCTCTCCCATTTGAATTGAGAAGCGGTTTTGCGCTTTACGTGGGGTGGCTGTTAGGCCCGGTGCCGCAATTGAGAGTGAGTGAGCTGTCCTTGATTCATATTACTGTCCCGGTATGATTGAGCTTCTCTGGTATCGCCACAGAGTGAGGGGAAAATTGAGCACTTGACTGTGCAGGGTTTCAAATCCCAGGCGCACATTTATGCATTTGTTTGGACTTTTTTTTTTTTTTTTTTTCATATTGACTGAAAAGGCTGGCAGTCGATGATCATGTTTCAGTGCCATTGACGGGGACAGACGTCCAATACATTTTGATGGGGAGAGTTGGCGTCAAAATGGATTGTTCAAGAAATGTTAGAGGAGGTAATTTGGGGTCACTTTCCTCTTTTCTCATTACAAGTCAGTGTAGCATCAAAATGATTTTGTTTAAAGGTAGGATAACTTAATATTATTGCTTTAAGGCATCTCATTTTGCAAGCCAGCAACTTTTTTTTTTCTCAGACGAAGCAAATTTTAAAACAACTTCACACAACACTAACCCCTAACATTAGCCCCTATGATAGTGTCAGAGATAGAAGTATGTTGTCTTTGTGTCTTTCTTGCATTTGCTGTAAAAAAAAAAAAAAAAAAAAAAAAAAAGCAAAATACCAAAAACCAAATGTCCATGGAGAGTATTAAATACATCGGGAAAAAGAAGTAAACTAAAATAATACTCTTGTACTTCGACATACCATCGCTTCAACACATGATCTTTTCGACATCCGACGTAAAATATGACTCACCGTTTGTTTTTACATCCAACGGCATGCTCGCAATACGACGATTTATGACAGTGTCGCAATTTCTTTGTTTTCCCGCAAGACGGACGCACAGCGAATTGTTTTGTGAGATATATCAACATGGGTTTATACGAATGTTAGTGCAGGTGGTGAAAAAAGGAAAAAGGTGAGGCTTACCATTGAAATGAAGATGTAAATTACAGAAAAATAAGAGAGTGGTGCGCGCGTCCATGAACTGGCTCGACAATACGGCGGTAGCATGTCTTCGATCTCGACGGTCCTCCTCCGACCTCCATTTTCCAGCCTGTATTAGCTAAGGTGACAATCATTATTGTGGTAACTTCGCCAAAAAATCGCCAGCTTTAATCATTTATTTCAGAACTTGTGTAACACAACATGCCTACTGTCCACCGCAGCTGAACAAAGTGAAAGTAAAAAGTCCCTCTCTCACTCTGTCAAGTCAGCCACGCGTTGCGTTCAGGTACAACACGCAAAACACATCCGCCATATTAGAACAAGATTCCTTACCATATTACAGGTATTATTATTAATATTACTGTACTATTATTATATTATTATTCTGATTTTTATTCTTAATTTATTTGTTCTGGTCTGTGTAATTGCTATTTGCAAAAAGTACCAGCAGCATTTATTAATGATTTAGTGTAGGTTTTGTCTGTAAAATGAATTAATGGAATTACAATATATTCTTATGAGAAAATCCTGCTCGACATGCGACCATTTCTACTTACAAACAAGGTCTAATTAACTTTGTATGTACCACTGTAAAATAAAAGTTTTAAAAACATATAATTACAAAAGAATCATGAATATTTACAGTTACAATTACATAAGTGCCACTTATATACTGTAAGTGAAAACACTGTAATGCTATGTTGCACATTAAAAAAAGTCTGAAAACCTTTAATTTTGCATTAATTTTTGGACAAAAATAATCTATAGTTTTTCTTTTCCACGGTAAGATTTACAGGATAATTCTCTTGTCAGTTAGTCAAACCTTGATTTTTAGACAACCAAGCATGTTAAAAATATGGTCCTTTGCTACACTAACAGAAAATATCTAACGTAAGTAGAGGATGCTTTCTGGTGATTTCTGGAGAAATTGAGTGTAAATGCTAGAATGCTGAATGACAAAAAGTAGAATAATGTCAATGATGTGGACTGATGGGAGTAATGTTGAGCAGTGGGTTGACAGGGCTGCATGACTCAGTGGACATGCTCCCAAGAAGAAGGTAGTTGGTTCATTCCTGTCAAACGCTTTACATAGTATTTATTCCTAAATTTGACTTAAAACAAACAGATGTGCTTGCCAGAATTGAAAAAGAAGAAAGAAAAAAACAAGGATATCATAAAAACTAGTGATGCACGATAATGCATTTTTCAACCGATACCGATAACCGATAATTTCCTCCTCATTGCAACCGATAACCGATAATGTCAAGCTGATAATTCTATTAAAAGATTTATGTAAAATTTTAAAGTATACACAAAAGAAAATATTACTGTGCAAAAATATAATTTATTGCTCTTTTTTTTCAACATAAAGTATGAACAAGTCGTCAATTCAAACATCTAAATAATGACAGATTGTCTGACATTGTGTAATGGTAAACCTTTGGCAACAATTACAGAATAAATACCTAAGTTGCACAAAAATGCCTTTAAAAGTAAGCCATTCCTAACATATATAACATTAATACACTCCAAAACACACCTCCTTAAAACTAGTCAGTTTTAAGTGTAAATCTATTGGCAATAAGTGAAATTATCTGCCATCGCTTCGAGTGTATTTCTCTCAGATTTCCTGGACGAAAAATAGCTAGCTGAAAATAATCTTAACAGCCTTGTTTTAAGCAATACATTATTATACTTAATCCTAAAAAAAAAAAAAAACTTGGAAGAAGGAAAGATTTTGAATAATATTTGTGGCTACATAATATTGATTTAAGACTGTGACTGTAATTGAGCAGAGAAATAAGTTAAATAATTTGAAAAGTGATTGCTAATGTTATATGCTTTGTTGCACACTGTGAAAATGATTACCTCAAAAGAGCGAGATGTCATGTACCCATTCTGCAGCGCTTTGTTTACATTTGCGGCTTTCACGACATTTGCTTTACAGCAGCTAAACTGCTACACAGCAGTACTATTTGAACGGAGTTGGAGCTCGCATCCGCGTATGTGTTGTTTTGTGCCTGAGTTTTATTAAGCCGAAAATAAAGGCAGCGTAACAAAGTCATCTGACCGCTCGTCATTTTACATTCTGAATGCATTATTGACTGGCTGACTTCGTTTTCTCCATGTTTAAATTATCTTATTACCACTGTGCCGTCATTATAAGCTTGCTTACCGGACATCAGTTTTTCATGAAGAATGGTGGTCGTATAAACTGCATTATTTCTTTTATCCAGGGCTTTGGTTCTCGGGTCATTAAGGTAAAAAAAAAAAAAAACGTGTCTCGTCTCGGCGGCAGCTACATTCGTACCGGATAATCCGCCCGCCCCGGCCGGTGTTGTGCCGAAAAATAGCCGCCCCACGTGAAATGTCCCCCCTGACGGGAACGCTTATTTATAACGCTTTATTGAGCGTTTATTTGATTTATTTGTTAATTATTTTATTATTGAGCGCCCACACGTCACTCGTACAGCTTTTTCTTACCAATCGATGGACATGGAAACGATTTTCCTGTACCGTGAGTATATGTATTATTTTACTCTGCTTGAACTAATAAATGTCATACCTGTGTGATTGTCATTCAGATATGGTCGTGAAAACCTGTAGACTAATACATTTCTGTTCAAAGATGGGTTATGTGGCCCAGTCCACGATTTGTTACTAAAATAAAGCACTAGTATTTTGTCTCATTTATTTATTTAAAACAGATTTTACAGTCGTAAATCCATTGCTGCAATGCGTCAATGAAAACATTTGATGTTTTCACCTCAATAAAGTGTTATAAATGAGCGTTCCCGTCAGGGGGGACATTTCACGCGGGGCGGCTATTTTTCGGCACAACACCTGTTCACCGCGGCGTATTCGGGTCCTGGCTCTGCTTGCATGCCGTGGGGGAACGCTCGAGAAACCGGGGTGTTCGCCGGAGGTCCCGAGGCCGGGGAACCGCCTATGGCGAGGCGGCGGCAGCCTGCCGGACTGGCCAGAGCGGCGGGCTCCGTTGGAAGACGGCTACTTGCCGACTATCGGTCTCCAGTAGTGCCGGTGTCCGGTGTTTAGCCTTAGATGAGAATTTATCACCCGCCTTGGGCTGCATTCCCAAACAGCCTGACTCTGTATCGTCACAAGCCCTGTAGTTTAACTTAGTGTTTACAATAGCTTTAGCATTCCTGCTAGCAGCAGCCTCGTATTTGTTCCAAAATTCTTTGTGATGCAGTTTTAAATGGCTGCTGGGTTAGTGGTTTTGAATGAGGACGCTTTCTTTCTGCCTCGTGGAACTTCTACGGTACATGTTTCGCAGATGGCGAGAGTGTCGTTTTTTTAGCAACAGCCGCCATAATATTCAACTACTTCTTGTCTTGTAACTCCGCCTCCTCAAACCCTCCTCCCTCAGGGGCTTCAGAGAGGGGAGGGGTTGAGGAGGCGGCATGCTGAATTCTTCGGTTGCGCACATTTGGAGGCAAAATCAAGTATATAATTATCGGATTGCATTATCGGTTGAATTTTTTATTATCTGCATTATCTGTGTGACGTCATAATTGCCATTATCGGCCGATAATTATCGGTGACCGATATTATCGTGTATCTTTAATAAAAACGGTATGTTTTAGTAGAGGGTTGGACATCTATTGCTCTCAATGACAGGCAATGAGTTAATTGAAAGGGGCACTAAACTCCTTTTCCGAAAGTTTGACCATTTCAGACAGATATATAAAAAGTGAATGTGTCATGGTTAAAGTGTGTTATCTACAGTAGTGGTTCTTAACCTCTCTAAAGGTACCGAACCCCACGAGTTTCACATGTGCATTCACTGAACCCTTCAGAATTTAAGTAATGAAGCCTTTTTTTTGTCAAATTCAGAACAGATATAGCTAAGACAGCAAGCAAATTCTCATTTTATTCAAATTTCAAATTTACTACAAATACATTTCTATTTCACAGTTAATTTTCAGGTTGAAAAATGAAATTTCATGTCTACATTCTTTTATTAATTAATTTATTTATTTATTTCAGTTTGATATACGGTCATTAAGTTTGATATACTCTCATTGTGGTTGTTCATCACGTCTACATTCTCATTTTATTGTCATACCCTTCCATCATATACTATTTCCATGGCGTAAAATGTGACGCAAATGTTTTTTTTGTTTTTTTTTTAATTATCTGTGCAGTGCACGCTGCGTGTAGGTCTGTTCTACTTCCTCATACCAAGTGTGTGTCAACCTTCCACTGAGCAAACCAGTTTCTCCTCCCATTAGATATAGAACTAGGACTTGAAAGACATTGAATTAAGCCTGTAATTTGGAGGCAACCCAGTCCAAAACCTAGTCTCAAATGACATTTGGCCTATGGTCAAAGTATGAAAATAGGGTCTTAGGTGTCTTAACTTTCACTGAACCCCATAGACTGACTCACCGAACCCCTGGGGTTTAATCGAACCCATGTTAAGAACCACTGATCTACAGTATATAGCTTTTTATTTGATTGCCGTCACTCTCATAAGCAAATTCTCTGCAAATGATGGGTTTTAAATTTGACACGTCACACTGTGCTTTACAATACAAGTACCTGCCCTCTGCATTCTTATTCCACCCCCACGAATATCGTAAGTGCTTAGGAGGCAGGAAAGCCATCTGGAATCCGATGTATCTTGGTTCTAAACTGAGTCACATCAAGCATGCTGTACATAAATAAAGCATTTTTGTGGTTTTCTACTTCCTTTGTTTTGTTTGTTTTTTGTTTTTTTCCCCCAAAACCTCCAGCCCCCGCCTCAGTTTGCTGTCTCACCGATCAAGAAGCACTTTGTTCAACTTGCTCACATTAAGTAGCGTGCCTCCTCGCCTGATTCTCAATTGACTTTTTTCTATGTCGCCTCTTGATAACTGTTCCACAAAGATGACCTCCTGCTCCAACAAATCTATGTATGTCGATTTCCAGTGACCGAATATTTTATTTTGAAAATAAGTATAGAACAATTGTGGAAAAACAGCTGCCCATGGTGCATTCCGACTGCCATTGATAGCCACGCCCACTAACTGGCTTCTAACACATCCACCCCACCGACTGCCAATCAGAACAAAGAGTTCAAATGTAAATATTGAATACTCAAATTAAATACAGTTGGCTGCATACTAACAAAAATTGAGGTTTTGTAAAGTAAGATAAAATGGATCTTTTCTCGATAAGCCCCGCCACTAATGCAAAAAGTCCATGCGCGAAAAGTAAAGGCCTACCACCTGTGCCAGCTCCAATTTAATGAACGCACTTTGCCCCGCCCTAAACCTAATGTGGCACACACCGATCTTTAGTGGACAGCTACTTGTGTTTCAATTTCACCCTTTTTAATAAAAACTAAAAGTACAAGTTTCATATCCTCTTTTTATTCATCTATTCTTTGGCGGGGGTTAACTTTTAGGCAGGGCTTACCTGGAAAAAAAAAAATCATTAAAAGGACCAGCTAAAATTGCTTGAAAAATTAAATTCAGGAATCTTTCAAAGCAAATTGTTGCGCAAACCTAGTAAAATGGCTTCAAAAATGATAAAAATTAATATATAAACTAGGGCTGTCAAACGATTAAAATTTTTAATCGAGTTAATTACAGCTTAAAAATTAATTAATCGTAATTAATCGCAATTAATCGCAATTCAAACCATCTATGAAATATGCCATATTTTTCGGTAAATTATTGTTGGAATGGAAAGATAAGATGGATATATACATTCAACATACGGTACATAAGGACTGTATTTGTTTATTATAACAATAAATCAACAAGATGGCATTAACATTATTAACATTCTGTTAAAGCGATCCATGGATAGGAAGACTTGTAGTTCTTAAAAGATGAATATTAGTACAAGTTATAGAAATGTTATATTAAAACGCCTCTTAATGTTTTTGTTTTAATAAAATTTGTAAAATTTTCAATCAAAAAATAAACTAGTAGCCCTGTCCTCAATGTGTGTGAGTACACAAATTGACGGATAGCGAACATAAGTTCCAAAAAGAAATCAGACGGTGTGGTAAAGTTGCATGGGCTTTACTGAAGTCATCTCTTTTTGACAGGAGCACGTTTCTTGTATTTTTGTAAAACTGAAAATAACAAGGCAATGTGTCAATAACTTGCATAAATCACAAAATAACATAAAATGTACACACACGTGTCCATTTGAGCAATAGCACTAGCCAATTAGCTCACAAGCATCTAACAATGTAACTGCATTTCACCATATATGTGAACAAATTCAAATACACATCATCAATAACTATCTAATGCTCATGAATATAAACAAAGGAGGAATATAACTCACAAGCGATGCATGTATTAGACACAAACAGTGTGATGGGGCTATGAGAACTGCCACTGAATACTGGATGCGGACGTTAGCTGGTCTGAATAGCACTGTCTATTAGCGTGAGTTCGCGTCGACATATAATCACGTCAGAAAAGCACGCCGAAACCCAAATAATCAGCTGCACTGAATCGCCGGCAGAGGGCGACATTACGCCACATAACATATGCAAGTCACACGCAAGCGCCAGCAGAGGGCGGAAAAACTCCATAAAACACAATTAATAAGTTGGCCTTTCACTGTACTGACATTTAAATCTGTCTGAGCGGGCCTAGTGCGTTAATTGCGTCAAATATTTTAACGTGATTAATTTAAAAAATTAATTAACGCCCGTTAACGCGATAATTTTGACAGCCCTAATATAAACATATCTGTTTCAATACACAAATATAAATCCATACATTCGCACCAACAATAAAGCAACATTTATGTTGGGGTCCCCTGATGATTGGAGGCCAAACGGGGATCGACGACAGCGGCGTGCCACCACAATCAGACGCCTTCTTAAGTCTGCTTGTCGTTGCCGCTTGTCACCAGACTAAGGCAGCAGCTATCGAATATTTTAGTAATTGAGTAATCGGATAAAACATATACAGTATATCTTTAGGTGAAGAGCAATTATAAATATACATGAGAAAACAAGGACATTTCATCTAATATTTAACCATTTTCAGTCAATCAATGTCTTTATTTTCGATTTTTTTTTTTTTTAAACAGCCAACAATTGCTTCCCAGATGTAACTGGAATAAAAAACAAAAAGACTAATTCACTGCTTTCCCTCAAAAAACTTTTAGATCTTATAAAAAATATATATATATTTCTTACCTAAAATTGCCATTACGCTTGATAACACACATCACTTAAAAGTGAGGTGTTTTTCCCATGTGTTTCAATTGAATTTCTATTTGTGTCAAGCTATTTTTAAGTTCTAGTTCCGTTTTAAGTTAGTCTAAACTGTATGTCCTGATAGGATTTTGAGTTTTTGCAGTGTTCAAAATAAATGTATGATACCTGCTGTATTGGAGCACATTAGGGACTAGTGCTACTTGGTGTTTTATCCAGCAATGACTACTGAGCTAAAATCGACAGTTAGCATTTTTAATAGGGCTGTTAAAATTATCCCGTTAACGGGCGGTAATTAATTTTTTAAAATTAATCACGTTAAAATATTTGACGCAATTAACGCACATGCCCCGCTCAAACATTAAAATGACAGCACAGTGAAATGTGTACTTGTTGTGTTTTATGGAGTTTTGTCGCCCTCTGCTGGCGCTTGGGTGCGACTGATTTTATAGGGTTCAGCACCCATGAGCAATTGAGCATTGTGTAAGTAATTATTGGCATCAACAATGGCAGGCTGCTAGTTTATTTTTTGATTGAAAATTTTACATTACATATTTTATTAAAACAAAAACATTAAGAGGGGTTTTAATATAAGATTTCTATAACTTGTACTAACATTTATCTTTAAGAACTACAAGTCTTTCTATCCATGGATCGCTTTAACAGAATGTTAATAATGGTCATGCCATCTTGTTGATTTATTGTTATAATAAATAAAGACAGTACTTATGTACTGTATGTTGAATGTATATATCCATCTTGTGTCTCATCTTTCCATTCCAACAATAATTTACAGAAGAATATGGCATATTTTATAGATGATTTGAATTGCGATTAATTGCGATTAATTACGATTAATTGATTTTTAAGCTGTAATTAACTCGATTAAAAATTTTAATCGTTTGACTCCCCTAACTTTTAAGTTTTTATTTTAGAGCCTCATCACTCTACAGCGCAGTTTTCACAGATTAAATAAAGCCTGTATGTAAGACACTTTAGCCACGCATCGACAGTGGTCATAATTAATAGAAACCTAGCCCTCCGCAGGGGTTACGTTACGTGAGCGAGTGACAGTAACGTTAAAATTATTTATTAGCGCTTAGAAGTCTACTGCTTAAAGATGGCGGCTGTTTACTAACGCCGCTGACTCTGTCATTTCGCATCGAGTTCAACACACATGTGATCTCTATGAGACGCATCAGACGCTACCTGCTACCACCATGGCATCATGCGGGCTAGTTTTTAGCAACGTCGGCGTCGTTTATAGCGGCTGTCGGCTGTAGTAAGTTTTTCTTATTTTTTTATTGCTTCTTCCTCTACGCACGTGACATCAGCGCGTCGTCCCGCATTAAAAGTAGTCCGGGCAAAACGTGATGCTTAGAGCTGTCAAAATTAAACAATTACTTGAGGTGAATAAAATTACTCGGATCAGATTTTAAACTCGAGTTGCTCGAGTATTCGTTTCAGCTCTACACCAGACCAGCTCTTTCAGCATCCCCGTCAGTCACGTCCAGCATTCAGGTATTCCACCATTTGTATCCTACCCTAATCTGACTTCTTGTTTCGTCTCAGGATACCGAGTGCCTGACCCCTAATGTACCGTCGCCTGATTGACCTCCATCAACTTGCTCTTGCCAGCCACGACCCAGCATGCTTGTGCGCCTGCTGCGGCCCTCGCACTCCTATCATTAAAACCTTGCATGTATTTACTGTCATACACCCTTGTCTGCTTTGGGGTCCAGTTCATAACAACATCATAATAATTTGAGGTAGACTAGTACACAGTCTTGCTTTAGATCATTCCTTTTTCGTTTTTTTTTTGCTGTGAATTCAACCCGCGTGTTGTCGAGGAGGCCGAGTTCACTTGTATCCGAGCCACGCTCGTATATTACAACACGGCTAAAGTGGCAGCGGCAGTAAGTCATTCTTTTCTCTTGCATTCCGCCTCAGCGTATTCCGCAAAGCCCCCGCCACTCGGCACTTAGAAGGTCACCCTTTTCATCAGCTATTCTATTTGCATTCCAAATCGTACGTACATGAAAAATGTGCCGCCGGCTTCCAACGGCTGGCGGGCCCCCATTCGCAGGCAGATTAGATAGAATTTGCCGTAGCAGTCTAACCTTTGCGGATGGCCTCGCTATTGTGGGAAAAATGGATTGCCTAATAAACCATATCATCCCACATATTTGCCGCTTGGCCGACTAAATAGAGGCTGTGTTTTTTGAGCAAATTCCCTTTGTCAAATTTGTCAGCACTCGAGCTGCCATTTCAGGTTTGTGCCACAAAGAGGAGGAGGCTAGATCCTTTGCGCCAGGTTAAAGTGGTGGCCAATTTGAAGATAAGAGCATGTTTTTCCCCCAAGATGTATGATCTCATTTTTTTCTAGGCATTAGTTTGTTACGTTTCACTTCTGTACATCCTGTTAGATGTGCAAAGATGGATCATAGCTCCAAATGTTTTGTCAACTATTCTAGGTTGACCATATTTTGATTTCCAAAAAAGAGGACACTCAGCCAGGCCTAAATTTTACTCAAAGTTAACTCAAAGATACCTTATCACTTTAATATACAGTATATTTATAAGTGTGCCTCTTCTGTCTGAATAGGAAAATTCAGTTGTATTTTTGCATTCAAACACTTTTTTTCCTTGATTGAAGCAAATCTTTTTGGATTATATAATAGGACACAATAATCATAGTCAGCAACTATATCATTGAGTCATCATTACACAGAAGTTGTTCAAAAAGTACAAGCTAAATATTTCATTGATATAATGCAGACACATGGAAATGTAGTCCAGTCAATACACACACAAAGGCTATGTGCCAACTAAACATTTTTATTAATTACTATACAATATAAACAATTGTCGTTGACAAATTGTTATTCCCACTCAGTTATTATCCTCATTCAATGTTCTAGATTGCACTCAAACAATAACCGAAATAAACTGCCAAACAATTCAACCAGCATGTTTCAAAACGCAGCCGCTCAAAACTCCATTTCCCATAATGCCTAGCGCGGCTTATCTCACTGACAACTACCTTATTAGCGAGCGCTGGTGTTCTGCCAATATGTCCTGCATCAGTGAAACATTCCACAAGAGGCGAATTTGACGCCCAAAGTACTACCGTGCGCTTTCATCTTGTTTTGTTTAGATGCATACAGGCAGAACGTTCTAAAAAATGTCTTAAGAAAATACTTAAATGTACTTATGTCAAATAAGGATGGTTTAGATATGCTGACTAATGTGGTCAACAGATCAACACTTGGCTTTAAAGCTACTACAAGAAAACACAGTGGTTAAACGTATGAGAGGGAAATACATGCAAAAAATATTTCTGAGGCAATGAAATGGTAATAAAAACTCAATAAAAACAAAAATAGTGAGTACTCACCGCTTTTAACCAATGCTTGCGCAAGCGCACCGAGCATTGTGTAGATGTCTCGCTGTGTAGGAAGGAATTGCAGAGCTGAGGCAGAAATCAAACATTAAGATAAAAGTTTACAATCATCAGCAGCGCAACGACGCGACACCAAACGAGATTTTAAAGATCACACAAGTACAAAGCTCCAACAGAAGTCAACAGTTGCCGAAAGGTAAATCTAGTAAGTGTTCATACCGTTAGCCTGGGAGCTCCTGGCGTGACAAAGGTTTGTCTGGGAATGACACCATGATAAAGCCAGTCTGTGACTGCGCACGCATACGCAAATTTGAATCCAAAGTAGAATAAAGGTATTTTCGACTTAACTACTCTTTTGGGTCCATGAGCATTTGTTATATATGTATTGATCATAATAAAAACCTTAACAACTGGATAGACTCACTGGGAACACGTCACGGGCAGCACAATACCATAGTATTCTATGCAAAGCATCAGTCAATTTCACCACACGCTAATTGGTCCGGTGAAAAATAATGAAAACCGGAGATTTGCATGAATTTATAAAACCATAAAACCCCGACGGACGCCTCGGACAGGATGTAAAAAGTGGACATATCTGGGCAAAAGAGGACGATTGGTCACCCTAAACTATTCTGGAAGAAGACTAACTGACAAACTGCCAAAGACGTGCTTATAAGTCTTTCTTTCCACAGAAAAAGGTGTAGAAATGTAGAAGTGTGCCTTTTTAAGGCCAGTGATGTCACAAGACTGCATGAAGGTCTGTCCCAATCCATTCAAACATGGAGGATGGTCCTCTCGTCGGCCACTTTGAGGCTATTTTAGAGGACACACTGCTTGCACACTCTGCCAACAGCCATCCCTAAGAACACGCTTCGTGCTGCTGCCGTAGCCTGGAGGGTCTTAAATAGCAGCATTTATATGCAAAATTATTTATAAATTACAATATTTTAAATTTCATATAAGGTTTTTACTTATTTGAGCAACTACCACCATATATTGAACCAAACCCCCCAAATTTGGTTAAAACATGATTTTTGATTCTTAGTAATGGTTAGCTTAATACTATAAAATGTTTATGGTTCAGCTGTTGCTTTAAAATTGATATTTGTTCGGGCCTCTGCCCCTCCTTCCTGAGACCTGGGCCACCTCCAGCAGGTGTGTATGTTTCATCTAATTTGCAGATTGGACGTCAGATGGGTGGAGCGGCCACAGGTGCAGGCAATCACCATCAGCCACCTTTTAAAGCCAGTGGACGCCTCATCTTTTCGCCAGATCAACTCGTCTGTTTCTGCTGTCAGTTGTAGCACGCCTTGTTTGTATTTTCTCATCTGTTTCTGCTGTCAGTTATAGCATGCCTTGTTTGTATTTTCGCAGTTATTCCCATATTGATATTTTTGTTAATTTCTCAGGACCTGACATTGGGCGCCCCACGTCGGAACCTCAAGCCTGAATTTTCCCTGATCCTTGTCTGCATCCTGCCTGTCTGAATACTCCGGAATCTTGCAACAATAAAACGTGGTTGATCACAGGCACTCGTGCCGTCATCTGCATTTGGATCCCCTCAGTTCCACTAAACCTAAAAGATATTAAATTGGTATGGATTGTTATCAAACGATTGTTTCAAATGTGTACATATCGTATTAAATTGTCAATTATTAAGTATTGAGGCAAGGGTCGTTAACCTATGGCTCGCGAGCCAGATCTGGCTCTTTTAAAGGCTGCATCTGGCTCGCAGACAAACCTTTAATTATATAAAAATAAAAAGTTTCGTTATACTCCTTTGCGCATTGCATGAAACGGCGACGGTCACCGGTCATACACTGGTGTTGTGCAGTAATGAGCAGACATGATTTTTGCGGCGTATGTTTTTATTGCTCCGACAACATTCCTGCACTTCGCACTAGATATCATCAAATAGCAACCTAGATGTATTATGTTAGATCCCCCCCAAGTCCCATGCCATGGGCTGCGTGAGCCCAGGGTGATCCAGTGGGGCGTAGTCCATATACTACAACCGGCAACTAGAAAGTCGGTTCGCAGTAATTTTAGTGTGAAAGTGACAAACATACATGTTGTACTGTCCTCACCAAGACGCTACGGCTCAGTCCTGGCTATACAGGAAGCTTGACTCCTAAATGACGATGCCGGACGTCGGTATAATTTGCTGACTTTATTTGGCAGTTGTTATGACATCATTGCTTGAAGAGTGAAAACAAATCAATTTCGTCCTCAATAACAAACACGTTTGCATCAACGTAAATAAATGATAATTAGCTGCCAATACAGCAATGACCCAAATGGTTAGCATGCGCTCGCTAGCATCCGCACATCATTCAAACAATTACACAACTGGCTTTAAGTGTTCGATCGCAGGTGGAAACACGCAACAACAACAACACAAAAGATGATACATACAGGCGTTGCCTCTGTTAATATTTTAAAAGCATCAACGATGAACGTAGGCTCGCAGCTGTGTTTTTCTCCCTCACTAGCTCGCTCACTCGCACGGATGCTTCGTAACTGCACTTCTTCTTCGCGTGCAAGCGCTCTTCTTCGCATAAACAAGTGCGAGTGCGCCCCCACTTGAGCATGAAAGCACCATAAACTAAAAGGCATGCTTTCAATATGTGAGTCAATAATAGAATCTAACACACATTGCCAAAGGCATGTCGTTGTGTCTATCTATTTATCTATCAATCGCATGGGCAACGCAGATAAGGCAGAGACACTGTTCAAGTGGGGTTGCCGTATTTTGCTGTCGAAAATAGCGGCCGGTGTGCGTGAGATCAGGAAGTAAACTTTCCTTGTTTCCAGTTTCATTTTTCGCGTTGTCATCTAATTTTAGAAACCCTTTTGAGAAGATGGCAAAAAGAAAAAAAGACAAGTATCGTACTATTCAGTAGGACATAGGACATAAATGCGGCACTGTTTTTTTCACTCGCTTTGGATGAGTCAACAGATGTAAACTATTCATCGCAGTTCAGCGTGATTGCAAGGTTTTGACTATGAAAGGGACAACAAGAGGGGAGGATTTATTCAAGTCCTTCACTGAGTTGGGTAAAGAAAAAATTCTACTGATGAATAAACTTGTTTTGGTGTGCACTGATGGTGCTCCGTGCATAAGTTTCTCAACACCTGCATGAAGCTACCAAGTATCAACCAGACTACAAACCCATCAGCAAAACCATGCAGCACCAGAAGTCGCATTAATTGTAAGAAATACTCATCATTGATTAGCAACAGCATAACTGTTATTAAAACAAATTCAGAGACTTATTGTACTTCTTCAAAAGTGTTAAAATTACACAAAATGCGCACACGCACTTCTCACTTCGGCACTGTAAATATTTTTCACCCTGGCACTTACATGCTCATACATTTCTCCGGGGAGAGTTGGGACGGGGCTTTACAGTCCCAGCCCGACTCCCCCCTGTTTTTAATGCACCACACACCAAGGTTGTGGGATGGTTGGGACCTGTTTGGGGGGGGCTCACGGCTGCCTCCTCACCACAGGCCCCGCCATCCCTGCACCTTTTTTAAATGCACCACACACATCATACTCCACAGGAGAGCTCCGGCAAAGGGCGGTGGGACGGGCGGCTGGACAGAAACTCCATGCTGCGGTCCCACTGCCCCAAGCCAAGCTCTCCTATTTTAATGCATACATTGCACTACCCTCCCCTCACACCCCCATCACGGTGCTGGGTGATGGCTGCCAGTCGGGAACCTGGCAGCCACAGTAATAGGGTGGTAGGTGGGTCCCACACTTTTTCTATATGGCGTGGCTCCCGGGGTGTGGCCTCCCCTCTGCCTCGGCTGCCGGCCGCGGGAGTGGGTTGGGGGGTCGGGTCTCCGATCTTGCATCGCCCCGTGGCAGTTCCTGGGCGTTCTCCTGCCTCCGCCTTCCCCTCTCTTCTCTGGCTGGGCATCCGCCCTGCGCTCCGTCGCGGGTCGCTGGCTGGGCGCTGGTGTATCAGCGGGGTGTCGCCTGCACCGGCGGGGGACCCTGCCTTGCCTGGGGCTTGGTGGGCCGCTGGGGGTCCCGTGGCGTGCCGTGCCGGTTGGGGGGCTGTGGCTGTGGCTCGTGGCCCGGGTGGGCGGGCGGGGGTGGGTGTAGGCGTGGGGTTGGTGATGCGTCCCCTCCTGCCATCCCTGAAGGCCGGTTGATGGGCGCGCGTGTGGCCCGGGGGACCACCCTGGGTCCCGGGGGGGGGACGGTGGCTCCTTTGCTGGGCGGCGGGAGGAGGGATGGGCTGCGCATGGCACCCCCACCCCCCCGCCCGCCCTCCCTCCCCGGGCTGGCTGGGTGGGGGCCGTGGCCCTGGGTTGGCGCCCGCGCGGTTTCTCCGCCCGTCTGCGTGGCTGTCGCGCGCCCGGTGGGGCTTGCGTGCTGCTGAATGTGGTAGGGCATGCTCGGGTTGGGGGTTCCGGTGCCGGGATTGGCGATGCGGCGGCGTAGGGTTGGTCGCCAACGGGCTTACACTCATAAGAGATTCACACGATTACTGGGTTCTAGATCACAGAACTGATTTGTGTACACTCTACCCCTTTCAATCACTTAGCTTATAGTCTTATAGACACCCCCACCCCCATTCTCCTCTTTCACTGGCCAATTGGCCCCCACATGGTGTAAACCGGAAATACATCTCGCTGACGATAGCACCAGCATATTAGTAACTAGTTTAGATGTTCAATGTATTTCTTGTTGTTGTTTATGTGTTTCTTTTCTTTCTTCTCTTGTATTTCTTTTCTTCTGTCCCCCCATAATCCCTTCCTGTTCGCTGCTTTGTCATAATAAAAAGGTATTTTGAAGGATCACAATGGGAGTATGTCAGACTCTCCATGTGAAACATTAAAACTGTTCAGAATCCGGGCACTTAGACTTCCATTCTCTGTGTCAAACAGCTGAACAGGACAGGTTTAAAAAAAAAAAAAAAAAATGCGCACATTACTTTTTTTAGTTTTAAACTCTCTAGTATGACTCTCACGAACATTTAAAAATACTGTATGTGGTGTTCATGGCTCTCTCAGCCAAAAAGGTTCCCGACCCCTGCGCTACAATCTAAACGAACCGTGCCAGGCTTTCTAACATCGGCAATATCATTTTGCATAGTCATTCAATTGGTCATTTACACTAGTTGCGACACCAGGAATAAACATACGTCTTTTGCTCTATGTCGTTGAAAAGTGGTGAAATAAAAGGATTCTCAATAAACTCTGGTTCATGTTGAGATATCAAGCAAAAATAATTGGAAGAATGGGAATAAAAGTCCTGTTCCCTTGCATGCTCAGTTACCATTTGACTCAGTAAAGAAACAAAGCAACTCTCCCCAATCTTGCAAAGCCTCAACCCCACCCCCTACAAATCTAATTTGGCCACTCAGCCCTAATTCACGACTCGCAAAAAAACCTCTTTCATCAAACTTTGCATATGACCAGCCAAGTGATGCACAGCCTCTTAACGGCATGCTTTGCCTCCTTTGGAGAGTCGGCCAACCAATCCATCTTCCTGAGTGCGCTGCAAGCCGACGAGTGGGCAACCCGTGCTCCCGTCAGCGGGCTCCGCGGGGAGATGGATTGGTGCTCCGGTGACCACCTCCAGTTTGGTACCGGCCCAGCAGCACAATCTGGACCTTAGTTTAGTCATAAAGAATCCATATACGTGAACTAGATAAATACAGGACTAAGGGTCTAATCAAACTGTTCTGGATATCTATCACCTTCAATGGCAGCCAAAGAGTTATTAGAATTGTTATTCAATCAAAGTCACAATTTTTTGCAATTTGAGCTGTTGCAAAGTGATTTTCTGTCAATACGAGCTCTTTCCAAGTTAAAATAATAAGTTACGTATACATTTTATTTACTTTTTAGTTATTAAAAGGCATACTGTACAAAGGGCAGTAAGGTCCCGATCCATTGTTATTAAGTACATTTCAGAAGCTTAAACACAGAAACTGAATGAGTACAGGGATCCAAAAATGGGCCCCAAGGCACGATTCTGATGTTAGAAATAATTAGAATAATTACAAATGATCAACAAGGATGGACAGTGTACAAACAAAATCATACACAAAAATCATTGCAGCAAAATAAGAAAAATCCACATCACTTGAAAACCAAATTAGGGCTAGGTTCATACCGATGCACAAATCTGATTTTTTTTTTCGTGTTATTCTGACTCGAGTCAGGCATTAGCTTGACAGTCTGAACACGAAAGTTCTCATAAAAGTGGACCATTTCAAATCCTATCTAGGTCACTTTCATATGTGGTTAAAATCCGATCTAGGCCACCCTTTTCCAGAATGTGGGCTGCGGTCTGAACTGTCAAGTCCCCCAGCAATTACGTCAGCAAAGAGCGAGAGAGACTGGGCACTACGTTAGCAATGGAGCTGTGCATTAGCATTAGCGCCTAGCTTGAACGTGGCTTTGAGGGGAAGAGGCGAGCTTGACAACAGTCTTCAAAAATATTACGGGGTGGAGGAGGATCTGCGCTCCAAATAAGCAATATTTCAAGATTGCTAACAAGGCCGAGAGTCAGAGCAAATTGTCTGTATATGTGTGCGTCATGCACGCACAGTGCATGCATGCTATCAATCCATATAAACTTTGAATATAAGACTAAACGGGGATAATTTATGTCTGTTATTTGTGTCCTCTTTTTGGAAATCAAAATGTGATCACCCTCGAATGATGTTGAGCCAGCATTTGTTTTGATGCTCCTGCGCATGCAGGTCAGTTTGCCCAGCGTATCTCGGACTGCGAATTAGTGCGCATGCGTGATACTTGAATGGGCTCAATGGACAAAGACAGTCCGAACGGGCACGCGGAAAAAAGAAATTGAAATTATGCATTAAGACCTTTGGTATGAACCTAGCCATAATAGGTGACGACTTCAAATCTAAACTAAACTGGAAATAAAGTACAGACAAAAAAATAATAACCCATTCACCGACAAAGGCAGTAATAACGCTTCTGAAATCTAATGCTACAAAATAAAAGCAGACAAACAAAAGACAGAAATGAAAACATTCACACTTGTTTTACCAATATTATTTTCTTTTCCACACGTAAGCACAGAGTGTAAGAATTCCTAATGTATTTTCCTCAGGCTGTGCCAAAGAAAACAAACTACAAACCCATCTACTATTTGACGTGATGCAAGCATCGATCACTGAGAGCATCCAGCGTTTGTCAAATCTTTCTCCAAAAAGTTCCTTTTAGTTCAAGCGGAGGTTCTGCGCTCCCGCACCCGTTTACGGGAGCAATAACTCACGTTATGCAAAACATCCCTTGTAAAATGTCACTTTGTGTTTGTAATTACTTCCGACCTAATAAGCTCAATCTCTGAGTTATGGCATCCGGGCCTTTATAACCTTGGTCAGCCTCGTAAGAATGTGTTATGAATATTTTAAAAACTTGCCGGTGGTTGAGTTACTTTTGCGACATCAGCCCAAAGCATGGGTAGTGAAGAAAGATCATATGTCAGCGTCATTTCTTTAAAACTTTCCCTCGTTGTTGTCCATAGAGCAACGCTACATTATTTTAATTTGAGATCTGTTTTTACTAGGTTACAAATTTTCCCTATTTTCACAAATGCTCCTGAACAGTACCACCCTCTGGCACCATATTAGCACTGTCACTCATTCCGTCTTGTTAATGTCAGGGTGGGCTGCTTCACTGGATGACAAGGCAAAGAAAAAGGGGGGTGAGGGTGTTTGGTTACATCCTATAAAGGCTATCCTGTGTCCTGCAAGTCTAATGCAGCCATGGACCCCCGATCAAGAGGGGGAAAAATGTGTGTGTGGAGGGTGGTGGGGGTACCAAGGTATTGGAGGAAGCTGGGTAAATACTGGACACTTCATTTGATACCATTAATTTTCAATGAATCATGAATATAAAATAACTCGTACAAATACTGTTTTGATGCCCAATTTGTACATTCACGTCTCAATAAACCTTCATTTGAGCTTTGAAATAATGTTAAACAATGTTGCGAGGATGGTGCAATTCATGTCAAACGGTTTTCACATTTGTGTTTCTCCTCAGGAAACAAAATACAGTAATAAGGATTATTAAGGAGAAATGAAGAGAAACAGAGAATGTGGCATAATGGCGGAACTAACAAGGCACACAGCTCTGTGGGAACACAACATTGTGGAGCCTTCATATTGAGCGGGCAGCAACAGTCGTTGAAGACGGCCTGTCCTTGTGATTTAAGATCATATCCGATACCACTCAGTGAATGCAACTAAACTGATCAGAAACACTGGCAACATTCACATGTATTAACCAATTTATCCGAATAAGCTCCTATACAAGTTTGTAAAAACCCGATGACTAAAGCTGACTGTGTTTTAGCCCCTTTTTAAAGTGAATATTTGGCCATCCGAACCCGCTTTCGAGATTGCTCAATGGAAAGGAGCTTCCTCTCATGCTCCATTTTCTCCTGCTCCCCAGCTATGGGAATGTCGAAGCTTGTTCTTCTGTCAATTCCAACTTCGTAGACAAAGTTAAGTTGTTTGCTGCCATTGACGGCAATAGATGCCCTATCCTTTTGAATTGAGAATAAAATGTGAAATCTTGTATATTCTATTTGAAATAATAGAATGAATGAAAACTAATATGTTAAAACAAACACTTTCACAAAAAAATATTTTTTTACGTCATATTTTTCTAACAGTGAATTGTTTTGGGGTTTTTTTCCTTGAAAAATAAATTGTTGCTGACTTTTGGCCACCGGTGAGGGAAGTAGACCTCTAAATAATCATTGTTTGCCAACACTCCCAGTTCAAATGGACTGGATGTCAATTACCGTCAATAGGAATGAATGAGTTAATGAGAAAAACCTCAGCTTCTGTTATGATAGTAGTCATAACATGTTGTAAATTATTATAATAAATTAGATATACATACACTGTGATATGAAATTTAGGCCCAAATCACCCATTTTATAACATGCAGGTCTATAAAAGTTGGTCCAACCAATGCATTTCCATTGATAAATGGCACAAAACACTCAGGTGACTTGAAGTTCCGCTCTGAGATCCCCAATTTGGCCAACTTTCAAAACTGTCCGATATGCACGTGTGATACATCTTTGGAAAGCTTAAAATCTCAACTTTCTGGGGAAAGAAAAATTTTGAACAGGAGGGCATTTAAAAAATAAATAAATAAAAGTTTTTTAAACAGCAAAACCCTATCTGGAGGCGAGAGCACGCGAGAGCAGAATTACAGACGCCATGACTTTAACGAGATATTATCGCGGACTTACCTTGTTTTGATCCAAAAACTCCATGTCGCATGTATCACTGAGTGTCAAGACACAGCTGTGAATGGCCACAGTTGGATTTTGGGGGGATTTTATGGGTAAAACATGGTAATATAACAAGGGTCGCAACGCAGAAATCGCAGACATCAAGGATTGGTTGAGATTATCTTTTTCATTTATTTACATTTGTAAACTTTTTTTTTCCAATTTTTCTTTGTTTGGATCGATTATTTATCATCTAACATATATCGGGAAAATGCGACAGAAACAAAAAAATACAATTAAGCGATAGTTATAAGGTAAATATCCGTGACTTTTTTACAGACACCATTTTTTTCATTGTGATGTAATTTGTTTAAAAAATGCAAGTGAATAATTTTTTTAAAGTCTTTTTTTTTTTTTTTTAACTAAAAATAAGACATCAATTAATGATTTTAGACTAAAAACGACAGACATTTTGAATAATAAATATTAATTAATTACCTTCGTTTTCTGGCTGGGTTGAAACAAAAGCGGTTGCGTGACGTCTGTAAACGGGGGTTTTCGGGGTGAAACGGACAAATTAAAAATAGTTTGGGGACTTAATGCGCCATGTATCTGCTATGGCCGCATATAGACATATTCTTCTATCAAACACAACAGTTGTTTAGGCTTAAAATACAGCAGTTTCTTTTAAAGAGGAGTGCAAGAGCAGAAACTGCTTTTTCAGTCTTCTCTGTGTTTTCCGCCGAATGATATTTGCCTGCCAATCCAACCAGTGGACTTCCAATAATGTGTTTGATCATTTTCATTTAGGGCTTCCTTCTGCCTTACAAGTGGCCCATCTCCGCTCCTATGGGGGCCATCGGAAGCCACATCCATAACCTGTCATCTGATATTTCATTCCCATACGGGCGCCGTCAACATAAGATGTAATCGATACACAGACACACAGGCCTCCTGTGTTATTACAAGCAGCGGAGTGGAGGGTAAAGGGGGCGGCGGGGGCGATGTCTGCTCAGCTTCCCGTGCCGTTACACAGTTCAGGCTTCCAATTAACCTGAGCGGATCTCCACGCCAATCACGAGGGGGGGCTCTATCGACAAGCAGCGTGAAAAGAATAATGTTGTTAGGATGATGTAGCACACGGTAGGAGGGCGGCTGTGCTACCATTCACACAAGCCCCATCGCTTCCTTACCAGTGCTGACAGGGATGAGTGGGAAAGTCATTTATCACATCTTCTCTGGTCACCAAGGGGCCAGATGGGGGCTGCGCAACTCGTCTTTGCTTTGTCCAGGAAACAAATTTGAATATGTTACGTTTTTGAATATTGGTACACTGTAGTGTCTGTGATATCAAATGCCTGTGGTCTGTTTAGGGATGCGGAAAATATACACAGGACATTGATAGGCACCTGTTTGCTTGATATTTGTGTTTCATAAATTTTTAACAGCAAACCAAATGTACATATTTTCAGCAAAATTGCAGGGCAAAATGGATTCTTTAAGTCTACTCAAATATAAGTATCTGAACTTTAAAGAAGATTTTGTTTTTTATTTATTTATTTTATCTTTAATCTGATCTTTAATTTGTTGTACCTGTAAGAAAAGGTACCACTTTAATTTTAGGGTCATTAACATTGGTCACATTTACACAAAGCCAATATTTGGGTTGAAGTCAATATAATTGTTATTAATTATGCATTCACATATGTGTATACAGGGTTGAAAATCAATCGGCCAGTTCCTTTTGCATGGCAGTGCATCACACACGAAGAATATGATGAAGCAATTTGCTCATTCTGTGAAACTTGTAACTTCACTAAATCACACACAGCACAAATGAAAGACTTAATTCAAGTTTTCACGACACTAATAAGTTTTCACTTATAGCAGTGCTTCTCAATTATTTTCTGTTACGCCCCCCCAAGGAAGAAATAAATGGTTTGCGCCCCCCGAAACTCTGCCGCCACTGTAAATAGTATCATCTGGCTATAATATTACTATTATAAGTACGCCTCTGCCTGACATTGTGCCCTTTTTTCTATTAGAGAAAATAACAGCGATCAACTTATAAAGTATAACTTTATTAAAATTGTTTTGTATGTAACAGAAAAGACTTAACACACATCAATTTGCCTGAATTAAAAAAAAAAGTCACAACTAAACTGTAAAAATACACTCAAGGTACATTTTTGACCATATGATACTGAAAAATAAAATCAGTAAATAATAATAAATTCAAATGGATTAGAAACATTAACTCATGAGGACAATATGCCAAAAAATTTGACCGAAAAACAAAACTGAATAGAAGAAAAAAAAAGTGTCTTTGGACAGAAGGACATTTTTTATTTTCGCGCGAGCTCACAGTATCACCTTCAGTTTGCAAAGGTGTGGGGTTATTTTGCACTGAGCATGCTAACAGTGCTCACTGGTTTACTGATATAACATTGACAAAGCGGGACGATTGCAATATTCGGCACGTTTTCGCTGAAAAACAACCAAGCGGCTTATCAATGAGATTGGGGTCTAATGTCTTTAAGTGGCGTCTTAATTGATTTGGCTTCCGGCTGTCCGCTATAATCATTTTTAGACACAGTAAACAGTGGTCTTTCCTCATCCACCACTGTATTAAATGTTAAAGCCAAAAGGCAAACGGCCCGAAAAAAGCGCATTCTCGGCGGCCGAGGGAGAACCATAGGTGAGGGCGGTCGTCGTGACGATCCCAAGCCGAAAATGGCACTTCTCGGGCGGACGCGTGAGAACTGGAGAAGACAGTGGGTCGCTGCGTGAGTCCGGCCGGAAAGCGGCTTTCGAAAACGGTGCACAGCTCTTCATATCTCTCTTCTGTGTGCTCTTGCTTACTTCAAAAATACAGCGCGCACTTTGAAAATGAGAGCGCCACTGCCACCCACTGAGTGGATGTGCAAGTACTCTTTATTTTAGTACGGTAAAAAAAAAAAAAAAAAAAAGCATGTTCCCCGAGGTCACATGCGCCACCCCTGGCATCGCTCTGCGCCCCCTATTATTTGAGATGCATTTTTTTTTTTTTTTTTAAGAAGTTGTATTTTTTTATTTCACTCCAAAAGTGTTTTTTTTCCCTCTATATTACAACAACTACTTTTTGCACTCAAAAGACCCAGATTGCATGCGAATGGAGCATGCACAGAAGCTCATTTCAAGCTCTTAACAATCTGGTTTAAATGGCCGGGGACTGTATTCCATGTTTTTAAAAACAGGAATATGAGCATCTCTTTACATTGCTTTGCATAACTGAGCTAGTGACATAAACCCGATTTTGAAAGAGTTATTGTCTACATGTAAACGTGACTCCTGTAAAACATTTTCCATGGAACTCATTTGGAATACTGGTTTTTATAAAGTGACCAAACACTTATCGGTTTTCAAATTGTGGTCAAACTTTGATGTAACGCTGTGTTATTTGTGTATAATTGATGTATGGGACGGCAGCATGGTGGATGAGTGGTTAGAACATCCGCCTCACAGTTCTGAGTTCAATGGTTCAATCCCCTTCCTGTGTGGAGTTTGTAAGTTCTTCCTGTACCTGCTTGGGTTTTCTCCGGGTTCTCTGGTTTCCTCCCATATCCCCAAAACATGCGTGGTAGGCTGATTGAACAATCCAAATTGCCCGTAGGTGTGAGTATGTGCATGAATGGTTGTTCGCGTCCTTGGGCCCTGCAAATAGCTGGCAACCAATTCAGGGTGTACCTCGCCTACTGCCAATACGCAGCTGGGGTAGGCTCCAGCATCCCCGTGACCCTCATGAGGATAAGCGGCTTGGAAGATGAATGAATGCATATGATATTACTGAGGTGTCACAATACAAAAAACGTACACTACAATCATACTCCAACGATAACAAAAAAACATTCCAATTTCAAGTGAGTTCTTTTTTTTTTTTTTTTTTTTTTTTTTTCGCGCATATAGCGACATCTGTTTTCTAAATCCTCCCCAAAATAGATAAGGCAGAACCCACTGGACCGGGAGACGAGAGATCGATCCTTTTTTTTTTTTCTGTCCCGTGACAAGAGACAACATACAAATTGAGACTGTATCTAAGCTCCACCAGCACTCAAGTGTGGCCTATAGGAAGATTTCAGCAGTGATTGAGAGTGTGTTTAGAAGCTCAGGGCCAAATTCTACAAGCATTGTTACATCTACAAGGCCGAGGCGGTGACATAGTTCCTCGTTGCACACACACGCGCGCTCTTTCTCGGGTATTGCCCCCACCGGCGACTCGGATATCGATTATTTTGCAAGCAAACTCAGTTCAAGGAGCACGATCATTAAGACAAATGCAGTTCCTCTCAATGACAAACGCATGAGAGACTGCAAATTCTCGGGGACTTTGTGCTCACTTGGTGACTTTCGATGAGCGGCTCACAGAAATGTGCTACCTCCAACACAAATCAGCAAATTCTATGATTAAAGGTGGGATATAAGACTCAAAGGGATTAAACGTACTTGAAGTCACAGCTCACCATACACATACACAGTCACATGAAAAAAATAGGACACCCCATGAAATATTCAGTTCTTTACTAAGAAATGTTAACATATCAATGTCTGATCTTGTTTTTCTTTATCTCTGGAACTTTATCTCTGGAAAAGAAAGTGATTTAGTTGCAGGTAAACAACAAAAATTAACATTGTTTTACTTACTAAACCAAATATATCAACAAAAATGCATATTCTAACTGAGGAAAAAATTAGGACACCTTACCACCTAAGAGCTAGTGTTACCCCTTTCAGTGACTTCAGTGAGACGCTTTTTGTAGCCATCCACCTCTCCTCGACGCAGAATACTTTCAGCTCTGAGATGTTTGGGGGTTTCTTGTATGTACAGCCCGTTTCAAGTCACTCCACAGCATCTCAATGGGATTAACATCTGGGCTTTCACTCGGCCATTCCAGGACTCTCTATTTCTTCCTTTTCAGCCAGTCCTTGGTGGATTTACTGGTATGTTTTGGGTCATTCTCATGTTACAGGGTCCAGTTTCGCTTCAGCTTTAATTTTTTCACAGATGATCTCACATGTTCTTCAAGCACCCTCTGATACACAATAGAATTCCTGGTGGATTCTATGATGGTGAGCTGGCCAGGTCCCACTGCAGCAAAGCATCCCCAAACCATGACACTCCCACCTCCATGCTTCACAGTTGGTATGAGGTTCTTTTCCTGGAATGCTGTATTGGGTTTTACGCCAAACATGTCCTCTGCTCCGGTGTCCAAATAATTCAATTTTAGACTCATCTGTCCAAAGAACATCATTCCAGAAGTCCTGGTCTTTGTATACATTCACTCTGGCAAACTTCAGTCTGGCCTTCATGTTCTTCTTGGAGAGCAAAGGTTTCCTCCTTGCACACCTCCCATGAAGGTTAAACTTGTGAAGTCTCTTTCTGATGGTAGAGGCATGCACTTTCACATCAACAGTAGCAAGAGCCTGCTGTAGGTCCCGTGATGACATTTTAGGGTTTTTGGAGACTTATTATAGCATCTTGCGGTCTGCTCTCGCTTGCTTGGATGGTCAGACATGGGCATGCAGGCAGTTATTTTGAATGTCCTCCACTTGTAGACTATTTTCCGGACAGTGGAATGGCTGATTTATAATCTTTTGAGATCTTTTAAAATCCCTTAACAGACTAATAAGCGTCTACAGGCTTCTTTCTGAAGGCCTCATGGATCTCACCATGGTGTTGTCTCTCACTTCAACAGTCAGGGGCACACCAAACAAAATGTGAGGTTTAAATAAGGCAAGCCTCCTTCAAAACCTAATGTGTCCTAATGTCCTATTGTGTCCTTTTATCATAATTTTTTCAAATGACTATATTCGTCTCAAAGTAATAGACCAACATATCTGCTTTTTACATAAAATATGTATGTATAATTATTAGTAGTGTGGCCTTAACAGTTAATTATGTATCATTAATTATAAAAGATTTAACCAGTTTTAAAAAATTAGCACATTGTAATTGTAGGTTGCTATCCAATGCTGGAAGATTTGTCAGTAAAAAGTTTTCCATGTTCACGAAATAGAGAAATCTGATTAAATAAGGACATTTCATTAATTAAAAAAAAATACATATGCAAAGCATATATTATGCAAGTCTTTACAAATTCGCCCTTGAAATAAGGATGTTCAAAACAAATGTTGTTCAGTCTCCTTTAGCAGCACTGTACAGTGAAGTAATCTTTTATCCCAGTGCCAGCGACAAAAAAAATAATTGAAAAAAGTTAAATCAATTCCTACCTTTTTTGCCCCCAAAAATATTAGCAGTCAATACTGTCCTGAAAGAACTTTTATCATTAAATTCAGCAAATACTGGCACATGAATAAGCGCACTAGCGCAGTCACTTGCATAACATGTACATGTGTATCCTTGAATACAATGAGTGAATGAATGCCTTTATTGTAATTGTACAATGAAATTGAAGTGCTCTTCACAGTTCAAATAGTAAAAGAGCAAAGTAGTAAAATATATAAATATTTAACAGTGTTGGAGCCTACCCCAGCTAACTATGGACAGTAGACAGGGTACACCGTGAATTGGTTGCACAATGAGACTAACAACAATTCACGCACACACTCATAACAACGGACACTTTGATGTGTTTAATCAGCCTTTTTAGGATGTGGGAGGAAACTGGAGTACCTGGAGAAAACCCACACAGGCACTGGGAGAACATGCAAAAACTTCACACAGGAACGCTGAAACACACGATTGAACTTTTGATTTCAGAAAACTGGTAATATACAGTATGTACACATACACACAAACATGTCTTTATAGTACACATATGCGCGTATACATATTTTAGTCATTATATTCTATTCATATTTTTGTAGGTATCCTTTTTTTTCTCAAAGCGTTTTAGTATAACAATAATTGCAATGATTGGGTTTAAAATGACGAGAATTGTAGTGTTCACTTTTGATTGATCACCCATTCCAAATGGCGGGGGTATCAAATATGGTGAATTATTCCACTGCAGTGGCATGTACATGATGTACATTAATGCAAACACGGTGCGATGATCAATTTTTCCTGTTTAGCGGCAGACAAAGCTCCGAATTGAGGGTGTCATTTCAGATTTAATGTGTCTTCCATACCTTTACAACTTTCCATTTGTTATGTTTGGCCATCCCATTAGTTGCCATTTATTATCATTAGCGTGATAGAAGCATCTTCCTTGCCCAAGCCAAACATTTTCACATTAGACAGAGCTTCACTGGTGCGTCAGATTAATGTGGCTTTCACAAAAGCAGAAAAGGTAGGCGGAACGTCAACCTGGCCGACAAACTATCACATTATCTTGTCTGCTTATTTATTTGTTCATTCTCTTGACGGCAGTAGATAATCTTTTTTTTTTTTTCTCCTATCATATCATGTTTAGCGCTGCTTTGCTCCCGACTGACTTTTACAAAGTGTAATTGATGTACATTAGATAGGCCTTAAAAATCCCATGCCATCCAAGTGCTGTGTCAAAACCCAATGTGTACCAATGGAATAAGTAAATAAGAATGTATACTGTATAAGAGCACTTGTAAATATGTGATTAGTCTAAATAAAGAATCACATATTTCATTTTAACGTACCATGAGCGGACAGAACAAGAAAGGAATTCTAATGTTGGCAACTTATATGTTTTTTTTAATTTTTATTTTATTTTTTTTTAGCTAAAATAAGTTTCAAATGCAGTAATTAAATATGGTTTCAGCTTCAGAGCAGCCTAGTGATGCGCTTACAGTGACTATAACAAATGTTTGCAAAAAGTTGTCTGCTGTTAAGTGGTTTTTCTTGATATCCCGCTGTTATCGTATCATAAATAATGTAGATTAATGGCCAGAGTCAAATCCACTGAAGATAATCCTCATGGAATACATCACTGTCACAACTCACTGTTGAATTTTGCATTTACACTGGGAGCAGTTTTAATCACGGCAAGCTTCATATGTTAATTACAACTTGGGGGGGAAAGAATCTGAGTGAGAAATGGCGAATAATTAAAAATTTTGGAGAGTTCAGTAGGGGAGATGGACCCTCTGAATGTATTCATAAAGTACACAGAGAAAGTACAATATGTTTAAATAATCTACTTTTGTTTTTAATATATAGCAGTGCTGATTTTTCAATGTCCTCAAATAAGAACGCAGGGTGTTTGAAGAATAGAGCTGATCCACTGTTCCGCGGCCAGGACGAAAATCATATCACATATTTTAATATCGCAAAAACCTGGCATTTGAACAGGAGTGGTTACTTTTAAATTGTTTTATTGGGAATTATTTTGTGTTTTCTAATTAATATTACTGGTTCTATTCTTGTAACATGTTCTACTATATATACAATTTGCATACATCTGCATCATTTGCTAAAATGCAATACTGAGGTCACCAGACTGGATTGCTTTAATTCCTTTAAAGTTAATTCAAAAAAAGTTATGATCAGAATTGCTGACAAAGGGCAGCTTTGGCCAAGTCCAACCCTCACTGGAAACGAATCTGGCTTATTGTGGACCAACACTACCTTATATGGGCAGTTCGGTCCCTGTACGTCCAGTGTCAGTTTGCTGATGAAAAATGAAAATGCATTTTTAAATTAAATAAATTACACAAATTTGATGTTTGATGTTTTTTATTTACCGTATAATATTGTTACTTAATTCTTCTCATACTCTTACTTACCTACAGTTCCAACAATATGAATTTCTTCACGTCATCATTTTGAGAAAAATATCACCAAAAAAAAAGAGCCATTAATGTAATTTTCCTGTGTATGTTGAACTGTGCAATCAATGCAAGTATTATTTTTTTTGTTCTCTACCACCCCACTATTTTTTCTTGCAGGCGTCTAACTTTAATCAGATGTTCACATTCTTGCGTTTTTTCATGGAGGGACAGAAATAAACCTCTTCTGTCACAGTGCTTTGTGACTAAGTGAGGAATTCCTTCCAATAATTTCGATGTTGAGCCCAGTTCCGACAATATCTTTTGTCTTCCTGCTTTACGATCCTCCTCCATGAACGTGGGCAAGAGATGAAATTGGCCTCTTTAAGTCCCTGTAGCG
This sequence comes from Corythoichthys intestinalis, assembly GCF_030265065.1. Taxonomy (NCBI): domain Eukaryota; kingdom Metazoa; phylum Chordata; class Actinopteri; order Syngnathiformes; family Syngnathidae; genus Corythoichthys; species Corythoichthys intestinalis. The sequence continues at coordinate 37,235,111 of NC_080404.1, forward strand.
GAACATGCAAATGCAATGCAAGTGTAACTCCAGACTAGAAAGTCAAGGTTGTGAACATGTGAAAGCAAGTCTTTAAGCACTTTATTCCTTATCCTTGAGACTAATCTTCACTTATTCAATGCCACTCATTTTCAGAGTTGTAAAAGGCAGTACAGTGGATAAACTCAAGACACAATCAGTCTACTGGCCCTAGCCCAGATTATCAATATGTCGGATATATGCTGAAATAGCTTTCCAATTGGAAGGAGACTTCCTTTTTAAAAGTTTCAAATGAGGATTGATGTCTAGCCCTGCTGTTATTAATATATTGATAGCACTTGTCAGGAACATTACAAATAACATTGTTTTAATCCATATTGATACATTAGCGCAAGTAATTGATGGAAATCCAATGAAACTCCCTAATTTTCCTCCGTTAGAAGCCATTTATCCACCATCTGCTCTATTTAGAGCTCCCCTGGGGAGAGTCGTGATGGTTTGAAATCACTGCTGATGAGATTCCCCTGTACTTTGCCCTCGTTCAGGTTCTATTTGAGTCTTCTGGTTCTGAAAACACACCAGTTTTGCAGTTAAAAGTGAAAAATCACGTTTAAGTGCCATTGATAGATAAACCTCAAATTCATTTGAACACGAGGCGCCGGCAGCAAATGATGGAGATGAATGTCAGCCAATAAGTAAAAAAATAGGCCTCTTCCGATGAATAGCAAGTACTCTAACTGTTTTAATAGCTCCAAACCTCCCAGTGGATATGGCTGGGACTTGTACCGCAATGGCAGCCAAAGAGTCAGCCTTGTCTACAGGCTTTCACGAATTTACAGAGCAGCCTTAGGCCTTGTCCAGCCTGGCAGGCCAGCCTGACATTCGCCATATACAAGGTGCATGGCAAGTGAGTCTATTTAGGGCTGGATTTCAAAATCTTTGCTGGAGATGGGCCTAACAAGCACAGACTGAATCTGAAAGAACCAAGCACAGATGTGAGGTGAACTAAAAGTGTATTTTTGCGCACAGGACTTGTTTCTTAAAAGAGAACGAAAAGTCTTTTCGAAAGATTTTTGAAGTTAGGTCTACATTCCACTCTGTGTGCAAAGTTATGCAAAGTTTGGTGTCCTTTCACACTTTGAACGAGACTTTGCATTGTGCAAGCAATAGCAGTACGCTGAAAAATGTGAAAAAATCAAACTGATACAGCAGCGTCTTCGTCAGACAGCGATCCTCGTTTTTCGCGGTTAATGAGGACCAGAACCCACTGCAATAAGTGAAAAACCGCAAAGTAGTGCATAAAAAAAAAAAAAAAAAGTATTTTTGTGAAGTAGCGCAACCCCCCACATTTTTTTTTAATGTGGAGTGTGCGCTACCATACAAAAATATTTTTTTTGTGTGTGTTCAATGTATTTATTCAGATTTAGCATTGGAAAGAGATACATGTAAGACCTGTTTTTTCACTTTTTCCCAAAGTATAATTTTTTAAAAAATAAAAATTTTTGTATTTTAATAAATGTTTTTTTAAGGTGATAATTATGATGAGATAATAACGATAAGTTTTAAACATGGTCCCATCTGTACCACCAAATTATTTTAAAAAAAGAATAAAGCAGTAGAAAAATGCTTGGCTTTATTAAATGCTTAATTGAGTGAGTCTACTCAAATCCACTCAAGCTGCTCACTTACACACAATGAGTTCCCACAGCAACTGTCTAACAGGTTAAACGACTATTGGCGCATGCGGCGCTTTTGAAGGTTGTGACTGTCAAGATCAAACAAAAATCTATCATCATTAACTTTAATAAGCAACTCCAGTGATGTGCACCAACCTGACGAACAAAGAGCAGGGAGAGGGAGGGTGGGTGGGAGCGAGAGTGAGACTACGCGATCGGCTCGGGACAGCTAATCGGTATTTTTTTTTTTTTAATTGAAAAAAAAATCGCGATGGACTGAGGGAAGATTGAAGCATAAAGTAGCGAGGGGTCACTATATGGATTAAAAAAAAAAAACTTTCAAAACTCCCAGGAGTATAAAAATGATTCGGCATCTGCACCTTCATAACACATCACAAAGTCTCGCCTCGTGTGCTGTGATACGTCGGTCGAGATTGAATCAAAGAGGAAATCCAATTAAAATTCGACTAGAAAATAAATTACGTATGCAAAACCTTGTTTAAAAAAAATAAATTATGCACACCTTACAGCGTAATTTTTTTTTTCAAACACAATTATGATGCCAGATCTTGTTTAAATAGTAGTACACATTATGCCAGAGGTGGGCAAACTATTCCACAAAGGGCTGCAGTGGGTGCGTGTTTTTGTTGCAACCCATTAAGAGGACACCTTTTCACCAATCTGAAGTGCAATCAGTCGATTGCAGTCAGGTGCTTCTCATTTCTGCTGAAACCGCATTGGTTAAACTATCTGTGCTGGGTCAGTTGGAACAAAGACCAGGACCCACTGCGGCCCTCGAGGACCGGTTTGCCCACCCCTGCATTATGCTGTGTACCAACTGACAGCCTAGTTAGTGACTACACCGAAGCGCCATCTCTGCATCATGGGCTTAATACACATTACTTAAATTTTCAAACAACGCTGAGAATATCTTGCACCTGAGCGAAAATAGCAAACCAGCAGCCGTTGTATTTCATGTGTTCATTCAAAAAATCTGACATACAGTTGAACATGGTGCACCTTTGTGACGATTATACAAAAAGGGAAAATAAACAAACTGTTTGGACATGGAATGGTAAGTTGGCAAAAAATAACTGGACTAAATTACATCCTTTGCCTGTGATCTTGAAAAAAGATCTTGGATGAGGTCACATATGCCACGTCAAGTTTATTTACATTGCATTAAATCTTAAAAAGATCCCCAAGTATTCTAATATTCTATTATTTCGTTCATTTATGCATTCATCTTCCGAGCCGCTTATCTTCACAAGGGTCACGGGTGTTTTACAGCCTACTCCAGCTAACCATGGGCTGCAGGCAGGATCTACCTGGAATTGGTTGCCAGCCAATCACAGATATTCTTAAATTTAGAGAGAAATATCTATCATACAAAGCAATCTATTCGATCAATGATGAAGTCCCCTTATCTAACCTTCCATGACAAGGTAAAACAGCCCAAGGAAAGCAGCTTCTGCTACACTCTTAGCTATAAACTATAGCTATATATAAAGCTAAACATGGGCAAAGCCAACATTCTTTCACGCGTGATGTAAAAACACTTCCTTGGTATGGAATGAGTTGAGTAGCCATTAGCAAATATGGTGAAAACACGAACATTTAGTCAATGTCAAACGTCAATTTGACCTGAAACGTAAGGTTAAGCACATTGACGCCAATGGAAGACAGAAATAAAGTATAACATTAAGTGCTTTTTATGAACAAGACTACAACACAGCAACAATAGGAAGTTGCAGTTTTAGCCTCTATGTACATTGGAAAGTGTTTTGTAATAGATTTTTAATGTGCATTTGTCTATGCCCCACAGGCTTGGATCTTTGACATTTGGAATAATTGTAGCCGTTCACCAGGGGAGGCTTGTGAATAGAGCAGGGACAATTGGACTAAATGACTGTGTCAGCCTGTTTATTTGTGACACCATTGCCCGCGGCGCAGCCCAGAGACAGCTATTAGAGGCTGTGGTCATAGCCAGGGCCAAGTTAAGTTTGCACTTAATGCGACAACTTATCAGGCCAACGCTCTCCCACTGGGAAAATGAGAGTGCATCATGGGGGTAAAATCGTAGATATTAGAGTGTTGAACATCATAATCACAATTACTCAATGTGGCTGCTGTGTGAAAGGTCACATGTGTATTCAATTCTCCCCCATGACACGCACACATATGTTTGGCCATATTGTACAAAGCTGTCTAATCCATGTAGGCCCGAGGGGAGGTGTGGAGCAGAGGGCGTCGGGCTCCATAGCTAATGACGGGATGCTAATATCGTTGCCTGTGGCGAAACATGAAGCAACATGCATTTAACTCGTTCACTACCACTATCTGCGATAAATGTCTAATCTATTTTGTTTGGGAGTGCTGCCAGCCCCTCCCATTCAAAATGGATTGGTTGTCTTATCACCGTCAGTGGTTTCAGTTAAAGCTCTGGTTAGAAAAACTTCATTTTTGTAGTTTGTAACAAATAAATATAACATATTCATCATCTGATGTACTGAAGAGATGGATGTAGGCTTCAAAACAGAGCCCCATTCTAAAACACATGAACCTGTTTACAACCAAACTTTTGGACTGATTGGTGACATTTTATTGTACCATAATCATTTGGTCGCAATCATAACAAAACAAAAAAAAAAGGGAAGGAGGTTGTGGCTCAAAATCTGACCATACTTTTCACATTCCCAACCCCATTCTTCACAGTAGGGATGGTGTTCTTGGGATTGTACTCATGCTTCTTTTTCCTCCACACAAGACGAGTAAAGTTTGCACCAAATAGTTCTACTTTCTACTTTACTTTACTTTACTACTTGGTTTCATCTGACCACATGACTTTCTCCCGCCCACTGCATCATTCAGATAGTCCCCAGCAAACTTCAGACGGGCCTTCACGTGTACTGGTTTCAACAGGGGAACCCTCTGAGCAATGCATCATTTTAAATCATTGCACCGTAGTGTTCTACTGACAGTTGCCTTTGAAACTGTGCATCCAGCTCTCTTCAGGTCTTTGACCAGCTCCTGTCGTGTAGTTCTAGGCTGAGCCCTCACTTTTCTCATCATGAGTGATGATTGGCAGGATCTTCAAGGGGGCATGGGAGTTCGCTCAACCAGTCTACATGTGTTTTGTGGATTTGGAGAAAGCGTTCGACCATGCGCCTAAGGGAGTCCTGTGGAGGGTGCTCCGGGAGCACGGGGTACCGAGCCCCTTGGTAAGGGCTGTTCGGTCCCTGTACAACCGGTGTCAGAGTCTGGTCAGCAGTGCCGGCAGTAAGTTGAATTCGTTCCCGGTGAGGATTGGACTCCGCCAAGGCTGCCCTTTGTCACCGATTCTGTTCATAATTTTTATGGACAGAATTTCTAGGCGCAGTCGAAGCGTTGAGGGTGTCCAGTTTGGTGACCTCAGCATTGCATCTCTGCTTTTTCCAGATGATGTGGTGCTGTTGGCTTCATCAAGCCATGACCTCCGACTCTCACTGGGGCGGTTCGCAGCCGAGTGTGAAGCGGTTGGGATGAAGATCAGCACCTCCAAATCCGAGACCATGGTCCTCAGCCGGAAAAGGGTGGCATGCCTTCGCCGGGTCGCAGATGAGATCCTGCCCAAAGTGGAGGAGTTCAAGTATCTTGGGGTCTTGTTCACGAGTGAGGGTAGGAGGGAGCGGGAGATTGATAGGCGGATCGGTGCAGCGTCTGCAGTGATGCGGACTCTGCACCGGTCCGTTGTGGTGAAGAAGGAGCTGAGCCAAAAGGCGACGCTCTCAATTTACCAGTCGATCTACGTTCCTACCCTCACCTATGGTCACGAGCTGTGGGTCGTGACCGAAAGAACAAGATCCCGGATACTCCGTAGGGTGTCCGGGCTCTCCCTTAGAGATAGGGTGAGAAGCCCGGTCATCCGGGAAATGCTTGGTGTTGAGCCGCTACTCCTCCGCGTAGAGAGAAGCCAGTTGAGGTGGCTTGGGCATCTGGTTCGGATGCCTCCTGGATGCCTCCCTGGAAAGGTGTTGGAGAGGCATGTCCCACCAACGGGAGGCCCCGGGGATGACCCAGGACACGCTGGAGAGACTATGTCACTCGGCTGGCCTGGGAACGCCTTGGAATCCCGCCGGAGGAGCTGGCTGAAGTGGCTAGGGAGAGAGGGAAGTCTGGGCTTCCCTGCTAAAGCTGCTGCCCCCGTGACCCGACCCAGGACTAAGCGGAAAATAATGGATGGATGGATGGATGGATGGATGGAGTGATGACCCACGATGAGAGATTTTACATGGAGCCCCAGTCCGAGGTAGATTATTACGTTGGGTTGGGCATCATTTGAAATTGTACGAGTCCAGTTCCGATTCCGGTTCCGTGTTTCAATACTGGTTGTGAACGATTCTTGATTCCGATTCTTTTAAGAGGCAGGGTAAAAACAAAATTTAAAAAAAAGGGCAGGGTAAAAAAATCTATTGTTTAAAAACGTATTAGTTTATATTAATGTCTTCTCGTTTTTTTTTAATTATATGAATTTAAAATTATTATTATTATTTATTATTAATACAATTAATATGACATTTATAAATTATATGAACTTCTCACAGGGTTATTTTTAACCTGTATATAAATATCAGTCTTTGAACTCAAATTCTTTCCACAGGAGTGCACTTTAACAACGATGTTTATTTTTCAAAAGCTCCCGGAGAAAACATTCACTTATATTCTTTTGCCATACATGTACCTTAGCTGGGAGCTACAACGAAACATTAGTATAAATTTTTCTAGTGATTATAATTTGATGTAGACCAGGCAAAATAATAAGGTTACCTTATATTTAAAACCGATTTTTTTGTGTTTACTGACACATGCAATGTTTATGTTGTGACAATACCAGTTAAGCCAGTGAGTGGCGCTGCAGGGGTGTGTAAGTATAATGCAGAGAAGAAGAGACGAGAGCGTCTGGCTTATATACATTGTGATGTGATGCTATGTTTTCACTGCTACGAGTTCATTAAAAAGTAATCGAATGCTTTATATGGCTGCTTCTTTCTAAATAAGCAACACAACAGGTTCCAAAACAAAAATACTTTTAATACTGTTGATTTTAATGGAAGCGTCAACTGTCTTAAGATGGCAGCTGTTTACTATGGGGCGCCGTTTGTAAAGCAGCACATGCTCAAAATTACGACAACATTTTCTCACATTTAGCGCCACACAGTGTTTAAAATGTTGTGAAATTTTTTTGAGTCAGTCTTTTTTTTTGTGTGCAAATTTACAACATTATTTAGCAACTTAAATATGTATTTTTAGATAAGAAGTTTTGGACCTGATTGTTTAAATCCAGAACTAAATATATAATTTAAATCCTAGACTTATATCCAATGTCCTAAATGTTAAATCAGGAAACGGTCGGAACGAAATATTTAGCTGAATATGCAAATTCACATGAGTGGAGACCGGAAGTAACAAAATTAAAGCTGGTAGAGCAGCTCAGACTGTCTGTTTACGTTGCTTGAAAATGAATAAAACCTACTCAACAGTGGCAGTCTGCGCTTGGACATGAGTCATTGTGATAATAACAATACATGAGTAAAATACATATTTAGGAGAAACTATTTAAAGAGTATTTTGTATGCTCCAGCGTTTATTTTGTTACTTCTGGTCTCCAGTCATGTGAATTTGCATATTAAGCTAAATATTTATTTCCAACCGTTTCCAGATTTAGCATTTAGGATATAGGATATAAATTCAAGATTTAAATTAAATATTAAGTTCTAGAGTTAAACAATCAGGTCGAAAAGTTGCTAAATAATGTTGTAAATGTGCAAAAAAAAAAGTGACTCTAAAAATTTCACACCACGTTTTAAACACTGTGGCGCTAAATGTGACAAAATATTGTTGTAATTTTGAGCATGTGCTGCTTTACAAACGGCGCCCCATAGTTTACTACCGCCAGCGAGTCTGTCATATAGCATCTATTTCTCTTGTTATGTTCTAATGCCGCCAAGTCTGTCATTCTGCATCTAGTTCTATATACATGATATCGACGATAGCCCGACGTTATAATATGACTTAGTCTCGTACTATTTTCCATTCATCCATCATCTACTGCTTAATCCAGGGTCGGATCGCGGGAACAGCAGAAGACAGATGTAATGTATTGTTTTACTTACCTGGTTCTGACGGCACAGCATGTCAAATGTAGCACTCGGCTAGCTTTGCACTTGCCACCTAGGCTATATTCCATGAAGCTGGTTGTGCATAATTGGTAGTGGAGCCACCTTTGCATAATATAGTTGTGTTGCAAATGTTGCACTGAGCTGACTGGTCATTTTTGTAAATAATAATAATACATTTTTGTAAAGCCAAAATTTTGAGCGCAGCCGCATCGTGTCCATGGTTGTAATCAAGTTGCAATGCACCAACTCACGCTTCTTGTGGCTTCTTCTTCGTGGTTTTCGGCAGCATTTTTTTCTGCTCGGCGGGCAGGGCATCGAAACATGGAATCGAAATTTTAAAATTCGAACGGTTCCGGGAGAACTGGAGTGTTAGAACTGGGTCCAATCGATGCTCGATGCCCAACCCTAATTATTAGTCATGTTTTGCCTTTTTCATTTTCCAACAATTGCTGCAACTGTTGGTTTATTCTCACCAAGATGCTTTCCAATTGTCCCATAGCCTTTTCCAGATTTGTGGAGCTCAACAATTCTTTCCCTGGTATCTTTCGAAAGCTCTCTGGTCTTGCCCATGGTAGCAGTTGGATTATGACTGAGTGTGGAGTGCACAGGTGACAATAAAGAGCTCAAACGGGTGGTGGATGGGTGGTTTTAATGTAGATTGACAACTCTATGAGTGTCATAATCATTAATGATTTTCAGGGGTGCAAATACTCACGAACACCAGTAAATCAGAAATAAATTTTTGAAAAATCATAGAATGTGAGTTCCAGATTTTTCTTTAGATTATGTCTCTATAAATGGAAATTTATCTATGATTGAAATTTCATACCTCTACCTATTTTCTAATTGCAAAGTCACAAGGGGCGCAAATACTACTGCTCCTCATAGGACCAAGGGGAGGCATAGAGCCTAGGGCGTCGCGCTCCATAGCTAATGATGGGACACTAATACAGTGGTCCCTCTAGTTACGAACATCTCCACAGAGTTTTCGGCTTACGACACGCTTCAACGGGAAAAGATTGCCTCTTGTTACATAAGAAATTTCAGGATACAAGAGGGCAAAAATACAGAACAGTATTGTAAAAGATACGTATGCACTTCCTGCTTTCTGCTTCTAAATGTCACACCATAAGATCTGCTGCCCTATTGGTCATAATTTTTCCCATCATGCTTCAGGAACGTGATTATGCTCTGTTTCTTTCAATTTGTCTGTTTATGTTTCAATTTGGGCGTCATAGTATGATGACATGGCACAGGCGCAACAGTGTTGTTGTTCGCATAGCAGGTTCGATGTCTTCACCAAAAGGGCACAACTCTCCTCGCGTTTCTGTGTCACAAAGAGTAAGATAGGCGATGGGCACCGTCTTGAAAGAGAGGTAAGATTGTATATTTTTCTATTTTCCTTTGCAAAATGTTATATTACGTACTTAATTACAGGTATTAACAGTTTGGTTAGGTATGTGGAATGATTCAATGGGGGTTGTTTTATTCCGGTTTTACCCGATTATAAAATATAATGTGGCGTTTCAATAGTACTTGGAACGGATTAGGGCATTTTCATGGAAAATGCGTCTCTACTTAAAGAGTAATACAACACATGGGGAAATGCTAAGATTCCATCATTTATCCATAAACGCATGCCTTTTGGATTCATATCATGCCACTTTGTGTAATTACACACATCGCAACACCAAGATATTGATAGAAATTTGGATCGATTGTCAAGCTAAAACGACTGGCGCCCGAGATCCCCGAAACTAGCATATTGTGTGTGTGACGTCACAACTAGTAAACACCCGGCTCAGTGCTTGGGTCCTGACAAAGTACTGAATGGCGGTGATGATGGCGGACAATTTTGTTTCTAGTTGCAGCGACGAATCCGACGTAACGAACGTTCTTCTAATAGTGACGAGGAGAGTTATGAATCTTTCTTTGGTGTTTTGGGTTATCAATTTGAGCCCAAACGAAAGCCAATGCAGCCTAATGAAACGATCATTGAGGGAGCAATCACACTGATGAAACACCGGCAACAGATCGTGTGGGAAACACCGAATGGTTTGTTTTGCATTTCTTTTTGTGAAGCTGATACACCGTGACCGCAAAATGAAGTAATATATAGAATAATTATCATTTATTGTGCTAAAAGGGGGACCGGAGGGTGTGTTCCAATTATAGAGGGATCACACTCCTCAGCCTCCCCGGTAAAGTCTATTCAGGGGTGCTGGAGAGGAGGGTCCGTCGGGAAGTCGAATCTCGGATTCAGGAGGAGCAGTGTGGTTTTCGTCCCGGCCGTGGAACAGTGGACCAGCTCTACACCCTCGGCAGGGTCCTCGAGGGTGCATGGGAGTTCGCCCAACCAGTCCACATGTGTTTTGTGGATTTGGAGAAGGCGTTCGACCGTGTGCCTAGGGGAGTCCTGTGGAGGGTGCTCCGGGAGTACGGGGTACCGAGCCCCTTGTTAAGGGCTGTCCGGTCCCTGTACGACCGATATATTTTTTATTATAAAAGAGTACTCACTCTGGCCATTTCGAGCTTGGCTGCTACCCTCCTTTGCTTTGCCTGGGGTGGTGGGTTGGTCTCATTAGTGCCAGTCATCGTCCTCTTACTTGATATCTCGGGACATTTAGGTGGCTGCGCATGTATGGTGGGCACCGCATCTGCTTTCAGCAGCAATTTCTTAGCAAAACCTGATTTCATTTGTCCATAGTTCGAATAGCTTTCAGGTGTAAAATGTGCACCACACAAAACCGTGCCGGAGGCTGGGTCTGCAAAATTAGCCCTCTTTGCACGGACGAACTTTACTCATTGTCTGCGTAGTCCAGCTCTTTTTATTGCGTTCGGGAACTCATGGGTACTACATTGGGACAAATGGCTATTTGTACACCACATAGCACGACAGGTTTGAACCATTTTAGCGATTTTATGATAAAACACGAACGCAACTCTCTCGTCGATAAAAAACGATGGCACCTGCCTCGACCTTTTGTTTCCTGGCTGTGACTTCACAGCCCCATTCGGCTGTTTCCGGGCTACATTCGGAAATGTTCGTAATTTTCTATATATTTTCGATAATTGCTCATGAATGTGATTTATTTTTTTGTTAGCTTTATTAATATTTGTTATCTTGCCACATAACGGTTCTATTGATATCTCACAACCCCTTAGTATTATAATTCTCTTTAAAGAATTTTCAGGTTAAGAGACCACTTCCAGAACCAATGAATTTCACAAATTGAGGGACCAGTGTATATGAAGCAACATGTATTTAACTCATTCGCTACCACCAGTCAGCCCATGAGGGAATCTAATTTTGAATTTCTTTGTAAACTTTAGCCTATGCAAATATGGCTCGCTTTTCAGTTGACTGTGCTATCAGATCCTCAAAAGGTTTACCAAGTTATGCTTGGAAAGAACACAAAGTTATGCTTGTTGAGTTTGCAGAAGTGTTACTGTAGATTGCAAAATGTTTCAAACCTAGGTGTTACGTATTTGTTCTGACAATCAGACAAACAAACGATTGCGCAAAACCGTTTGTATTGTTTGTAACTGTTTGTAAACTGTAGGTATTTGTTGACTTACGTACACAAGCCATCAACTGAAAAAAACTGTTCTGATGAACGATGACACGGGCAGAAAACACGGCACAATACCATGGCACCGCCCGTAACAGGGAGGAGAAAATAAGCTAGTTAACGCTATAAGTGATGCCACCAAGTGTTTGTTGTGTTCCTTTTTCCAGTCCATGTAAAAGATCATCAGCAACTGGTTCTCCTGGTCCACACGTGAGGACATTAAATATATAAATAAATTAATTCGTTTTTTTACATCACGCAGATAGAAAAAGAAAAAATATCGAATCAAAAAAGTCCGTAAATTAAGTCACTTAAAGCAATATATCTCTGATGGACGTTTTTTTTTTTTTTTTTTTTTAACTTCAGTTCAAATATTCTCCTTTAAAGATTGAAAACAGAAGCATAATTCTTAAAAAAACAATTTCTCAATTAATCTTCTTTTTGTCGTTATTTTGTGCTTTGACATGGGACTCTTTCACACTTGGCTGCCGTTAGAGTAAAAAGGCCTTAAGAAGGCTGACAGTGAAAAAACTAATTTTCATTAAGATAGATAGATAGATAGATAGATAGATAGATAGATAGATAGATAGATAGATAGATAGATAGATAGATAGATAGATAGATAGATAGATAGATAGATAGATAGATAGATAGATAGATAGATAGATAGATAGATAGATAGATAGATAGATAGATAGATACATTCATTTAAATATTCATTAAAATATTAATAAAACTGATGTCTTGAAACATGAACAAAAAATATTAGCAATGACTGTCAACGACAGTCAAAAGAAATAGAAAAAATGAATGATTTTTTTTTTTTTTTTTTAATATTTGAACACAAAAATGTATTCACTGCCAGCCCTCCCAATTTAATCATCATTAATGGAAGTAACTACATTTTGAGAACTAAAATTCAACCTATGTATCTTTTTTTACTGATCAAAAACTAGCAATTATGATTATATTACAAAAGCAACACAGGAGAGCCAAAAAAAACAAAACAAAAAAAGCATCGGATTTTGCTGCCACGGCAGACCCTTCTCGTGTCTTCCACCAACAGATGCTGAGGCAGATGGCGAAGAATTAAGTGAAGATGGGCGAAGAAGAAATGAGAAAGCCTAAAACGGGCCCATGGAGAACAGACATTAAAATATTTTCTGTTTGTGTGTGTGCCTCGTTTTGCCAGCATGCGTGTGTGTGCGGGGTCCAAGGGAAAGGCTGTTAAACAGTATCTCAGCTGGGAGGACTAAAGAGGATGGGTGGAGGATTCTCAGTCAGAGATGGAGCTCACGATAATACTCACAGGCGTGAAATTACAATGCTGATATTTGTTGCACCCCGGGGTGTAGTGTAGGCTCAAAGGGCCTGCACATTACCTGACGCGTGCCGCCCTGACCCTCACTCTCACATATACTGTATGTACTTATGTTTATTGGGGACTCAGTTTGGTTTTATAAATGTTCATTACACTTAAATGATAGTAAAAGTCTGACATGGTTTGTCTTTATACATACACTGCTGGACAAAGTATTGGCACTCCTGCAATTCTGTTAGATAATGCTCAATTTCTCCCAGGAAATCATTGTGATAACAAATGCTGTGGTAGTAATATCTTCATTTATTTTGCTTGCAATGAAAAAACACAAAAGAGAATGGGAAAAAAATACCATAAATCATTATCATTTTACACAAAACTCCAAAAATGGGCCGAACAAAAGTATGGCACCTTTTGAAAAATCATTTGACGCTTCTCTAATGTGGCACATTACAGGTGGTGGCTGTAACTAAATCTCACTTGCAGCCAGTTCGAATGGATTAAAGTTGACTCAACCTCTGTCCTGTGTCCTTGTGTGTACCACATTGAGCATGAAGAAAGGAAAGAAGACCAAAGAACTGTCTGAGGACTTGAGAAGCAACATTGTGAGGAAGCATGAGCAATCTAAAGGCTACAAGTCCATTTCCAAAGACCTAAAAGTTCCTGTGTTTACCGTGCTCAGTGTCATCAATAAGTGTAAAGCCTATGTGGATAACCTCCCTAAATGTGGATGGAAAAGAAAAAATGACGAGACATTTCAACGAAATATTGTGCAGATGGTGGATAAAGAACCTCGACTAACATCCAAACAAGTTCAAGCTGTCCTGCAGTCCGAGGGTACAGCAGTGTCAACCTGTACTATCCGTCAGCGTCTAAATGAAAAGGGACTCTATGGTAGGATACCCAGGAAGACCCCACTTCTGACCCAGAGACATAAAAAAGCAAGGCTGGAGTCTGCCAAAACTTACCTGAGAAAGCCAAAAATGTTTTGGAAGAATGTTCTCTGGTCAGATGAGGCAAAAGTAGAGCTTTGTGGGAAAAGGCATCAACATATAATTTACAGGGAAAAAAACGAGGCCTTCAAAAAAAAAAAAAGAACACGGTCCCCACAGTCAAACATGGTGGAGGTTCCCTGATGATTCGGGGTTGCTTTGCTGCCTCTGGCACTGGACTGCTTGACCGTGTGCATGGCATTATCAAGTCTGAAGACGACCAACAAATTTTGCTGCATAATGTAGGGCCCAGTGCGAGAAAGCTGGGTCTCCCTCAAAGGTTATGGCTCTTCCAGCAGGACAATGACCCAAAATACACTTCAAAAAGAACTAGAAAATGGTTTGAGAGAAAGCACTGGAGACTTCTAATGTGTCCAGCAATTAGTCCCGACCTGAATTCCGTAGAACACCTGTGGAGAGATCTGAAAATGGCAGCTTGGAGAAGGCACCCTTCAAATCTCAGAGACCTGGAGCAGTTAGCCAAAGAAGAATGGTCTATAATTCCAGCAGAGCATTGTAAGAAACTCTTTGATGGATACCGGAAGTGATTGTTTGCAGATATTTTGTTTAAAGGTTGTGCTACCAAGTATAAGGCTGAGGGTGCCAATACTTTTATCCGGCCCATTTTTGGATTTTTGCGTAAAATGATAATGATTTTTTTTTTTTTTTTTCATTCTCTTTTGTGTTTTTTCATTGCAAACAAAATAAATGAAGAGATTACTACCAAAGCATTTGTGATGGCAATCATTTTTGGGGAGAAATCGAGCATTATCTGACGGAATTGCAGGGGTGCCAATACTATTGGCTAACAGTGTAGTTATGATCTGTTTGTACAATTAACTGCTTAACTCATTCACTGACATTGATGCCACCGAATATACTTGAACTGGAAGAAACTCCTAGTATGTCGATCCCTTAAAAAGACAAACGTATTTTGTGTCTTTCTCTTGAACTACATTGTAGTATCTGTGATGTTAAATGTATGTGTACCGGCAGTGATCGGATTAGGCATCGAATCCATTCGATATGGAACATTTTCAAATTAAAAAATGAATCAAGTGGCAAAAAAAAATCCTTTCTTAAAATACTTCCAACTAAAACGTCTAGATTGACCTGTGAGTGACATGGAACTCATTCACAAGCTTTTACGGCGATAACTTCCCCGTCATTGCTTGTGAATGACTTCCACTCACCAGGCCACACACATTATAACCCTTTATTGCCGAATGTATCACATTTGATACACCTAAAATTTCACGATTTTGAGACTAATTCAGAATTTTGACATTTCCTTTTGAAAAAAGAATGATGAATGCAAGTCAACACATGCATTTGTAGGTTCTATGAGGAAAAAAAAAACTGGATTTAGCAAGAGTTATAGATATTACAGCGCTTATTACACATATTCATTTTGACTTTTCTTTTTACAAATTTGAAAAAAAGGTTTCATTAGGATCTTATTTTTCAAATTTTGGGGTTCTCTGGTATTTTCTTCATGTTGCAGGTATTTAAGGGTTAAAAAATACTACAGTGCAGAACATGACTGACAACTGCTAGCCCTCCTCGTCCAAATGGCTTTGGCATGTCTTGCTCTCAATGGCACTGAAACATACAGCACAATCTACTTCTGAAGCGAAGGTGGCAAAAAAGACCCACTTAAAACAGTGGCCTCTGTCATTCATTTTCCAAATATTCAGAAGGCACAAAAAACTGCACCAATATATTCTCTATATATAAACACATGATTTTGTGTTTTATGACTGCATATAACAATGTCATAATGAATTTGTTGCTCATTGAGATGACACAACTCCTCTTAGCTCATCGGTATTTCACTAATATTTGTCGTTCTTTACAGATGATGATTAATATGCACTCAAAAAAATGGGGAGTTGAACTGACATAAAAAAATTATGGAAAGAATTTGCACCTGATAATATTGCTTTCCTTCAGCCTTTAGCAATTGTGTCCTTTTAATATAAAGCACACATGTCTAGCCAATATTAGGCACTTATGTTGTGCGAACATAAAGCACTCTTGTTGAGCCAACATAAGGCACTCATGTTCACCCCAAAATACATGTTGAACCGACATTAAAGAAATATATAATTTGCTCCTGATTAATTTGCTTTCCTTCAGTATTTTGTGTTCTTTTAACATAAAGCACACATGTTGAGCCAACATAAGGCACAACTAGGGCTGTCAAATTTATCGCATTAACGGGCGGTAATTAATTTTTTTAATTAATCACGTTAAAATATTTAACGGATGCACGGAACGACCCACTCATGCATTGCCACAAACAGACTACAATGGCGACGTTCTACGTATATACAGAGCTAAGAGGCAGTGACAGGTGAGTGGAGTGGATACAAACATTCACTTGGACCGTGCTTTTGATTGCGTAAAGCTTTGACATCTCTTCCACAACAATTATAACTATTGAGGCGAGCAACGTGGGGAAGAATGACAGGAGTTGATCTTTTTCTTAACACCCTGCATTGTACACAACACACAGAATATATATTATTTGCAGCCGCCACACACAGTCATGGTTACCCACTTCCCATCATGCATTTGGGCAGTTTTGTCACTACATTATCATTTACTGAAAGCTCAACACATACACTAGATGGCAATATTTAGTCACAATATACAAACTCACATTTATCCTTTAAGAATCTATCCGTGGATCCCTTTCACAGAAAGAATGTTAATAATGTTAATGCAATCTTGTGGATTTATTGTTATAATAAACAAATACAGTACCTATGTACAGTATGTTGAATGTATATATCCGTCTTGTCTTATCTTTCCATTCCAACAATAATTTACGGAAAAATATGGCATATTTTAGAGATGGTTTGAATTGCGATTAATTACGATGAATTAATTTCTAAGCTGTGATTAACTCGATTAAAAATTTTAATCGTTTGACAGCCCTAATTTTAACGTAAATGACCGTCAGTGGCATCAATTTATATATGCCTCAATGGAATCCAGTACATTGGCATCAATAGTAGCGACATTCATCATAGTCAATGGCATGGACGTACATAACTGTCAGTAGTATTGACTTACTTAGGCGCCACTTCAATGTCAATGGGCTGTAATGGTAAGTGGTCAAAAATCACAACCACCTATGTTTTCCTGTCATTGAAAATGAAGGGAAAATGTTTGCCATTAAAAATGAATGGAATTCCAGTCATTTTGATATTTAAACGGTGCCGGTCGGTCAAACGGTTTGGAGTCTCCACTGTGCCGAAAAAATGTGGATAATAAGATTATAAAAGAAAGAAATAAAAATAAAGTTGAGGAATTTTACTAGCTGGGCCTTTGCCTTTCAAAGTCCCATCTAATTAAAAATCTCTTTTCACATACAAAATAATAATTCAATGGTGACGGTACTAATGAGGTGTCTTACTTTTTCAGGGAGCTGGCAATCCTACTTTTAAATCTCGCGAGAAATCACGAGACTATTGCAATTAGTTGGAAAGACACATTAACATTATGTTGCATCAACAATATCTAATCAAACTCCTCATTCACTGTTCATGTTATGTAGAGACTGCATGATTCAATCATGCTCACCTTGGAAACATGATGGTTTCTTGCTGAAAATGCACACTGTCTTTTAGTAAACTTTAAAACCTGCCTGATTCATTTTTTTGAGTGTGACTGAAAACTTCTGTTGTCTGTCTACACGTGTTGCTGCACGCACTGTTTCTGATCTGTCTGGTACTTTAAGTTTTATAGCACATCAACATAGATGCTAAAAAGGTTTAACATTTATCTATTTTCAAGTAAATGAAGATATTGGCTGCCATATAATAGATGTCCAATCCATTTTGACTGGGAGGGTTGCAGTGATCATTGCTGCCAGCCCATGATCAATGGTAATTAATTAGTTAAGTAATTGCATGTTTAAGTTGAATCTTTGCCACCAAATGGCACTAAACAGAAGCAAAAATAATAATAATAAAACTTTAATAAACCAATTTATAGTGCATAGCTTGGATACTGTACTTACAAATAAATAATAGGGGGAAAAAAGTACATTGAATGAAAGTGTGTTTTCTGTATCTTTCATTTAGAGTTAAGCAGAAAAGTGACCCCGGCTCTTATTGGCAATGTGCCAAGCCGTGACAAGATGTGACACCACATTTTGTTGGGCGCACTCCGGCAGCGCTGGCGCAAGAAGAAGCTCATTTTCATGTCCGTCATCTCCTGCTCCTGCCGTTGCCTCACTGAAGGGCCCACTCAGCCTGCCGCTATTACTGCAGCAAAAGTGAAAAGTAGATGTGTTGGCAGGCCAAAAGTGATAATGGCAGGGAAGAGATGATGGAGGTGGGGGGGACAGCGGCTGATCCCAATTGCCCTGCTTTCAGCTGCTGCTCCCCCGGCGCTAAAGGGTCCACTGACAGATGGGACGGAGCACCGTGCGACAGAGTGGTGACTTGGCACCAGAAAAAAGTTAGACAAATAGTCACAGCTTCTCTGTATGGGATTCATTCTTCCAAGAGGATAAAGAAAACATGCCTGTTAGTATTGTTATTTTGTCTTTCTAAATGTTTGTTTTGAAATAGCTGTTGATTTCCTTTTTATTTAAAACCCTAAAAAAATTAATTTGTGTGTTTTGTACATTGTCCGTGCATGTTTACCGCCACTTTTGAAAGAAAAAAATGGCGAGAAAAAAAAATTACTTATATTTTTTTTCTGGAAAAAAATTGCATACATGAAACTATTGAATAAAGGAACAATGATACCTTGAAACACAACTACCGTAATTTTCGGACCACAGGCCGCTACTTTTTTCCTTCATTTTGAATCCTGCGTTTTATAGTCCATTGCGGTTTATTTGTTAATTTACTTGGGTTAATAGGTAACACTTTATTTGACAGCGGCATCATAAGACTGTCATAAGGACGTCATAATTTGACACGAGACCATCATTCGCATTACTGAATGACGAATGTAATTAAGTGTCATCCGGCAAAATATGTCACTTACTTCATTTATGTCCAGCTCGGATCTTTTACATCCATTCAAAGTGAGATAATTTACCGGATAACACAAACTGACATCTGTTATAAGCATTCATTAATGCTCATGATAGCATCATGTCATAATTATGATTGTCTATTGACAGTCTTATCGCGCCACTGTCAAATAAAGTGTTACCAGATATCATAACTACCAGCTAATGAAATAAATGGAACAGTAACTGAAGAAATAATTAGCACAGAACAGGAATTTTGATTGTTATTTACATCTGTAGCCCTGCAATGCATGCTAGGTGGCATGTTGGACAAATATTGTTGACAGCAGGTGCCAGCATAGGTTGACTGTCTCCCCCAAGGGAGCAGTGATGGCCAAATGAAGCTTCTTGAAGCCATGAAGCTTTGCAGCCAATTGTTTCAAAGCTTCATGGTGGTTTATTTGGCGTTATTACAGTCATATGATGCCGCTGTCAAATAAAGTGTCACCGGTCAATATCTTTTGGTGTAAATATACAGTGATGACAGCTGCAGTCTATAGTCCAGTGTGTTTTATCTATGAACAAATGCCATTTTCGTGTCAATATTTTTTTTTTTTTAAACAGCAAAACACTAACTGGAGGTGAGCGTACGCGAGAGCAGAATTAAAGACGCCACGATTTTAACGAGATACGAGTATTATCGCGTACTTACCTTGTTTCGATCCAAAAACTCCATGTAGCATGTATCATTGAGTCTCAAGACACAGAGGTGAATGGCCACAGCTGGATTTTTGGGGGATTTTATGGGTGAAACATGGTAATATAACAAGGGTCGCGATGGAGAAATCGCAGACGTCAAGAAGTAATCGAGATTTTCATTTTCATATATTTACCCTTTTAAACGTTTTTTTTTCTTTGTTTGGATCAATAATTTATCATCTTAAATATTGGGGAAAATGCGACAGTAACGAAAAAATGAGAAAGAATAATTTTTTGAAGTCGTTTTTTTTTTTTTTTAAACGAAATATTAGACATCAATTATTAATTCTAAGCTAAAAATGACAGACATTTTGAATAATAGATTTAATTACTTACCTTCTTTTTATGGCTGGGTTGAAACAAAAGCGGTCGCACGACGTCTGCAAACGGGGGTTTCCAGGGTAAAACGGACAAATTAAAAATAGTTCCAGGACTTAATGCGCCATGAATCTGCTATGACAGCATATAGACATATTTTTCTATCAGACACAACATTTCTTTTGGCTTAAAATACAGCAGTTTATTTTATAGAGGGGTGCAAGAGTAGAAACTGCTTTTTAAGCTTTGTCTGTGTTTTCCGTATATATTAGTGCTGTCAAGCGATTAAAATATTTGATCGCGATTAATCGCACAAATGTCATAGTTAACTCACGATTAATCGCACATTGATCACAACTTTTTATCTATTATAAATGTCCCTTGAATTATTTTAATACTCTTATCAACATGGAAAAGTGGATAGGCTTACTTTGTGCATTTATTTTTTTTAATTGAAAACAATATGTAGTGTTATATTTCGCAGTACCATTCTCACTTTGAGCAGTCATTCACATTTCAAGCAATATCTCACACAAGTTCAGATACGTACCTCCAATATTATAAAGAAGCTCTTCAGTGTTGTTAGTCACAGAGCTCACTCACTCACTCACTCACTCACTCACTCACTCACTCACTCACTCACTCACTCACTCACTCACTCACTCACTCACTCACTCACTCACTCACTCACTCACTCACTCACTCAAGCACTCACTCACAGATAGACCACACTGGTATGAGTAGTTACAGTAGTATATAGGGAGAGAGGAGGGATATGTCTCTGTGTGTCTGTCTCTCTCTCTCTCTCTCTCTCTCTCTCTCGCTCTCTCTCTCACACACACCCACACACACATTAACATTACTGTTCTGAAACATATCTAATTTGATTTATTAAATTAACAGATAGGCACATGACATGGACAAACTATGAGTTACCTGCACTGCTCCAACGCAGCTTTGAGCTTCCTCATTTTCTCTAGCTCAGTAGCTGTTGGCATGGCGACATTGGTTGGGTGGAGGGCCAGCGCATCTCTCAGATGTCCCGTATTCCGCTGGACGTGCTTGATCATTTCAAGGGTACTATTCCATTTAGTTGACACATCCTGTGTGAGCGACTCTTTCTTCTGATGGTGTGCGATCTGTTGCTGCTCTAGCTCCACGGCATTTGCTGGGGTGTGTTTGAAATGTCCAACTTTTCGGCATTTTGCCACTGTGCTGTCAAACGGGCTGTTGTGTAAATAAACCGTGACTGCTCGGTGCACACTGTGTGCGATGTACGGCAAGTCTTCAAAAGGAAGCTGTCTGGCCACAGCAATCAAGTTGCCTGCACTATCAGTGGTCAGTGGGACCACTTTGTGTTCAATGTTCCACTCTTTGGCTACTTGCATGAAATGTGCTGCAACAATGTCGCTGAAGTGCCTCTCTTCGGTCTTCATAACAGTCAAAGCATGCGACTGAAGTTCCCACAGTGGGTCGAAATAATGTGCTGTGACCCCGTGGTAGTTATCATTACTGAGGGACGTCCAGTAATCTCCAGTGAGCGCGACTGTGTTTGTCTGCTCCAACGCGTGCTGTACCTTGGACTTCTCCATGAACTTTCCGTTCAGAATTGTTTTCGTTTCCATTTCGTTTCACTCAAACAGCCTACTCTTTCACAGCGAGTGAGCAGGCAAGATCAAGCACATGCGCGGGGCGTGCCTATTGTTTTGTTTCCGGGTTACAACTTTTTTTCTCACGTTGCAACCAGTGGCCACAGTTAATAAAAACTACAAGTCCACTTGGTCACAATGAACGTTAATCTCGCGATAAAAAAAAAAATGACGTTGTTAAAATTGATTTTCGTTAACGCGTTAATAACGCGCTATTTTTGACAGCAATAATATATATATATAGAAAGTATATAAAATATAACGTTTAATTGACTTTTATCTGTCATTCATTGCGATTTTAACTCAAATGGATTGGACATCTATTGCAGACAATGATAAAACATAATCATTTACTACCAGCTCTCCCAGTAAAAGGGAGGATTAAGGATTGGATGTCAGTAGCAACCAATGAGTTAAACAGTTATATATTGACATTTGCATGGAGTCCCCAATCTCCAATCCAAAACTATCTTCACTTCTCAACAGATTGCGGGATCTTTCATCGGGTCCACCAAAGGTCATTACAGTGTCATCGCAAAGTCATCCCGTCCAGGTCTGAAGGGTCTGCACGTACGCGGTGTAGAAGGGGAATATGGAGCGTTGACGGACAGGTGGGAATGTAAAAATAAATGCAAAAGTGGAGGTAATGTACAAGCCTGCCTCTTAGATTTATACCGCAGAGAATCAGCCGGTAAAGATGCACTTTGTCTTCCGAATATGAAAACAAGCCCTGCGCTCGGCCGCATTCCCAGCAGGGAAATTGCTGTTTTTACATTTCCGAATCATTCTCCCATAAGGGATACGGATAACAAATGAAATACTCAAGCCCGTTGTCTGATTTATTCCTTTTATTATCCACGAATATCAACCTGGCAGTCAAAGGATGAGTCACCTCATTCTAAAGTGGGAAGAGTGGGGGCTCAAAGCCAATTGGGAGCAGACAGTGTTGCATAAACAGGCAAAAAAAAAAAAAATCTGTGGGAGGTCGAATATGTTATACTGAAGTGAGGTGTTCGAAGTCTGGCCCTGGGGCCTTTTCCATTTTGTAATAAAATTGAACATGACTATTTTGAATGTTCAAAGATCGCTACTATTTTCAAAAATTTTAGAATAGAAATGTGATGCGTTTTAGTTTAAGAGTGAGTTTCCTAAAATGGGGTACTGAAAATTTGTCTCAAAAATTGTCCCTCAGGTCTGCATGAATGTGAATGTTACACATTGTTTTTGATAAAATGTTTCAAGTAAAATATAAAATATCACAATTTCTATTTGAAATTATTTCGTAACACAGAATTTGTACTTTGAATCACACAGTTTGTTCCATTTAATAATATGAATGTTACAAGACTATTACACAATTTTTAGTAAAAACAAGTTAAATGTGAAATGCTACCACATATTTTACTATAGATTATTCCATTAGAAAAAGTCAAAGGCGGCAGAGTGGTTAGCACGTCTGCCTCACAGTTCTGAGATCAAGGATTCAATCCCGGGCTATGGCCTTGCTGTATGGAGTTTGCAAGTTCTCCCTGTGCCTGCGTGGGTTTTCTCTGGGTACTCCAGTTTTCCCCCAAATCCCCAAAGCATGCATGGTAGGCTGATCGAACACTCTAAATTGTCCCTAGGTATGAGTGTGTGCGCGAATGGTTGTCCGTCTCCTTGTGACCTGCGATTGCCTGGCAACCGATTCAGGGTGTACCCCGCCTAGTGCCCATTGTTAGCTGGGATTGGCTCCAGCACCCCCGTGACCCTTGTGAGGATAAGCGGCTCAGAAAATGAGTGAATGAATGAAAAAGTCATAAAAATGTTGGGGTTTTTTTAAGCTATCCATAGACTTCATATAAATATTGACGGGTCACAGCCTTCATACACTGTGCCACACCTTCAAGTAGGGGTCCTGCCCACATCAAGAGGAGTTATTCTCAAACACATGCATGCAGCGATCTAACGCCGGATTTAGGTTGAAAAAGTACGAAAGCTGTACGGCATACAAACAGGAAGGTTTGTCTCAGGAGTGATTTGTTCGAGGATTCAAGGTAATTATTATATTTTATGTTTAAATTGTACCATGCATGCAAAATGCATGCATGGTTCGATTTAAACCAGCACTTGTGGAAAAAAATCAATCGGAGAAATTAGCCGCTACGGTATTGGTGTCATAGTTCGCAATATTTATGTTATATAAATGCTAACTGCACTTTTTTTTGCCTTTAACCAAGAATCAAGACTGTTTTACTTCCATATCTACAAAGAATTTTGGATTTAAGCATTTATTAACAAGAATTTTTAGCGGAAAAAGCTCTTTGTGGTGATAAGGCGGCGCTACAGTGGCTTAAAGACTAGGGTAACACTTTACAATAAGGGTCCCTTAATCGACATTAGTTAATGCATTTTTAGACAATAATGTTTAAGTAACATTACAATAATTAATGTAATTGCTTATCTAACATTTATTAATATATTAATGTAATGTAGCAATGTTTCTCATTTTAAAATAACATAATCACTTACTATTACCAGTATGCATTAATAACTATTTATTAATGCACTAATGTATATGTGAATTAATGTTAAGTAATGTATTATATATATATTATAACCTAACCTTAAGTATGGTATGATTTCACGTGAACGTACCTCATAATTATTACCTAACCTTAATTAACCATTACTGAATGTTTTTTGGACCCTTATTGTAAAGTGTAGCACACGTATCTCTTAACTAGGAAATTATAAATGCTTAAGTTCCCCCCTCTTAACCTTTATTAACCATTACTGAATGCTTTTTGGACCCTTACTGCAAAGTGTAGCACATGTGTCCCTTAACTAAGAAATTATAAATGCTTAAGTTATCCCCCCTTAACCTTTATTAACCATTACTGAATGCTTTTTGGACCCGTATTGTAAAATGTAGCACATGTGTCCATTAACTAAGAAATTATAAATGCTTAAGTTAACGAACCCTAACCCTAAACCCTAACCCTATATAGGGCTATATATTTTTTTAATTTTACCAAACTATTAGTTACTGTCTGGTTATGCATTAACTGATGCATTAACTAATGCATTAACTCATGTTAATTAATATATTAATAAATGTTAGATAAGCAATTATATTGATTATTGTATTTGATTATTGTAATGTTACTTAAACATTAGTTATTGTGTTAAAATGCATTAACTAATTCATTAACTAATGCATTAACTCATGTTAATTGATATATTAATAAATGTTAGATAAGCAATTATATTTAATATTGTAATGTTACTTAAACATGAGTTATTGTCTTAAAATGCATTAAACTAATGCAATTTTATTGTTTATAGTAATGTTACTTAAACATTAGTTGTTGTCTTAAAATGCATTAACTAATGCATTAACTCATGTTAATTAATGTATTAATAAATGTTAGATAAGGGATTAAATAAATTATTGTCATGTTACTTAAACACCTTTGACATATTTTTGTATAATAAATGCTAACTGCCCTGTTTTTTTGTTATTATCCAAGAATCAAGACTGTTTTACGTCCATATCTATCAAGAATTCAGGGATTTAAGCATTTTTTCACAAGAATTTTCAATGTAAAAAGCTCTTTGTCTGTGTTTGCACTCGGTCAGCTTTGACGGAGATAGGCCGCCTATTAACAGGCCCCACGCCCAATGTCCCGTCAATATCATTATGAAGTCCATGAGCTATCAGTCTAGTATTCTGCTACAATTTTCGCTTTGTCAACTTTCGACTCATCTTTAAAACTGTTTAAATCAGGGGTTCTTAATATTTTTTGCTACCAAATCTACTTCTCAAGGAGATCTACCTTAACAGCTTTTTTTTTTTTCTTTCTTCCTTTTTCTTTTTCTTTTTGGGGGGGGTGTTGATGGGGGTATTCCACAACCGCATTTGTTATAAGGGTTGGGAATCTCTGGCATGAAGCCGATTCCATATGTATCTAGATACACAGGTAACGATTCAATTAAAAAAGATACATTCTTAAGGCCGAGCGATTCGATACGATTCGATACAGTTTAAGAACGATACGGTTCGATACAGAGTGAAAACGATACGATAGTAAACATTTGTTGTTGTGTGTGTTCGTACAGTATTTTAAACATATAAAAAATCAATTAAACAACAAAATTTCATACCAATGTTATGTTTTAATTTATTATGAAAAAAAATAAAGCTTACAATATGAGCGTCATTTTGTTGGATGGGATTGATAATAAAATATAACTCCAGTGACAGACAACAATAAAATGGAGTAATTTAATTACTGTATTTCCTGGTGTTTTGAACACAATGGGTAAGTAATTTAAGTACAAACTTTCAACATAAACATCTTACAAGCAAAAAATATTATTTATATGCAGCAGGTCTGGAAAAAAAGAATTAAACCTGCTAGTTTTATCATAAATAAATAATAAATTATGCTTTACCACTGGTATAACTAGGGGAGTAAAAACATGGCATTTTAGACAGACAGGTCTATAATCATTACTTTAACCTTATACACAGCAAAGTCATTCACTTATGCCTGTGCTTCCACATTTTTTTATTCCTCATCACTGTCTATATCTTTTTTGAAGGGCAGATTTTTCTTGAGGAAGATCAACTGATCCACATGTTCATGTTTAAGTAGACTGCGTTTCATGGAAACAATATGCCGCCCTTTCCACCATTGTAGTGGGTTAATTTTTAGGGTTAAAAACTTACAATCTCTGTACCGCTTCACACTAGCTCTGTCCCATGCAAACAGATCTGGCTGCCTTCGTCACTTCAAAGTCCCACTTTTGTTTCCCTGGGTGCGTTGAAAATCAATCCCTGCACGTCGCTGGCGTGGTGCGCAAACTGTCCATTGTTTTAGCATGTTGCTTCGTTGCCACTACTAGTTTCGTTTTGAGCTCTTAAGAAAACGCTACGGAGCATACGTTACAATGGTTTTGTTAGCTCTCGCGTTGTTATGACACGCCCGTGACGATCGGGCAATGACGGCGACTACTAGCGGTTCTGCCGAAATGAATGGGAAGTTGAGGCAACCACGACGGCGGTCACAATCTAAGTGCGCTGTGTGGTGAATGACACAAGCACAGCATGTGAGGTAAAAGCTAAATTATCATATTAAGCAATGCATTGAACTAAGCATTAGAAGCCGATTCTTGTGCTCGCGATAGCCGAATTCTATCTCTACTATCGGTTCATTGAATATTTAATGGCTAATTACTGTCGAATGGTAACATTACTATCCATACAACTGTATCTCTCACCTGTAAAACAGGATATGCGGTCATATCGGTTTAGAGTTCTCAAGCTTAATATGTTACTCACACAACATAATTAACGAACTATATACATTTGTTTTTTTTAAATGATGCATTTTAAAAATCATGCCACGATCTACCCACACTAGACTACTACTCGACTGGTAGATCGCGATCGATGTAATGAGCACCGCTGGTTTGAATCCTCATCATTTGTGGATGACATCATACTCGAGTTCTGAGAACTTTATCTTAGTGAGGCAGGAATTCTACACGGTGTATGAGAGTCCTTGTATCCTATTATACTCTGTATTGAATTAGCTTGAACCTGTTTCATATACTCAATGCGATGCAGCCTGAATGTGACCTTCAGGGATAAAAGTTTGGACCTTCCTATATCAGAACCTTCGCAGTATGCAGAACATACAAAGTCCCAGCAGTGCTGTTGTAAGCTTGTCACTTTGAATAATTGCATGTTTGTTCCTCTCCACGTGACCCTGACAACAGCGACATCATGTTTTGTTTTTGTTTTTTTCACTGCCGGGAGTGACAGATGCCCAGTTGCGACGCACAATGAGCCTCATTAGATATTAGTAATTGACCATTAATGAACTCCTTTGGATAGCTCACTGAGGAATACGTGTGACGGTCCCCAAGGAGTGCTGGAAACGGGGGGCCCCAGTGGCATTAACATACTCTCAAGGCTTTTAAATGGCCAATCAATAAAGAGCATCTCTGGCCGTGGACATGTGCGGACAAGTGAGCAGTCGAGAGGCCTTTTCTTTACCCATGATGGATGCTGTGAAACATGAGCTCGGAGATCATGTGGCCACGGAAGGAAAATATTACCAAAACCCCCACAGTGCCCCCCTTTTTTGTTGTTACTTTGCATTGGGAAGACAACATCATCTGTAAAATGCTGCAAGACGAGGGTGTCGCAAATATCATGTGACATTTACAGTACCGGCAGCGCCGAGATGCCGGGACCTTGCCGGAGCCGAGCGCTTTTATTCTTAATTTTCTCATTTGCGTTATATGGCACAATGAAATGGATATGATGGCGTACAAATACCAGGCCCGCGCACGCCCTTGAAGGCGGCGTCGTAAACGGCTCGCGCACACGACTGAGGCGGATTTATGGCGACAGCATCGCCGCAGCAAAGTACTCAGTAAAATTTCATTGTAACTTTCAGGGAAATAAATAAATTTACCCCTTGACCTTGAAGAATGGAACCCCCCTTATACCTAAGAGATATTAGAACATCGTTGCTTCCATCACTCTTTATATTGAAAGCAGGCTAAAGATAGGTTTTCACACCTTCACTTGCACTTTGCCCCCTGAGATTTCGCTCTCTCTTTGTCTCTGCTAAGAATGCTGACAACCTCTTGAGGGAGAAAGATGGAAGAGAGCAGAAAATAGCCTGAGTGAGAGATGGAGACTTGAAAATTCTAGGACGAGAGTTTTCAATTCTGGTGATTTTGTAGTTAAAACATGTAATTTTCCATGCAATGACTGCAAGGTCATAATTTGGATACCTGTGCTTTCGAGCTTGGGCAACAAACAAATCCAACTGTTAAGTCAAGGTGTCAGATGTCCATAATAAATGAACATTTCCATGATATTCTAACTTTTTGATT
Source organism: Corythoichthys intestinalis (assembly GCF_030265065.1). Lineage (NCBI taxonomy): Eukaryota > Metazoa > Chordata > Actinopteri > Syngnathiformes > Syngnathidae > Corythoichthys > Corythoichthys intestinalis. The sequence goes on from NC_080404.1 coordinate 37,263,410, forward strand.
TACAATTACAGTGTTACCTCTCTTAATTGGTTCCAGGACCTTGTCTGCATGTCGAAATGGTCGTATGTCGAGTAGGATTTTCCTATAAGAATACATCATAATTCCATAAATTTGTTCCACAGCCCGAAAACCTACACTAATTTGTTTGTAAATGCTGCTGGTACTATTGCAAAAACCAATTACACAGAGGAAAACAAATAAATTATGAATAAAAATCGGAATAATAATATATTAATAGTAATAATAATAATTCCTGTAATAATATAACGAATTTGGTTCTGATGTGGCAGATTTGTTTTTTGTGTGATGTACCTGAACGCAACGCATGGCTGACTTGACAGCCTGACAGAGGACTTTTTACTTTCACTTTTCATGTTCAGCTGCGGTGGACTTTAGGCATGTTGTGTTGCACAACTTCTGAAATAAATAATTAAAAACCTGACAAAGCTTGCAACTTTTTGGCGATGTTACCAAATAATAATAGTCACCTTAATTTATAAAGACTGAAGGAATTCGCCCCCCGGCCAAGCCGCACGGAAACAGCGGCAGCTGAACGGAAATGGTGCTCTGCTGATGCCGCTTCCGTGTGAGTCAACCGGGAGGGCTGACATTCCGCCCGTTCCCTTCCTGTGTTAACCCTTTGTACTGACTCCATGTTCCAAAATTTTGAAGAAGGCTCACCGGAAACAGGTTGACAATTTATTCGTCGACAATGGTCAAAAAACAAGGCAAAAAAAAGACGACGGAAGGACAATTCTGGATCCAGGGTCATCAAAACAACGGCGACATAGCAATGTTTCCGAGCAGCGAACCGTTTGTTATCTCAGTGTCCAGTCTTTTTGAAGGCTACGGTGGAGTGGGCCGGGCCGAATGTGTGGCTGGGTGTTGTCTTAGGATAATCCCTCTGTGGCCGGTTTTGGGCGGTTAGGTTCATGCGTGGATGGAACGTGGTTGCCACAGCGACCGACGCTGGTCTTGACGTCCCAAGCGCCCGCTATCAACTTTGTTATCCTGGCTGAGCGAGACGCTACTTGTTTCAGGACGGAGCGCCCTGCTCTTTGTCCTTGGAGTGACTGGGAGAACTGATTACAAGAGTTGGTGCGTCAATCTTGCTCGTGACGCACACGTTGGGCTTCTGTGATAAGATGGCGTTGTGTATCTATTCTGCTTCTTTTAATTAAACTATGGTGTGCTGTTTATTTTATATTCGGTGTGTTAGAGTAGTACAGTCCTACATAGGGATGATAATCGAAATCTGATTCCAATTCGGAACCAGTTCCGAGTGTTTCGAGGCCTTGACATCACAATGAAAAAGCCTTAACGATCCCTTTAACGATCCCTAAAGACGCATATTGCGTCGTGACATGTCTTGTTGTCCAGACGCATCAAACTAGCATGGCGCCAAGAACCACTCGCTCCAAAGTTTGGCTACACTTCACCAGGAAAAAGGGTGAAAATGAAAGGTTACGATAGTTTAGCACGAGCATTGCCGCTGTAAACATAACAATGACAGCGCATAGGTTCGAACGCTCGAAAGTGTGTCTTCACGAGGAAAAATTACAACAAAGCGACTTGCAGTCATTGCGAGATGGAAATAACTGCATGGGAACAGACTGCACTGTCCTCACCGAGACGCTAAGGCTCAGTCCTGGCTACACAGCTAGCTAAACTCCCAAATGACGATGCAGAAGACGTTGCTATAATTTGCTGACTTTATTCAACCATCACTTGAAACTAAAAATAGAAATGAAACAAATCAATTTCGTCCCCAATAACAAACAGGTTTGCATCAACGTAAATCAGCGATGATTAGCTGCTAACACAGTACTAACAAACAGTTAGCATGCGTTCGCTAGCATTAGCACATCGTTTAAACCACTACTCAACTGGATTTAAGTGTCCGATCGCGAGTGGAAACACAACAACAACACAGAAGATGATACATACAGGCGTTGGCTCTGTAGATATTTTACAAACATTAACAAAGAACGTAGGCTCGTGGCAGTGTTTCCCTTTCTCTAACTCGCACACACGCTTGGATGCGGCATTTCTTCTTCTTCACGTGTAAGCGCGCTCTTCTTCGCGTAAGGAAGTGCAAGGGCGCCACCACTTGACCGTGAAAGCACCATAAAAACTAAAAGGCATGCGTTTCAATATACTGGTAAATAAAAACAGGGCTCCCCAGACTATGGCCCGCGGCTCCATATTTGGTCCGGCCCCCTGAACAATTGCAGCGAGCATTTTGAATTTTTTTTTTTTTTGTTTTTCTTCTCCCTCAGTAGTGTTATTTATTTCCTGGCCTTTTTCAGTGAATAACTCAGAGAGGGTTATTTGGTTATTATCTATTTAATTAATAGTGCTATTATTATTTATTATTGTTATATTATATTATTATGTTTATTTTATTTACTTTTGTTCATTATTATTTTATTTTATTTACTTTTGTTCCGTGAAGAATCCACAGAGGGTTATTTGATTATGGCTTTCTGAAAAACAATATTTTTTTTACATTTACACACTCCTGCAATCGTCACACTTTTTCTGTTACAAACTGACCCCAGCCTCTCATCAGAGAAGGGAAAAGTTATTTGGCCTTCACAGGAAAAAAATTTGGGGACACTGCCAAAGGCAGAACAACGACCTATATGCCAAAATATACCAATATTTTTTATTTCTATTAGAAAAATGTTTCAGTAAAATGTTACACATTCTTGTGCATTTGCCACTTATTGCCACAGTTAACATTGAGGCTTTGGGCCTCTTTTGACCTCGTTGTGAGTTTGTAAGGTTGTGACTTCTGATTAAACAAACTTGATGCCAATCAAAATGTTTGTTCTTCTTTTTCCCGAAATTAGAATCGATAAGAGAATCGATAAAGAATCGAATCGTTAAGCAATATCGATAATGGAATCGGAATCGTAAAAATCGTATCAATTCCCATCCCTAGTGCTACAGTAAATATGAGAAATGATACTATTCCCTGATTAATTATATTACGTGTGTTAGAGTAATGCAAACAGTTATATGGTGTGTGCGAGAAAGGTAACTATTCCCTTCAACACTGGCGAACGGAGGTCGGAGGAGATTGTAAACATTCTACGGCCTTATTGTCGAGCCAGTTCACGGACACACACACGGTCATATTTTTCTATCATTTCCATCTGAATTTCAAGCCTCACCTCACCTGCATTTTTGGAACCCATGTTGATTTCTCTCTCAATAAAATCCGCTGTGTGTCCGTCTTGCGGGAAAACAAAGAAACTGTGGCGCTGTCATAAATCGTCGTATTTTGAGCATGTCGTTGGATGTAGAAACAAATTTTACGTCGGATGTTGAAAAGATCGTGTGTTGAAGCGATCGCATGTAGAGGTACCACATCATTTGAAAAAGGCTTGTTTCAAAAAAAGAAATCGTTCAATCAAGACATTATTTTTTTCTTTAATTAGTAAAAATACAGGTAGTCCCCGGGTTATGACGTACTCGACTTACACGACTTCGACTTTACTACGCTGAAGTTTCGTCCGCCATTTTGTCTCCAATCTTTTTTTTTTTTTTTTTTTTAGTCGGACAAGCAGTAACTAGTTGTGCCTCACAGTATCTTATTTTTTGCTTTACTTTGTTTACATGACTTGTTTTGTTCTCACTAAACTTGAAATTGTTCAGCTTGGTAGACAGCAAACAAAGCAATTGTGCTTCTTGAAGCTTTTTACTTCCTTCACTTTTGACAATTTGTAAAGCTGTAACACACATAAGTACAAGTCTGTTCAAAACGACACACATTTTAACAGTAAAACACTCGACACAAAACGAATGGAGTTCAAACGTCCATCTAGTCTGATCAGTATGTAAATTGTGTTCATTAAATTAGTCTAATTTGCTAAACAAAAGTCAGCCAGCTGAAATGCTACGAAAACTAACATACAGCCCATAGCAAAGCAAAATTGAGGATGAGATCTTGTTCATGTCTCATTTACATCTCTGAAAAATGAATCCGCAACAATCGAGACCAGAGTGGTTTTCTCAGTTTTCTCAAATTTGTCTCATGAGAAATACGTCTTATAGTGAGCATTACATGAGAAGGTCTTGAGATTAGTTCTACTGGCATGATTTTTCAATAAAGTCTCACAGTTCTGTCCTTTCAAAATCTCACCAAAAGACAACTTAGGCTACGTTCATACTACAGGTCTTAATGCACGAATCCGATTTTTTGACATATCCGTTTTTTTGGCGTGCCCGTTCCGACTGCCTTTATCCATTGAGACCGTTCAAGTATTACGCATGCGCACTAATTCGCAGTCCGACACCCGATAAGCAAGAAGACCCGCATGCGCAGAACCATCAAAACAAATGACAGACGTCATCCGTCATTCCAGGGATATCATATTTTGCTTTTCAAAAGGTGGACACAAATAACATACATAATAATCCCCGTTTAGGCAAATATTCAAAGTTTATATGGATCGATAGCATGCACACACTGTCCGTGCACGTCACACACACATACGGGCAGTTTGTCCCGACTCTCGGCCGTGGAGGCAATGTTGAAATATTGCTCACTTGGAACAGAGAGAAAACTGAGCATTCTCAGGCTTATCCTCAACCCATTTTTATTTTTTATGACTGTTGTCAAGCTCAGCTCTTCCTCAAAAGCCGTGTTCACTGCAAGCTAGGCGCTAATAACGCACAGGTGCATCGCTACGGTAACGACTCTCTCGCTATTTGATGACGTAATTGCTGCATTAAATCCGATTTGCGGGACTGGACAGTACAGACCGCCGCGACAGTCTGGAAAAATGTAGCCCAGATCGGATTTAGACCACATACGAAAGTGACCCAGATCGGATTTGAAATGGTCCCGTTCTATGCGACTTGTCACGTTCAGACCGTCAAGTTAATGCCTCACTCGAGTCGGAAAAACACGAAAAAATCGGATTCGTGCATTAAGACCTGTAGTATGAACGTAGCCTATGAGTACTTGTGTCGATCTCAAATGCGTCTCAATTTTATCTCCTTTCTTGGAGTCACGATCTCAGTAATGTCTCAGTAAAAGATATGAATGAGCAAAGTATTTTATTTCTTCAACATGCCTCAAAGCTGCCTCTTTTACTGATCTCGCGGAGCAACCTTATATTGTGCCAGTCACAAATATTTCTCAATTTGATCTCCTTCCAGTCTGCAATTGCTCATTTTAGGTTTTCGAGATTCTTTCATTGTAAGAAAGAGTAGTGTCTGCTCTGACATGTCCAATCACATCTTAATTCATCTCATGCCAAAATCCGAGAAAATGTTAGAATTGATCAAATATTTAGTTAACATCTGGTTTATTTGGTTCATCTTGATTAAATTTGGGGCCGAAAATGCATTATCGGTTTTTGGTTTCGAAGTGTGAAGAACCTTAGTCCTCTTGTTTGATGACGTAATCAAAACAGGCAACACGCTGGCTGACGATGTCTCGCTAAAACTACTGGCTCACAGGCAACATGTCTGCGATTTGGAAGTATTTTTTGTAAATATCAAAGAATTATATATACTCTGAAATGAATCAAAATATAATTTTTTAAAAATTCATCGCTGCTACACGCTCTTTCTGAAGTTGCATTGATGTCATCGAGCACAATGCATCTGAGCCAGTGCGTGGCTCAGTGGTAGAGAAGTCGCTCCCCAACCCAAAGTTTGTGAGTTCAACTCTCTGTCCTGATGAATTAATCATATCCTTGAGAAAGACACTGAACCCCACGTTGTTGCGTCACCAGCAGGTAGATGAGGATATAATGTCAAAGTGCTTTGAGTACCTGAAAGCTCCTGTACAAGTCTAACTCCATTTTTAACTAAGAGAATTTCTCTTGTCAAATATTGCTCAAATCTGGTTTTCTATAATAGATCTCCTTTGTCTCAATGATGTCTTTGCTCTTTTTGACTCATCACTTGCTCCTAAGGGTACCCTTAGGAGCACAAACTCAGAAACAAATAAGCAGAGAATGAGATAATTTGAGATGGTCAAATTCGTCTCACGAGACGAGATTAAGCTACAGATGAGTAGCACATTTTTGCTATGGGAGTGTTAACAATCTACACAAACTGTAGCTCTAAATTTAATTACAAATGCATACACAAAGATATATTAGCTGAAGCAACTTACAGCTTTATGTGGGCCAAACCAGAGCGCACCTATCCTTTATCCATGTGAGACGTCTGAGTGTCCTGTATGGAAGCATTATTGAATGACAGCCCAGCCAGACCCAACTCTGCCATCAGAGGCTCCACCGTTAAAGAAAATACAATACTTTTGGACTTTTTGTATAATTATTTTGAATTGTTAAATGTTTAATTCTGACTTACGCAGAAATTACATTACATTACATTGCCAGCGCAGGAACGGACTAACTGTACTTAATAAATCTTTTTTGACTGGGCAGTCATGATGGCAGTCATCTTTCGCTGTCAACACCTTCCCGTCAAAATGGGAAATGGAAAGGACATCTATCACCGTCAATGTCACTAAAGAATGCCGGTTTATCCCAGTACAAATGAATCGGAGATCTAGCTTTGTCAATTGCATCCAATGATGTAAAACATTGTTTTGTAAGTGAAAACAAATAAAACTCTTTCTTGAAATTTACAGCATGCCGAATGAAACACATTCCAATGTTTTAACAACCCCGGCAGACAACTACTTCAATTAGCTTTTATGAATATTTTCCTTGAGGAGCGCTCCCGTCACTGCGTAAGGGAATTTTAAAAAGCTCATTTAACACGACGCCGCCATTATTCATGAAAATGAGGAGTTATTTTTACTCGGCTCCCTAGGTTGATTCGCACGCCATTAAATGACCATCTAGCAAAATGGCTGCCATTTGATTGAGACTCAAATCATCATTTGTCGTCCGAGTCATCTGACGAGAGGCGTCGCCGTTGCTTGATTATGGAATCATAAGGTGTCTGCGTCGATAAACTGCCATGTGAGTCAACACAGAAAACGTCTTTTTACGCCACAAACCGATTAAACAAGTCATCCCGACTCCACTTTGTGGAGGGTGAATGTGGGAGTGCAGCAGAGTGTAATGGCTTTAATCTGCCTGTTGTTTGTCTCATGGGCATTAAACACCATCTTGATATGAGCGAGATGACGGCGAACGCAGGAGGGGGTCCTCGTAATATTTAATAGGTCATCAAAAGGAATGAGGGCTCCACTGCTGACATTCCGGGATGGTTAGGAAAAACCCCGGGAGTTGTCAGATGACTCATTAGTGCAGTCTTCAAAAGAGGCAGGAAAGTCATCATCGAGCAAATGCGACAATTCAAAGGAGCCCCATTAGCTACTATGAGATTTGATTTGTGGGCCCGCCCTGAAAATAGACTTGGTAAAACTCCATTAGCTCAATTGGGAAGCAGGCGGCGGCTGGATTGATAGAGATGGATTGGATATGGTCATAGGCTACAAACTGCAGTGGTAACTACGGTGTGGAATTCCAGGAGAAACTGTGTGTGATTGCTTAAGAAGGGAGCAGAGTTCCAACAGGTTTCAAGAAGTTAAATTCAAGACCTTTATAAGACCACTTAGAGCCAAAGTTAATTCACAGCGAAGCTTGCAAAAAAATCCGCAAATCCTAGAAAAATTGAACGTTACTCAAACACTATTTAATGCTAAGCAGGACCATATAAGAAATATAAGCCATACCAGATGAATGCCTTTTTAAGATAAATTATCAACTTTAGTTAATTGAACTTGACTTTTAAGACTCTTACAACAACACTGAAACCCTGGGGACACTGAACTGCTGGGGAATTAATTCATTCAATGCCATTGACAGCGATAGATATCCAATCCCTTTTAAACTAGGAGTGGCTGGCAGAGATCATTCAAATGGATTGGACGTGTATATCCATCAATGGCAGTTAAAGCATTAAATCAAGTAGTATAAACACATTTTTATCCACTTTCTCCGTTGCAAAACATATAACATATTTTTGCTATTCCACCAGAATCTGACTTTTTTTTTTTTTTTTTTTTTAATCAAAACCTCTCATTAAGTCACACTGACACATTCAACATTATACATACCGTATTTTCCGGACAATAAGTCAGGTTTTTTTTCATAGTTTGACTAGGGTTGCGATCATAAGCGGATTTTAAGGGGGGAGCAGGGGAGCCAGCCCCCCCCCCCGCACCGGTGGCTGAAAAGTGTCATTGCATGTAATTGACTTTCCTTTATACATAAAAGTGGTAAAGCAATGAAACTGCAACAAAAATAAATGAAATGAACATAAAATGTATTTTTATGATGGATCAAAATGATTTTTCGAACAGATCATGTGACTTTAGACGGTCATTTGCTTTGCATATAATTTTCACCAAAAAAAAAATAGGGGAGGACAATTTTATTTTTCAAATAATTTTTTTCTTTGTTTGAATTTTTTGTTTTTTTTTTTGATCGAAGCAACTTTTTTTGGGAATTGAATGATTTGGACACAAATGCCCTACCCATAATATGGCCCAAACACAAAAGGGATTGCTTCAATCAAAACTTTTTCAATGGAAAATGAATGAATGAATGAAATTGAAAGTGTTTAAATGCAAATTTTTCAATCTCAAATATTGTTTCTTTTTTTTTTCTTTGATTGAAGTGATTTGTCTTTTGAAAATATATATTTTTTGTATGAAGCAACTTATTTTTTATTTGAATAATAAAGACAAAAACGTCCTAGCCAAGATGTGGCCCCAACACAAATCAACATTACTTCAATCAAAAATGTTGCTTCAATCCAAAAAAAAAAAAAAAAACGACCCCAATCAAAAAAAAAAAAAGAAAAAAAAGAAAAATGGCTTTCAAATGCATTTTTTTGAGTTTCAAATTTATTTTTGCATTTAAACCCTTTTTTTTTTTTTAATTGAAGCGACTTTTCTTTGACTGAAAATATATATTTTGATTGAATCAACTTTTCTTTTTATTGAAGCAACTTTTTTTTGATTGAATAATCAAAACACAGATCTACCTCCATATGGCTCCGCCCAGGGGATGCCATTTTTGACTGGGGTGTATACATTGGAACGACTCTGGCATTCAATGGATGACGATCTTGGCGAAAAGTATAGCTGTCCTAAGCAGCCTGATTTAGAATTCCCCTCAAGAATGATGGGAAACAAAAAAAACGCTCATTGTCAACTTATTATTATAAATATTCTTGTAAGTTAATTTTATGGCTGACTCTACATTTCGAGGTCATCAACCTGTTGTGCCCCCCCAGCCCCAAAAGTCAAACTCCGCCTATGGGTGCAACTTATACTCTGGAGTGACTTATGTGTGAAATTATGAACACATTATTATATAATTTCACATGTTATTTTGGTGTTTCGGAGAGACACCGATGGTTTGGTAAACTTGTTAGCACGTTCTTTATGCTAAAGTTATCTGAACAACTTTTAATAGCTATGTTACGCATGTATCATCTTACATTATCATACTGTACGCTTATTCAGTATGTTGTTCTCTATTGTATTTTTATTTTAGACTGCCTTTCAAGATGACATATCTGTTCTATTTGTTGTATTTTATCACGTAAATTTCCCCCTTTAATGCAACTTATACTCTGGTGTGATTTATAGCCCGAAGAATACTGTACTTAGCATACCAGTCATGTTACATCCAATTTACCCTTCCAGTTCAAATGAACCAAAATGGTATTATGCTTTGCAAACAACAACCCATAAAATTCCTTCACCCCTCCCTGTGGTAAACCAAAAAAGACATGAAAACATGTTTTGGGAACTGAATGAGTGAATGGACTTGTTGAAATGTCGACAGTGAATTGGTCAAGAAATATGCAAAGAGGATGTACACATGTGTAATGGGTTTTAATTTGGTAATTTTAATTAAAAAAAAATTTGGGACTAGGAATAGCGTAACCACGCATGAGTGTGCCCCATCCACCTGCAGGCTGAAGGCAGTGCACAAATGTCTTCTACTGGCTAACTCATAGCCTAGAGGCAATGCAGGCACCAAAAAGTTTGTAATCTATTAATCAGCCTTGGTACCAAAAAAAAAAAAAAAAAAATTATCCGGATCAATAGATACTGGCTCCTGCTACATAGCTACCAAGTTTCAAGATGATTGGTTCACGAATGAGGAAGGAGTAAAACTTTAAACATAGAATCCACAAGAACAACAACACTCTGAGTGAATACTGTGTTTGTGAAATAAGATTGATGTTTTTGGAGTGATTTAGTCCGTCGGAAAACGTGGAAAGAGGAGGTAAATTTGTGAAAAAAATTATTCATCTTAAAAATCTTAGTATAAATCCTGACGAGGCGAGTATGACTTTGGAAATGGTTTGATTGAATCAAAAAGCACAGAAAAATACAAAGTAATTATTTTTAGAGAATTACAATGTGAATGTGAAATTTTTGGAAAATGAAATACTTTTCAACACATTCAAAGGATGTCATTTTGATGGTTGTGAAAGGTGAGTTGAATTTCCAAATTAGGGAACCGCTGTACTATTTGAACCCTTTGGAAATTGTTCAAACTCTGAGCATTTACAGCACATGAACTCAAAAAAGATTTTCACATGTCAAGAAATTTGCTGAACTGCGAGGGGTTTATAGTTCATCTGATCCCTAACTACAGGAATCATTTGGTTGAGTTTACTGCAAGTAAAATTTCAATATACAGTAAATGTGAGCAAATAGAGTAGGATATTTGCGTTAAAATTAATTCATGGTGGTGTGATTCGTTGTCAACCTGTTCAGGGTATACCCACCTCCACCCCATAATTAGCTAGGAGGAGCGCCAACACCCCTGTAACCTTTTTCAGGCTAAATTGTACAGAAAATGAAATATTGACTTGTTTAAGCAGTCTGTGTTTATTCTTCTAATTTAGATGAAAATCAGACCACATTTTACAACATATGACCAGTTAAGTCAGAAATGCATGTTGTTCCCACGGTTTATATGCACTTACTCTAGATGTAACAGCGATAGAAATGTCTTTTCCTCCAAGATCTCCTTTGGAGAAAACAGAATGGGGATTCCATTCCCATCTCAACTAAAATGATTGCTTGCGAGGACCCTCAAAAAACATTTGAGGGGAGAATTTGCCTGTCACATTCAAGGCCTCTCAAACTTTCAAAACAGCTTCTATGTGCCCCTCACACATCGATTCCCTTCCCGAGAGGCTCACAACCAATTTCTCTTGTTTTCCAACTCTTCCCCCCCGTCGCCAGAACCCGCATCGGCCGTCAAAAACATTCATCCATCCACTCCGCGTGACTATGACTGATCTGGCCACCAAACGATCCATTTGTATCCCTTGCTGCTCTTTCTTCGTCTGCCGTCTCTCTGCCCTCACTTCATCCTGCTGGCTTTTTTCTTGATGCGAGCAATATGATGAAAAAGCGAAAGTGTGCGCGTCGTTGACACGCGAGCAGCGCTGGAGTAACAATCCAATCAGCGCTTGACCTTGGAACAACGCCTAATTCATAAAGCAATTTATCTGTACAACTACGGGGAATTTTCACTTCGGGACAATATCAGTTGTTGAAAGCCACGTAACTCATTGGTTGCCATCGACGGGGCAAGACGTCCATCCATTTCAACATTTGATCATTGTAGGAGTGTGCAACCACTCACTGCTATTTTAATAAACAAATATCTAACCCTCATTTGGCTATATTGGAATGTGGAGGGAAAAAAAAAACAGAAAATGACATTGTTTGATTTTTAAAGAATTTATTTCCAAATTAGAGTGGAAAATAAGTGTTTAGTCACCTACAAACAAGAAAGATTTCTGGCTGTCAAAGAGGTCCAACTATTTCTAACGAGGTCTAACGAGGCTCTACTCGTTACCTGTATTAATGGCACCTGTTTTAACTCATTATCAGTATAAAAGACACCTGTCCACAAGCTCAGTCAGTCACACTCCAAACTCCACTATGGCCAAGACCAAAGAGCTGTCGAAGGACACCAGAGACAAAATTGTAGACCTTCAACAGGCTGGGAAGACTGAATCTGCAATAGGTAAAACGCTTGGTGTAAAGAAATCAACTGTGGGAGCAATTACTAGAGAATGGAAGACATACAAGACCACTGATAAACTCCCTCGATCTGGGGCTCCATGCAAGATCTTACCCCGTGGCGTCAAAATGATAACAAGAACGGTGAGCAAAAATCCCGGAACCACACGGGGGGACCAAGTGAAAGACCTACAGAGAGCTGGGACCACAGTAACAAAGGCTACTATCAGTAACACAATGCGCCGCCAGGGACTCAAATCCTGCACTGCCAGACGTGTCCCCGTGCTGAAGCCAGTACATGTCCAGGCCCGTCTGCGGTTCGCTAGAGAGCATTTAGATGATCAACTGTGGGAGCAATTACTAGAGAATGGAAGACATACAAGACCACTGATAAACTCCCTCGATCTGGGGCTCCATGCAAGATCTTACCCCGTGGCGTCAAAATGATAACAAGAACGGTGAGCAAAAATCCCGGAACCACACGGGGGGACCAAGTGAAAGACCTACAGAGAGCTGGGACCACAGTAACAAAGGCTACTATCAGTAACACAATGCGCCGCCAGGGACTCAAATCCTGCACTGCCAGACGTGTCCCCGTGCTGAAGCCAGTACATGTCCAGGCCCGTCTGCGGTTCGCTAGAGAGCATTTAGATGATCCAGAAGAGGACTGGGAGAAAGTGTTATGGTCAGATGAAACCAAAACAGAGCTTTTTGGTAGAAACACAGATTCTCGTGTTTGGAGAAGAAAGAATACTGAATTGCATCCGAAGAACACCATACCCACTGTGAAGCATGGGGGTGGAAACATCATGCTTTGGGGCTGTTTTTCTGCAAAGGGACCAGAACCACTGATCTGTGTAAAGGAAAGAATGAATGGGGCCATGTATCCAGAGATTTTGAGTGAAAATCTCCTTCCATCAGCAAGGGCATTAAAGATGAGACATGGCTGGGTCTTTCAGCATGACAATGATTCCCAACACACAGCCAGGGCAACAAAGGAATGGCTTCGAAAGAAGCATTTCAAGGTCCTGGAGTGACCTAGCCAGTCTCCAGATCTCAACCCCATAGAAAATCTGTGGAGGGAGTTGAAAGTCCGTGTTGCCCAACGACAGCCCCAAAACATCACTGTTCTAGAGGAGATCTGCATGGAGGAATGGGCCAACATACCAGCAACAGTGTGTGTTTTAACGTGTTCTGTGTGTCTTTATATAGGTTTGTGTGGGTGGGTGTTAATCATATTGTAATAACAATTGTAATTTATTTTGTTTTTGAAGTGTTTTTTATTGGTGCTTTTGAATAGTCATTAGAGCAGTTTTCTATTAATTTCTGCACTTGTATGTTGTTGTCTTTTTTATATAATAAATTACAAAGAGATAATGTGCTTTTTCAGTGTGAGTGTTTAAATATATGTGGTGAAAATAAAGGAAGGGGGGCGCCAACAAATATGTTGCCTCAGGTACCAAATTGGTCAGGAACAGCCCTGCAATCGCAGGGCACAGTTTGAGTGTTCAGTGTTCAGAGTGTTCAATCAGCTTGTCGTGCATGGTTTTTGAATGTGGGAGGAAGAAGTTGACATTTAACTCCTTCCCACAAAAAAACATTTTAAGAATGGTTTCAACTGGTCTAGCATCAAAACTGTTCTCCATTTAACACATTTGCTAATCCGTTATTACAAAAATTTGACCAAAAATTTAACAGCATAAAAGCATTCCCATGCAATTTTTCCATATACAGTGATCCCTTGCTTTTTTGCAAAAAACTAAAATCCGGAGCGGGGAGGCGGAGCTTATTTACATTTCTTTTGTGTGTGTGTGTGTTCAATGTATTTATTCAGATTCAACAGCATTGGAAAGAGATACATATCAGATTTTTTCCCCCCTTTTTTCCCCAAAGTATAGTTAAAACAAAACAAAAACAAACAGCAACAGCATCAGTAATTGGGCACACACCTGAATTAAATTGTTTGATAAAAATTGATTTCAATTGCTCTTTAACTCTCCTTATGCAGAGGGTTCACTTACTTATTTTGCCCCCTTCTGTTTGCATGCAATCTTCATTAAAATATGAAAACCTATAAATGTTTGGGGGGTTTTAGTTAAAGCAGACACTGTTTTTGCATCTTTGTGATTTTGACAAAGATCAGACCACATTTGATGGTGATACCATGCAGAAAAGGGAGAAATTCCAAAAGGTTCAGATACTTTCATACCACTGCATATATAAAAGAAAACAATGATTTGTATGCATGCATATATATACAGTATACTATGTTTATATATATACTTATTAAGGCTGTCAAACGATTAAAATTTTTTAAATCCACAAGATGGCATTAACATTATTAACATTCTTTCTGTTCGTGACTGAAATACGCCACAAGGTGTCAATGGCGAGTTTTAAATTAACTTAGAAATCAAGCCAAATAGTGTGTTTTGTTCCTTGACTGACACTGTAGTTCCCTGTTTACTGGTCCATGCATTGTACCTCACGGTCATTTGAGTGCTGGCTACACAATGTAGGAGACCTCTGATAGTTCATATATTGTGACTAAATATTGCCATCCAGTGTATTTGTTGAACTAAACGAAATGTTTGAATAGAGTTTGACCAAAGTCTGAGTAAGTTTAATGTATATTATGCATAGCTATTTTGATTGGGAATGCCAGTTCTCTTTATACTGTTGTTTAACTGTGTCAGAATGAGCCTCATTAATACAGATTGAAGCGCTTTTTTCTTTTTGTGAGCATTATTTTTTTTTGAGAGAGATACTATTTTTGTTGTGCTTTCACTAAATGATACTCATGTTTGTTGTGAAGGAGTTGCCGAAGCTTATGCAAATAAACGGCGTGGTCCAAAGAACGCCTGTGTCCACTCGCCTTTTGTAATATTCTGATATAGAATTATCCGAGGCACCCTGAAGTGCACGCAGCGCCAATGCTGTTTACTCACATGATGCAGGAGTGAGTTAAGAAAGTGAGTTGAGAAACAAAGTGCCAGCACGTCGCGTGTGGTATACCTTTGTTAAGAAAAAGCACAAAACAAAACACCTTTCTCTGCCTCCTAGCTCCCAAGTGCATCATTGTAATCTGTTTGAGGCAATGCATGAGCGGGTCATTCCGCGCATGCGTTAAATGTGTCAAATATTTTAACGTGATTAATCTTAAAAAATTAATTACCGCCCATTAACGTGATATATTTGACAGCACTAATACGTATGTGTATATATATATATATATATATATATATATATATATATATATATATATATATATATATATGTATATATGTTTTTTTTTTTTTTTTTTAAATTGGAAAAAAAACTCCACGATGGACTTGAGTGCGTGAAGTTTGCTGCTCAAAGTAGCAAGGGATCACTGTTTTGCATTTTATAGTACAAGGTGTCCCCCCCCCAAAAAAACAGGAACATTTTAACAGTCCATTAAAACCACGAGTGATAGTAGAAAAATATTTTAGTATGTATATTATAGTAATTGAAACCTTAAATCATGCAATTTAGGAAAAGACGATAGAATTTTTAAAAATTACATTATCTAAATGGTATCCTCCTGTTTGAATGCATTCTTGAATTCTACTGTTGAAATTACTCATTTATTCCTGATCTGAGCTGGGATATTGTGAATTTCTTCCTGAATTCTCCATGGTTACTAAAAATGGCAGATTGTTTACTGGCTCAAGGTCACTGCCTCGCAGTCCTGCCAATTGCTCATGTCTGCCAGTACGCAAAAATTCACATTTTTTTTCAACAGTGGTAAACTGCAGATTTTAAGAATGCATTCATGCAGGAGGATGGCAAAAGACGTAATTTTCAAATGAGAATTCCATAATTGTTTCTCAAATGGCATGTTGTAATGTTTAATTACGAGAGAACAAATACAACATTTTCTTCCAGCACTCTTGGTTTTATTGGATAGTTAAAAAGTTCTTTTTTTGTTGTTGTTGGTTTTTTTTTTTTGGGGTTGGGGGGGTTCACCGTGTATTTTCATAGTACATTTATTGTATTTTGCAGATTATATCTTTTCACATGCATGGAAGTTGTTTGAAAGCAGGAAACTTTGGGTAAAATCTCAAGTTAATCTTGTAATACATAATGCGTGATTTAACACAATTAATCAAGATTAATTACAGTGAATTGTAAAATTAATGGGGTTTTTTTATCTATTGACAGAACAAACCGATAAACAACTCGCATCCCTTGTTTTCCTGTGTTTAGATTGAGACATAAGTGCTTAAAGCCTTTTTGGAAGATTCTGCCAAATTGTTGCTTGCCGTGAAGTTAATTAAGTTGACTGTATTGCATTTCTATCGTAACGTTGTATTTTTCGTATCTCAAGGCATCAGGTACATGCTCAAACAAAATTTCCATAATAGGGTGATCGATGCCCTCCAAAAATAGTTACTAGCGAGCAGCCTCCATTCAGGAGTGTGCGTCTCCTCTTCATTCATTGTGCCGTAATTGGACACTCATCCCGTAACACAGCGATTCCTCTGAGGCACTTCGGCGAGTTGCTGGAAAGTGCAGTTAATCCATCCTGTCATTGCAGCGAGCATACGGCAGGGCTGCGTGACTGCGTCCGTCGAACACATCCGTCACCAAACGTGAACAATAGCGAGTGCGCGGGTTCACGCGAGCATATGCGCAGATGCGTGCGCGCAGCTCGCTTTCTCCCTTTCAGACAATTTGTAAGGCCGGCTGTCAAAGACAGGCCGAAGACCGCGGAACAGCTGGAGCCCCTCCATGATTGATAAACGCACAGGCAAGAACTTCACCCCCACTTGCCGCCAATAAAGACAAAAGCGACACAACGTCCGCTGCAGCCTGCCTGTCATTAAATGGCGACCAGCGACATGCCCCCGGTCGTCAGCTGGGGGAGTCGAGGTGCCAAGACGGGGGTCAGGACCCCAACTAATTACCATTTTAGGACAAAATGCTTCTTTTGTGGTTATTATATAATTGATTTACCTTTAAGGGAGAGATCATTATGAAGTGGCTCTGGGAGGGTGGGACTCCACAAAGGGGGCTGGGGGGCAAGTACACACGTCTCCAAATAGAAATCCAGTGGTAGTTCCACTTGCGGTTTATCGAGGCACCTATTTTGTGTTTACGGCACTGCATGAAGCATTTTGGAAAAAAAAAAAAAAAAAAAAAAAACAGCAATTTGGGTCATAAGCGGAGTCTAAAGGGGGGGGCAAGGGCCAGGCCCCCATTGGTGGCCGAAAAGTGTCATTGCATGTAATTGACTTTCATATATATATATATATATATATATATATATATATATATATATATATATATATATATATATATATATATATATATATATATATATATGTATATATATATGTATGTATATAAATAAGTTGTTAAGCAAGAAAACAAACAACAATAATGAATGATATAATGGGTCAAAATTATTTTTCAAACAGAATTTGCGACTTGCACCTAAGACGGTCATTTCCTTTGCATATTATTTTCAAAAAGAAAAAAAAAATAGGAGAGAGCAATTTTATGATTTGAATGATTTTTTCTTCGGTTGAAATTTGTATTTTTTTTTTTTAAATTTGAAGCAACTTTTGGGGGGGATTGAAGGATTTAGACATAAATGTCCTACCCATAATATGGCCCAAACACAAAAGGATTGCTAAAATCAAAGAAACTTTTTTAAATGAAAAATTAGGTGTTCAAATGCAATTTTTTGAGTCTCAAATATTTTTTCGCATTGAAAAACTTTTTTTCTATGATTGAAATTTTTCTTTTTTTATTGAAGTTTTTTTTTCTTTTGAAAATATATATTTTTTGTATGACACAACTTAATTTTTGATTGAATAATAAAGACACCATTGTCCTAGCCAAAATGCGGCCCAAACACAAAACAACATTACTTCAATCAAAAACGTTGCTTCAATCAAAAAAATAAAATAAAATAAAAATAAAAATAGCTTTCAAATACATTTTTTTTTGGGGGGGGGGGGGTTCAAATTTATTTTTGCATTCGATCAAACACTTTTTTTTTTTGGATTGAAATGACGTTTTTTATTGAAAATATATATTTTGATTGAGGCAACTTTTTGTTTTGATTGAAGCATTTTTATTTTTATTTATTTTTTTTATCGAATAATGAAGACACAAATCTACCTCCATATAGCTCCGCCCAGGGGATACAATTTTTGACTGAGGTAACTACATTGGCACATCACCGGCGGGTGTACCATATTCAATAGATGATTTAGAATTCCCCTCATGAATAATGGGAAACAAAAAAATACTCATTTTCAACTTATTATTCAAAATATTTTTGTAAGTCAATTTTATTGCCAACACTGCATTTCGGGGTCATCAACATGTTGTGCCCCCCCACCCCAAAAGTCAAACTCCGCCTATGATTTGGGTTACAGGAAATACCAATAAATACTGACAAAAGCCTGCTAGCTTTGTGCTTACACAGAATGCAAAAGGCCATTGATGGCAAAGCAAAAGCTTACATTGGTTTTGTCCTCTACGAAAACAAGACCCTAAAAAATTGGGGACGTGTTAGATAACAGGGTTGAAATCGGGGCCGTTCCAGAATTTGGTACCCTAGGCCAGGGGTCCCCAACCTTTTTTGCACCACGGACCGGTGTGATTTGGGTCTTTTTTTCACCGACTAGTGTTCTGTCAAATTTTCCACCCTTACAAAATTTTGCTCCAAAAGCTTTTGTGGCGGTGAAAAAGCCCTCTTTTATATTCAGTTGGACTCTCAATGTTATCCAACAGTGCTAAAAAAACTATTTACATCATAAACATACATGTGCAACACGAAAATAGCGTAAATTAATGCTTAACAACACGGTGAAGTCGTTAAGTGAGAGAGCTGTGTGGACTTGTTGTGTGCAGCTAACATGGCAAACGTAAGTTAATATTCCTTTCTTTAAAGAAAGTTTGTAGTGTGTACTTTGGAGTCGTTGCATTCCCGGTCATTTTTAATGTTACGCGCATGCCAAATTTTTCAGAACACCGGCAATGTGCGGCAAAAAAATACAGCAAATATAAAATAGCATTTGTTTTTAGCCCCGTCGTGTTGAGTGCAGGGAAAATACAACTCACCTGCTGAATCAGTGGGAGGCCTGAGCTTGTTTCTTTGAGAGGAGATGGTCCCGAATGGGAAAGTGAGAGAAGCCCACTTCACAAAGATACGATTTTGGAATTGTAGCACACTTTTCAGTGCTCTCCTAGCGATGTCAGGATATTCCGAAATGACTTTAATCCAGAACCTCCGTAGAGTTGTTGCCTCAAATGTACGTTTAAGGTTGCCGTGATTTGCGATCTCTACAAGCTGATATTCCTGTTGCACAGACATGCTCGAATCACTCGGTTTATTCACATACGGGTCACGAATCCACTCCTTCGCACTTCGTGGGTCTTTAGTGATTGGGAAGTAGCATAGATTTTGTTTTCTTCGAGGTTTTAGGCTCATCTACTGGCTCTTCAGGTGCCGTTTTCCCCGTAAAAAATCTGTCCAAAGACGTCTGTTTTCCAGTCATTCTAGTGTGGGGGCTAATTATTTCCGGGAACAAACGTGATGCTCCTGCCCTACGTTATACATCATTATCGAGGACAAGCGCACATAGATATACTGTCACGTTCTGCTGCTGGTTGGATTGTGTTTTTGTTGCAGACCTGGTCGTGGTGGGCGTGTCCGACGTCTCACCTGAATCCAATGCCGGCTCATCAACACAGCATTTAAGCGCTGGTGATCTCTGAGAAGGCTGCCGAGATATTATTCTTGCTGGTCGCCATTAGACTTCCTTGCATTTCGAGTAACCTGCTATTTTGGTAATTTCGCCCCCTCCGTGGGTTTTGGTCGCCTGTGACTTTAGTTTTGTATGCCTCTACCTTGTGCAGGTATGTGAGTGTATTTTGGTTGTTTTATTGGCTCTGCCTAGCACCTTAGTTTACCTTCGCGTTTGTATATTGATCCCCGTCGACCTCCTGTCACGGACCCGTTTTGTTATTTCCCCTTTTTGCCGCGATCGCGTGTTTTTTTGTTTTGTATTTAATAAACCCTTGTACGCTTCCTTCAGTCGTCTGTTGTCTGTTGTGAAGTCCAAACTTGTTTCCGCGTTCGCGGACCTTAACATATACAAAACAAGATGTACTGCTAGCAGTCCAATCAATGGATTTCTATGACGATGTTTTATCCTGTAGTATTATATCTAGAGTAGACAGAGATATTGGTGTGTTAAGGGGCACACGCCAAAGTTAATTTGGCCAGAATGCAGTCATTAATCAATTATTATTTCTGTGCAGCCCGGTAGCAAATGCGCCATGGATTGTTACCGGTCCGCGGCCCTGCGGTTGGGGACCGCTGCCCTAGGCATCATATTTGCTGGCTAATATATGATAACTAAAAAAAAAAAAGAAAAAGATTTTTTTTTTTTTTTTACATGAACGGAATTGCCATATTAATGAATTAATGACACATTTAATAACAAATGTTTGCATTTAAATTCATGGCACAGACTGAGCTATGAAATTATTGATTGCATATTTAATGGCGTATTTAATTAATCAACCTTTGCACTTTTAACACTTGCAAATTTATTTAAATTGCACAATTTAACACAAGGTAAAAGTGCACATGAAAATCAGCAAGACAATTTTAGTCCCCCATACACTTTGTCAAACTTTTTCAAAAATGGGAGGGGGAGTAAATTTAACTGGAACTAATCCACGGCTGGCAAAATACTGAAAATATTTTTAAAGAGCAAGCCTGGCTAATGATAGAGACTAGTATAATTTAGCTTTAGCAGTACATCATATAAACTTTTGTAAATAACCGCTAGCTTGCAATTGCGCTAAGTGTACGTGTTTTTGCAGTTGAAAAAAGTTTTTCATCACAACAAACCTCTGTCTTTTTCACGTTTAGGCTCCTTTCCTTTCTTCTTCTTTCTACAATGCAACCCGGACAGCTTTTGTCTTTTCATGTCTTTTTGTCTTTTCTACTTTATTGGATGCACTTCACTACTTCATAGTAGTATCTTCACAAATAACCTTAAACATATATAACCAAATGATTGGTCTCAATTGCTCCTAATTTTCTCTCTTCTGCACTTGGGCAGCTCCATCATAAACACATTTCAAAAGCTCGGTTCAAAGACAAATTGAAAAGTTTTCCATCACAAAGTAAGATATACAGCTCTGCATCTATTCAATGGGAGAGTGGGGGTTATGGATATTGTTCCATTTTAATTCCAGACTGAAACCCAGACATCCTCCTTCATGCGACAAAGTGGATTTCAGAGTCATCCATTGCAGCATCTTTTTTGCATTTCATCTGACAGGATTGACGATGAATGAGTGAATACTGAAAATACACAAAAAAATAGATGCACCCATGCTACATTATATGATGTATTTTTCATTTTTTTGTGGCAAAGATGTAAAAGAAGGGGAGCCCCGTTTTGCTCCCTAGTGAATTCTGGGGAGCCTTCCCCATATTCACAATCGGCCGAGTCAAGTTCAGAAGAAGGTATCAATCTCACTTTGGGACTATGGGACATTATTTGTTCGGGAGCACGGCAGTGCCAATTCTTCAAAATCCACAGTATAACACATTGCAGAGCTGTATATTGTACTGTATATGAGGCTCATGATGTGCAAGCGGTTGCATCCTTCTTGGCTGGAAGTCAAACAATCCTGTATAAATTTGTTGGTTTGGCACGGGTCAAATGTACAGTACTGTAAATCCTGTCACAAGTCAAAGCATCAAGTGCACCTGCACAATTCAATCTAATAATGAGTGTGGTACCACCATCCCATAAAATTGTCATGAACGAATACTGTCAGCATACAGTCCAAATTAGAAGTACCGTATTTTTCGGACTACAAGTCGCACCTGAGTATAAGTCGCACCAGCCATAAAATATCCAACGAAGACAAAAAAAACATATATAAGTCGCACCGGAGTATGAATCGCATTTTGGGGGAAATTTACTTGATAAAATCCAACACATAGAACAGATCTGTCATCTTGAAAGGTAATTTAATATAAAATACAATAGAGAACAACATGCTGAATAAGTGTACAGTGCATGAACAACGAAATGCGAATATACTGTCCTCACCAGGACGCTACGGCTCAGTCCTGGCTATACAGCGAGCTGAACTCCCAAATGACGTGCTTGACGTCCGTATAATTAGCGAAATCAATTTCGTCCTCGATATCAAACAGGTTCGCATCAACGTAAATAAATGATAATTACGTGCTGTTACAGCAATGACACAAACCATTAGCATGCGTTCGCTAGCATTAGCATATCGTTCAAACAACCACACAACTGGCTTTAAGTGTCCGATCGCGGGTGGAAAACGCACAACAACAACAGAAAAGATCATATACACAGGCGTTGCCTCTGTAGAGATATTTTACAAGCATAAACAATGAACGTAGGTTCGCAGCCGTGTTTCTCTCTCGCTAACTCACCCACTCACTCAAGCTGGATAGCTGTCCGTCTTCTTCTGGCGTGTGAGCGATCTTCTTCACGTAAACAAGTGTGAGTGCGCCCTCAGGTGGGCGTGAAAGTGCCACAAACTAAAAGCATGCATGAGGGGAATCACAATACAAAACACGGCCCACATACAGTGGTACTTCTACATACGATGTTAATTCGGTCCAGGATCTTGTTTGTAAGTCAAAATGGTCGTATGTCGAGCAGGACTTAACAATACATTATAATTCCATTAATTCGTTCCACAGCCTGAAAACCTACGCTAGATCCTTAATAAATACTGCTGGTACTATCACAAATAGTAATTACACAGAGCGAAATAAATAAATTTGGACTAAAATCCCAAGATTGGTTATCAGGATTATAAGATTGATACATTGAAAGAGAAAAGAACGCAAGAAAGAAAACACAGAAAAGGCACACAATCTGGGGTGAAAGTGGGGCAGAACAGTCAGGAATGCAATTTGGGTATAAAATTCAGGGCCAGAACGCAGTTGCGGTATAAGATTCAGGGCCGTGATGCTGTTCCGGTACACGGTGCTTTGATCCGGAAGATATGACAAAAACTGTCAAAACGTTATGTAAAAAAAAAAAAAGTGCGAAGCTGCCACACATGCATTTCAGCTCCAAGAAGAAAACAATCTACCAACATCAGATTTACATACACAAGTGTTAACAACAAGCATAATAAAGTGCTTGTGTAGCGTAATCCGTTTCCACCGATATTTATTATTCATTTCATTCCACGGACGGCATGGAGGTTTCCCCAGCTGCTGCAGTTATCCGAGTCTGACGATGATGAGTCACGTCAATGTGCGAATTAACGCAGCAAAGCAAAACGCCTGGACTAATTTATCCGTTCAATTGGCTGACACACTGACATGTGATCAGCAGAGATGGTTAGCTCTGATTGGTTGTAATGTGCATGTTTTCTGGAACAGCAAAAAAAAAAGAAAAAGCTTGTTGAATTGATGCTACAAAAAAAGGCAATGCAATATAAAATTGATCAAATATTTTAGAGCAACGAAAGAGTTGAGGAGGCTTATTTATCATATTTAGTTTTATATGCTCTGATGGGGAGGAACTTCTCAGCTTTCAATGTGCACTTTGGACTTATATTTGTTCATTTATATTAGGCTACTTATTCGTTTCCTTATGATTTAAAAAAAAGTCTATGTTTGCGCGATCTTCAAAATACTTTCCATTCCACTCTGCATAATATAAGTCATTTGTACTTATTTTTCTGAATGTATGTTACTTATATCTTTGTTATTAGAAAAAAAGTAAATGTTTACATTAACTTCAACTTTAATATATATCCTATGTTCTTAAGTAGTTAAAATTGAGATTTGGCATTTAGTATGTGAGGAAATGTGGGAAAATAAAAATTAGGAGATGGAGGTTGGGGTTATTGCTGTTTTTGTTAACTTTTATTTTGCAGATCATTTAAAAAAATACAATTTTGAATGAAAAATAAATAAATAAAATTTCTGGCTCCGTGGCGACCTTAAGGTCGGGGAGTTCCGGCAAGAAGTTCTAGCCACTTTCACCCCTGCACACAATTAAAATAAGAAAAAATGAGATTCAGATTTCCCACGGATTCACTGCATGTCTGCGTTTGGCTAGTTACAGATTACAAATCACCAAAGTCCACAGATAAAACTAACCTTGCAAAGTGGGATTTTAAAAACTTTTTAAGAGCTTGCGGGACCCCTGTTGATCAATTTCCTGGTTGTTTTGCTCTTTTTTTCCCATCCCCTTGCCATGTTGCCATTTCCCCCCCTAAAGGGACCAGCGTGTCAGATCCGCCGCCCAGCTCTGCTTCAGTTTTAGCAAGCCAATGGGCCATGTAGGCCTTTTTACACCCCCCCCCCCCCCCCCCCCCCTCCGTGGAGTGTTTGCCCTTACATGTGTTCAGTTGGGCCTACTCTACCCACACTATTGATTGCAGGTGATGTTCTGGAGCTGGTCCAGCTGACCTCAGAGAGGAGTTCAATGCATCATGGTCTGCCTCCCGAGACCGATGCCGATCTGTCCACAAACAACGGAAAACCGTCACGCATATATTCAGCCACTTGCTTTTTTTTTTCCTACAGTTTTGCGCTAATGAGAAATCTTAATATGCAATCATGTTAACATTGGCTCTAATTTGCAGCGCGGTGCATCTTTGTTTGCGCACACACCTCGCAGCAATTGATGGATATCCAATGAGACGGCGAGTGGCTGCCAAGGGGAGTTAGCCGCTGCGGTTTGCGAAGTACGCCTTGGATTAATTAACGACGGACCTCTTGTAGCTGCTCACTTCTGTAAACAAACACTTTAATACGTCGTAATTAATTCAATCTGCCAAGCTCCTCTGCCCCCTCCCATAGATCTTCCTTGGGTGTTACTTGGCCGTCTTGTCAAAGAATTTATTGTGTGCAAAGTGGGACAAAGCTTTGTCGGTTCCTTTCAAGGAGAAGCTATGGAGCTTTATGCAAAGAAAACACTGTGAAGATATTGAGGCAGTTTTATTGTTTATATTAGTGATGGAAAAGAATTACCAATATCATTAAATTGACTTTTGAGTAGCTTCAGTTACAAGGTTTTTTCACAGTGAAATAACCTTTAATTCTTTCAGAGACAGTGGTCGCTACAGTGGACCAAGAGTGGGAACCGCTTGGTACCTCACGATACGATACGATTTGTGATACAAAGCTCACGATAACGATGATCTGATGATATGGCGATACAACGATTATCGAAACATTGGTCAGGAAATCATTCTAGGATTTTCTACAAACTACTAATAAACAGAAAATCAAGTTTCTGCTGTGAATTGGGATGAGTTTATCACTAGTAGACGTTCAATCCGTTTGAAGTGGGAGGGATGGCAGCAAATGAGCGAATGTTCATTCGCTGCCACCCTGGCCGTCAGTGGCAGCCAATGCCAGGCAATATCACGATATATCACCATTTCGATATTTTGTCACACCCCTACAGTGGACAGTCAATCAAAAGGCACTTTGGACCGTTAACCCTCTATCGAGCAAGTGACTATTTATGGTAATTTCTGATTAATTTTTGAGGGGAATATTAAACCATTTAAGCTTTTATAGAGCAAATGACTAAAATTTAAAAAATCTTTAAATTTTTATGATCAGTTTTGATACTCTTAGCTATTTTTTTATTTTTTATTTATTGGAGTCAAGCTTTTTTTTTTTTTTTGTTTGATTGAAGCAACTATTTTGATTGAAGTAATGTTGATTTGTGTTTGGGCCACATTTTGGCTAGGATAGTTTTGTCTTTATTATTCAATCAAAAAATAAGTTGCTTAAAAAATGTATTTATTTAAAAAAAAAAAAAAAAAAATCACTTCAATCAAAAAACTAAAAATCATCAATCATAGAAAAAACATTTTCGAATGCGAAAAAATATTTGTCATTGAAAAATTTGCATTTCAACACTTAATGTTTCATTGAAAAAGTTTTCTATGATTGAAGCAATCCTTTTTGTGTTTGGGCCATATTATGGGTAGGACATTTACAGTATGTCTAAATCATTCAATCCCAAAAAAAGTTGCTTGAATCAAAAGACTAAAAAATAATAATTTGAAAAATAAAATTGCCCTCCGCTAATTCTTTTTTGTTTGAAAATTATATGCAAAGCTAATGACCGTCCAAGGTGCTAGTCACATGATCTGTTCGAAAAATATTTTTAAATTAATTTAATTAATAATAATAAAAATATATATTTTTTGTTCATTTCATTCATTTTTGTCGCAGTTTTATTGATTTACAACTTTTATAAATATAGAAAAGTCAGTTTCATGCAGAGACACTTTTCGGCCACCAGGGCCCCCCCTTAAAATCCGCTTATGAGACTGACCGGCCAAAACAGGCGGAGCCTTTCGGGGTGGCAGTTTCGTGAGTCTCCCTGTCCTGGAAGTGCCAACAATTTGACAGTCCAAAAAGTCAGGACAGTTAGAGCAATTGCAGGCCTGTGTGACTTGGGGTAGCATGCGGTTCCCTTTCGTGATTTAATTTTCCCCTAATCACTTTTTATGTACTCCAACTCGCTCAGCATTGAGTCGGGAAGGAGCGACCCCGTCGCTGGCTGAGCAAAAACTTGCTATCCTTTGCTACGTTACGTTTTTATTTGTGTTTGTTTTTTTTACCGAACTTCTTCACTGCTTCACAAAACATTCGGTTGACAAAAAATTGACACTTACCGATGCACGGTTATATTATCATTGCAAAATAAAAGACAGTAATTTAAAAAAATATTTAAAAACTATAAAAAAAATAATTCTATGCTTCACTCCGTGCAGCATCACAGCACCACGCTGTGACGCTCCACGGTCCCTCCCCTTCCAGGAGGGAGGTATTTCCTTTTCTATTTGTCCAATCATTGAGTGCGCCTTTTGTCCACGTGATGCGACTTGGAAAGTTCAGTTGGTGCAGTGTTAATGCCGAACTTTTTCAACATCCCATTTGCGGTCTTGAGGTAGCTCTCCAACAAGAACCTGGTCTAGCGTGAAAGTGCCCTAATACTGCAGTTTGATATCAAATGGGGCAGCAAAATATTGTCCCCATAGGCCGCAATTGGCTCCTGGGCTGCAAGTTTGAGAGCTTTGTCGTATATGTTCGTAATAAAGATATTTTAGAAAAAAAAACATCATATTTCCTGGATGGAAGGGCTAAATCAATTGGAAAATATTCTTATCATTGATCGTTTGGGGACTGAGATTTTTTTTTTTTTTTTTCACAAAATATAGGCAAAATATTATTCTATCAATCTCTTAACAGTAAATATTCAGTTATTTATGTTTGACCCATATGAAAGCAGAGGGATTATTTTTGTAATGAACCCAAATGAACAATCGATATGGCGTTCCCCCAACCCAAAGGAGTTGAGTTCAATGTTAATTTAACACATTTGGATGATGTAGCACTAATATACAGTACATGTTAAAATAAAGTCAATCTAAGACTTCTTTTGTTAGTATATATTTAGAGCGAGGTGTTTTTGTGTCCAAATACAGTGTTTGCGTGTTATTACTAGTTAGACTTATCAGGCTTTTTCTTGTTCAAATTTTCGTGAAGAAAAAAAGGGGGATTTTCATGATTTAAAAAAAATGGATATGAATAATGGGAAAAGAAATAATATGGAACGCATTAAATTGAGTTTACTGTAAGTACAGAATCAGTTCAAGTAGATTAAGAGAAAAATTGAGAAATCCGTAAATGCAAATTGGCAAAAAGAGGCATTATTGAGTCAAATCTGCAGGCGGCGTGGACTAAAACACTGCCAAATGGATTAAGATTTATTCGGCCCTGATTTCTTAGTCGAGATAAATAAATCTGAGCACTCCAAATAAATCCCTCAAATTATCTACAGTGGGTAGTTTTGCATTTATCAGAGATGAAGGCGGCGGGAGGGGTAAAAAAAATATGTTTATGGAAATCCACGTTAGCAGGGGAATAAATGTGGACTCAAGGGGCATCGCTGCACAGGTAAGCTGCTTTTGGAGGGTTCATGTAAATCCTAAAAGTCCAAAAGTCAATTACCGGGCCATCTCAAGCGTGTGTTACTTGAAAGACTCTGATGTTTTATTGAAGAGAGGCTTTAATTCAACGGGCTTCTCTTTCATGCGGCTAGGAGAGCCACAGTGAGCGAGGCGCCTCCTTCCGATGCCCAGTGTCATATGTCTCTCACACACACACAAATGTCTCAAAACAACTCTCAGGTGGTCTGATTCACTCCACTGATCACACACACACACACAAGGCATTCTCAATGTGGACCACACAGATGAAACAAGAAATTTGAGGCAACGGCACTTCCTCTACGGCGATCTCTAAAAGAGCCAGACGGCAATTATTTGTTACACTGTAGTATTTGAAAATATGAATGAGTGTCATAGGGTGAATGACGTGGATCTCCTTCACTAGCATTGACTGCGAAAGACGTCCAGTCCATTTGAAAGGGAGGGATGGCAGCAAATAATCACTGACAGGCATCCCACTTCAGATAGATTGGACATCTATTGCCTTCAATGGGACCGTTTGTATGTTAGTAAAAAAAGTTGCTGTTTCTTTAATTAAAAAAAATAAGAAAAATTATGTTTGCTTTATTTATGATGGCAGTCGGTTCAGGGTGTACCATGCCTATTGCCGATAGTTAGCTGGTATAGGCTCCAGCAACCCCTGCAGACCTCAAGAAAATAAATGAATGAATGTATTATTTAATTATTTCAATATATACACTGTAAAAAACAACCTATAGAACTTACTCAATAAAATTGAGGTAATAATTTACAATCAGTTTGAGTGTAAATTTAATCCAATTTACTTAAAAAATTGGGTAAAACTGGGTACAATTTACACTATCAAACTGAGTGTAAATTGTAACCTCAATTTTATTGAGTAAATCCTATTGGTTGTTTTTTACATTGTACTGTACTGTATGTAGTATTACTGTAATTTCCCGAATATAACGCACTGTTTTTCCCCTTGTAAAATCATGGTGCGCATTATAAACAGGTGCAGGGATGGAGACAAAAATATAAATATATATTATAAAGACCGAGTTATTTTTTTTATTAGGCTCGAGCGTTTACGTCACAGCAGCACGGGATCATGCGAGATTTGCGACAACGCAACCATTGCGGAAGTATCACGGGACATTTAAACTTAGCGGCAACCAAAGATGGAAAAAAGTAAGGAATACTTGCCAGTTCGATACAGAGACAAACTTGTTACCACGGCGAAGGACAGATATGTGAGCAATTTTAAGGATGTGAACAATGTTGACCCTCACGAGCAAGCCGAACACAAATGGAATAAAGATGTCGACAAGCTTCCACCACTACGCGAAATGGACATCATGCTGTATTTAGTGTTTGGTATATGTTACTACACTCATCAGCAATTCCGAAACTACAAATCGCTACAAAGCTACGAACAGTTTTGCTGCGGATGGGTGCAGGATCTTCACTTTATGACCATAGCAAACGGCAACACCATCTTTCTAGCAAAGGTAGGCAATGTGTGTTTACATTAGTCTGTGACCACGGATGTACATAACTTTTGCTGCATAAAATGTAGCCTGTGTACAAATTCTTTGCCACTCTCTCACGTCAAAATATTACAGCTTTTTCATTTAGCAACGACATGAATTATGTCTTATGAAGACAATGCACATGTATGCATGCTAGTTGTTTAGCTGTAGCAATAGCTAACAACAGGCCGACTTAGGGCGTAAAGTTACTGAAATTTGCGTAAACAAACGAAATTAACTTACCGGAGTGGAAGTGCATAGAGCAAACTCAGTGTGTAACTGGAGAATCAAACGTTATGCCCTTCCTTCTGATCGAGGCCACCCATGCCATTCTTCGACGTTTGGTAAGTTCAGATATGAGCTTTCGCTCGCCTTTTCTCCATGTAGGGATCCGGAAGAAACTCAATGGTGTTCCGTCGAGCTGTACATTCTCCTTTTTCTATTCGATCGGTTGTTGCAATTTTTTACCGCACAATAATTTCCAACCATTTTTAAAGAGCGACCTGTGTTGAAATGCCTCAGTTTATCTTCCACAATGGCGATAGCGGCGGAAACCTCGCGAGTGCCACGTCATACGCTCGAGCCTAATTGACACGGCCATGTTGTATTGAAGAGACGTACGCAGTGATTCATTGCCGACCATTACGGTACGTGACGTCACCATTTTGTTTCGGTCATGGCGAGCTAGGGAAGGAGTCGGAGGCGGAGTATCAAACAGCAGAGCGTTGCTTTATTGACATTTAGGCTGCAACAAAGTACGGTAGCAATGTCTGTCTCACATGCAACCCACGGAATATAACTATCTTTCCGGGTATTCCCTCAACAAAATACCTCCCCCCGTGAACTATACAACGTGCCAACATAAGTTCCGCCGGTGAATTCTGTTATAACTCGCTACACGGTAATACTTCACTCTGATTGGTCGAATGATTTCATCTGTGTTAAATTCTACTTTTTTCACTCTTCATAAAGCACAGAATTTCTTGAACTCATTTGAGTCAACGTTTATTGCAGCTCTGCAACTCGGACCGTAACAAACGTAACACAACACAGACTATCGGTGTCCGTCAACTATATCTGTCCCTCGGAAAACTCAAATCCAAATAACAATAGTTCCTATTGTTACATTCTAGTCAACAGCGATGCGCTGTTCTGATTTCCGACCTAAATCACCACTTTTATTTTACCGTATCAATCCATGGAAGAAACATTTATTCATTATGATGAAACGAGCAAGTTATACAGCAGCCTTTAAAAGAAAAGTCACATCTGTTTTGTTTTCTCCTGGATTCTGGTAAGTTGAAGAAGTTGTCAGATCATTTCATTACCGTACATATTGTCAGTTTACGGTAATGTTTTAAACTACCAATGTGCTATGCTTGTGCTGTGTTTCACCAGTCAGTAAAATGACATTTCTGTTCTGTACACGAGCTCTGTTTTCTTTTATTCTTCTATTTATTGGTGCTAAAATTAGGGTGCGCGTTATACCTGGGTACAATAATTTTCCCTAGATTTTACAAGTAAATTTGGGGTTCACGTTATACACGGGTGCACCTTATATTCGGGAAATTACGGTATACTAAAACATAAATGTTTCTTTTTCATATAAAAGTACATTTTTACTTTTTCAAAGTTTCAGTTTTCTTTTTTAGTGTTTCAAGCTACTGTATCGTTTTTCTTCTATTGAATTGTTTAATTGGGAATTATGGCTGCCATTCCCCTTCATGCTGTATATAAAAACTTGAATTTGACACAGCATATCTTGTTTTATAAATATTTTTTTGTGATATGACAAAATTCAGAGTGACATTCATATTAAATTGCAACTAATGTTATCAGTGCAAAGACATTTAAGGCAATGCGATCTGTCAGAATTGTTTTTCTTTATATAAATTCTTTATATATATTTTTTATATTTCTCTAAACTAGAATTTTTATGTCGTTTTTTTTTTTTTTTTTTTTTTTTTTTTTTAAACTGATAGTTTTAATGTATAATGAAAACTTTAGAACCCAGTAAGGTCTTAATACAAATCCTGAAATCCTCTTGCTAATAACACTTCTCATGGTCAGTATTTAAACAGCAAATCCAACATTATGCAAACATACGATGTCATTGAAAATAAATAAACTTAATATAAAAAGAACAATTAGACATTCTATCAATAATTCAAGGCATTTTCCAAAAGAACTATGGCTCAAACAGTTAGTCTCTTTGTAGACATTAGTCATTCCCCATGTTATGGCACTGTAACTTTGATATGTACATCAGCTTAGGTAACAAATTCTAATTTTGTCATTTTTTTAACCATAGAACAAGACACCGCGCCGCATTTCATCCATATAAAATATCAGGGCTGACCACCGAAATCTGCCTGAATTTTTTCACGATCAAAGATCACAAACAACTAATCGTCCAGCCCAGGTCATAGACAGTTTGTGTGTCAAGTGTTGTTAATTTAAATAAACCACCTTAATCCAAACAAAACATGCAAGTGACTTGCTGTCACGACCCCTTAGAAGAAAAACCCGGTCACTTTTTCTTATAACCTCAACTTTTAAATAAATAAATAAATAAACTTGTTCTCATTCCAAAGATGCAAAATCAAAAATAGAATTACTCATCCAGGTTTATTGGCTGTTTCTGGTAACAGGGCCTTATATAAGCCTGTGCCTAGTTGTGCTTTGGCCTTGGGTCGACTCCAACTCAATCTCAAGCTTTCCTATCATTTATCAGATGTTAAATACCCCACGTTAAATTTTCTAATTTGTACGTTTTGGAATTATCAAATCCTCCTTTCCCAGATAAAAGACATTTTTTGTGAATTTGACGTCATACAATCAAAATAAACACAGTATTTCTTTATGGAGCTCAAAGTGAAGCCATTGTATCTTTTTTTTTTTTTTTAACCATCACGATTAGCCAAAATGTGCTCCTCATCCCCAAATGGAAATGGGATGTGCATGCATGAGCGTCCCCCGTCCCCCGTCGCCTCCTTCTCCTTCTTCCCCTCTCACTCCCATCTGTCAAGACAATAGATGTGAATCTTTAATCCATGAGCAGCCATTGAGGAGGTGGGAATTACAAATTGCAGATGTTTTACTGTGTGTTCACGTATTTCCCACATTTCCACACATGCTTTTTGTAAACATAAAAAGGTGTTCGTAAACAACATGGGGGGCTGTAACATATGACACAGTCATCATTTGGTAATTAAACCCTCGCCGGCTTGAGATATGAAAAGCTGGCAAGAGGAGAAGATGATGATGCAGGCTGCCCGCATTTCCGACAACGCGTCCCGACAACAGGCGGGAAGCATATGTCTGTTTTGCCACCGCTTGGCTTGTATTTCAGCACCATGGACGGCAATAGTCGTCCAATCAATTTGTACGGGGAGAATTGGCAAAAAATCATCCATCTCAAACGGATTGAATGTCTATCGCCGTAAATGTGAGTGACTAAGTTCCACTCAGCAGACCACACACATTAAATAAAGATACAGTGAGCCCTCGTTTTTCGCTGTTAATGGGGACCAGAAACTGCTGTGATAAGTGAAAAACCGTGAAGGAGCAAGAAAAAAAAAAATTGTGTGTGTTCAATGTATTTATTAAGATTTAGCATTTGAAAGAGATACATATAAGACATGTTTTTCACTTTTTTCCCCAAAGTATATATATATATATATATATATATATATATGTATATATATATGTATATATGCATATATATATATATATGTATATATATATATATATATATATATATATATATATATATATATATATATATATATATATATATGTATATATATATAATTTTATTTTTAAGCACTTCTAATCTAATAATTATGATAAGTTTTAAACATGTTACTGTCCCACCGAATTATTTTTAAACAAGTATTCAATAGTAGAAAAATGCTTGGCTTTACTAAATGCTTCATTGAGTGATCCAGTCAGAGCACTCACTCACTTACACACAATGAGTTGCCACAGCAACTGTTTAACAAGTTAAACAATAATTGACGCATGCGGCGCTTTTGAAGCTCATGACTCTGGCAAGATCAAACACATTCATCTGTCAATCATCATTAACTTTAATAAATAACTCCAGTGCAATGCCTGCCTGCCTGCCTGCCTGCCTGCCTGATGAACAAAGAGCAGGGAGGGAGGGAGGGTGGGAGAGTGAGACTATGCGATCGGCTCAGGACAGCGGATCTGTATTGTATTTTGTTAATTGAAAAAAATCCGCGATGTACTGAGGAAGCGAAGTTTCATACACAAAGTAGCGAGGGATCACTGTTCTACAGTCTTGAACATAAAAATTGCTAAAAATTGTCGCCTGTCGCTTTAAGAAATCACCATGGTACAAAGACACTCGCCCAGTTCGTCAATGCTAGTGAATGAATACCACTCATCAGGCCACACAGTTTCAAAACAACAGACACTGTGGTGAAGAATATGTAAATGTCCCAAAAAATTGTCATCTTTCTCTTTAAGACATCAACAAAGTGAGAAGAGAAGCTTCAAGTTCAAATGGATTGGATGTCTATTGCTGTCAATGGTAGTGAATGATTTCCACTCACTAGGCCATATCCACTGAAAATCAAAGTTACTACAGTGTAGAACATGAGAATGTCAAAAAGTTGTCATCAGTGTCTTTAAGAAATCAAAGTAGTTGAAAGAGATTCTTCCAGTTCAAATGGATTGGATGTCTAGTCCAGTCAATGACAATGAATGAGTAAAAAATGCCTGTTCCCCCTTAAAAAAACCCTCCTCTCCTGGCATTGTCAACGGGTTTTTCCTGCAGACTACTTTGGAGGGAAAATGCTGTGCACAGATCAGGGAAAGGCTTAGGTTCCATTACAGCCCACACAGCTTTAAGCCCTTCCATTTGGGGTCCTCCCTTTCAGATGTTCTTCAAGACCCCCAGAGTGTTTTCTGGTGGAAAAAAAAAACTTCCCGATAACGTTTTGCAAGGGGGGTTCTGTATGCTTTTTCTAAAAGTTAGGTTACGATTTCTTTTTTTTTTTTTGCGTAACTAAGATGTCAATGCAAGAAAGAAAAAAAAAAGAATGAACACTTGAAATGTCAAGAGATGAAATAACAAGGCGGAAAACGTTTGTGAAGCCAAAACAGGCAATTGTTTTTGAGCCCCAACATGTCTGCGGGTCTTCTAATGACTTGTTAACAACAACATCAAAATTACAGATTTATGATTTTCTCTTCATTGTTAGAAAAGCAAAGCGGTGGCTTGAGATGCAAATGACCCAACTTCAAAGTTTTTGAAATATCAACCGTTTTTATGAGATGTGATGTAAGCATATGTTATTTACTTCATTTTTATCCACTCATTTGCACATGTACGAAAACAAACAACATAGCAAACTAAAGACATGGGAAAAGATTGGGTATGAGGGTTTATAAGATCAATATCACCTCATTATACATTTGTCCCCACAAAACTTCACATAGAATATTTAAATAAGAAACTAAACATAAAAAAAATACTATTATTAACAAAATATGTTGTAAAATGAATTTAACAAGTATTGAATACTGTATATGAAAATTGTGAGTGACCAGCAGTTGTATAAGGAATTTATTATGTTTGTTTGAACAGTTTATTCTAATCTTGGATTTAAAATAAAATGCTGATTCGGACGAATTTTGAATATACAATATTCATTTCAGAACTTCCAGAATTTATGGAAAATTGTAAAAGCTGAGTGTGAAATATTTGGTGGTGTAACCGATGAGCCTATCTCGTTTAAATCATGAAAACCACTAAGAGAAAAGTTCGGAAATAAATATGCAGATCACATCTGCACTTATGTTTCACACAAAATATGCATACACAAAGAGCGGCGCAAAACTTGTAGACAGACAATATAACATTCTTCAGAGACATATACTGTACATTTCTATCCTCTATTAATTTATCCTCTGCAAAAAAAAGAAAAATGAAAGAATTGCGACATTCTATGTTTATTCATTTGTCTGATATACATCCAATCATAAGGAACAAAGTGAAGCAAATCCAAATCGTCGGCTCGTTGTAAGGACAAATGAAGACTTGTTAACATGTAAAAGCTCAAAATATGATGATGCCAATAATTTTCTACTTTTTTTTGCTCTGCAGACATTTTATTTTCCCCAGAAATGAAACATTCTCTCCGCACGATCCACTTGAATTGGTCCTATGAATAATAATGTTCACGTGCCATAAAGATTTGATGTCGGGGAGAAAAAGTACCTAAAAGTACTGCGCAATGGACTTTTTAAGTATAAGCAAGTGTATGAGTATTCTAGGTATAAAGTTTGCCAGCGTATCCACTGCGGATGCTTGGTCCACTGGCGGTCTTATTATTGCCAGTGCTGAACTTCAAGCATTATAAAGAATCTTTTAACACAAAATGTTTGTTAAATAGCCGATAGAGAAGCTATCATCTTTTAATGTTGTATTATACGGCTTTCGCACGCTCCGCCGTTCTTGTGGACATTGTAATATTGCATTTTTACTGGTTACTCATCTGTTAATGTTCCAGTTACTGAGGTTTATCTTCTGGCTGGTGCTATTTTGCACCCCTCTCCAACACACACATACACACACCCATCACACTGTTAAACACACACACAAAGTTTGATCTCAGCATCTTTGAGGCACCTGAGCAAAAAGAGCATCCCACTTTTACTGCTAAGCCACATGTAGATAAATTAATGGTTGTTAATATGTGGGTATTGTCATAAAGGCCATTATTTACCGTGTAATTGTTGGTTTTATGTCATAGTTGGCGTGTTAAGCATTTTATGCCACAAAAAAACTAAAACACACCATTGTGAAGATTTTAACTGGGATTATGTGGTTGTATTGTGATATTCTGTTGTGTTAAAATGAAGATGTGTTTTTTATTTTCTTCTTCTTTTTCAAGAAATGGGGGGGGGGGGGGGGTCAGGGTACAAGGAAACTGACTTGTTTCCTCTTTTTTAATGTTTGTGCAGTTAAACCGTTTAGTTGTGGTTGATCGCTGAGGGAAAAAGCAGGGGGGAAAAAAGCTCCAGACAACTAGCGAGGAGAAGCATGACGCCCATGCCGGGGAGGGCGCGTGGAGGCCGGGCAGACGTAGTGGGCTGCATCGGGTGAGACGCACCATTAGACAAGGGAGAACTGCAGCTCGCTGTGCCGCTCGATCAGGTAAGAAACGCCGCCTCTTTCGTCACAGTTGTCCTGCCTGCGCCACATGTACGTTCACTCTCAAATCTATTGATTCTATTTTTGGATGTTGACCTTTACCTATCAAAATAAAATGCCGCACTTGTATACAATTTAAAATACGCTGCCACAATTTCGTCACATTATTCTAATAAATGTTTATTCACAATTTTATGGAAATAATAGCCCCAAAAAAGTCAAATATTTCATTGTTCTGTTCAAATTGGAAAAACATAGCTCACACTCCTCGTTTAGGAATGAAAGGATGGGAAAATCAATGCCTAATGATGTCATTAATTATGGCAAAATTAAAAGCAAGTGCAAAATCAATCTGCAATTCTGTCGAGGATGTGGACTCAAATTGATATCCATCTGCACGCCGAGAGGAGGCAATCTGTACACGCGCAACACACGGCTTGTGGCGCCATTTGACAGCCGAGGAGCACGTGAGGTGTTTGTGTTGTTGTTTGCGCTGACAGCATGACGTCACGTGGACTTTTGGAAAGTCGAAAATGAACACAATACGCATAAAAAAAGAACATTTACATACATAATAAAACTTTGAGCTTCTTACGTTTCATGGTTTAGCTGTTATCTACAATTTACTCATCAACCGAAATATTACGATTATGTCAATCGATAGCTGTCAATCAAAATTGATCATCATCATTGCCATAATTTTCAATAAAAAGACGAGATTCGTGCAGGTGTGCCTAATGATTTGGTCCACATTTGTTGTGTTGACGTTAACGTTCGTCCTTGCAAAAAGAATAAAATTAAAAAGAAAACTGGAAAAAAAAAATCGATGAAGTGGAAATGTGCGTCACGGGTCACAGGCTTGTAAAAACGGACGATTTGTTTTCTGTCCTCCGTGGGAAGGCGACATCTCAGTCGCCATCACAACGATCAATTGAAAAATACACTTTTTGGAGGGGAGGAGTTGAAATCTAAATTTAGATTGAAAACGAATTAGATTTGTTGTTGATCCCCACGTTTGTTTTGGGTGTGGTTGGGTGTGAGTGTTAGCCTGGCACAAAAAAAAAAAAGTGAGGGACGGGGGCACATTCATATTGTGTGTATGTGTGTGTGCGAGTGTGTGTTGGGGGGGAGGGGGGCAGCATCAGCTTTAGGGCAAAAGTGCACTGACGTGTGAAATTACAGCCCATGGTGCTACATATTGTACCAGAAGCTCCTAACACCCCCAACACTACACCCCCAAAACAAGAAACAAAAAGAGTTTATTACAGCTAAATAATAATCATCATAAAATCATAAGAAAACGAATGATACGTTGATGTTGAAGCTGGGGCATTATCCGTAGCACTAGAACCAAAATGTAGTGAATGGGTATCAAATAAGTGCTTAAGTGAACAATAAAATATGTCATATAGTCATGTTCAACAGCAATAATTATAACAGTAACTGTACCCAAAACATATTCTTCAATAATAAATTCAATATGTGGAAATTGCAGCTTCAGCATAATAAGTAACTTGTAAATGAACCAATGCCAACATCTATCAAATGTACCCCCTCCCCCAAATAAATAAATAAATAAATAAACAAAAACTTTATTATTAAATAACAGAAAAATACAGGGGTTTACTTTGAAAATAACTTCTATAATAATTACTGCTATTTACACTCATAATATAAATGATCTTGAAACTGCTGCAATAGTGGCAAATATGAAAGAAAAGGACATCCTATGTATTCGGGGGGGGGGGGGGGAATCATTATGCAGGTAATAAAATCAATAAATAAACTATTAGAATTGTTTTGTTCTTTTCCCTCAGCATAATAAACTGTTCTTATTGTTTTTATTATTTAACAAAAAAACGAGAACACATCATACAATACAAATAAAAACTATACTGTATTTGTAACACACAAAAAGTGATGTGCAATCTGAATAGGAAACAAATACATGGAAATCATGCATGAATCGTTATTATACAAATGTTTTAATTAATATTGTCGTTATCGTTAATTCTGTATTAATAAACAAACACATGTTTTTTTTTTTAAGTGAAAATGTGTTTTTATTCAGGTTATGTGTTATGATGTTAATATAATATCTAATATTTTTTATCCTAACATTTTATTTGAGTCACAATGACACACAATACTAAAATGAATTACTCCAAGTTTAATAAAACTGCCTGAAACTGATGCCTAAAACTGATCACGTGCTTCAAGACTTAACTGTTAACTCTTTGTTCTCCTGATGGATTGAGTCCTAGCGGAAGAGATTAGGGGGTGTCGGGGGGAGCTTTATTTCAACTACAGTAGGTTGATTTGCGAACTTTGACCTGGCCGAGCTGCCACTGAGTCGCCTGAATGCATAGTGTGTGTGCGTGGGATGCAAAGCTGCTGTGTGAGCGCCATCTACAGAGCATCTCCGTGTATAGTCGCTCATGATGATGAAGATGATGATGAAGACGGCGATGGCCTAGTATAAGGCTGCCATGAACCAAGAGAGAAATCTGGAGTGGCCAGCCTTCTAAAATATGTAACATTGTGTAATAATGTATATTCAATTTATGTTTGTGTATGGATTTTTTTTTTTCTTTTAATTTTTTTCTTTTTTTTTCTACCACCACCCAAAAAAAAGACAAAAGAAAGAAAAAATAATCCCCGTACATTTGCTGGGACTTTACATGTACCCCAAGACTTAAAAAGAAACCCACCTGTACCCCTGCTTTGAATTAAAATGTTTGCAACTATATTAGTTTTTACATTTTTTTGAGTGTTGGCTGCCTTTTTTTAATATCATTGTTCCATACTTTAAAGCAACCATGCTTCAGTAAAAATCATCATAAAGACGTGATTGGTCCAATAAAATCATTAGGAAAATGGTTCCCACTACACCCACTGCACTAAAATGCACACTATGAGTAAATAGGACAATACATTTGCACTATTGCAGACAGCTTCTTTTCCATTCACCTGTTTTTATTTTGTCTTGTTTCATAGATATTGTCAGATTGTACAGTTGTCTATTTTTATATATATTGTTTTTATTTCATTTTTTTTACTTGCCATTAAATATATATATTTATTTTCATTCATTTTGTGGGATTTTATGGTCGATGGATGGGGCTGTAATAGCTATACAAAATGCGCGCTTTCTGATGACTTTATTAAGAAGCTTAATTTTATACATATTATACATATACACACATGCACATACTGTTTTCGAAGTCCCTATGCTGTTATGTATGCGAAATTTATTTTTCCGTGCAGGCATTAAGACAAACTGTAAAGAAACTATCATGGAAGGCGACAAAACGAAAATTTTCAATGACATTTTTTATGAGAATGGAAGATGAATGAATTTGAGAAAATCAAAGGGTAACCAACATGTCATTTTTGGCCCTATTGTCAGCCTCTCCCGGTCAAAATCTGGACGGACGTCTCTCGCTGCAGTGGCATCCAATGATTAAAAAAATATTTTTAAACAGTTTTTAAACTCAGATTAATTTTAACCAATATACTGACGACTGTTGTTTTCTTATTGACACTGTTGTCTTGTGTGAAAAGCACTTGCAACAACAAAACACCCTTTTAATTCGGTTGCTTCCTCACCTCATCTCCCCAACCCCCCCTAAAAAAAAGTCTCATCCTCTTCCAAACTGTCGGATGCTCTCGTTTGAGCTGCATCTTTTTTTCTCTCTCTCTTTTGCGTGGGCGAATCACAAAGTGTTGGAATCTATTGCCTTTGTCTGACAAGTCATCCATCTCTATGCGGAGGGGATCTGTGGGATGGAGTGATAGGGGGAGGAGTGGGAGTGGAGGTGTGTGTGTGTGCGGTGTATAGTGTGTGGGGGGCACTTTTAGAAACAGACACACAAGCGAGCCGGGTTTCATTCTCAAGCCAAAGCTCAGGCAGGCACAGTCCATTCCGGAGGAAAGGGGGACCCGCTCGTTGTCATCTCCGCCCCCCCTCACCCCCACCCACCCCCTTAGATTGTGCGTGCGTGTCCACCGGGGGGACCCCACGCTCGGATGGAAAGTCTCCCCGTCCCGATGCGTCTTTTTCTGCTTCCACGGACGAATTTGAAGAGCTGAGAAGTTGCGAGGCAAGCGGACTCTGCATCGGACAGCCGGACTGTTTTCCTTTTTCTTCCCTTTGACGCTGCTGCACCATCGAGGCGAGACGGCGACCTCAGTCGATTACCTTTCTTTGCTCTGCTATCCCATGGATATTCACTGCAAGGCAGACCCCTTCTCGGCCATGCACCGTGAGTCTTTTGAAAATTTTGAGAGATTATGAGATTTTTTTAAAACCCCCTATTAAGGCCGTAATATTGCCGTTTTATGGCTCAAAGGAATGAGGATTAAATTGGATGCTTTTCGT
Source organism: Corythoichthys intestinalis (assembly GCF_030265065.1). NCBI lineage: Eukaryota > Metazoa > Chordata > Actinopteri > Syngnathiformes > Syngnathidae > Corythoichthys > Corythoichthys intestinalis. Next base: position 37,304,533 of record NC_080404.1, read on the forward strand.
AAGAGTTCCGTTCAGGTTTTGCAGTGACAGTGAACGATCACGTTGATTTTTGTAGGTAGTGCAATAATTGCCAAAAGAAAATAAGATTTCTAATTATGATTAGGTTAAAAAATAAAAAAGAAAATTTCTTGCCCCCCCAAAAAGACGTTAAATGTCAATATTCGTTCTAAAATGTGAATTACTTGTACTCATGAGTTTAAATGTAAGGCCAGAATTTGTGAAATATTGTGAAATTAAATAAAAACAATCTCATTTTTTATTTCTATGTTTCAATAAATGAATAAGCTATACCCCAAAAATGAATTTAAATATAGTCAGTCATTTTTGTTTGAAAAATTAACACCAAAATCCAACTTTGACTTCTTAATGGCATTTTCCCATTTTCATTTTTTTTTTTTTTTTTTTTTTTTGGTTGGCTGTTCAAACGCTCAATTTGAATACAAAGCTTTTATGACCCTCTACATTATGACTTGCATGGCGACCTGAGAGCACCTTGTGTGTAAATGATGCCGAACAATTTCTCTTTCCTGTGCTAAAAAAAAAACAGAGAATCCACGCATTTGAATGCTATATTTGTTTCATGTGATATTTAAAAAGAGGAGCCCCCGTCCTGCTTGCAAGTAAATTATTTATCTTCGTTTGTAATATGAGTTATCAAAGGTCATTTAAATTATTTACCGCAATTGTGCAGTGAATATTAAATAGGTGGAAACGTAATACGCTCGACATGTGTTGCACTGAGAGTAATAGGAAAATAGAATTTGACGCACGTATACGTCGACTTAAAAATACTGACTTAAAGTGATGCAGGTGAGACACTCCTCTGCAGGTATGTAATGTTATGTTCCCCTCCGGTGCCGCTGTTGTATCCCACGCAGGGCACGGCGGCGTGAACCAGCTCGGCGGGGTGTTTGTCAACGGCAGACCCCTCCCGGACGTGGTCAGGCAAAGGATCGTGGAGCTGGCCCACCAAGGGGTTCGGCCGTGCGACATTTCCAGACAGCTGCGGGTCAGTCACGGATGCGTCAGCAAAATCCTCGGCAGGTAAAATTTTACAAACTGAAGAAGAAGAAGAAAAAAAACGTGTCAAAACATCAATCTTGCTGCTCCATTACAACAGACAGCTTATTTTTTATTTTATTTTTTTTTGCTTGCACACTGCTATTTTTTATTCATCAGTCAAAGCTTAGCAAAATTGAGAAATTTTAAATAGCCCTAAAACACCAGATTTTTTTGCTTTGCTTTTGCTCCAAACACACTGCAGAACACATGAGGTAATATTTTGAAATATATTTTTTCCCAGCTATCAGAAGGCATTTCAGAGGTATTCCAATGCACACACACTATATGGATGTTTGTCAGAAACATTTTTTTTTTCATTTGTTTTATTTTTTAGGAATAATAATTAATTTTTTGACAATAAGTGGCATGTAATGCATGCGCACTCCCACTCACTTGGCGACATATAAATCCTCCAAAATGTACTGCATAACTGCAAATATGTTTATAAATAATAAGAATATTGTGTGAGTGGTTGACGCAATTAAACGTGCATTGTGTGCAGGTACTACGAAACGGGCAGCATTAAACCAGGCGTGATCGGGGGGTCCAAACCGAAGGTTGCCACCCCGAAAGTGGTTGATAAAATTGCGGAGTACAAACGGCAGAACCCGACTATGTTCGCCTGGGAGATCCGGGATCGGCTACTGGCCGAGGGCGTGTGTGACAATGACACTGTACCCAGCGTCTCGTCCATCAACAGGTAAGCCACATTTCCGCTCGTAATTTATTCGCTGCCATCGACGGCAAAAGACGTCCTATACATTTGGAATAATTGGAGGTATGGCCGCGACCGTCCTCCCAGTTCAAATGGATTGGACGTCTGTCACCGCACCGTCTATGGCAGTGGAGTTCATAGCTCGTGGCAGGCAGGCATTAAAAAAAAAATAAAATAAAATAAAAAAATCTCTGATTTTTCGATAAAAATCGATCGATTGCCTGTAAACTGGCTACATGTGGGAAATAGACAAGAATATACTTCAATAGGCGGACAGCAGACACGTGGCTGACATTGAGGCTCGCTATTGGGCAGTCGTTTTACAAACATTATCATATTTTGGGAGAATTTGTGTATATATATTTATATATAGTTAACTTTAAAATAGTTATATTGCTACCATAAAACAGGGCATCACATTATTGCCATTGTTATTGTAACAGATTTATGGTCAACAAATGATGTGCATGAATTATATTGTATTTAATATTTATTATGATGAATTATTTTTATGCATTTATTAGTCATATTATGAAGTATTCTAGTGTATAAAAATGTTTCTCGTCGTTATAGCTTAAAAAGATCCCCTTTAAGTAGACTACTGTATATTATTAATAGGACTGCAGTATCAGTATTTATGGTCATTTTTTGAATAGGCTCTTACCATTGATAATTACGTTTTCACATTTTTTACAGTATTGATATAATTTGCTTAAACATTTACGTATGATAATTATAGTATATATTGCAACCTATTATAGTTTTCATTTCTATCATCAATAGGTGCTCTTTTACAGTACTGCTATAAAAGCACCTATACGATAATTATATTTTCTAAGTATTTTTTTTCATCTTTGTAACCTAAAATACTGTCTACATTCCTACCGAAAAAAGATCCTTATTATTTCTCGTCTTATTTTCATTTGAACAATTTTATAAAATTATATGTATTTTATGATAATTATAACATTTGTCATTTGCTTGAAATAGTTTCTGTTCCTACCATAAATGGGATCAAGAATCTTTGGACAGAGTGTGATGACGATGTGTGTTGGGGGGTCGCCCTTGGAGGAGAGTTGAACTTTGGTTAGGAGCCACTGTTCCAGAGAGCTGGTCATCGGCATTACATTTTAATGAGCTCAGGAGACTTTCATAACACATACGAATAGAAGTAGAAGAAGCTGGAGGCCTACATGCACGCAGACACACTTGAGACAGAGAGACATTTTGAAATTTTGAAGCTTTGTGCATGTCAAAAATGCATTTCTATTTTGTATTCTGGGCATATGCGGTGCTTCTTTGTCTTTAGAAATGCATGGCGGGACAAAATATTGGCTCAGGTTTGCTGTGTGTTGTGATGTGATGTGTGAGAGCGTGACCTGTTGCTGCTAAAATAGGCTTGACTTTTAAACATGCTTGCTTATGAGTGTTAATAATTGACATTGGCTCTAAAGGTTTGTTTTTCTAACTTGCTGCACCTTTAATGGTAGTTGTTGTTGTAAGAATGTGAGAAGAAGGCAGCAACGAGTCGGTGGTCTTTGCGGTTGGCGGGGCTGACCTCTGCTCTTCTGACTAAAGAGGATGTCCCGGCTTTAAACGCATTTTCCCGGCATGAATTATTAAAGATGACAAGGAGTAGAGGTTGCATGGGGTTTGCTCACAAAGCCACGTGTTCCTCAAAAGCGACTTTCACTCCTATTGATCCCCATTTTAATATTGCTTCAGGGGATTTTCCCTCTTTCCACGTCAACCCCCAACACAAAAGTCGTTAATTCGCGCCTTGCAGAACTGCTTATTCAATAGCGACAACACGGACGGGAAAACAAAGTCCTTGAATTTATGAGTCTCCCCCGAGCCATGCGGTCAGATAACTGTTGTGGTGAGATGTTAGAAATTCAAATAAAATATCGACTGCGGGGCCTTTTGTGGACACGCCAGACACATGAAAAGAGTGTTTCCTGCTCGGGGAAGTTAACCCCTCGCTGCCGAACACTCAGCTACCACACTCCTCGCCTCATCTGCGCCCTGTAATTCGCTTTTGTCACACCTGTCGCGGCATTCCCAACGCCGACTGTTATTCAATGATCTCATGCTCGTGTGTCAGTCAAAAGATTATCACGGTCACGGTGCCGTGTAATGCGATCGGCGTTGACAAAAGAGCTTGTGCAAATCCAGGAGTAAATGTGCGTTGGCCTAAAAGAATTACAGCAATCCTCGTATTGTCGGGGTGGCCTAGGAGGACGAAAAGATAAAAATTGACAACCTAGCTGTAACAGAGAAATGCATTGGTTTGAGAGATAATACAACAAGGTGGAAGAAGCACATAGGATAGGAAAAACTTGTTCTTGTAGGGTTCATTCGGACAGATGTGAGGCCGTCACAATTTGTTTTCAGTCCCTGAATGCAGTTCTGACAGTTTGAGAAGTTTGATAGCTCTCAAGCTGCTCCTGGATAAAGTACAAATTTAAACTCGAAAGTTTCTCAAAACAGGATATGACAGAATACACAGCGGAATGTCTGCTACAGCCACCGCAAATGAAATCGAATCCTGTGTGTAAGTTTTCGAGCGAAGAACTGCATCACTGTTGTTGTCGTCAGGTTGTTCAAAGGTTTGAATCAACAGATTGTGACGCTCAACAGCCTGTATCAAACCTAGAATTGAGATGTTATTGAGTCGAACTTTCTGTGCTGCTACCCGGAGAGACTTTCCAGCAATGCCTGCTTTTTCGAGTGGTGGTAGTAGCTGGCTTTCCACTGTGTGGTCTGTCAAGAAACGATCCGGTTTAAAGAAACGTACAGTAGATTGCGTACGGTTCTCAAACGAGATTTGACCCAAGCGTTTGTTGAACCCAAATTCTGACACGATTCTGGGATTGCTTCCACAAGTTTACGTGAACACCTGCTTTGGGAGTTCAGTGTTTTCATCAGCAGCTAAAGTGGCAGGCGTTCTTTTCGAGACACTTGCCTTGGAGAACATTGGCTTCTAAACTAGCGCTGAACTGCCATTGTGGGCTGAATTGTGGGCTGAAAAAAACATTTTTAAAGCTATTTTTTAAAAACTTGAAAAATGCAAAAAGCCTAAGCTGTCATATACTGATGACCTTTCATATATCTAAGATATCTAGAACAAAAATGTATAAAGACGGTTTCTACAAGACAATTTAAGACCTCTTTAAGACTACTTAGAACAAAGTTTAATGCAATTTCAAGGGCAAATTTCACAGCCAAGCTTGGAAAAAAGAAATTCCTAGTATATTTTTAATATTGTATAATTTACATTTAATATTGAAGGAATTCAAAACCTTAAAGACTACATTTCGAGAAAGTTTTTGAGTATAAATTACTTCTCCTTCCTTACCAGCGTATGTAGAGATATCAACACACTGCATGTCAATTGTAAAATCCACCAGACTGAGTGCCCACAAATGTTCCCCGTGCTGTCTTTTGGACACCGCTGGTATAGCGAGTAGATATGAAAGAAATGGAAGCTGGTGGGAGAGAGGAAAAGAGGCAGCCAGGGAGGGAGATTATTAGAGTTGGCCAGGTAGAGTCAGTGAAGCTGATCATTGAGGTGAATTGATGTGATTTCATGCTTTGTTTGCGAGATCATTCAGACCAAAGTGCAATGAAGACTTTCCCGCCACATCACATTGTCCTCACGTTTGTGTGTGGGGAGGGACTTTATCATATTTTGAAGTTCACAATCCAGATAGATTGAAAGCGCGTTCTCAGGAGTGGGCGTGGAGACCCCAAAGCCTTGAGATTGCCTATTCAGGGCCCGGACGGAGAGGATACGAGTGGGGCCCTGGGATGGTGGGGTGGTGCGCTTTGCCATGCACGGGGCCTAAGTGGACATGATGAGCTGTGTGAAAACCTCCACGCTCTGGAGACGCCATTGATTGATGGTGTGTGTGTTGTTCACTTGGCCAGGATTATCCGCACCAAAGTCCAGCAGCAGTTTCACCCGTCCCCCGACGGATCCGTCACGCCGCTCTCCACACCGGGACACACCATAGGTGAGAGTTCATACCAAATGAACATTGACATCGAAGCCGTTTTGGGAGCATAACTCATTGGTTGCCATTGACCGCGATAGACGTCCAATTCATTTATTCAATCCATTCCTGAGATCGAATTGATTTTATCATCATTAGTGACAACAACAAAAAATAATTGAAAAAAATTGTGTGGAAAAAATGGCATGAGACCCTAAAAGTAGTTGTGATCGATTAAAGAAAATCTATATAATAATAGCCTTTGAAATTAATTGATAGCGACTTATCAAATTTTAATTGCATAACAAGACATGAAGTTAAAATGCTATTTTAGGCATTTTTCCCATGAAACAGTACATTTAAATGGTCAGCTATCATAATTTTCGGGCTTTAAGCCGCACCTGACTATAAGCCACATCCCACAAATTTGACACAAAAATGGCATTTGTCCATAGAGAAACTGCACCCTACTATAAGCTGCACCTACCAATTTTGACAAGGAAAATATTTGTTCATGTATAAGTCGCACTGGACGATAAGCCACAGGGATAGTCACACCTAAAGACTACTGTTGTTGTGATACTGTAATATTTTCAACTTGATATCTATACTAAAAAAAAATACTCAATACCATTTTCGATACCACATAAAATTAAGAATTTTTTTTGTTTTTTTTTAGGAAATCATTCAGTGCCATTGAACATTGTTAGGCTTCCAGTCTGGTGACTCATGAAAAAATTAAATTCTTTAAAAGAGTTTATGACTACTAGACGTCCAATCCATTTGAACTGGGAGGGTGGCAAGCGAATGAATGTTCATTCGCTAGCAGCCCTCCCAAAATGGATTGGACATCAAGCGCAGTCAACAGTTGCCAAAGTTAACAAGGAAAATGCAAAAATATCCTCCATTACCATCAAGAGTCGTGCAGAATCAAATTTATGCCATGACAACAAAATTCTCTTAACCTGTGATAGCTCAAAACTCAAAATAGATAACTGAGTAATCAGATATCGTATCGTAATACAACATTTCAGTATCAATACAATTCAATACTTTTAACAACCCTACTGAAGATCTTATCGGCCTGCAAAATCCATATATAAGACGGACTGGACTATAACCCACAGGGTTCAAAGCAGAGTGAAAAAGTAGTGGCTTATAGTCCAAAAATTACGGTACATCCTTGTTCTAGTAAAATAACCAGAAAAAGGAATTTAAGGAATTTAAATAGCCTAAAACTAAAAGTACCTTAAGACAAAAATGATTTTGTACTTTAGGCCATAGCCTTCTTTTTTTACGCCACTGACTGGCATTATTTGAAGACAGATTTAGACATAACTTTTCAATGAGATGGTGTGTTATGAGATGCAACATCGTAGGTAGTGCTTAAAAAATATATATATACAGTATATATATGGCGGAAAACACTCAGGTGACTTGAGGTTCCGCTCTGAGACCCCCAATTTGGCCAAATTTCAAAATTGTCCTATATGCATTTGTGATACATCATTGGAAAGCTTAAATCTCAATTTTCTGGGGGAATATAAATTTTGAACAGGAAGGTATTTAATTTTTTTTTTCTTACCCTTAAACCCTAACTTGAGGGGAGACCATGGCCACAGCCGGACTTTTTGGGGATTTTACGGGTGAAACACGCTAATATAACAAGGGTCACGATACATAAAATACAGACATCAAGGAGTGGTCGAGATTTTCTTTTTCAAATATTTACAATTTTAAAGTTGTTTTTTTTTTTTTTCTTTGATGGATCGATTATTTATCATCTAAAATATTGGGGAAAATGCGACAGTAACAGAAATAATACAGTTAGGGCGATAGTTATGAGGTAGATATCTGTGACCTATTTACAGACACTATTTTTTTCATTGTGACGTAATTTGTTGAAAAGTTTAAAATATGCGAGTCAATAATTTTATAAAATTGTTTTTTTTTTTAACTACATATCAGACATCAATTAATGATTCAAAGCTAAAAATGATCGACATTTCGATTAATAAATTTAATGACTGACTTTCTTTTTATGGCTGGGTTGAAACAAAAACGGTTGCACAGTATCTGTAACTTGGGGTCTCCAGGGTAAAACAGACAAATTAAAAATAGATCGGGGATTAAGGCGCCATGAATCTGCTACGGCAGCATATAGACATATTGTTCTATAAAACACAACAGTTCTTTTGGCTTAAAATACAGCAGTTTATTTTAAAAAAGGGGTGCAAGAACAGAAACTGCTTTTTCAGTCTTGTCTGTGTTTTCCGCCATATATATTTGTAAACACTCTCTTTTCTTCACGTGCTATTATTGTATTGGAGGACATGCATATTTCATAAGGGTGCTAATCACCAATTTCATGGCAACAATACGATATTAGCCGATATTGCAAATCTGCCACGATTGGAGTACAAATATTATGTACACATTTAACACAATTACATTTCACCTATAGCAATAAAATTTTGACATGTTTGACAATTTTGTTACAGAACCATATCAGACATTTGAATGGAAATCAAATTTTGAACAAAATGACATATCTAAAAGAAGATAATTTTGATATATGTTATGCATTTCAATTGATTTGATTAGCTCCACCCATGTATCGATTGAGAGAGACGTACTTTTACACCCTGGATATTTTGGTACAATGTTTTCACATGCAGATAACAAATTCTTTCATGAATAGAGTTTTACTAGCACAAAGCTGTCCGTCCATATTATTCTGGCAATGAGGAAGGGACTTCACTTGCTTCTCATTGCTGCCACCAGAACAATATATTTTGGTGCTGAAGGAGATGCGACACGAAGCGAGAAACTGGAAGTACTGCTCCACAACAACACTCATTCAGAAAATGGCTGGGTGAATTATGTAAAGACTACCATAATATATATGTATATATTTGCACAAACACACTATTCTATCAGGGTAAATTTGTAAATTAATTGTGCTTATATTCTCGTGTTAAGTACCAACCTGAGATGTGTTCATTTTTAAACTTGTTAAATATTTTTTGATTAAAGTCCCACACTTACTGTACTTAAGAAATAATTGCATGCCACAACTCAATGGTAAAACAGAATATTTCTTCTGAATTCCTGCTTAATGGAATATACAACGATACCTTGACTTACAAGTTCCCCAAATTACAAGTTTTGGGAAACAAATCATCATTGAGTTCATTTTTTTGTTTTGTAACATACAATTTCATTCAAATTAAATTGGACAACTATCTCTGTCAATGGCACCCAAGGAGTTAATACACTGAATTTCCCCATCAGTACCCAGCACAGCCTCCCCACCTGTGACCAGCGCCTCCAACGACCCCGTAGGCTCCTACTCCATCAACGGCATTCTGGGAATCCCCCGCTCCAACGGTGAGAAGAGGAAACGAGACGAAGGTGAGGAAAGGAGGAATGGTCATGTTTCTGTGCCATTGACGGTGATAGATGCCCAATTCATTTGAACTGGGAGAAGCTGGCAGAGAACGATCATTGCTGATCCCTTGCAGTCCAAATGGATTTCTGTTGCTGTCAATGGCTGTGAATGCATTAAGTACAGTTCAGCTGTATCTCACTTTTAAGCACAATGCATTTAATCTTGTAAAAATGGTTGTTTTCAAACATGTATTAGATTCTTTTGTGCACAAATTATTGCTTTTTAAACATTTTCAACCTTCATACTGATTGAACTTATCGGTTGCCATTGACGGCGCAAGGCGCCAATGGCATCGAAAGATCAACATTCACGGGCACTCCTCCAAGTTTGAATGAATTGGATGTCCATCGCCGTCAATGGCATACAATGAGTTAATGCTATGGAAAAAAATTCCGAATTTATAATGTTACTTGGCACCATTACCAGAGTGTATTTCTGTTTATAATCATTTTAATTTAATTGATTTTTTTATTAACATTTTATTAATTAATAAATTAATATATAATTATATAAAAATAATATTTTTTAAAAAATCAGTAATGATGAATACCTAAAATAACAACAATAATAATAATAGTCAAAATAAGGGGTTAACCGTTTCAAGTTTCAACTTTTGAAAAGCTCTCCACTGTAGTGACCACTGTTCCTTAAGGGGTTAATTACAATTCTTATGTGGAATGCATTTTAATTAAAACATTATGTAAGTAAACCTTGACATTACATTACATTAGCTATTAAATATATTTACATTTAGAGCTGTCACGATTAATTACAATCATAAAACAAAATGTCACATGCACATTCAATTGAACAAATTGATATTTGACTTTAATATGTTATTTGTTGGCCTATTTACGAGCAACTGTCACCCCATAGACTTCACTATCAGTTGACGGGACACGGGCCTCGGAGCCAATCCGTAGGGGGCCAATTTTAACAAACTTCAAATTCAAATATTTTTAAAACCAAAGCCACTAGCAATCTCAAACCAAAACAGGCACCTCCCTTAGGCATATATGAGTCTCCCTGATCAGCACCAACAAAAAATTCAAAGTCGTTCCATAATAAAATCCTTGTTAATTATTTTTATATAAGTATAACAAAACTTAAAATGGCTGTAAAATTCTCAGATTTTACGCTCGATGCACAAAAATCACCGAATGCAGAGAAAATCACCCATATTTTCAGGATCAATAGCAATATTCAACATATATTTTATCAAGTTTTTTCCAAAATTTGCAACCTAAATGTCATATGTACAGATACAAAATCCAACATGACGGCCGTTACATAACTAAGAGCTTTTTAACTTGAAACTTATTGTAAATGCTTAAACCACGGAATTGCTATAGATATGAGTGGAAAACAGTCTAGATTCTTGGTTAAAAGAAAAAAACGGGCAGTTATCGTTCATTTTATGTAAATATTTCAAGCTAAAGTTACGCTATTTTTTTTCCATTCATTTCATTTTTTTCACAACGTTTCAAAGTGCATGCATGGTGCATTATTATTACTATTATATATAATAATTACCTTGAATCCTCAACCAAATCACTCTTGCGGCACTCCTGCCTGCTTGTATGCACTAAAACCTTCGTCCTGTTTCCGCTTTAATCCGGCATTAGAACTCAGCGTTTGCGTTTATTGCAGAAGCTGTCACGATGCTCTGCTTAGCCCAGCCCCCCACGGGAAGCCGTGGTGCGATGTCTGTTGGAGCTGTCTCGTCGATCTTTTTAAGTTGAAAAAATAAAAATGCTTAAATAGCGGAATTTTTATAGGTATGATCGTAAAACAGTCTGGATTCTTGGATAAAAGCAAAAAACGGGCAGTTATCGTTCACTTTACGTATATATTTCAAGCATAAGTTACTGTATTGTGTGTTCCAACATGGCGGCCGTCACGAAATAAAGAGCTTTTAAATTGAGAATTCTTGTAAATAAACGTGTAAATCCCGGAATTTCTATAGATTTTAATGTAAAACTGTCTAGATTCTTGGTTAAAATAAAAAGAAAAAAACGGGCAATTGTCATTCATTTTTACGTAAATATTTCAAGCTAACGTTACGCTAATTTTTTCCATTAATTTCCAATTTTTTCACAACGTTTCAAAGTGCACGCATGGTGCTATTTAATATAATAATTACCTTGAATCCTTGACCAAATCACTCCTGCGGCACTCCTGCCTGCTTGTATGCACTAAAACCGTCTTCCTGTTTCCGCTTTAATCCGGCATTAGAACGCAGCATTTGTTTGCGTTTATTGCAGAAGCTGTCACGATGCTCTGCCTAGCTGTGGTGCGATGTCTGTCGGAGCTGTCTCGTGGATATTTTTAAGTTGAAAAAATAAAAATGCTTAAATAGCGGAATTTTTATAGGTATGATCGTAAAACAGTCTGTATTCTTGGGTAAAAGCAAAAAAACGGGCAGTTATCGTTCATTTTACGTATATATTTCAAGCATAAGTTACTGTATAGTGTATTCCAACATGGCGGCGGTCACGAAATAAAGAGCTTTTTAAGTTGAGAATTCTTGTAAATAAACGTGTAAATCCCGGAATTTCTATAGATATGAATGTAAAACAGTCTAGATTCTTGGTTAAAATAAAAAGAAAAAAACGGGCAATTGTCATTCATTTTTACGTAAATATTTCAAGCTAACGTTACGCTATTTTTTTCCATTAATTTCCAATTTTTTCACAACGTTTCAAAGTGCACGCATGGTGCTATTTAATATAATAATTACCTTTGAATCCTTGACCAAATCACTCTTGAGACACTCCTGCCTGCTTGTATGCATTATAAATAAATGCTTAATTCGGGGAATTTCTATGGAAATGAACGTAAAACAGTCTAGACTCTTGGTTAAAAGTTACGCTATTGTATACAATCCAACATGGCGGCCATCACAAAACAAAGAGCTTTTAAAATGGAAAATTATTGTAAATAAATGTGTAAATCCAGGAATTTCTTTAGATATGAATGTAAAACAGTCTAGATTCTTGGTTTAAAAAAAAAAAAAAAAAAAAAAAAAAACGGGCAATTGCAATTCATTTTACGTAAATATTTCAAGCTAACATTACGCTAATTTTATTCCATTAATTTCCAATTTTTTCACAACTTCCAAAGTGCATGCATGGTGCTATTTAATATAATAATTACCTTGAATCCTTGACCAAGTCACTCTTGAGACAGTCCTGGCTGCTTGTATGCAGTAAAACCTTCGTCCTGTTTCCACCTAAATCCGGCATTAGAACGCAGCGTGTGTTTGAGTTTATCACAGTGAAAACCAACTCAACATTCTGCCTGGGTCAGCGCAATGTCTGTGGGAGCTGTCTTGTTAACTGAGGGTGGAGTCTATGGTCACCCTTTCGAGCTATAACCTACAAAATAAAAATAATAGCCCAAAATACAGACCACGGCTGAAAATATATACATCTTATTCTTTGAGCCTCTTCACATTAAATTCTAGGATTTCTGTAGTACTTGATGAAAGCTGTCCGATCTTTGTATTTAATCAAAGTAAAGTACAGCAATTGAAAATGTCAGTTTTTCCTTTTGAAAACAATAATAATGCAACTTTTCTGCATGCAATGTTTGGTTCCAAAGTGCACATTTACAGCTAAAATGTTAAACCCAAAGTAATATAACAGAAAATGATGTGATTTACGGTATAGCGTGTTGGAATTGATCAGTCGACTTCTCGAAAGATTAATCAGTGATTACTTGACAGTCAAAATAATCATTTGCATTTCTTATTTTGATCATTCCAATGCCACTACAATTAATTTTAAACTTAAGTTGATTTTAAAATAATGACCCCTCGCTGGCTTGGCAAAGAAAACGTGCCGCTACAGTCAAAGATTAAATGGAAAGCAAGCCAGATTTTCTCATTGTGGACACACATTGCCCGAGGGCTAATAGATTATTGGCCGTGCAAACAATTGGCTTTTTAATGCCTGTGAATTAACATGTCTCCAGTGAGACCTGAACAGGTGTAGCGATAAGAGTGTTAGTGTGTGTGTCAACATTTTGTTAAAGCTAATTCCTTTTTTCATGTTTCTGTTTCTTCAGTTCTCTGGACTGGCAGCCATTTGGACGGAAGGAAAATAGGACATTGTAAGTTGGATATACCATTTTGCAGATTTTGTGGTGATGAAAGATATGTTTCTACGCAATTGGAGGCCATAGGCATTCAATCCTTTTGAACTGGGAGGCCCTCCCAGCACAAACGGAACACTCATCGCCGTCAACGGCAGCCTTCAATGACTTGAAATTGGCCACCAAATATTTGTATTATTCACACAACAGGCTCTATGAAAGGTTCGTTTTCACTGACTGACCAGAATTTTTTTTTGCATGACTACTTATTGTACTTGATGAAAGGTACATGGTCACAAATGTTAAACAGTCAGCAGTTATCATTGTAATGGGGGAAGGTTAATAATGAAAAAAAAGTTTTAAAATGATAATTAGTAGGGGTGTGACGATACATAAAATGATGATCTGTATGTATACATTAATTGGCTGAGCATCGATCCAATCAAAGCGGTCAAAATGCAAAACAGATGAATAGTCATCTTTTAAAGATTATTTCATTTCAAATATCTTAAATATTTCAACAGCAAATATTATCAAAAATATCAAAATTTCTTGGCATTTTTTATTGCTTACAGTGGTATGGAAAATTATCTGAATGTTGATCGGATCTTTGTCAAAATCGCACAGATGAGAGAGCAATGTCCGCTTTAACTAAAACCACCCAAACATTTATAGGTTTTCATATTTTAATGAGGATAGTATGCAAACAATGACAGAAAGGGGAAAAATAAGTAAGTGAACAATCACATTTAATATTTTTTTATTTTTATTTTTTTTTTATTATCTGAAGTTGATTTAGTTCTGTGTTTTGGATCATTGTCTTGTTGCAGCATCCATCCTTTTTTTTTTTTAGCTTCAACTGTCTGACAGATGGCCTCAGGTTTTCCTGCAAAACATTTTGATAAACTTTTGAAATTATTCTTTCGTTAATTATTGCAAGTTGTCCAGGCCCTGAGGCAGCAAAACAGCCCCAAATCATGATGCTCCCTACACCATGCTTTACAGTGGGGATGAGGTGTTGATGTTGGTGAGCTGTTCCATTTTTCCTCCACACAAGATCTTGTGTGTTACTCCCAAACAGTTCAACTTTGGTTTCATCAGTCTACAAAATATCTTCCCAAAACTTCCGTGGAGTGTCCAAGCACCTTTTTGCAAACATAAACAAGCAACAATGTTTTTTTTTTTTTATACAGCAGTGGCTTCCTCGGTGGAGTTCTCCCATGAACACCATTCTTGGCCATAGTGTCACATATAGTGGACGTGTGCAGAGAGATATTGGACTGTGCCATCTTTGGTGGACGGGCACTCCTTGGGAGAGAAGCAATTGTGCCAAACTCTCTCCATTTGTAGACAACTTCTCTGACTGTTGATTGATGAACATCCAGACTTTTAGAGATGGTTTTGTATCCTTTCCCAGCTTTATACAAATCAACAATCCTTGATCGCAGGTCTTCAGACAGCTCTTTTGACCGAGCCATGATGCACATCAGACAATGCTTCTCATCAAGACAATTCTTACCAGGCGTGTGTTTTATAGTGGGCAGGGCAGCTTTAAACCACTCATCAGTGATTGGACACACACCTGACTTAGATTGTCTGGTAAAAATGGGTTTCAATTGCTCTTTAAGTCTTCTTGGGCAGGGGGTTCACTTACTTATTTTTCCCCTTCTGTCATTATTTGCATGCTATCCATATTAAAATATGAAAACCTATAAATGTTTGGGTGGTTTTAGTTAAAGGAGACACTGTATTTTCATCTGTTTGATTTTGACAAAGATCCGCTCACATTTGATGGTGATTTTATGCAGAAACGTGAGAAATTCCAAAAGGTTCTGATACTTTTTCATATCACTGTAGGGGAAATGTAACATTGTTAAATATCGTATTCAATCGATCGCAAGCCATTGATTCGAAATCGAATCGTGACCGACTTTGTAACTTCGGCAAATGGATCTCTGTCCAAAGAATCTATATCGTATGACATTGTCATGAAAATGGTGATTTACGCCACAAATATTTAGCATTACTCATTTATTTTTTATTATTATTCTGTATTTACACAATCTAATAACACTGGTCATCAAGGTTTTGGAAAATATCTGCTTCAGAGATAAAAATGGCTGAATCGTACTTGTTGTGGTGACATGGATTGGAAAATAAAAGATTATAGTGCTAGTTGGCTAATGTATTCAAGATTTTTAATGTTAAAGATTGAATAATTATACATTGGTGTAACTATATTACCGTATTGGCCCGAATATAAGGTGGCCCTGATTATAAGACGACCCCGTTTTTCAAGACTCATGTTTGAAAAAATACTTTTTTAACACCAAATTATTTTTTGTACAGAAAATAATTACAGTACATCCGAAACAAATGATTATAACAATATATTTGACAGAAAAAGCATGTTATTTTGCCTCATTCAAATCTTAATATCTGAACATTTAAATTAGGGATGTCAAAATTATCGCGTTAACGTGCGTTAATTAATTTTTTTAATTAATCACGTTAAAATATTTGACGCAATTAACGCACTTGTCCAGCTCAGACAGATTTAAATGACAGTAGAGTGAAAGGCCCACTTGTTAATTGTGTTTTGCGGAGTTTTTGGCGCATGGGTGCGACTGATTTTATAGTGTAAGTAATTATTAACATCAAACAATGGCGGGCTACTAGTTTATTTTTTGATTGAAAATTTTACAAACTTTATTAAAATGAAAACATTAAGAGGGGTTTTAATAAATAAAATTTCTATAACTTATACAAACATTTTTTTAAAGAACTACAAGTCTTTCTATCCATGGATCACTTTAACAAAATGTTAATAATGTTAATGCCATCTTGTTGATTTATTGTTATAGTAAACAAATACAGTCCTTATGTACCGCATGTTGAATGTATATATCCATCTTGTGTCTTATCTTTCCATTCCAACAATAATTTACAGAAAAATATGGCATATTATATAGATGGTTTGAATTGCGATTAATTGCGATTAATTACGATTAATTAATTTTTAAGCCTTAATTAACTCGATTAAAAATTTTAATCGTTTGACAGCCCTAATTTAAATATGTAAACTAAAGTGCAATCACATTCGTAAATGAATGGCTTCTGATGGAATAAACCAATTATTGTGATAAAACAACAAAATTGCAATAACTGCAATAACCATCAAAGTGAAGTCTAACTGTAACTGTAGTCTTGAAACAAATCTGAATAAGGAAAAACATTGCAGTGAAATAATGCAAACTGGTTAAACTTGAGAGTAGCTGAGATCTGTCATGACAGAACATCGCTTCAATGATATCTAGCTTTATCTAGCTTCGTGAATGGGTATAATGTCTAGATCGTGAATATAAGACGACATCCTCTTTTTCAGTCTTATTTCAATGCAAAAAACACCGTCTTATATTCGGGCCAATACGGTATATCAGTTTTACAAGTTGCCACATTTTGAATGAGATGGATATATAGGTACTGTACCTCAAAAACTACAGCCAATTGACACTTTTGACGTAATTTTTCATTTTTAGTGACCCGAATTTAGTAAATTCTCATTACTTTTATCACGAAGCATTTTGCTGGTAGACCAGTGTAATATGAATTCTTATGATAATACTTTTAATATGTTAATGTCAACTCTGTATCTGTGAACCCCTTTGGTATCTTTTGACTTTATTTGATTTAATCCTGTTGCTGATGAAAGGTTGCATGTTTTGCGGGTGCTGGGTCAAAGGGGAATGTATTTTTAGATTTGAGCCAGCATATATATGTCTGAAATAAGTGTGACAATTTACCCCCGATTGCTCTTCACCCAGCGAACATGGTGACATTTAAAGGAATTTGCAATTCTGCAGAGAGGAAGCTATTAATTCACAAATTAACACCCTCCCCTTCTTTCGCTCTATCATGGTTGTGCAAGCTATCGAAAAGACAAAAGAAATAGCCTTAAGGGGAGTGGAGAGGGAAAAAAAGAGAGTCTCAACCCTATCTGCGGAGAGATTGCTTTGCATGTCTGCGAGCACCGATAGCAATTACGACAACGCTGGGAAGAAGGTGTCCTTTAGCCCCCGCCGCCAGCGCCACCGCCCGCCGTCGCCGCCACTCCAAATCTATCCATAGCCAGATTTATTTGTGTATCTCATTACAGGAAATGGAATGTTGCCCCTTGCCAAATGCATTAAAAGCAAAGTAGGGAAATTAGCCCGTTGTACTCGCGCTCTCACTCTCAGTCATTTAAAGCTGCCTTGGGAGGGCATGCCAAGAGGATTAGATGACAACTGCTGTGCCATTGTCACAGTAGACTGTAGTAGTACACTTCAGAAAAAATCAATATATAGGAATTTGTAGATAGTGACCTACGTACAGTCAGATTGCAATCAAATAATCTACTACTGGTGCTATGTACATCACTGCACAAGCACAGTTCAGTTGTATTTAACTTTGGATTATGGCTGCATTTATCGAATATTTTAGTAATCGAGTATTCGACTGAAAATTGTATAGAGGCGGAAAACACTTCGGCTCTGAGCCCCCCGATTTGGCCAAATTTCAAAATTGTCCAATATGCGTGTGTGATACATCATTGGAAAGCTTAAAATCTCAATTTTCTGGGGAAGAAAAAATTTGAACAGGAGGGCATTTAAAAAATATATGTATGTATATTTTTTTTTAACAGCAAAACCCTATCTTGAGGTGGGTGGGCATGCGAGAACAGAATTACAGATGCCATGACTTTAACAAGATATTATCGCGTACTTACTTTGTTTCGATCCAAAAACTCCATGTAGAATGTATCACTGAGTGTCAAGACACAGCTGTGAATGGCCACAGCTGGATTTTTTCGGGATTTCATGGGTGAAACATGGTAATATAACAAGGGTCGCGATGCAGAAATCGCAGACATCAAGGAGTGGTCGAGATTTTCTTTTTCATAAATTTACCCTTTTAAACATTTTTTTTTTTTTTTTTTGGATCAGTTATTTATCATCTAACATATCGAAGAAAATGCGACAGTAACAAAAAAAAATACAATTAAGCTATAGTTATGAGGTAGACATCCGTGACTTTTTTACAGACACCATTTTTTTTCATTGTGACATCATTTGTTTAAAAGTTTAAAATATGTGAGTGAATAATTTTTTAAAGTCTTTTTTTTTCAATGAAATATGAGACGTCAATGAATGATTCTAAGCTAAAAATGACAGACATTTCGGATAATATATATATATAATAATTTACCTTCGTTTTATGGCTGTGTTGAAACATAAGCGGTTGTGCGAAGTCTGTAAACGGGGGTTTTCAGGGTAAAACGGACAAATTAAAAATAGTTCAGGGGCTTCATGTGCCATGAATCTGCTATGGCAGCATATAGACATCTTGCTCTATCAAACACAACAGTTCTTTTGGCTTAAAATACAGCAGTTTATTTTAAAGAGGGGTGCAAGAGCAGAAACTGCTTTTTCAGCCTGTGCTGCATGTGCTTTTTTTACTTCCTTAATACAATTCTGAGGTATCGTCTCCGAACGTTCTTTTGAAAAAAAAACGGCATTTCTAAAAGATGATGATGTTGATCGATTTTTTTGCATTTCCATCGTATTGATTGGACATCTGCTTAACCAATCTATATGTCGATCCAGATCAATGCATTGACAACCTAACTAAAAAGTCCATTGAACATCCCTATACTATAAATAGGTATACCTAGTTAGTTCACCAAAAAATCAAGTTCAGTAATCATTCTTTTTTAATCACATTTTTTTAATATGCAGTGATGATGTAGTTTGTCCTGGCTCCCATTTATTTTGGCTGTAATATAATTTACTGTGTTATACTAGTTATGCTCATGTTAAATTTACTAAAGAAGAAGAAAGAAAACAAGTTTTTTCCATTTTACCTAGTTTACCTAGTTTTTATAATTCTTCAGTCCTGCTTCCCTCGGCCTGATAACTGATGAATAAATTACATTATAGTGATTAGGGTGTCAGGAATAAGTGAATGATTCCGAATGCACAAATCATTCACTTATTCTCGACTCCCTAGACATTACACAGGGCACCGTGAGATGTACAACCCACTGTGTTCCCTCGTCTTGTGGTTGTTCCAGACTCTCATTTCAAGAAAATAAGTTGAGCTCTAATTAAATCGGGGGCCACTTTCATTTAGATTTACTTTCGACCAGTACTCAGGCCAGGGCAGGTTGATGTGACCTTAGGTTTGGCTCAGCACCTCCTGAATGGAGTCCAGTAGAACACTCGGGAGGACAGGCGAGTAAGGGGAGCTACGGCGATAAATCAGAACGAGAACAAAGGTCATAACTTGTGATTGTAGCACGGCTGCACAGGAAGCTGATGAGAAAATGAAAATACAGCCAAGCGGTGTTGTTAAGTCGCGACATAAAAGAACTAGACTATGCAAGACCGATTATGGGGTTCGTGTTTTGATTTGTCCTCATGCGATATTGGGCCGTGTCGAATGATTGGTCGGCACGTGTAAGCTTTTAACACACGCGACCCATCGGTAGGGTTGAAATCAGTTAGCGTGTGGCTTTTAACCTCAGCCTCCACTGGTTGTTCAGTCAAGCTAGTCCATGCAATGAGTCAACAGAGTCAATGCATGCGTGGTAAAAGAGAAATAAATAGCGCTAATGGTGCCCCAATGGGAGGATGGGTGGAAAAATGGCCCAGGTGTGTGAGGCTGCATTAAAGTTGAGCGATTTAGTCAAAAAAATTATCACAATTTTTACAGGCTGAAGGCCTGTAAATTCGCCTCTCAGATTGTTGTTGTTCTTTTTCTTCCTGTGGACACTACCTATGAAGTCGTACTCCTCTGTCATTCGTGAACAGATCGTCTTGAAACGTGGTAGCTGACTAGCATGGGCCAGTATCTATTAATCCTCGGAGCCAGATTTTTTTTTTTTTTTTTTTTTTTAACGGTGCCTGTGTTGTCTGTAGGTTGTGAGTTAGGCAATAGAGGGTGTGTTCGAATTGCAAATCTAACACGGTGCATAGCCTTTAGCCTGTAGTGTTCTGGGGCACACTTGAGCTTGTTTTTATTTTTAATTTATGATTTTTTTCTTTTTACATATTTCAATGTGTTTATGTCAGTCAATTGAGTTTCAAAGAATATGCACTGGAAACATAATATTAGAGATTTTTTTCCACATATGAAGTAGACATGGACATCAAACTAAACTTTCTCCCACAAGCAACACTTCTTCCTGTCAATATTTGAAAAAGCAGACCCAAAATTATCCCGATAACAAGTCAATAATATTTTTTTTCAAAAATAGTTCCCAAATTAAGGACTATTTTAATAGGTGTACAAGATTTAAAAATAATAATCATGATAAATAAAATAAACTCCATCATTAGGAACATTAAATACATAAGCGGAGTTTAAGGGGGGGCCAGGCCCCCCTTGGTGGCCGAAAAGTGTCATTGCATGTAATTGACTTACCTATATATATAAAAGTTGTAAAGCAAGAAAACAAACAACAAAAATGAATGAAATGAACAAAAAAAGATATTTTATAATGGGTCAAAATTATTTTTCGAACAGATCATGGGACTAGCACCTTAGACGGTCATTTGCTTTGCATATTAATTTCATTTAAAAAATATTTAAAAAAAAAAAAAAAAAAAGGAGAGGGCAACTTCGGTTGAATTTTTTTTTTTTTTTTTTAATTGAAGCAACTTTTTGGGGGATGGAAGGATTTAGACATAAATGACCTACCCATAATAATGCCCAAACACAAAAAGGATTGCTAAAATCAAAGAAAACTTTTTTAATGATAAATTAAGTGTTCAAATGTAAATTTTTGAGTCTCAAATATTTTTTCGCATTCAAAAACTTTTTTTCTATGATTGAAATTTTTCTTTTTTTGAGTGATTTTTCTTTTGAAAATATATATTTTTTTTATGAAGGAACTTAATTTTTCATTGAACAATAAAGACACCAATGTCCGAGCCAAAATGTGGCCCAAACACAAAACAACATTACTTCAATCAAAAAATTTGCTTCAATCGAAAAAAAAGAAAAAAAAAAATAATAATAATAAAATAAAAATAGCTTTCAAATAAATTTTTGGGGGGGTTCAAATTTATTTTTGCATTCAAGCACATTCTTTTTTATTTAAATGACTTTTTTTTTTTTGAAAATATATATTTTGATTTAGGCAACTTTTTGTTTTGATTGAAGCATTTTCTTTTTTGATCAAATAATGAAGACACAAATCTACCTCCATATGGCTCTGCCCCGGGGATACAATTTTTGACTGAGGTAACTACATTGGCACATCACCGGCGGGCGTTCCATACTGAATAGATGATTTAGAATTCCCCTCAAGAATAATGGGAAACAAAAAAAACGCTCATTTTCAACTTATTATTATAAATATTCTTGTAAGTTAGTTTTATTGCCGACACTGCGATTTGGGGTCATCAACATGTTGTGCCCGCCCTGCCCCAAAAGTCAAACTCCGCCTATGAATAAATACTGCAATAAAAAATTTATTTTCCCTGGCCATGATTATGTGCGCACTTGGCCACTGGGATTCAGTGGTGCCTCGCATAGAAGCACTGACAGTAACATAGAGGAGTAGAAGAAGAAGAGGTCCCGCTATATTTGTGCTAATATAACTTGATATTGACAGTGTCCAAAAAGCACATGCCTTTTAGTGTTGATATATTATCTAGGACTGTTTAAGAGGCACTTGTGCGTGATCATTAATTGCTTTGGGAGTTAAATATCAATACACAAAGCTAATTTTGTATGTCTTCGGTTGGCTTTAAGTGAACAGGTTTTTGGTAATGCACTGTTTGCTTAGTTTTCTTCGTTATGTGTGATTAGTTTTACAATTTACTAGGGTTGTTCCGATCATGTTTTTTGCTCCCGATCCGATCCCGATCGTTTTAGTTTGAGTATCTGCTGATCCCGATATTTCCCGATCCGATTGCTTTTTTGTTTTTTTTTGCTCCCGATTCAATTCCAATCATTCCCGATAATTTTTCCCGATCATATACATTTTGGCAATGCATTAAGAAAAAAAAATGAATAAAACTCGGACGAATATATACATTCAACATACAGTACATAAGTACTGTAGTTGTTTATTATGACAATAAATCCTCAAGATGGCATTTACATTATTAACATTCTTTCTGTGAGAGGGATCCACGGATAGAAAGACTTGTGACTTTGTATGTTGTGACTAAATATTGCCATCTAGTGTATTTGTTGAGCTTTCAGTAAATGATACTGAAGGCCATGCCCAAATGCATGATGGGAAGTGGAACCATGACAAGTGGAACCATGACTGTGCGTAGTGCTACCTATTCATATATCTTCTCTGCGATGGGATATAAAAAGAAAAAGATCAATTGCTACCTTGCTTCCCCACATTGCTTCCCATGATATTTCTAATCGTAGGAAGAGGGATTGTAAGGCTTTATCCAATTAAAAAAAGGCTCCAAAGGCTGCCAAAATTTACTTTACTCATTTTACGCTGCCTTTTAGCTCTCCATATAGGCAAAACGGGGCCATTGCAGGTGGAGCGCGACAATGCGTGAGTGGGTCGTGCAGCGCATGCATTAATTGCATTAAATATTGTAACGTGATACATTTTTTAAAAAATTAATTACCGCCGTTATTGGGATAAATTTGATAACCCTACCTTAAGCCTAAACTAAAGACTCTGGATAAGTGTAACATATTATGTCTGCAACATTAAATACAATTAGAAAACGATTTAATTTAAAAAAAAAATATATATATATATTTTAAAAAGGCATGGCCGATATTTTTTTGCCGATTCCGATACTTTGAAAATGAGGTGATCGGACCCGATCGATCGGGCCGATCAATCGGGACATCTTCTTACAATTTACCGAAACAGGAGTGTAAAATAAATTCCTTGAAAACTCTCAATTTTTTTAAGCGACTATTCATTATCTGCCAAACTGTAGTCAGACTCCATTTCCACCATGCCAAATCAAATAAATATCTCATGATTGATCATCGAAATGGATCTAAAGTTTTCCTCGATCATGAAATCGCCAAAGCATAAAGTGCACAGATTATAGCACAGAGACGAGATGTGACCAAAACGTTAAAATGTTCTTCCCACATCATCTTATCAATGTTGTCTTATTTCCTGGTCTTGTGTGTGTTCACCGTTGCATTTAGTGACACGTCTTGTTGTGACACAGTTGTAAACAATGCCATCCTTTACGATACAAACGCAAAATATATATATCTTCATATACAGGAGGCAATTCGCTGGATGGAGAAGGAATCATGTCAGGGAAAAGTCAATTATGGGCAGCGGCGCTGAGAATTAATGGAGCGATGCATTACTCAGCTTGAGGAGGGAGAAAAAGGCAAGGGGAATAATTATGTTTCCACAAAAAAACGCTAAAATGCTAAACGGCGGACTGGTTCAGGAGAACCGAGCAAATGAGAAGTCGTATAAAAGCAAGACAGGGGTGCGCTATATAAATGTCGGGATGGAAAATGTCCTTTTCCAAGTTCCTCGTAGGTGAAAATGAATGTCTTGGGAATTCGACATGGCATTGAGAAGGGTGCTGTTAAGAATCTTGCCTAAAATCGAAATGGTGAGAAATCTGTATGGTGTCTGCAAAATGTGTGAAAACAAAACCAAATAATATTGTTAACAATAATAATGATAGCAAAAAGATTTCTAAGCACCTTTCTTTAGATAAAATGTAAAAAATATAAAATGTATAACCCATACAGAAAGGGCCAACAAGAATGAACAATGAACTACCGTATTTTTCGGACTATAAGTCGCAGTTTTTTTTCATAGTTTAGCTAGGAGTGCGACTTATACTCCGGAGTGACTTATGTGTGAAATTATTAACACGTTATTATATCATTTCAGATGTTATTTTAGTGTTTTGGAGTGACACTGATGGTTTGGTAAACTTGTTAGCATGTTCTTTATGCTATAGTTATCTGATTAACTCTTAATAGCTATGTTACGTTAATATACCGGCCACATTCACATTTTGTTGTTCATGCATCATGTAACGTTATCATATTGTACACTTATTCAGCATGTTGTTCTCTATTGTATTTTTATTTTAAATACCCTTTCAAAATGACATATCTGTTCTATGTGTTGGATTTTATCGAGTAAATTTTCCTCCAAAATGCGACTTATACTCCGGTGTAACTTATATATGTTTTTTTTCTCTTCTTTGGGCATTTTATGGCTGGTGCGACTTATACTAAGGTGCAACTTATAGTCCGAAAAATACGGTATAAGTAAATCAATAGCATAATAATAAAATAGATTTTATTTAGTTGAGCAGTTTCTTTTGCTTAAAATTTAGAATTAAGCATTATAGATTGAATATTTAAACATCCATTAGCAATTCCCACCTAGCAACATGCAGCATGGTAAACAAACAAACAAAGAAACAAAAAACATTCAAATCTCACAAAACAACACAATGTGATATCCTTACAAATTCACGTAAAACATGACCTAAGATCATAGCATTTAACCAAAAACAAGTACTCTCACTTTTAAAATGATGATGTTGGTGTGGTATTCATATAGAAGAGGAAGCAAAACAGAAATTTTGAAAATCACAAAATTTGTCATTATTTTATTTAGTAATTATATTGATCATATAAGCTTACCCATTCAAAATGCATTGAACGTCTATCTCCGTTAATGCCAGTTCATAATGAATATCCACAGTTGAATTTAAACGAAAAAAAGAAAAGAGAGAGGTGCTTGAGCACTTGACATGAGTGTGAGCATCACGCAGCATCTTGACAGTCAGTAAACTGGCTGATGGTGCTAAATCGAATTAATAAAGCTCTTAAACACGATGCAACATAACAGGATCTTTGCAGCCCCTTCTCTCTCTCTCTGTTCCGTCTCGCCCTCCCCCACTGCTCTCATTTCCGCATCAGAGCTTTCATAAATATAGCGAGCTTACAGGGAAGCAGTGTTCACCCTCTGGGTATACCACTTTGTTTGTGCTCCCCTCCTATTTCTCCTCTAAATGCATTCAGGAAAAAAAAAAGACAAATCAACAAATGATCCACAATTTGTGATGATGCCAACTATCAGCAGAGGGCTGTGATGTAGGAAAGCTGATGATTTACAGTGGAGGAATTCATTTGCTTTTCAAACAAGCTCCCGCCTGGATCTCCCCTCGGTTATCTTATCAGAGAAACGTGGAGATGAAAGAAGGACGTAAGAACGCTACTGTGCCACGGCGGGACGTTTACAACAAAGCAAGAAGAGGAAGAAGGGGGAAAAAAATACTTTTACGACAAAGCAAAACAGAGCGCCGATTGATTGTGTCGTAGTCGGTTAGCCACAGATCGATGATGGTGCAAGTTTTTGTGGGAAAAAACACCTAGATAATTGTTTTCACTGCATATCGGTGGTTTATCAATCGTTCAATATTAAACTACATTATATTGAATGCTATTCGACAAAGAAATTAGCCCGAAATGAGCTGTTAGCATGTTTCGTTTCAAGTAATAAAATGAAATTTATCTTTAAAAAAATCTGTTTTGAATTTCAATTTTGACACTGATGCATATAGTGAAAAATGAAATTTTAAAGCAAAGGTTCAGCGTGTGAATTTAACATCGAATATTTGTCCGGTGTTCTGAAATTCCTTCCTACCCTGCAAGAAGCTTGCACACTTGTGCGTTCATCAGTTAAAAGCAGCGAGTACTGAGTATTTTCATTTTAAGTGAGTCTTTTTTTTAACCTTTCCATTGCCTCAAAAAATACTTTTGGCGTGTGTTTTTCTCTGATAGCTTTTAAGCATTGTGTTTTCTTGTAGGGTTTTTCCGATAATGTTTTTTTGCTCCCGATCCGATCCCGATCGTTTTAGTTTGAGTATCTGTCGATCCCGATATTTCCCGATCCGATTGCTTTTTTTTGCTCCCGATTCAATTCCAATCATTCCCAAAAATGGTTCCTGATCATATACATTTTGGCAATGCATTAAGAAAAAAATGAATAAAACTCGGACGAATATATACATGCAACATACAGTACATAGGTACTGTATTTGTTTATTATGACATTTATTATGAATTTACATTATTAACACTCTATTTGTGAGAGGGATCCACGGATAGAAAGACTTGTGACTTTGTATATTGTGACTAAATATTGCCATCTAGTGTATTTGTTGAGCTTTCAGTAAATGATACTGTAGTCATGCCCAAATGCATGATGGGAAGTGGAACCATTACTGTGTGTAGTGCTACCAATTGATATATCTTCTCTGCGTTGGCAAATAACTTAAGGTTTTATGATAAAGATCAATTGCTACCTTGCTTCCCCACATTGCTTCCCATGATATTTCTAATCATAGGGAGAAGGATTGTAAGGTTTTAGCCAGTTAAAAAAAGGCTCCAAAGGCTGCCAAAATTCACTCTACTCATTTTACGCTGCCTTTTATCTCTCTATATAAGTAAAACTGCGCCATTACAGATTGAGCGCGACAATGCGTGAGTGGGTCATGCAGCGCATGCATTAATTGCGTTAAATATTTTAACGTGATACTTTTTTTTTTTTAATTAATTACCGCCGTTATTGGGATAAATTTGATAACCCTACCTTAAGCCTAAACTAAAGACTCTGGAAGAGTGAAAATGGAAAAAGATGACGCATACATTGAAATGAGATGGAAATGATAGAAAAATATGAGCGTGCTGTGAGCGTGAGCGTGAACTGGCTCGACAATACGGCCATAGAATGTCTACGATGACGACCTCCGTTCGCCAGTCTTTCTAAGATAACGTGACAATTATTATTGTGGTAACATCGCCAAAGAAATCGCCAGCTTCGTCAGGGAACTTGTGCAACACAACACACTTAAAGCGGAAGTTCAGGATTTTTGACATTAGGCTTAATCTTCGAGTTAGCGGGAGTTTAGTTAGTTGGTGGAGTTGATTTCAACAAAGTCTGTTTCGTTTGCAAGTTATTTGTTAGTTTTAGGGCTCCGGAGTGGCCTACCAGCCCGAGTCAATGGCACCACTATAGCATGCCAATAAAAAACAACATATGCACACATGAAAATTATCGATGACCCATGCAATCAATAGTGTTGGCTATGTTTTCAGGATAAATTTATTAAAACTTGCCATTGCATATCAATAATTGCAGTATGAACAGCAACATTTGTAATCCAGAAGCTCTGCAGAGGAGCAGCTGATTTTTTTTGTCGTAGCCAGCAGCAAGTAACCAGTTTATATTTTTCATCGTTCTTTATAGGGATTTTGTGGAAACTTTCCTTTCCCCGTTTCTTCTGTATGTTTCCACAGCCTCTAAATGCACATTTCGCCATGTTGCGGGCAGTCAGTTAACTCAGCAGACTGATGTTGCATTCGAGGAAGGTGGGAAGTCAGAGTTTCCAACCTCTGATCTGGAAAAATATTTTTAGTTTGCCTCCACTATTTCATCGCTTTTGAGAAGTCAGGTTTGCTGGAGGTCAAAATGTCTTTTGAAGGCCAAAATAAAAAACATCTTGTGGCGATCAGCCATCTTTGCTGTTTACATTCGCTTGCAATGCTTTACAGTCATAACTGGTACCCTCCGAGTGGGATAAGTCCGACTTCTCGCCTTCCTTGAATACAGCGTGAAAACAAGTGACCGAAGCACTCCTCTTTATATTGGTCGTATTACGCATCTAAAAAAAATAGTTCTGCAGAATGAAATGAATTCATAAGTTTGGTGTGACCGCATGAGTGTTTTGAAACAATGATTTGTGTTTTGGATTTATTTGACTATGTTAGATCTGTTCGTAGATCTGCATTGTTTTTTTATTGGCATGCTATAATGGTGCCATTGACTCGCGCTAGCTTAGCCACTCCGGAGCCCTGAAACTAACAAATAATTTGCAAACGAAACAGAATTTGTCGAAATGAACTCCACCAACTAACTAAACCCATGCTAACTCCAATATTAAGCCTACTGTCAAAAATCCTGAACTTCCGCTTTAATGTCGCCACTTTTGAGACCAGCAACAAAATGTTAAAAGAGAAAGTAAAATCTCTACCGCTCCTTTCTCGCTCAGTCACGTCAACTACTCGGTGCGTTCAGGTGCAGCACACATTAGAACTCTATTCGTTAAATTATTTCAGGAATCATTATTGTTATGATATTATTTCGATTTTTATTTATAATTCATTTGTTTTGCTATGTGTATTTACCATTTGTAATACTGTAGCACCTGCAGTATTTATTAAGGATTTAGTGAAGGTTTTCAGGCTGTGGAACAAATTAATGGAATTATAAAGTATTCTGATGGGAAAATCCTGCTCAACATACGACCATTTTGACTTACAAACAAGGTCCTGGAACGAATTTACTTTGTATGTAGAGGTACCAAGGTACGTTCTTCTTGTATGGATCTAAAAAAAACAAGATGAAAGCGTACGGTATTACTTAGGGTGTCAAATTACATTTCACAGGTGTAGATATTTTGGCAGAACATTCTATTCAGTTCGTACTCATTAACTGTTTAAAGCAGTTTATCACATTGGTGTGCAATTCCTTAGACTTCCACAAATGTTTGCAGAGAAAAAGAAGAAAAAAGATGTTTATATATCACCATGTTTTTCAAAATCAGAGTAAATCGATGCTTAAACGATGCTAAAGTGCTTTTGCCAGCAGGAAGATGTTTGCACATCTCCTTGTCCGTGTTGCAGTCAAAATTGTTCAGAACATATTAAAACAGGGATTTATACTGATTAAGACAAATTTACATTGATATACGTTTGATATTTGTAAGCACTGCTTGGAGTAAGGAATCAGCACATCACACATGCTCAACTGCCTTACATAGTTAAGGAGTGTAAACATTCAAAGCATTTTTGACATTTAACCTCTTTACACGAGATGAAAAATGCTACTAGCTTATATTTCTGGCTAATTTCGTTTTTATTTAATATTGATAATGGATAGAATGAATAATAGGCTTCACAAATTTTTATCACATCTCCAAGAGGAGGCAGCCGCTTGTTGGAGGGAGTTGGTTGGAAACACTGAAAACATCCATCTGTGAGCTGTTGTGATCAAAGAAGGTTATTAACCCGCGTTGCTTTCGGGTCGGCATGTAAAAGTAGCTGTTTTGATATGTCTTGTTTTTATCTGGGCTTATCTGTTCGCGCACCAGTGTTAAGACTGAGAAACAGTCGGCTGGGAGTGATAGTAGGGATACCTGCTGAGGCACCCAGAGGGATTGCAAAAAAACCACAGAGAAAATGAAACAGCCAATGAGACACACACACACGCATACTGACAGTTGGGCTTCACACTCCAGTTGACACGCTGACTGTCAAAAGGATGAATCTGATTTATCGCAGCCATCTTATTTGATATATGTCAAACATCAGGCTCTAATGGGGAATTCTGAAAATGCATGATTTACTATTAATTCCACTGAAAGGTTGAGTCTGTCATTTTCCTTTTTTTATTTTTTTTTATTTATTTATTTATTTTTTTTGGGTTATGCTACAAATTTGCAATGTATTGGGATGCGTACAGTAATTGGCAGGACCGATGGAAAAAAGTTCATTAAACAGAAAGGAAAATAGAAAACCAGATAGATGCAGTATAGTTCTGAATAGGGTTGTTCCGATCATGTTTTTTTGCTCCCGATCCGATCCCGATCGTTTTAGTTTGAGTATCTCTGCCGATCCCGATATTTCCCGATCCGATTGCTTTTTTTTTGCTCCCGATTCAATTCCAATCATTCCCGATAATTTTTCCCGATCATAAACATTTTGGCAAGTCATTAAGAAAAAAATGAATAAAACTCGGACGAAAATGTACATTCAACATACAGTACATGAGTACTGCATTTGTTTATGATGACAATAAATCCTCAAGATGGCATTTACATTATTAACATTCTTTCTGTGAGAGGGATCCACGGATAGAAAGACTTATAATTCTTAAAGGATAAATGTGACTTTGTATATTGTGACTAAATATTGCCATCTAGTGTATTTGTTTTGCTTTCAGTAAATGATACTGTAGCCATTTAACTGTTCTGCCCAAATGCATGATGGGAAGTGCAACCATGACTGTGCGTAGTGGTACCAATTGATATATCTTCTCTGCGTTGGGAAATAACATAGGGCGTTAAGAAAAAGATCAATTACTACCTTTCTTCACCACATTGCTTCCCACGATATTTCTAATCGTAGGGAGAGGGATTGTAAGGCTTTAGCCAATTAAAAAAGGCTTCAAAGGCTGCCAAAATTCACTCTACTCATTTTACGCTGCCTTTTAGCTCTATATATAGGTAAAACGGTGCCATTACAGATTGAACGCTACAATTCGTGATTGGGTCGCGCAGCGCATACGTTAATTGCGTTAAATATTTTAACGTGATAATTTTTTTTAAAAATTAATTACTGCTGTTAAGGGATAAATTTGATAACCCTACCTTAAGCCTAAACTAAAGACTCTGGATGAGTGTAACATATTATGTCTGTAATGTTAAATACAATTAGAAAACGATTTAATTAAAATATATATATATATATATATATATATATATATATATATATATATATTAAAAACGGCATGTCCGATATTTTTTTGCCGATTCCGATACTTTGAAAATGACGTGATCGGACCCGATTGATCACAATCTGTCTGTGGTGGGTAGAGTAGCCAAAAAAATTGCTCGAGTAAAATTATATTACCGCTTTAAATTAAAAGTAGTCATCCAAAAAATGTACTCAAGTACATGTAAAAAAGTATTTGGTGAAAAGAATACTCAAGTAATGAGTAACACTGTGAGTAACTGCTCATATTTTTGTTGGACTTACGGTATATTTTGTTGGACTTTTTGTTTTTTAAATGATGGTATTTCTTCTTCTGGGCACAAAGTTATCGATATGGACTATTGTTATAATGATACTGTACAATAACCCATTACATAACCACTTGAAGCCAAAGAAATTAAAAAAAAAAAAAAAAAAAAAAAAAAAAGAATTCTGACGAAAGGAGAAAAAATTACATAATTGAAACATTAGTCGTCCAAAGAGTATGACTGCCCTCTGGTGGAGGTTCCGAATTTGAATAGTGAAGAGTTCCTTCATCATTTATCTGCTTTTCTGTGGTCAATCGGTGCCAAATAAAAACTGGGAGAAAAGCAGCGCTTTAGATCAAATACCGTAATTTTCGGACTATAAGCCGCTACTTTTTCCCCCTCATTTTGAATCCTGCGGTTTATAGTCCAGTGTGGCTTATTTGTTGATTTATTTGGGTTAATAGGTAAGACTTTCTCTGACAGCGGCATCATAAGACTGCCATAAGGCCGTCATAATTATGACATGACACTATCATGGGCATTAATGACATTATGATTGTTACTAAAGCCATTTATGTCCAGCTTAGATCTTTACATCCACTCAAAAGTGAGATAATTTGCCAGATGACAAAAAATGACATCTTTCATAAGCATTCATTAATGCTCATGGCAGTGTCATGTCATAATTATGATCTCATGACAGTCTTACAGGGCCATTGTCAAAGTGTTACCAAATACCGTATCTAGCCATGAATGAAACAACTGGAACAGTAACTGAATAAATAATTAGCACAGAATATGAATTTTGATTGCTATTTGCATCTGTAGCACTGTAATGCATGTTAGGAGGCATTTAGGATGACAACAGTGTTGACAGCAGGTGGCAGCAGAGGTTGACTGTCTCCCCAAAGGGAGCAGTGATGGCCAAATGAAGCTTTGAGGCCAATTGGTTCAATCTTCATGGTGGTTCATTTGATCTCATGACAGTCTAATGATGCTGCTGTCAAGTATAGTGTTATCTCATTCACTCCCAGCCATTTTCACCGGAGCAAGGCCCTTCGCTCCCGGCCGTTTTACTGGATTTTGACTGATGTTGCAAGGCCCACAGAAAATTCTATTCTATTGCTATATAAACATGGAAGCCACCAAGAGAAAGATTAGACTTTCTTCTTTCAGCAGGAAAAAAAGTTCATATCTTTTTCTATTCTTTAGAAATCAGCATTAGAAAATAGCTTAGTTTGAGCAATTTTCCAATTTCTGATGAAAAAACAGGGAAATTGAGCTTTTGGGGAAAGCATACATTTCAAACATAACTTTGACTTTAAAACAGCTATTTTTTGCTTTAGTTAAATCCCAAACATCTGAATAATGATTTCTTTTTACAAATAACATAAACAACAAGACAAATAGAGCTTTTGATAGCAAAGTAACAATTTATTTACACATAACTAACTGAGATGACGCTGTTGTGGCCGCGACAGCCGGGTTAACTTTTCCCTCATCGTCTCATAGAGATGGATTTTTTTGAGTCTCTGCGTGCTCTGCTCAGCGAGCAGCACGGACTCAACGACATCGTCCGCCGCACTGGTGGTCCCGGTCGTTCTGCTCGGTCGTCCAACGCCTGGCATCCCGGGCGTCCTCTCGGTTGTTCTGCTCAGTCGTCCGCTGCCTGGCATCCTTCCCCCGGCACCCCGGCCATTCGTTGCCGTTGAATCGGGTTGCGGGTCTCACCAAATGTGCTACTGCCCTCCAATGGCCAGTTTTATTGCTTTAAAATGGATTTTCAGCTTTGTGCTTTGGAGCTCAGTTGAATCAAAACCCAGAGATGACTCTTATGAAAAAAAAACATAAAAGATGTATAAATACATATTTGTGACACTGAAACAATTAAAAATTGAATGGATTTATACGTTTTTGGGAGCAAATGAGTTAATATCTTTTCATGTAAATATGGCTTAATACAGTGAGGACACCTGCAGTTTATGTATAGTCCAGTGCGGCTTATCTATGAACAAATGCCGTTTTCGTGTCAAATTTTAGTGGGTGGCGGCTTATAGTGAAGTGCGGCTTATAGTCCGAAAATTACGACACTTCATTTTTTTACGGTGCTTTAAAGACAACACGATTGAACAGGCTGGCGTGAAGACAGAACGTCAAGCTTGCGTATGATTGGTAAAATGGAGTCAGGTGATTATTGCTGCGATGTCTCATTGGTGAAATCGGTAGAGCTACCCTGGTAGTACACCAAGTACATCTCTACTCTTAATTTTAATATAATATTAATATTAAATTAAGTAAAATAAAAATAATAATAAATCTAATATGTAGAATATAGAGGAAAAATGTAACCCAAAGTAGCAGAGCAAGAGTAGCATTTTTTCTTCACAAATCTACTCAAGTAAAAGTAAAAATTATAGCTTAGTAAAACTACTCTTAGGAGTACATTTTTCTCAAAAAGTTACTCAAATAAATGTAACGGAGTACATGTAAAGTCTTACTACCCACCTCTGCAATCTGCCATTGCTTTGGAAAACATTGATGCAGTTCAATAGAAAAAAAACATTTCTCACCATGTTGGTTTTGGTTCCAATGTACATTTACAGCTAAAATATTAAGCCCAGAGTAACCAAATAGGAAATGACGTGATTTATATATAAATCAATTAGTTGACTGATCGCAAAAATAATTGGTGATTAGTCGATATCAGTTAAAATAATGGTTTCATTACTAAATTCATTTCACAATGGCTCCAAAAATTAACATACAATATCACACACAAACAAACAAAAGTATGTCTGGTATACTAAGAAAAATGTTCTCCCATGTGTACCCCAAAACATAAGTCAATACGGTGTATTTCGCCGTTAAAACACAGCCACGACACCCTTTATTCCAACCCCCCATACACCACCTCTCAAACCCAATTGCCGTTCTCCATTTCATTCTATTTCTCGGTGCGGGTCAGGTTCATCCTCTGGCCTCAGCCATTGAAAAAAGGTCAAGCAGCCGAGCAGAATGGCAATAACGCCCCTGAAATGGTACCATCAGTGGAACATGATTGATCAATTGAATTCCATAGCACAGAAAAATGTGGGATTAAGTAGAGTATTATACGCACAATGAGTTGAGGCATGGTGTTCATTCCAAGTTCATTTCGCCTCCCTCCTCCGCCGGCGGATCGGGCAATCAATAGTGGACTTGCATATCATATATCAGCGGCGGCTCGCCCAGGAGAGAACATAATCTGCTGCAAATTTAGAATGACAGAGTTGTACGGGAGCTAAAGCCCTCATCCGCTGTGGCTTGGCGGAGGGAAAAAAAAGTCAGAGGCGGTAGACTGGAGGTCCCTGGAATGCTCGAGAGAGGTTTTACCAGCAGATTTTTTTTTTTGGTTTGGTTCATCCCAGGCTGGATGAGTATGCCGTGGTGGTGGTAGCTTGGGTCAGAGATCAGAAGGAGGGAAGCAAAGGCTCATTTGTTTATATAGTGGGTGATGACGTGAGGAAATGCATATGTTTGCCCTTGTCACCTTTTTCGCACCTCGCTTTGGAGGACGGTTAGTGTGGTTGGAAGCCGCAGAGAAAAAAGGAAAAGGCAGATAGGTGTGGGAGGAAATAGTAGTGTTAAATAATGGCTCTCCATTTCCCAGTGGTAGAATGAGAGGCTGCCGACGTAATGCCGTGCACGCTATCTTATGAAGGGACAGCAGGGACATCATTCGGGATTACCCCTTGCACATACAAAAGAAATGCTCTCATATAAGACACCACCAACAAAACTGATAATACCAATACAGTGTCATGCACCACTAAAACACACA
The DNA here is from genome assembly GCF_030265065.1 of Corythoichthys intestinalis. NCBI lineage: Eukaryota > Metazoa > Chordata > Actinopteri > Syngnathiformes > Syngnathidae > Corythoichthys > Corythoichthys intestinalis. The sequence goes on from NC_080404.1 coordinate 37,339,508, forward strand.
CTCAAATTCCTTATAAACACACTTCTGAAACAACCTCAAGCACTATTCTTATTATTGCTCAAATTTAATACAGACATACTATCACACATACTTCTAACATTCCTCTCTCACTCAGACTCAAATGCTCTAACTACTGAAACACTACCCAAATGTAAAACTACTCAAAAATTTTCAAATTATAAGATTTTTTTTTTTGGCTTTCCGCTTAACCCTTGTATTCAGTTCGTGTCAAAATTTACTGGAAATCCAAACTGGAAAACGGGTCAATCTTGAATAGAGCTGCAACGATTAATCGATTAACTCAAGTATTCGATTAGAAAAAAACATTCAAATTAAGTTTTGCTGCTTCTAGTATTCGTTTAATTAAAGTGGCCTTGTGATGGTTTATTTTAAAAGTGTTTGCATTTAGTTTCATTGATTTGGGTGGATACACTCCCCTCTAGACTGCCTTATTTCACATGGCTGAATCCAGCTGCTCCATGTTAAGAACAATATAAGACGTAAGTTTTTGTTTGAGCCAATGTTTTTTAATGCATTCGTAATTTAGTTTATTGGTATATTTAGCGTTGTTTTTTGTTTTTTTTGGGGGGGGTTTTTTTTGGAATATGTGTCTGAACCATTTGTTAAGAGCATTGTAAAAATAAAAAATTTAAAAAGCGTTAGAGTTTTATAGCATTTATGCCAGCGGACTTTTTCTATGTAAGTTAGCCATTGTTCTTTTGTCATACATAGATCCTTATTTTTCATTTTTTTTTAATACCGTTTGAGGCTCAGTTCAGATATTTTAATTTTTCATGTTCCTTATCCGATTATTTGAACTAACTAGTTCATCAATTAATCGACTACTAAAATAATCGATAGCTGCAGCCCTAATCTTGAACCAAAGACTCGGCTGCGTTAAATTAGAGATAAAATTTAATCCACTATCAAAAATGTGGACAGATTTCTAACAGAGCACAAGCATTTTAAATGCATTACTGGAATTCTCTCACACTACTAAACAACTGATAATATGCGCTCTTACTCCCAATACGAAAACCACTAGAATAAACGACATTTTTTCCTTCATATACGCAATTAAACTGGTCTAATAGTTAACTCAAATGCTTTAACAAAGTACAGGTAGTCCCCGGGCTACGATGGAGTCGACTTAGGCGATTTCGAATTTACGACACCTGAGTCTTGTCCGCCATTGTCTCCAGTCATTTTCTTAAAGCTGCCTAAACAGTACCTTATTATACCACACAGTATCTTACCTTTAAATATATTAACTTGAGGTGTTCTGTCCTCACGAAACGTGAAGTTGTTCAGCTTGACAGACAGCAAACAAGGCAATTGTGTTTTTTGAAGCTTTTTTTCCTTCTTTCACTTTTGTAAAGCTGTAGCACACATGTACACCTATGGTCAAAACGACATACATTTTAACAATAAAACACCTGACACACACATCTTGTCTGATCAAAATGTAAATAAAATTAGCCTAATTTGCCTAACTAAAGTCCACTAGCTTATATGCTACAAATGCTAATATATTTACAGTTTAATAGCCAATCGCTCACACATAACTCCACAAACTGTAGCTCTAAACTTAATTACAAATGCATACACAAGCATATACTAGCTTACAGCCTTATGTGGGCCAAACAAGTGGGCAGCTGTCCTATATCCATGTCAAATGAGTCTCCTATTCAGTCACAGAAGCCAAAGCGACAGTCCAGCCACACCCAAAGCTGCCACCAGAGAGCAGTGTATTCTCAATCATTTAAAAAAATAAAAATACTTTTGGACTTTTGGATAGTTATTTTTTAAGGGTTAATTTAGATTCACGTGAAAATTCTGGTTACGTCGCCGGTGTAGGAACGGAACTTGTTCGTAACCCGGGGACTACTTGTAGAGGAACATTCTCACACAAACAACAGAACTTAAAGAAGTCTTACGCATACTCTTGAAAAACCATGATAAACAATTTCTTTCCTGCGCAAATTTACTACTGAAATACTATCAAACAAACACACTACAGAAATGTTCTCTCACAATGAACACAATAAACGTCAAACTCCATTTTTTCTTCAATCCCACTTAAACGCGATTTTGCATAACTCAAATGTTCTCACACTCACTACTGAAATACTCAGTGACGTGTGAAGTATTCTCAATATTCCACTGAAATGCTCTCACACACTACTAAAATGCTCTTACACACACTATTGAAGCTTTCTCACTTCCTATATGAACTATTCTCATATTAGCAACTGACTTCTTTTTCATCCACATACTGAAATAGTGTCACACTCAACTGAAATGCTGTCACGCACATACCACCAACTGTTTTTGGTCTCACACAAACCAAAAACACTCTAAACACATACTACTAAAACGCATATTTCAGTATACTATCTGACCATATTTGAAATGTGTGAGAGGATTTCACTTCCTTGTGTGAGGTAATCCTGAATTATGATCCTGATAGCTTCTCATCCCATTGCCCGAAACCTACGCTCTCCCTTCCAAGTATATATTTGCGCTGAAGGTAATCCATCACTTACCATCGACCTATCACATGATGAGCGTGCTGATGGCGGCCGCCGAGGAGAGGTGGAGGACGTCGGAGCAGAGTCGAGGTAGATAAAAAAGGCAGACATGTAGGTTGTTCCCTCTTGCAATTTACTGCTGATGCTCGTCTTGCCATCACTCTCACTCCCGTTTTGCTCCAAAACATGTTTGCCTGGTGCTTATCTCACAAAGCCTCTTGGGATTCGGTAGGCCCAAAGCCTCTGGGGGGAAAAAAATGGATATCCGAGTTCAGTGGCTTGGTGCTGAGGTGATACCGCTTTTGTCCCCTTGGCTTTTGGGAAGATACAGGAAAGAAACTAACGTATCAGTAGCATGGTGACATTGGTCCATACTAGGCATGTGCCGGTATGGGATTCTGACGGAATGATAACCTTAAGCCAAAATATCACGGTTTCACGGTATTGCAATTACAGCTCTAAAATATGTTATTTTAAGATATCTGGTTTAAAAAAAAAATTTTAAATTCCATTGAACAGGATTTTTATTTTTTTTTAGCATTTTATTTATTATTATTATTATTATTTATTTTGTTTTATTAATTATTTATTTTATTAGCAAACTGGAACATAAGTATAATGTTAAGTTAAAAATAAATTTAAAAATATATATCTATTCTAAAGTTTAAATAAATGCAGTCCTAAACCCACAGCCACAGCTCAACATTATCACCATCAGAACACAAATAATTGACTTATTTTCCATAAAAAGCATGTGTGTTTGACTCATATCATGTTTACATTATACACACACACACTCTCTTTCCCAACACAGTTGCCAGAGAGAAAAAAAACAAGTTTTACCACTGCTAGACACACTAAACACGCTGGAGTTAACTCTCGTAGCTGGTGGGAAACGTTCACGACATTGTTTACTAACCTATAATTTTGTATAAATATGAAATCATTATTGGAGGTATTGCCTCCTCAGCAGCCACCCTCCGCAAACATGTTTTACATGTCGGTTGGCCCTCCTCCTCTAAGCTGCAGCCGTCTGTACCTTTTCTGTAACCGAAGTATTCCTATACCAGCGATTTCGTTTTCTTCGATGGGGGAAAAAAGTTCAGGAGTTTCACCTCCTCCAGCCATCGTGCAACACTGACACTGAGTAACAACCGGTGGGGGAAGGTTGAGCCTTGCACCTGCAAGCAAGGGATTTCTCCATGCATTTTTAGGACATAAAAGTAGCTATTACCTTAGGGATGGTATGATGGAAAATTTTTGCGGTTTTGAAACCTTGATGTTTTCATACCCCTGTATACCTTGAAACTGGTAAACAGCACATGTTTAGTCCACACGCATCTTGACTCTCTTGGCTTCCGACTGATCACAAACTTGCCATTAACAATTTAAAAAATGACCGAAGAAAATCACAGTCGTCTAGTTCAGTGGTCTCAAATCCGGCCCTCAAAGGCCCGCTGTGGGTCTTGGTTTTTGTTTCTGCTGATCCAGCACAGATAGTTGAACCAATGAGGTTTCTGCTAAAACAAGAAACACCTGACTGCAATCAACTGATTGCACTTATAAAACACCTGATTGGTGAAAAAGTGTTTCATTTGTTTGGTTGGTATGAAATTCTGCACCCACAGCGGGCTTTGAGGACCGGGTTGGAGACCATTGGCTCTAGTTAACTTACTCACTGCCATTGACGGCGATAGACTGTTAATGTATTAAAGACTTGTTATAGAATTCATATTAAAACTAGTTATCTCAATATATTAAAAAAAAATAATGCACGAATGCACAATTTTTTTAAAAATTGCGATTAAAAGCATGTTTGTTGCTCAGACCTACCAGTTCAAATGGATTTGTGTTTATGTTGAATTATTAAAAACTCAAATGATAGATTTCAATTAATTAAATTTCTTACTTAAATAGTTAAAACTTTTAAGATTTTTTGGGGTCACATTTTTCATACAGCTATTAAATGTTATTGTGACGAAATAGGTACAAAAATATAGGAAGGGTTAGGATTTAATAATTACTTATTGAAATGTTCATTCATTTTCCAAGCCGCTTATCCTCACTAGGGTCACGGGGGTGCTGCAGCCAATCCCAGCTAACTATGGGCAGTATGTGGGGTACACCCTGAATTGGTTGCCGGCCATATTCAAATGTGTTACATTTATAGTCAGTGTTGTTAATAACGGCGTTAGAATATAACGGCATTACTAACGGCGTTATTTTCTTCAGTAGTGAGTAATCCAATTAATTACTTTTCTCATCTTGGCAACGCCGTTACCGGTACTGAGGCGGGAAAGGCGTGCGTTACTATGTTGGTTGACTGATGCGAGAAAAGTCTGAGAAAGACGGACTCACGGATACGAGAGAGCAGAGCAGGAGTGGGGAGGAGGAAAGGGAGTTGTGACGACATTGCAAACGCAATGCTACTATGCTAGGTGGCTCCAATAATACCTGACTGTAGCCGATAGCCTACAAACTACGCCCACATGATGCTTCGGTAGATATCACATATATACACAACTAGATGCAAATTTCGGACACGGCTGCATTAGCAACATGTATAATAAAGAACTAGATGTGTTAGTAAACATCCGCCATCTTAAAGCAGTAGACCTCTCAGGAATGCTATGTTGTAGAGAACCCTCCTAGCGAACCTAGGTAACTTTTTATCTAAAATGCTCCTAAATCGGCAAAATCTTCACTTAAATCTATCTTTAAATGATGAAATAGTTTTAAAACTTACAAATGTAAAAAGTAGACAGAAGGGAACTAATGCAATAACTGGAACAATTTTAACAACTTTAACAGTTGATTCACAACATTAAATGACTTCCACACATAGCAAAGGTTACGATCTAGTTATCGCAATATCCGCAATACCCCTGTGTCTAGTTAAATTTAGGGTTAAGAATTGGGCTAGGGCCAATTTTCCCCAAAAACCCTTTAAACTTCACATTGTGTGACCTGTTTTTTTTTGTTTGTTTGTTTGTTTTTTTTATTTTTTATTTTTTTTTTTTTGAGAAAAAAAAAACAAACATGAAAATTATCAAATTATCACCAGTTACTTTGCAAAGTAACTAATTACATTCAGGTAACTGAGTTATTAATGCAATTACTTTTTGGGAGAAGTAATTTGTAACTGTAATTAATTACTTTTTTTTAAAAGTAAAATTAACAACATCGTTTAGATTACATTTTATCATTGAATTATTATTATTATTATTATTATTATTTTTAAATGAAAGTCTGATGAGTCAGTCACATGCATAAAAAACTTTATGAATTCCACATTAAGGGGCAGTTTACATGGCGACTCTGCGACACAAAGACGCAATGACTGAGTTGCGGACTCGCCTCACGTGCATATGGTGTCGGCGAAGACGGAAGGCAAAGACGAAAAATTCTGAATCCTCCCTCCGAAGTGGAAGAATCCGATTGCGGGGGGTTGAGGGGGGCTTCCTCGGCATGCATAGCAAAGGCTCGTGCGGTGCGTGACCGCGTTGTTAACGTCAGCACTCGTACACGTCACATTGGGCGTGCGCAGTGGTGGTACTAAACATTAAAAACAGCAAAAATGGCGGAATGGCAGCTGTAATTTACTGTTTTATTAATCATTTAAAATTAAATATGTTGAACGTTTCAATTTTTGTGCCTTTTGAACAAAAGAAAACTGACATTGCTTCGAGTGGGCGGGCATATTTTTTTTCCGGGCTGAGGGAGCTTGGTGGGGTCAAAGTGCATCATTCTCTGTCGCCCAGTAAATCTGCACTGCCCCCTAGGGCCTGACATGAATACTACATCGTTTTCATGCGGAATCGCGACATTGTTCAAATGGAGACGCAAATGCAAATGCAAATTTGACATTTTTCGTATTCTCGGAGAGTCACCATGTAAACGGCCCCTAACATTAACAGAATACTATTCAACCATTAACCGCAGCCCCATCAAGTCCTAATGGATTGAACGTCTATTACTGTCAATGGCACTGAAACATGACATGAAACTGTTACTGCCGAAACCTAACTTGATTCGAGCCTGTAGTCAAACTTGTCTCATGCCCTTTATTTCCACTTCAAGGTGGCTCAGATGGTTCCGGCCCAGGCAGCGATTCTCAGGGCAGCGTGGAAAGTCTAAGGAAGCATCTGCGAGCGGACGCGTTCACCCAGCAGCAGTTGGAGGCCCTGGATCGCGTGTTCGAACGCCCTTCCTACCCGGATGTCTTCCCTACCTCCGAACACATCAAACCCGAGCAGGTGGGTTTTCCGAATAAGATTTTCCATTGGCGGCCGTGTGGAAAACCTACAGTCTATTATGGCGGCTAACCTTTATTTACATGAATCCCAGAGTTAAACAACAAGAGACTATTAATTTTGCAGTGCGAACTCTATGTGGGTGCCCGGGCAGCCTGAGCGCCGCCCTAATTGAGTTCATTTTCATCTCTGTGCGATCGCCGGGAATTACAGCAGCGATAAATCAGAGGGACGGCCCCGCAGCCCAGCTATACAGTCCCTAATGCAGCTAATTACCAAAGTGATTTCTACGGCAAGATCAATACCAAAACGAATTGGAAATGACTTGCAATCACAAAGAGCAGAGGAGAAGGTATTAAAAAGGGGGAGGAGGGAGGGCGGCGGGCTAAAAATGGCGTCCAGAAAAATCCGTTTTAATTTAAAGTAATATTAATCAGGTTGCTTTGCAGTCTTTGTGTGCGCCCCCTCTTTGTCACCCCTGTTGGCAACACCCCCTCCTTTTCTTAAAGCGCTGAAAAGGTGGGGTCCGCTCGCTATTAGCAGCTTGTCTGGTGTCTGCGTCAGAGCATTAAAAAGCCATTTTGAAGAGGCTGGGCTCAATAGGTCTCATCCCTCCCACACTTCTGGCAGCCATGTGGTCGGGACCTGACGCTGCCCGGTCCGGCCCACGGCTCATCTGCATGACAAAATGGCTCTTGTGCCGTCGAGGCCCGGCGGAATAGAGAGGAACATCCAGCCTAGTGCCAGGGAACAGTTGTAAGCAGACAATTAGAGTTTATCTGGGATAGAGGCGGACAAGGCCGGGGTCACCCGCTTGGCCCTGAGGGACCCCGACCCATTCAGACAAACAGATGCGCGCACGCTTATCCTCTTGAACAAGAGGCCGGACAGGAAGTGTCATCGCAAGATCAAAAGAAAACACCCATGTATCTTTATTTACAATTAAAACATGTTTTACCGACTCACTTTTGGTTATCTTAGCGGTAAAGCACAACTGCAGATTTTCTTCTTTTTTATTTTTTCGGGGTCCAGTCCTTTAAAAACCACAACCACATGTCTCTCCTGCAACAAAGCCCTGAATGTCTCCTCCCTTGACTGGTCACAGGGATGACTGCAGTGGAGCACAAAGCGCCAGCTGACACCTCCTTCCTTTCACTCGTTTCCCAATCCCTCTCTCATCCTACTTTGCCTTCCTTCTCCTTCACACAAGGACTAATGCACGCATACATCATCGGGGTGTGTGGAACGGCATCACAGCAACTCTCATGAAGGAATCATAATAAGAGATCTATTTGAACTGGCAATGGTTTCAAGTTCAATGCATTCTCATTCGCTGACTCCGACGTCAATCAACACACATTTGAAATTACATATACTCCAGTGTAGAAAGTGAGGATGGCAATTGTAAAGGGTATGATCTGGCAAAAAAATATATATCATGATTTCTTAAATCAGTGCTTTTCAATTATTTTCTGTTAGCCCCCCCACCCCCACCCCCCAACTTTCTGCCGCTTCGTAAATAGTATCATTTGTCTATAAAACTATTATTATTATAAGTACACCTCTGCACTTTTTAATATTAAAGAAGACCAGTGTTGTTAATCTTACTGAAAAAAAGTAATTAATTATAGTTACAAATTACTTCTCCCAAAAAAGTAATTGCGTTAGTAACTCAATTACCTGAATGTAAGAGTAATTAGTTACTTGGCAAAGTAATTGGTGATAATTACTTTTTTTTTTTTTCCTCAAAAAAAAAAAAAAAAAAAAAAAAAAAACATTGGCCACACAAGTTTTTTGTGGAGGTTTTTGTACAATTGGCCCGAGCCCAATTCTTTACCCTAATTTACCCTTTACCCTGAATCAACTGTTAAAAGTTGTTAAAATTGCTCCCATTATTGTATTAGTCCCTTCTCTCTATGAAAGTTTTAAAACTGTTTCATCATTTAAAGATAGATTCAAGTCAAGATTTTGCCGATTTAGAAGTATTTTAAATAAAAAGTTACTTAGGTTCGCTAGGAAGGTTCTCTACAACAGAGCCGTCCTAAAAAGCCTACTGCTTTAAGATGGCGGCTGTCTACTAACGCATTTAGTGCCATGTCTGTCATTTTGCATCTAGTTATATCTATATACAGTACATGTGATATCTACCATGTCTACCATATCTACCATAACAAGCGGGCGTAGTTTGTCGGCTATCGGCTACAACATGTATTATTGGAGCTACCTAGCATCGCGTTTGCTTGGCGTCACAACTTTCTTTCCTCCTCCCCGCTCCTGCTCTGCTCTGTCGTCTCGGTGAGTCAGTCTCCCTCAGACTTTTCAACCAATATAGTAACGCATAGTAACGCATGCCTTTCCGTCCTCAGTAACGGTAACGGCGTTGCCAAGATGAGAAAAGTAATTAATTAGATTACCCACTACTGAAAAAAATAACGCCGTTAGTAACGCTGTTATATTGTAACGCCGTTATTAACAACACTGAAGAAGACAATACAGGGGGGCAAATAAGTAGTCAACCACCAATTGTGTTCTCTTTTTTGAAAAGATTAGAGAGGCCTGTAATTGTCTACATGAGTAAACCTCAACCATGAGAGAGAGAATGTGGGGAAAAAAAACAGAAAATCACATTGTTTGATTTTTAAAGAATTTATTTCTAAATGAGAGTGGAAAATAAGTATTTGGTCACCTACAAACAAACGGGATTTCTGGCTGTCAAAGAGGTCTAACTTCTTCTAACGAGGCTCCACTCGTTACCTGTATTAATGCAACCTGTTTTAATTCATTATCGGTATAAAAGACACCTGTCCACAAGCTCAGTCAGTCACACTCCAAACTCCACTATAGCCAAGACCAAAGAGCTGTCGAAGGACACCAGAGACAAAATTGTAGACCTGCACCAGGCTGGGAAGAGTGAATCTGCAATAGGTAAAATCATTGGTGTAAAGAAATCAACTGTGGGAGCAATTATTAGAAAATGGAAAACATACAAGACCACTGATAATCTCCCCCAGTCTGGGGCTCCATGCAAGATCTCACCTTGTGGCGTCAAAATGATAACAAGAACGAGCAAAAATCCCTGAAACACACGGGGGGACCTAGTGAATGACCTACAGAGAGCTGGGACCACAGTAACAAAGGCTACTATCAGTAACACAATGCGCCGCCAGGGACTCAAATCCTGCACTGCCGGACTTGTCCCCCTGCTGAAGCCAGTACACGTCCAGGCCCGTCTGCAGTTCGCTAGAGAGCATTTGGATGTTCCAGAAGAGGACTGAGAGAATGTGTTATGGTCAGATGAAACCAAAATAGAACTTTTTGGTAGAAACACAGTTTCTCGTGTTTGGAGGAGGAAGAATACTGAATTCCATCCGAAGAACACAATCCTGGAGTGGCCTAGCCAGTCTCCAGATCTCAACCCCATAGAAAATCTGTGGAGGGAGTTGAAAGTCTGTGTTGCCCAACGACGGCCCCAAAACATCACTGCTCTAGAGGAGATCTGCATGGAGGAATGGGCCAAAATACCAGCAACAGTGTGTGAAAAGCTTATGAAGAGTTATAGAAAACGTTTGTCCTTCGTTATTGCCAACAAAGGGTACATAACAAAGTATTGAGATGAACTTTTGGTATTGACCAAATACTTATTTTCCCACCATGGTTTGCAAATAAATTATTTAAAATTCATACAATGTGATTTTCTGTTTTTTTTTTCCACATTCTGTCTCTCATGGTTGAGGTTTACCCATGTTGACAATTACAGGCCTCTCTAATATTTTCAAGTGGGAGAACTTGCACAATTAGTGGTTGACTAAATACTTATTTGCCCCACTGTATATAGGTCAACTTACAATAAAGTATAACTTTATTAACATTGTTTTGTTTGACACTGACAAAGCGGGACGATTGTTGGCAATATTCGCCATGTCTTTGCTAAATAAATAAATAAATAAAGCAGCTTATCAATGTGATTGGGGTCTAATGTTTTTAAGTGACGTCTTAATTGATTTGGTTTCGTGCTGTCCATTGCAAACATTTTTAGACACAGACTGGGCTTTCCTCGTTTCCCACTGTATCAAAAAGTCAAAGCCAAAAGCAAAACACTACATATGCTACGTCTTAGCTTCCTCGTCTTAGCTCTTCATATCTCCAGTGCACTTTGCTGTGTGCTCTTGTTTGGTTAAAAATACTGCGCACACTCTGAAAATGAGCGCGCAGCTGCCACCTAAAGTGGATGTGCAATTACACTTTTCTAGTACGACAAAAAAGTATGATCCCAGAGGACACATGCACCACCCCTGGCATCACAAAAAAGGAGAACTGTCAGTCATGGCTGGAGGAAGGGGTGGGGGGCAGTGATAGTAAGAAAAAGGCGACGGCAGACTGAAGGGGACAAGGATGTGTGTGAGTGTGTGTATGCACAAATGTATCAGTATTTGTAAGTGTCTGTGGACAAAATAAGCGACCGGCCTTGGGAAAAGAATCAAGGGCAAGAGATAGGAGAAGGGAGCGGTGGGATAAGGGTGTTCGGGAAAGAAAATTATCATCGAATTAAGCCAAATAAATAATTTAACACGTCCAAATACAGTTGGTTTTAGTCAAATTCGCGCCTCCTCAGGGCGTAGGTGAGACCTCAGGTCCCTTAAGTCATTGCCAATAGTCGCTGTCTGCCTCGACAGTTCCGCCACCTGGCGCCAGGTACCATCCACTTCTCTCCATCCTTTCCCGGACCGAACTGTGAGTCCACGGATTACCATGAAAGCTGCCGTCTTGGAAACTTTCCGGTAGAGCAGCGCGCCTCCTAAGCCAAGCAGAAGGAACCCCACGACCGTCACGCAATACAGCCAAATATCCTAGATATCTTCCAGAGATAGGACAGTAAGACACGCTGGCTACCAGTGATCCCATGAATCTCTCACGTATCCAGCAGCGAAGGTACCATCTAGGCAAGACGGCTGTCCTGGTGCACCATGTCTTGTTGAAAAAATCTTGTCAATTGCACTGAGAGACCAACTAATCGGATCCATTTTCATATGAGAGCAGCAACAGTTGATCCATAGAGGAAATACAAAAAAAGCAGACAGACTAGACTGACGAAGATAGCAGCAGCAGGAGCAGGGAGGAAACATGTCCGCCCCCGTCGAGGGCAGGAAGAAGGCATGGCTTTCACTCGCTGGCACTAACGAGTTCGGGTGTGGGGTGGGGGTTAGCCACACAGTTGCTAACTGTCATATTTGTTTAGCCACAACTGAATTTATTACCTTATGACTATTCATCCTTTACACAGCCGCTTCAAACAGAAATGTTTTTTAAACCATCTGCAGGCGACCGGAAGATCATGATTTCTCGACACTATTCAGGTGTGCGCTGGTCCTCATGGGAAACGCAGTCTTCCTTTCAGCAAAACACTACCGCTTTTTTCCACCGGCGTCGCTAAAATCGACCAAAACTGAAAAATTACCTAGTATTGTATCCTTTGATCTCGATTATTTGCTTGAACCTGGTTTTCATCAGGTACTTTAACTGATCGTCTTAAAGAATCTGGACTGAAAACTAGAAATTTAAAAAAAAAACTAGAGCAAATTTAAACTTTTTCTTGACATTATTAAACAACATAAAAACTTCACCATGATTGGCCTCAAATGCCAATTTCGTATTATGACTTTATCTAGGGATTATTGAACAATATAGTTTCAGAGAAGTCATATCTAAAACATCAATTTGACAAAACACATCATGTTTCCTCTCTTCTGTGATATGACATTATATCAGGGGAGAGAGAAATGAGACAGAAGCTCTGTGATCTTTTTCTTCCAATCTTGTAATTATAGAATATATTTTAAAACTGGAAAGTCATATTTTCAAATCATGCACGTGACTTTCTGTAGATACTCTTGAGATAAAAACGCCAAATCGCTTCTTCTAACCTCAATTCTATTTGCACTGTTTCATGTTTCTCACTGCATTTGAATATTTCATTTCCTCATAATTCAAATTGTGAAATGAGCCCTTAGTTAACTGTATTTGCCGTGTATTCACACAGGCCAATGAGTACTCCCTCCCGTCGCTGAACTCCGGCCTGGAAGACGTGAAGCCCAGCCTCTCCAGCAGTGGCGGCGCAGACCTCGCCTCCAGCGTCTCCCAGAGCTACTCGGTTGTGACAGGTACGGTGCGTCCACCGCGCACAGTAAACCATGACATTACCCCCATACATCCGTTTATAGCCCGACCCCCCCTTTTCAAATCCCCTTTTGATCATCAAGCCATACAATTTTCAGTAAGCGCTTTTTGTTGTTTTCCCACTGACGATCCAGCTCATTCCATTTTCCATTAAAGGGGCCTTTAGTGTGCACTATCAAGGTAGTAACAGCTGATGACTAAAAATAGTGTTTATGGCTACCAATAACACAGCATGATAACAGTGATAATTAGCCATATTCTTGCACATTAGAGATTAAAGTTTAAAGCTTAGGAGATAAACGCAACTCTCTCTACGAATGACTATTTCCAACCATATCAACCTCCAGATTAGTTTTTCTTTTTCTGTGGGGGGGGATTCATTCAACATCGATATGATCTGAGCCGCTAAAATCCTATACAAGGCCCTTTAACGTGCCGAAACGGCCCGTTAACAGATTGAGAGAGAACACTTCACGTAAGAGACAGCAGCTGTTCTCACTGTGACACCCCGCTTGTCATCAAAGGGTATGATAGCCTGCTGATTGACAGCGGCTGGAGTATGAGAGGCTGCCTGCTCTCATTGTGAAGAGAAGAGAGGTCGACCTTAATAAAGATTAAACGCAGGGAAAGCGAGAATTGCTTCCAAAGCAAGCAGAGGTGTCCAAACTTTTTCAGAAAAGTCCAAGGATCCCAAACACCATTTGAAATGATTAATTTAATTCGACATGCTCAAACTAGAGCTGCAGCTATCGAATATTTTAGTAATCGAGTGCAGTGGTACCGCTACATACGAAGTTAATTCGTTCCAGGACCTCGTTTGGAAGTCAAAACGGTCGTTTGTCGAGCATGATTTTCCCATAAGAATACATTATAATTCCATTAATTCGTTCAACAGCCCAAAAACCTACACTAAATCCTGAATAAATACTAGTGGTACTATTGCAAATAGCAATTACACATAGAAAAACAAATAAACAAAACAAAAAAAAAATAAAATAAAATCGGAATAATAACATAATAAAAGTAATAATAATAATACCTATAATAATGTAACGAATCGTGTTCTAATGTGGTGGATATGTTTTGCGTGGTATACCTGAACGCACCGCGTGGCTGACGTACCAGACAGTGAGGGAAGACTTTTTACTTTTACTTTGTTCAGCTGCAGCGGACAGCTGGCATGTTGTGTTGCACAAGTTCTGAAATAAATGATTAAAACCTGACAAAGCTGGCGATTTTTTGGATGTTACAACAATAATAATTGTCGGGTGTTACAACAATAATAATTGTTGTAACACCCGACCCCGGATTAATCGGTAGATGATGGATGGATGGACAGACGGAAAATATAATTATATTATACGTATAGTATAATATCTACGGTCATATTGTCGAGCCAGTTCACGGATGCGCACACCACGCTCATATTTTTCTATCATTTCCATGTTCATTTAATGGTAAGCCTGACCTTTTTCCTTTTTTCACCACCTGTACTAACATTCTTGGAACCCACGTTGATTTACCTCACAAGAAAATCCGTTTTGCGGTAAAACAGAAACTGCGGCGCTGTCAAAAATCGTCGTATTTCGAGCATGTCGTCGGATGTAGCAACAAATACCGAGTCAAATTTTACGTCGGATTTTGAAAAGATCGTGTGTCGAAGCGATCGTATGTCGAGGTACAAATGCATTCTACTGAAAATTCCATCGATTAATAGAGTAATCGGATAAAAAAATTAGGTAAGGCAATTATAAATATACATGAGAAACAAGACCTTTCACCTCATATTGAACCATTTTTAGACAATGTCTTTCTTTTAGATGTGACTAGAAAAAAAATGAATTGCTTTCAATCAAAAAACCCTAAGATCTTATAATAATCATTATTCTAAACCTAACCCTTGTTAATTTTAATATTTTTTAATATTTTTTCTTACTGACAAAAATCTACTCCACACTTCAGAGGATTTGACCGACAATATTCAGCTAAACGTTAGTCGTTTTTGGGGGGTTTTTTGTTTATTTTTTTGCAGATGATCAAGAATATATTCCTGTAAATATCGCTAGTTGTTTGTCTTTGCCTTATATAGCCCTCATCTCTTGTGAGTCAGCAAGTGATAGCAGGTGCGGTGTAATATATATCTCGACTCTGCCGAGACTTCATGAAGGTTTTGATGGCTGTTGGTTGACTGAAATATTGTTCCAATGTCATGATTCCCTTGAGAGGTTAGGCTTACTGGGAAGAATAAGCTAGCCCTTTTTTATTAAAACTCCCATAATTGTGAAGCAGACGTGCACGTAAGAGAAGTAAAGTCGAGGAGAACCTGATTGAAAACGGCACTGGCCCTTCTCAAATGATCCCCGCAGCCCCCCCAGAAAAGAAAGACCCCCTTTTTCCTCCTGAGTATGTGGGAGGCGGATTTCCCGAGAAAAGTTGGGCCTCAGGAGAAGAAAGGTGCGCTTGCCCTCCACCCCTTTCTTTTTTACCAGACCCTTCCTATGAAAGCGGTCTCGCTTCGGGGAGCATACACATAGCAGGTGGCCTCCAAGCCACCTGGGGGGCCCGGGGGGCATAGAATGTAAAGGCTTCATGATAAAACTTGGTTTCAAGTCAACAAACAAACCTTGATACGGTCATTGAAAACATTAGACAGAGGTGTTCATTTCAGATTGCTTTTATGACTTCATTTTTTTAAGCAATGATTGATCGGCCGCATGTAGTTAGTGCATGATATTAGCAAATAGGAATGTACGCCAAGTCTGGTGGAAAAAAAAATACTAAATTACCTCGCTCACTTAGGCTGGCATCCAATTATCAATAAATTATTCTCCCGTACCGGAGCAGCAGCAATGAGATTATATTCATTCTTGAAATGTTTTCTGCTCCTAATTAAAATCCACACTGTTATTGATCTTGTTGATTTTTATGTCCTGAAATTTGCATAATCTATTAAAGATGAATGATTAATGAATAGCTGAGGTTTGTCTTCCAAGGTTGTAGTAGCGAAAGTGTCCTCTATTTACCTGGGAGTGGGAGAAATGGTTTGTTCAGGCTGGACAGAAAAAGCAAAGCGTGGCGTTTTCATGATAGAAAAATGTGTTTTCAGCGTATTGTCTTTGTGGTGCGTCTGCTCTGATTGATTGGTTGAGTACGTTGCAGAATTTTCCCCCTTTTTTACCCCAAGTTAGGCCATGTCTACACCTAGCAGTTTTTTTTTTTTTTTTAAACCGAAGACCTAATACGTCCAAAAAAATAATAATAATTACATCCACACCAGCACGTCTGTAGAAAATAAAGCTTGCACAGCCAACTGCGTTCATTCATTTTTAAGTACATTCATAAGAATGTGCGAAAAATAATTGTCCATAATACCCCAATCCTTTGCATGTGTTATTCAATATGAAGCACTGCAAGAGTTTGTAAATAAATGGAAGCAAAAAAGCACCTGACTAATTCACTCCAAATGTAAACATTGGTCTCATGTGTGACATAGGGACAAATTTAGTCAGTGACATTTCCACAGTTAAATCTTTGGTTATCAGTGTCCACATGATGGCGCCACAAACACAGAATTCGCATATCTTCACTCTGGGCACAGTTTTCAACAAACGTCGTCAGAGGTAGGTAGTAACGCGTTACATGTATTCTGTTACATTTACTTTAGTAACTCTCTGAGAAAAATGTACTTACTTACTTTTTACTTATATTTGAGTAGATTTGAGAAGGAAAAAAATGTTACTCTTACTCCGCTACTTTGGGCTACACAAGAGTCGTTACATTTTTCCTCTTTCTTCTTCATATTGGAATCATTATTATTATTATTTTATTTTTATTTTTTTTGCCAGCAATACCAAGAGTAGCTCTACCAACTTCACCAATGAGACGTCGCAACAATAATCATATGTCTTATCCATACCAATCAGACGCAAGCTTGCTGTTCTATGATCGCGCCAGCCTGTTCAATCAAGTGGCGTCTTTAAAACACCATAGAAAATTAAGTATTTGAATCCGAAAGCGCTGCCCTCAACATGAATTGAAATCGTGGATTCAAACCTCTCTCCCAGTTTATATTTGGCCTGCTTGACCATGGAAAACTGGAGGTATCCTTTTAATTACTATGAAGGAAATATTCACTATTCAAACTAGGAACTATTTTCTCCACTAGAGGGCACGCATGCTCTTTGGACGAATAATGCTTCATTTCTGTAATTTTTTTCTTTCGCCAAAATTCAATGATCTTTTTTGGTATTTCTTTGGCTTAATGTGGTTATGTAATGGGTTATTGTACAGTAATACTGTAAAAACAGTTCATATAGATAACTTTGTGCTAAATCAAACGCATTTGTAAGCAGTTACTCACAATGTCACTCATTACTTGAGTATTCTTTTCACCAAATACTTCTTTACTTGTACATGAGTACATTCTTGGATGACAACTTTTACTTGAGTAATATTATTTTGAGGTAACGCTACTCTTACTTGAGTACAATTTTTGGCTACTCTACCCACCTTTGACCATCGTTTAAATATGCATACGTGTGTGGATGATAGGCCAAACCGTAGAAAATACCCTGCTACATGTAGACATGGCCTTAGTCAGGCCTTTGGAATCGAAAGCTTAAAAAATACTCTCACATTTTTGTTGGCAAAATATTTTGTCCAAAAATACGCGGACAACCACTGCATGCTAAAAAGAACTCATTGTCAAAGTTGTGAGTTATGAATGGTGACAACATCATGACACTTGAGCCGCTTTACCAGGTGGTGATGTTCAGGTGGTCTAATATGTTCGGAGTCCTTCCCATTTTGATCGCCTGTTTGTTGATGTCACACTGGCTGGACGTTAAGATGATGAAGTCAAGGATTGTGGTTGGTCCAGATGATTTGATAGCTATTTGTTTTTAAAATTATGTTTTATTTGGGTTTAAACTATTTTTAGATGGGAAAAAACTATGTTGGATAGTGGTTTTTAGAAAATACAAGAATTACAAAGAAATTAGCTATGACCTAAAAAAAAAAAAAAAAAAAAAAAACATAAATGTCCATTTGTTTTTACTTTATCGTGTTCGGTCATTACCTTTGATCTATACTTACTGTACCACAAGGATATATGAATTTTTGAAAACAAATATTGGAACTGGTGTGTGCTCTTACCAATCGGAAACCGTTTTAAGGTTTGGTTTGTTTGTTTGTTTGTTTGTTTGTTTTTAATATTTTGGTATACGTATTTGATATTCAGTATAAGAATAGTGCGACATGCCAGAAATAAAACAAACTTAAATGAATAAAAATTCTTACGCACATTTAACCTGACACTTGTAAACGACAATATTCCAACTCTCAGGCCAATTGTGTAGTGTGACATGATCTTCAGACGCTGGACCCTGAACGTGTATAACTACCTCAACACATCGGCCATTT
The DNA here is from genome assembly GCF_030265065.1 of Corythoichthys intestinalis. Taxonomy (NCBI): domain Eukaryota; kingdom Metazoa; phylum Chordata; class Actinopteri; order Syngnathiformes; family Syngnathidae; genus Corythoichthys; species Corythoichthys intestinalis. The sequence continues at coordinate 37,357,887 of NC_080404.1, forward strand.
TTTTATACGAAATAGCAAGTTCAAAGTTGTGAACTCCTTGAGCCTGGACTTAGCAAATTCACTTAAAATAATGTGCTTCCGAAGACAGAAGGAAGGGAGATAGTAGCCGTTTCTCCATACAAGTTCAAAGTTGTGAGCTCCATTGCAGGCAGTATTCTGGGGCACAAGCCTCCCCAAAGTCCACGCAAGTCTCCACCGATGCATGCTTGATGAAATGGGTCAGGGGAGACCATATATCTAGGATATGTGACCGGACAGATGCGAATTTGAAATGGAACAGAACATGGTGTGACACTGATGACCTTTTTCATGTCCACAAGAACAAAAGTACAGAAAAGAAAATATATTGCGAAACAGCTATCGTGCAACGACTCTACATCTTAAAACTAATGCATATGCTATAAGCATGTGGAAGTACAGAAAAGAAAATATATTGAGAAACGGCTATCGTGCACCGACTCTACACCTTAATACAAATGCTATATACTATAAGCATGTGGAAATACTAAAACAAACAGTAACAAAAAAACAAAACAAAAAAACCACAAGACCCGAAGTGGGGGAACAGTTGGTGTAAAGGCAAGTAGAATTCCTCTATACTGCTCCATACAGTATGTCTCAACATGAAACTAGTCAAAAAAAGGTTGGGAACAACTGATTTATTTAAAATGTAACTTTTAGTCCCATTTCAGACTACTGTACCGTATTGGCCCGAATATAAGACGACCCTGATTATAAGACGACTCCCTCTTTTTCAAGACTCAAGTTTGAAAAAAGACTTTTTGAACACCAAATTAATTTTTATTCAGAAAATAATTACAGTACATCCAAAACAAATGATTTTAACAATATATTTGAGAGAAAAAGCATGTTATTTTACCTCGTTCAAATCTTAATATATGAACATTTAAATATGTAAACTAAAGTGCAATCACATTCGTAAATGAATGCATAACTGCATTAACCATCAAAGTGAAGTCTAAATGTAACTGTAGTCTTGAAACAAATCTGAAAAAGGAAAAAGAATTGCAATAAAATAATGCAAACTGGTTAAACTTGAGAGTAGCTGAGATCTGTCATGACAGAATATCGCTTCAATGATATCTGGCGCCATCTAGCTTCATGAATGGGTATAATGTCTAGACCGCGAATATAAGACGACCCCCGCTTTTTCAGTCTTATTTCAATGCAAAAAATACCGTCTTATATTCGGGCCAATACGGTATTTTCATTGATTGGTGTGAGCTTCGGCAAAGTAGTTGCAGGTTGAATTCTGTACTTAGTCAATTCCTAGGTTGAGCGATGAGTGATGGCAAAATGTGAAAGTCATCGCCGTTGAGCTGAAAGCCAACACACGGGGTGCGATGCGACTGCAGCGGCAAGTTGCATCGCCTGCTGGCTTTGCGTCATCGATCATCTCTGATTGGCTATGAGGGCATTTTTAAAAAAGTCTTTTCTGAGCACCAACAATTACCTACACTGCAGCCTCTTTATTTATCTTCCGGAAATCATGCTGAAAGGTATCGTAAAGTATGTGCTGATCACATGTACACTGCTAAAATGACACGCTCCTCCATGTCAACATTGTTTTTTTTTTTTTTTTTAAGAATAACAAACGTACAAGAGATACGAGAAAAACATTAAAAATTAATTGTGTTTTTCCATGTTGACAAAGTGGGGCGAGTGGATGTCAATGCCACTGTTGGCCTGTGTCTTCGCAGGTGATTTGTCGATCAATAAATCCGTTGCTGATTGGTTGTAGTGCCCGGTGACAGCGACAGAAATAGAAGCATTTCCTATTTTTTTATATCACGTCATTGGCAAGAGGGTTGGCAATTTTCGCCTTGTTCCATGGAAAATGTATTGTATCATTGGCTCCCGTGTGTTTTGCCCCTAACATTGTCGTGGAAAGAACATAGTTCCAGGTCATTTTGGCTGATAATCTTTTAAGGGGCATAATCTGTTAAGTACACACCTAACCTGCAAAGGATGTTCGACCCAAAAGGCTCGTCTCCACTCGCCTAGATCTCTGATTAATTTTAAATGCCCCCCACCACCACCACCGCCACCACCCTCCCGCCAACAGCACATTAACCTTTGAATAAAGTTTGCATGATGAATTACGATAAACCTGCAAAAGAAAGTTTTGTCCTTTTGCTTAAGTATGCAGGATTTATATTACTTGTGTTGGGGAACATTTTACCTGAGATAACTAAGAGTTCTTGATTATTAGGTATGTAATCATGACTATATCCACGTACATCAAATGGGTGGAAAAGCCAGGAAATGCTTTGTTTTCTCAAGTTCCTTGGAGTGTGTTTAAGGATGAAAAGCTCACTTGAGAGAAGCCCATTGCAGCTATGTAAGAACACATCACTCAGAAGGCTGCGGTAGGTTCTTAACAGTGCATTTCTATGGTTGACGAGGTCTGCGGACGCGGTGTCGGTTGTGCTGCCGAGACAGATTTGAGAGAACTCTATAGCATCTCCAGTCTTGTTGTTGAAGAGACGGGTCCCAAAGGACCTTGCGTTTATTTTCCATCTCCATCATCAGGGTGTGTGATTTGACAGGCTCCCTTTACTCTGTGCTCGGCCTCGTCTTCAGGACAATAAGCAACACAGCGTCTGATTAGTTTCAGAGTTCACTGATCTCGAACGAAGCATCGGTATCGGTAAGTTGTTTGACAATGTTGCTTGGCTGTTGAGAAAACCTGAGAGTGCCTGCACGTGGGGAAGCTTCACCAAAGTTTGGTTTAAACTGGGCAATCTATGGCTGGTCTGCAATTGAACTTCGAGTATAAATGACGGCGATAGAAGTCCAGTCCATTTGAAGTGAGACTGGTGACAGTCAATGATCCTATTTCTGACGTCAAGAAATCTCCAGGATTTTGGCTAGCAGGGCTGGCAGTGAACTTTTAAGTGCAATTTGGAAAGCAATAGACATCCAATTCAGTATTTAACTGTGAGAAGCTTACAGCAAAAGATCTATTATATTATATTATATTCTCTGCCTGCAATATATATCGTTTGAACATCACCATTGCAATGTGCGCATGCGCAATAGTCCCATCGCATGACGTGCGTGTGAATACTCGCAATTATATATTTATGCACCTGAGTCGGAGCAAAGGCGTAGGTTTGCATAGGGACGTAGGGACATAACACTACCAACTTTTCAGGATGCTCAAATTGTCCCTACCAACTTTTAAGCAACTTTATCTGAATTATATAAAGCTTATAAATGATGATAATTAGATAGTGTTATTCTGGTTTTTTTTTTTGTTTGTTTTTTTTTTTTAAATGGGATTTCTTCCGCCGCGCAGCCCGAACCATTTGACCGATCGGCACCCTTCAAATATCGAAACGACCGGAATTTTCACACGACGCAGGGAATTTTTAGAACGACCAAAGATTTTCCGTTCGGTCGTAAATGCCGATTCTTCGAAAAAAAAACTAATTTTCAAAATGTATCTAGTCCTAGAATTTTTGAGCAAGTCACATAATTTGGACGTCAAAAATTCCGGGACGATGTCCAAAATTTTTCCCATTCATTTTCAATGGGGAAAAATTTTTTTTAAAAATCCACAAATCAACAGGAAATGGCCATATATCAATACAACATGTGCCCAAAACTGATTCCATTGACGCTTATTAAGGGTGCTGCTATTGACGGCCATGGACGTCCAAATTTCCCGTTCATTTCTAATGGCATTTACTTTGTTTAATGCCATTGATGGGCATGTTTGTCCAGTCTATTGATGCCAATGTAGTTGGATTTCATTGGCGCCTATGTAAGTCGATGCCATTGACGGCCATGGACGTCCAAATTTTTTCCCATTCATTTCAATAGGACATGTCCCCTGAACTTCCACAATTATATTAACACTTATGGAGGGTGCTGCCATTGACGGCCATGGACGTCCAAATTTTCCATTCATTTCTAATGGCATTTACTTTGTTTAATGCCATTGACGGGCATGTTTGTCCATTCTATTGATAGCTCTGGGCGGGGCTAAGATCTGTATCTCCACACAGCAAAGACCCAGAGTAATTTCTCCAGAAATTGCAGTTTCTAGTTATTAATGATAATAATTTATAGTGTCTTCCCATATGTTGTAAGAATAGAATTGACCCTTCCATTATTAAGTGAATTACTGTATTTTCATTATGTTCAGACTTACATTTACCTCTTTTCACTTGCTGAATGGTCAATTTTTTCCCCCTCAAACGCAGGTTTGATTGGTTGATGACTAGAACAAACAAGCCCGCACACTCACACAACCCCGACAGAAATACATGTCAACATGCTGCTCCCTCCACCGCTTTCAAAGACGAAGGATATTAGGATTTTTTTTTTTTTTTTCGGCCAGCTGCAGCAGCAGCCACTGTAAGTAGACGTCAATGTTGCGGAGGTGGGGCACACGCCACTAATTTTGCTACTGAAAGTCCAACCTGCATCACAGTGAGCATAACATTAAACTGTTTGAACTTGCTAACCTGCAAAACTCTAGTAGGAAGCAGATTAGGGATAAGAGTCCTCCTGTAATGTATGTGTTTTCTAGCGTTAACGTGAATTCAACTGTGCATTTATTCATTGATTAAAATATTTATTTATTTTCTCCATCATTCATTGAAAAAATAATTTTATTTGCAGCCTATGCAGACATTTCTTAAATATAATAAAAAAACACACACACACACACACAAAAACACAACCACTGTAAATTTCCTTGATATGAAGAAGGTGGGATTTCCCCCATGAAAATAAATGTAACTTTTTTCATTTTTACGTAGGCAACACATCAGCATAATTCTGAGAAATGTAGCCCTGACCCCCGTTCACCCAATCTCGTTTGGTCTTACAGTATTAATGTCTCGTCCCCAGCAAAAACTGTATATGCAGGTTATGCTGTTATAGCGTCCCTACCAATGTTGAGACCAAATCTACGCCCTTGGCCGGAGTCACTCGATTTTGAGAATCTGTCGATTCCAAGTACCGAGCCGATAACACTTTGCTTTGACGCTCACGCTGCTGGCAACAGCCTCTCACTTCCACAATGAATGAATTGCCACAGCACACTTTAGACCGTGTACCAAACTTAAGGATCATTAACACATTTGTGCCTTTGATCGTAGAGCTACCGAGGCGTCTCGGGCCAGATCAAAGCTACAAAGCTGTCAATCATCGTTAACTTGAATTACTAAACGCCAGCTGCACTGGTGACCAAAAAAATAGTTTAGTCGCACTGCCTAGCAGGAGAAAGGATGAGCGGCTGTGCGGGCATAAATATATTTTTTCAATTAAAAACCCGATCTGTTTTGCCCGATTCCGATCCTCTTAAAAATGGCATGATCGGCCCGATTTCCGATCATATGATCGGATCAGGACATCTCTAATGAATATAATGTGGTCATAGTGATCCACCAAAGTCTTCCCAAACAGAGCTATTAAGGTATCTGATAAAAATTTTAGTTTCTAGTTTTAATATCACAATATTTATCACAATATATCGCAAACCCCCAAAAAGTCGCAATGTCAGTTTTTTCCAATATTGTTCAGCCCTACTCTATTCTATTCTATTCTATTCTATTTAGGGCTGTCAAAATTATCGTGTTAACGGGCGGTAATTAATTTTTTTAATTAATCACGTTAAAATATTTGACGCAATTAACGCACATGCCCCGCTCAAACAGATTAAAATGACAGCAGTGTAATGTGCGCTTGTTACTTTTTTTTTTTTTTTTTTTTGGCGCCCTCTGCTGGCGCTAGGGTCCAATTGATTTTATGGGTTTGGGGAGTGAGCATGGTGTAATTATTGACACCAACAACCGAGCTACTAGTTTATTTTTTGATTGAAATTTTTACAAATTTTAATAAAACGAAAACATTGAGGGGTTTTAATGTAAAAATTTCTATAACTTGTACTAACATTTATCTTTTAAGTACTACAAGTTTTTCTATCCATGGATCGCTTTAAGAGAATGTTAATAATATTAATGCCATCTTGTTGATTTATTGTTATAATAAACAAATACGGTACTTATGTACCGAATGTTGAATGTATATATCTGTCTTGTGTCTTATCCTTTCATTCCAACAATAATTTACAGAAAAATATGGCATATTTTATAGATGGTTTGAATTGATTTAATTACGATTAATTAATTTTTAAGCTGTAATTAACTCAATTAAAAAAAATTATCGTTTGACAGCCCTAATTCTATTCCCCCCCAGTCCAAACTATCAATGGAACTGAATGTGTTCATATTTCAGGGCGGCTGTGATAATGTAGCTCATGGTGAATGTTACAGTAATTCCTGCCAAGAGAAGTATCATGGCTAAGATAATGTTAAGCACACAGATTTGAAATTTGCCTAATTTGAAAGCGTTAAGAACACCACGTAATTAGCTGAAGACAGGAGAGTTATTGCAATAATCCTTTAAGAGCTTTCTTGAACAGAAAATGTGACAGACTGGGATGGGCCAATTAAACATAGAGCTCGCTCGTTACTATATATCCGTCAACCACGCAGTAATAATTTGATCACCGGGACAAAAAGGACGGCATTTCCTTTGTATGTACAGAATTCACAGCACTGTTCCAGCTGCACAAAAGAGGGAGAAATGAGATTTGGAAAGGCTACTGTGGGATTATATGGGAAAGCAGTCAGTTACATTGCCTGATTCTCTGGCATTAGGTTGATAGTGCTGACAGGGCTGTATCTCCCTCTCCATAGAGCAGCCCTTATCTTAATGAGGAATCGCAACACACAGTCTTGTTGTAAAACAACAATGATGTGGGGAAGCAGCTAATGAGCCTATCATGGTGTCGGGAAAGAACCGTCCCTCCCCGCAGGCCCCAGCCAACAGAGGAGCCTCTGCGGCAGACGTGGAAAGAGTCGGACACAGAGCGTACATTGATTGCATAGGTCGCAGAGGCAAAGTCGGCACCAATGAAAGATGCCGGTGCTCATCAGCCAAATGACATCAAAGAGCGGGCTTCGGAGCTAGCCAAACGTTGTGTTATTTGTTGGGAGAAAGCAGCCCCGAAATTCTTCTTAAATACTCTCCGAAAAGTTTAGAGATAAAGATATTTGGGTAGCATGTCAGTAAGTGGGTTAGTTTGTATGTTCTCCAAGGGCTCGTGTGGGTTTTCTAACAAGACCCTAAACTGTGCACAGTTGAATATGAGATACAGTGGCTTTATTTGCAGTATGTCCAGATAAGAAATTCTCTCCTCTCTACTTATGATTAGGGATGTAACGACACATTGATCTGGAACGATACGTTGATTGGTCAAGCAACTATAGAATCATAACGGGAAAAATCAATCAACTTCCTTATCTTTTAGATAAGATAGATTTTGTCATTAGATTAAAATAGCTTTTTATTTTTTATTGCTCTGGGTGAAATGTAACTGATTGTGTTAAACGTATGGCGCAAAACACTCAGGTGACTTGAAGTTCCGCTCTGAGACAACCAATTTGGCCAAATTTCAAAATTGTCCGATATGCACGTGTGATACATTATTGGAAAGCTTAAAATCTCAATTTTCTGGGGGAAGATATTTTTGAGCAGGAGGGCATTTTAAAAAATATATATATACTTTTAAACAGCAAAACCCTAACTGGAGGTGAGAGCACGCAAGAGCAGAATTGAAGACCCCATGATTTTAATGAGATATTATCGCGTACTTACCTTGTTTCGATCCAAAAACTCCATGTAGCATGTATCACTGGGTGTCAAGACACAGATGTGAATGGCCACAGCTGGATTCTTTTGGGATTTTGTGGGTGAAACATGGTAATATAAAATTAACGATGCAGAAATCGCAGACATCAAGGAGTGGTCGAGATTTTCTTTTTCATATATTTACCCTTTTAAACGTTTTTTTTTTCCAATGTTTCTTTGTTTGGACCGATTATTTATCATCTAACATATCGGAGAAAATGCGACAGTAACAAAAAAAAAAAAATACAATTAAGCGAAAGTTATGAGGTAGAAATCCATGACTTTTTTACAGACCCCATTTTTTTTTTGCATTTGTGACGTAATTTTTAAGTTTAAAATATGCGAGTGAATAATTTTTTGAAGTCTTTTTTTTTTTTTTTTTAACGAAGTTAGGTCTGTCAAAATTATTGCGTTAACGGGCGGTAATTAATTTTTTAAATTAATCACGTTAAAATATTTGACGCAATTAACGCATATGCCCCGCTCAAACAGATTAAAATGACAGCACAGCAGGGGTCGCGTTAACCGAATATTTTCCGTCGTTGACCGTTTTTTTAAAACGGTGACGGAAAAAACTGAAGTCCATTCGTCATTTTGACCGGTTGCAATTCACACCCCAGACCACAGGGTGGCGAGTGAGCATATTAATTAGCTATTGTCTCTCTTGATGCATGACATCGTTGGCCTTACTCTGAAAAATGTCAAGGCAACTGAGTGTCCGAAGTTTCTTCAAAAAGCCCCAAAACGACAATGGTGTTGATAAAAGAGGTAAAAAAAACAGGGACTGCACAAGCAGGCACGCAATTCAAGTCCATGCGCACCAGGAGGAAAGTGTGAGAATACGTTCAGGCCACAGCAGGTGAACTGTTAATTTCATTGTTCCATATGCTACATATGGTAGGCTACCTAACTACTGGGGCCACAGTCATCTGTTTTTGTCACTGCGGAGAAAAAGTTACATATTCATCTGCTTGATGTGTGATGGCACGGTGTGGATTCTCTGTTAAGCTTGTTCAGACAGAATATTAATTTAAAATGAATGAAAACTAAATATTGTAACGAATCGAGTTATAATGTGGCGGGGGTGTTAGCATGTGTTCCTTAATGCACCGCATGACGTAGAGGGGTGAGGGAGGTGCGGGAGAGCGAGGGACGTGCCTTCCGTGTTTACGTTTGTTCTGGCGGGGGAGATATGAGCGTTGGCTGCGGCAGACAGCAGTCGTGTTGTTCAGTAAATTTCCACAAATAAAGAATTGCAATCTGATTCAACGGTTGACTATTATCAACGTTACAATACTATTGAATATGTTGAAGCGGTATGCAATGTTAAGAGTCTTGTTAGCTGTAGGCGCACTATCCTATTCCCCTCACTATCCACTCGCGGGGGCCTGCGCTTGTCAGTGACGTTCCTTATTCTCGCCATATGATTATACAACTTTAACATTTGTTAATAATACGCTCTGTGTGTAGTATCATCCATCACTTTTCCTTTTTAAATGGGCACTTATAAGCGAACGCAAGAAGTAACAACGGGAACATTTTTAAACAGGCATTTCACGGGAGAGCATTTCGGCTCTTCGGCCAATCATATAGCGAGAGCGAGTGGATAGTGAGGGGACCGTGCGCGGCTCTTAAGTGTCTCTGTCACGTGACTGTCGTAGCCGGTAACGCGCTCGGCCAAATGGACACACAAGTACGGAAGGTGAATTATGCCAAACAAAGGGTCACCACAATGTCATTATCATCATTTCAAAAATTTAAGTGACGGGTAAAAATAGATTATGACCGGATTTTTATGACCCTGTCAGTCAAAATGACAGACAACGAAAAAGTCTAGCGCAACCTCTGCAGCACAGTGTAATGTCCACTTGTTACTCGTGTTTCTTGGAGTTTTGTCTCCCTCTGCTGGCGCTTGGGTGCGACTGATTTTATGGGTTTCAGCACCCATGAGCATTGTGTAATTATTGACATCAACAATGGCGGGCTACTAGTTTTTTGTTTTTTTTTGATTGAAAGTTTTACAAATTTTATTAAAACGAAAAGAGGGGTTTTAATATAAAATTTCTATAACTTGTACTAACATTCATCTTTTAAGAGCTTCAAGTCTTTCTATCCATGGATCGCTTTAACAGAATGTTAATAATGTTAATGCCATCTTGTTGATTTATTGTTACAATAAACAAATACAGTACTTATGTACCGTATGTTGAATGTGTATATCCGTCTTGTGTCTCATCTTTCCATTCCAACAATAATTTACAGAAAAATATGGCATATTTTATAGATGATTTGAATTGCGATTATTACGATTAATTAATTTTTAAGCTATAATTAACGCGGTTAAAAAATTGTAATCGTTTGACAGCCCTAAACGAAATATTAAACATCAATTAACGGTTCTAAGCTAAAAATTACAGACATTTTGAATAATAAATATAACTAGGCCTGCAAGCAGGACTGAACGGGCCCTCGCAATCTAGCGCAACTCGGACTGTGTGCAGGTCAGGGTGGTGGCAGATCCTCCTCTCTAATCATCTCATTAGAACCTAACATGCTCGAAAGTCGCCTATTTACATTCCCACACCCAAGAGATAAAAACCCCTATTGGAGAGAGTACTACAAAAAAGGAGTCACTACTGAGCTGTGCAGCCAAGCCCTTATTCAAAACTAAAATTAATATTCTAACTGGGCCAATTCGACCAAGTGTGCCAAATATTGTGGCTCTATAAGCTGCCTGAGTCTCTGAAAAAAAATATTTCCTTTAAATGGCGAACAAAGGGTCGTCACGGCAACAGACAGAGACACGTGGACATGGGCCGTAAAAAAGAATTTTAATAGGTCTTGAAACTACAATGACCAACATGAAAAGAACTGGACATGTTTTGGAAAAACGAGTGACTTTCTATCGCCACTAGTTGGCGCTGTAGGGTTGATGCAAATGACCCCTACAAGGCCCTTCAGGTTATGACTCTCAACAAGCACAGGAAGTTTGGCGCAGATATGTTGTATATCTGCCGAGTTATGACTGTTCAAAGTTTTTGGAGAGAAAAATTGTTGACAGTCATTTTCACTTTCCTGTTTGGACCCCTCCGCTTCAACGAAACTTCAATATTTTTCATCAGGCACCTGAAGACAGGTCTTAAGGCTTCCCTTATGCAGGTTTGAGGTAGACTGATTTTTTCCCTTTAGAGAAGGAGTGTGTCCCGTAAAAAAGGGCATTTCCTGTTCCCACTAGGAGGCGCCAGGCACAAATGGTAAATTTTCAATCCAGTCCTGCTCAGGCTGGTATACCTCACACACATGCCAGATTTAAAATAGATTTAACATTGTATGAGGGTGTTATCAGTCATTTTCCGAATTCGGTGTTTTGGCGAAAAAATGGCTGACTTTGGCACCCCGCCCAGGTCAGGCCCGTGAATGAAAACAGGCCATTTTTATAACTTAAGATTTCATATGCCTCATGAACAGTCTCGCTAATTTTGAGAATGATCAAACTATTTCCCTAGGTGCCAAGGTGTAAAATGTGCACACTGTAAATCGATAAAAAGTTCACATTCAATCCAAAATACCCGATTTCCTGTAGGATTTGGAATGTGTGTGCAAGAGACTTTTTGGAGCAGTTTTGCACAAAGTTTTGACTCTCCAAATTTCATCACTCTATGTTAGAAAAACCTAAATGGAGAGGCCTTTTTGAAAATTTCAAGGGGGCGCCACTGAGCCATTTTGTTAAATTTTTTCGTAACGTTGCAAGATTATCGAACGTTATCCAAAGCCGCATGTATGTGCAAATTTTGGTGAGTTTTTATGCATATTCAAGCCTCCAAATATAAACTCTTACTGTGAACCCATGAAAATTTCACATTCGACCCAAAATACCCGATTTCCTGTTGGATTTGGAATATGGGTGCAAGAGACTTTTTGGAGCAGTTTTGCATAAGGTATCTACTCCCCAAATTGCCTTGCTCTATGTTGAAAAAACCCAATAAGAAAGGCCTTTTTAAAAACTTCTTTCTGTCGCCACTAGTTGGCACTGTAGAGTTGATGCAAATGACCCTTACAAGAACCTTCAGGGTATGACTCTCAACAAACACGGAAATTTTGGCGCAGATATGTTACATATCTGCCGAGTTATGACTGTTCAAAGTTTTTGGCGAGACAAATTGTTGACGGTCATTTTCACTTCCAGTTTGGACCTCTCCGCTTCAATGAAACCTCAATATTTTTCATCAGGCACCTGAACACATGTCTTGAGGCTCCCCTGAAACAGGTTTGAGGTCAATAGATTTTTTTCCCTTGGAGGAGGAGCCTGTCTCGTAAAGAAGGCCATTTCCTGTTCCCACTAGGGGGCGCCAGGCCTAATGGGTAATATTTCAATGCAGTCGTGTTCAGGCTGGGATATCTCATATACATGCTAGAAATGAAAAAGATTGAACGTTGTATCACGGAGTTTTTAATCACTTTCTGAATTTGGTATTTTGCCCAAAAATGGCCGACTTTGGGACCACGCCCAGGTCAGACCTTTGAGTGAAAACTCACCATTTTGAAAACTTAAGATCTCATATGTCTCCTGAATAGTCTGACCAATTTTGAAGACGATCCAACTATTTTCTTCAGCGACAAGGTCTCAAATGTAAATCGATAAAATTTCACATTTGATCCAAAATTTCCGGCTTCCTGTTGGGTTTGGAATATGGGTGCAAGAGACTTTTTGGAGCAGTTTTGCACAATGTATCGACTCGCCAAATTTCATCGTTCTACGTTGAAAAAACCTAATAGGAGAGGCCTTTTTGAAAATTTCAAGGGGGCGCCACTGAGCGATTTTGTTAAATTTTTTTGTAGATTATCAAAACTTACGCAAAGTTGCATGTATGTGCAAATTTTGGTGAGTTTTCGTGCATGTTCAGGCCTCCAAATGTAAACTCCAACTGTGAACCGATAAAAATTTCACATTTGATCCAAAATATCCGATTTCCTGTTGGATTTAGAATATGGGTGCAAGAGGCTTTTTTGAACAGTTAGGCATAAGGTATCTACTCCCCAAATTTCATTGCTCTACGTTGAAAACCTGAGAGGAGAGGCCTTCTTGAAAATTTTAAGGGTCAAGGGGGCGCCACTGAGCCATTTTTTGACATTTTTTCAAAACGACGCAAGATTATCGAAATTTACACGAAGCCGCACGTATGTGCAAATTTTGGTGACTTTTCGTGCATGTTCAGGCCTCCAAATATGCCATTTTCATTTGCCATGAAAAAAGAAGAATAATAATAATAATCCTTTGCAAAACAATAGGGCCTTCGCACGCCTAGTGCTCGGGCCCTAATTAATTACCTTCATTTTATGGCTGCGTTGAAACAAAGCGGTACGACGTCTGTAAACGGGGGTCAAATTAAAAATAGTTCGGGGGCTTAATGCGCCATGAATCTGCTATGGCAGCATATAGACATATTGTTCTATCAAAAACAACAGGTTTTTTTTGGCTTAAAATATAGCAGTTTCTATTAAAGAGGAGTGCAAGAGCAGAAACTGCTTTTTCAGTCTTCTCTGTGTTTTCCGCTGTAGACATAATGTATTAAATTGAACCAAGGCCCTCAAATCGAAATAAATCGTAAAAAAAAAAAATTATAATAAAAAAAGTCATGCAATTGCAGTAGTGCTACCAGTCTAGCAAGGAAAATATAAGGTGGAAATGTAGCGGAAAATTCAGGCGTACACTGCAAAAAATGGCATAAGGATATGCACATGTCCCTGACAAAGTGTTTGACCAGAGTATGTGTGTTATGGCATGTTGACATGATGACATCACATCTAGAAAACGATTTTGCCTAGTCTGTCCACCCAGTACACTCCCACCCATCACATTCATCTTCCATGTGCTCAAAGCAGGAGCCCCATGAGGCATCCTTTGCTCCCTTCACCCCTTCCTCTGTCAGGGACTGGTCTCTAGTGGACATCTTGCCCCAGCAGTCGAGCCTCTCTGTAGATCCCGAGGCTCCCGGCTACACTGCCCGTGGCCCTTGCTACAGCCTCTGAGCAAGCCGGCAATTTATAGCAGGTACCTCTTTAAGGGCCCATATAACCCAATCCATTCTGCATTTAATTAGAATAACTAACCCCTTTAGTTTAGATTTATCAGGATCTGCCAAGGAGAAGCATGCAAAAAAAAAAAAAACTTGCCTGTTTTTTCTTTTTTTTTTAACTTTTGTTTATACAGAAGCTGCTTCCCGCTCATTAACACTAACTACCCTCTCCCCCTGTTTCACCCTGCTTTTCTCCTGCTATGACCTCTTGCTTGTCTCCGGGCTTAACAATGGGCCTCTTGGACCTTCTTGCCTCGTGACAGGCCCAACGTCTGAGGGGGCGACAGGAGGCCAAATTGGGGAGAAGGTTGGGGAGGGGAGGGGCGGCTGATCGGAGGCATGGGGCTGATGCTAGGTCCTGTTTTGGACCTGTGGCTCTGTGTCCTGTGTGCCCCCTTCATCAAGCCAGACCTGGTGCTGTCACATTTAATTAGAGGGCTGAATGTGGAGGAGAGATCAGAGAGTGCTCTCGGTAGCCTGCTGTCAGTTTTAAAGCGGCTTACATCGTTGGCTTATTAACGTCCTTGATGAGAAAACGTCATCCTTTTAAACACGCTCACTCAAAAGTCACGTGCGTGATGTCCTGGGATACACTGATGGCGATCTGTCCGATGCAGGCTCTCGATATACAACGTTAGCTAGCGTGCCTGGCATGTTACGGCAATACAGTGAAGTTGTACTAAGCAAGTTCCGATTAACGTAATTTGTCCCACATGATTACTCAAAAATCATAGAATCATACATCAGGTATAATAATAATATAAGGTTGATTAGTTCACTATATTCCAAGCACAATAAAAAACGTTACTACGCTTTGATGGTTTGGGAGGACAGGGATGGAGAGAACTGACAGGCTGCCGAGAAGCACCCTGTTTGCTGCTGTTTCAATTCACTTCTTCAGTTGAGAAATATTTTGTGGAAATATCCATGTAGACAAAGAATGTGTTGGAATCTCGAATTAGTTGGTTATCCAAGTGTCAATTTTTAACACTTACATTCTGTGCGTCATTACAGGTCGAGACATGGCGAGCACCACCTTACCGGGCTACCCGCCTCACGTACCCCCAACGGGACAAGGCAGCTATCCCACCTCGACACTTGCCGGAATGGTTCCAGGTGGGTGACACTTCATTAGTACAGGATTTATATTTGGTATTGAGGATCCTTGCGCCTCGTTATTTCTGTGACAAAACTCCACCTAAGTCGTCGGCTAATAGGAAAGCAGAGACGGGATTGAGGCGAGCTTGTTATAACCGTGTTAGATTGCGCTTTGCGTCTGCCGACGAGGACATTAGATGAACTCAATAGGCGATCACCACAATCAGTGGCCATGAGATAGGACAGTTCCTCTCAGTTACACTCCAGCTCCCAGCGCTCATTACCCTCACCGTGTCCACACGGCACACTCTCACCAGCCCTGTCGATAAACAGCGCGTTCGCTCCTCTCTTCGCCTCCCCGGACACCCGGGGCTGCGGAGCGTATCTCTTTCCCCTCTACTTAACCTGCAGTTCAGGTTCATAGCAAACAGTTAAGGGTCAAAACACAGAGGCGTGGAGGGCCTGTAAATATTTAAATCACTATCTCTCAGGGATGAGCTCTGGTTACACGACAAGCAAGGGTGGATGCGGCGAACAACATTGTGTGGAGATTGCGGCCTTGAACAACCCAAAAGCCAGCTCCCTTGATTGCTCATATGTCTTTCACATAAAGTCTATGTGTGGGTGGAAGCTAGAACACACAAAGAGATAGACGGGGATGGGGGGTCGGATAGAACAAAAGATCCATATAAGGACTAACCAATAGTCATTCCACTTAAAAAAAATGAACCTTGAGTTTCCACTGAGCAAGTTTCCATTGTAAAGACTATAAATTTCATCCCCAAATTGGAACAACTGATACTAGAAGTAAAGAGGTGGGCTTCCATTAGGGTGACCATATTTTGATTTCCAAAAAAGAGGACACTCAGCCCGGCCTCAAGATACTTGAATTTTACTCGAAGTTAACTCAAAGATGCCTATATCACTTTAATATATAGTGTGCCCCCTTACTGTGGATGGAAAAATGCAGTTTAAAAAAAAAAAAAAAAGACTTTAAAGTATATATATATATATATATATATATATATATATTATATATATATTAGGGCTGTCAAACGATTAAAATTTTTAATCAAGTTAATTACAGCTTAAAAATTAATTAATCGCAATTAATCGCAATTCAAACCATCTATAAAATATGCCATATTTTTCTGTAAATTATATATATATTCTGTAAAATGTTGGAATGGAAAGATAAGACACAAGATGGATATATACATTCAACATACGGTACAAAAGGACTGTAGTGGGCATTTCACTCTACTGTCATTTAAATCTCTCTATGCTGTCCTCACTCCGAAGCGTCTACTTTTTCCAAAGCTAGACAGCTAGTGAACGATGCCTTAATAATTAGACTTCTTCCTTTTTCATCTGATTTATTAATAAAATGGCCTCAAACCATTGTCCTCTTTAGACCGTCGTAAAACTACAAAAAAAAAAGTACACAAGCATTGCATTAGCAACAACGTTAGCTTAGCACGCTATACAGGTTCACTAAACATAAACAAAAAGCGTCTCATACAAAAAATATAACATTTCGCTTACTAACATAATATGTACATTCTTTACAACAACCATACTTACGGACAAATCTTGTCCAAGGATCATATAAGCACAACATTATCAGCCCGAGACGTCGTGCAGCCATAATGAACTGGAAAGAAAACAATAAACCATGTCGCAAAGCGACCACAAGAGTTCGCTGTTGGACAGCACAAAAAGTCTTGCTGTAAAACTTACCAAAAGGCAGAATACTTTCTGAGCGGGACATGTGCGTTAATTGTGTCAAATATTTTAACGTGATTAATTAAAAAAAATAATTACCGCGCGTTAACGCGATAATTTTGACAGCCCTAATATATATATATATATATATATATATATATATATATATATATATATATATATATATATATATCAGAGGTTGCGCTAGACTTTTTCGTTGTCTGTCATTTTGACTGACAGTGTCATAAAAATCCGGTCATAATCTATTTTTACCCGTCACTTACATTTTTAAAATGATAATAATGACATATTCAATAGTATTTAGTTTTCATTCATTTTTAATTAATATTCTGTCTGAACAAGCTTAACAAGAGGCAAACAGACAGCGGAGTGCACCAATCAGCGACGGGCAGACGTGCCATTAGCGAAGCGATGAGGGCAGGACGAGGGACTTGCGCGCGGAAGTAAACATACGAGGAGAACGGAGTTTATTCAACATGGCTAGTTCGAGACAGACTGTTGTCAATGTCTCGTGTCGATGTGTTTTAGCTCATTTAAAACTAAATTTACCGCGGATTGGAACATATTCTCGGCTCTCCCGCCATCCGTGTTGTTGTAGAGACGACTTTCGGCGCGCAAGAGTGACGTTGCTCGTGAAGAACACGTCACGCAAATAAACAAATCTGATTTGTCGATTGATTTTGTACCTACTCGAGAGGCTGTGTCCCAGATTTTTCTCTCCGTGTTTGAAAAATACAGGAAGAACAGTCTGGCAGTGCCAGGCAAACACTCAGTTGCCTTGACATTTTTCCGAGTAAGGCCAACGACGTCATGCATCAAGAGAGACAATAGCTAATTAATATGCTCACTCGCCACCCAGTGGTCTGGGGTGTGAATTGCAACCTGTCAAAATGACGGATGGACTTCAGTTTTTTCCGTCACCGTTTTAAAAAACCGGTCAACGACGGAAAATATTCGGTTAACGCGATATAATATGTATATATATATATATATATATATATATATATATATATATAATATGTACCAGTATATGTATAATATATCATGCAGACCCATAGAAATGTAGTCCAGTCAATAAACATACACACAGTAGGCTGTGTGCCAACTAAACATTTTTATAAATTACTATCACGACAATTGTCATTGACAAATTGTTATTCCCATTCAATTGATATTCTCATTCAGTGTTCTAGATTGCACACAAACCGAAATAAACTGACAAACCATTCAACCAGCATGTTTCCAAACGTAGCAGTTCAAAACTACATTTCCCATAATGCCTAGCGCGGTTTAGCTTACTGATAGCTAGCTGAGGCAAAAATCAAACTTTGCTATAAAAGTTTACAATCATCGGCAGCGCAACGATGTGACACCAAACGGGATTTTACAGTCAAAGCTCCGACTAAAGTCAACAGTTCCCATTATATACGTATTTATCGTAAAAAACTTCAGGTGTTGTGGCCAAGTCGTCTACCCAGTAGATGGCGGTAACGCCTCATGATAGGGGTAAACTGCCAACAAAAACAAGAAGAACTATTCCTTCCCTCCCTACTACTATGAGCCATGTCATCGCAGGCAGGCGCTGCCACCCAGCGGCCGGAGGGATTTTCTTCAAATTGGTCCCGTGAAAAATCATAAAAACCGGACATTTTTAAGAATTTATAAAACCCGCCCGGGCCACGAGGATACTACGTGAAAGTAGGACTTGTCCGGGCAAAAGAGGACGTTTGGTCACCCTAGCTTCCATGCATTTGTGTAGCTAGCTAAACAGAATGCTATGCATTAACTGTTCGAGAAAGAATTGTCTTCCTTCTTTAAAGCAGCAATGAAAGAAATTTAATAGGAGTCACATTTTTCCTACAAGTTCCATATTCATTAATTTTGTTAGCTACACATCATGTTGTTACTCTATTTTTGTTAGGTTGCACAGCCATAGACTTCACTATCAGGTGACAGGAAACGGGGCGCAGGGCCGCTCCGTAGGGGGCCTATTTTCAAAAACTTGAAATTCATATATTTTCAAAACTAAAGCCGCTATCGACCTAGAACCAAAACAAGCACCTCCCTTTGGTATATACGAGTCTCCATTAGCAGCGGAAATCAAAAAATTCAAAGTCGTTTTTAAAAAATCCTGATCAATTATTTTTTATATAAGTATAACAAAACTTAAAATGGCTATAAAATTCTCAGATTTTACACGAGATGCACAAAAATCATTAAATGCAGAGATAATCCCCTAAACTGTGTTTTCAGGATCAATAGCAATATTTAACATATCATAGAAGTTTTTGCCCGAAATAGCACCTTAATTTTTTTTTTATTTCGTGCAATTTTTACATCAGTTTTCAAGAGCTAATTTCCACATCAAAAACTTAAAACTTGAGGAAAGCATGAAGAATCATCTTGATTTTTCTCAACAAAAGCAAATTTTGCATTTTTCTATACACAATCACAACTTATTTAGGTTGAATTCCGATGTCACCATTCTCTCAGCACAGTTTGCCGGTTATCTGACCCTCGTCGTTTTTAGATTGAAATGTTACATCAAATAATTCACATAAAAGCCAAGTTTTTTTTTTTTTTTTTTTTGTATGGACGGAGAAATGTCTAAATTACAAGATTTTTTGCCAAAAAAAAACGACAGTTGGCCGAAAATCACCTGAATATTTGAATGTAAAGTTACACTATTGTATACAAAATCGAACATGGTGGCCATCACAAAACAAAGAGCTTTTTAAATTGAAAATTCTTGCAAATAAATGCGTAAATCCCAGAATTTCTTAAACTATGAACTAGGGCTGTCAAAATTATCGCGTTAATGGGCGTTAATTAATTTTTTTAAATTAATCACGTTAAAATAATTGACGCAATTAACGCACATGCCCTGCTCAAACAGATTAAAATGTCAGCACAGTGTTATGTTCGCTTGTTACTTGTTTTTTGGTGTTTGGCGCCCTCTGCTGGCGCTTGGGTCCAACTGATTTTATGTGTTACACCATGAGTGAGCATGGTGTAATTACTGACATCAACAATGGTGAGCTACTAGTTTATTTTTTGATTGAAAATTTTACAAATTTTAATAAAACGAAAACATTAAGAGGGTTTTTAATATAAAATTTCAATAACTTGTACTAACATTTATCTTTTAAGAACTACAAGTCTTTCTATCCATGGATCGCTTTAAGAGAATGTTAATAATGGTAATGCCATCTTGTTGATTTATTGTTATAATAAACAAATACAGTACTTATGTACCGTATGTTGAATGTATATATCCGTCTTGTGTCTTATCTTTCCATTCCAACAATAATTTACAGAAAAATATGGCATATTTTATTGATGGTTTGAATTGCGATTAATTACGGTTAATTAATTTTTAAGCTGTAATTAACTCGATTAAACATTTTTATTTTTTGACAGCCCTAATATGAACATAAAACAGTCTAGGTTCTTATTTAAAAGCAAAAAAACGGGCAGTTATAATTCATTTTACGTAAATATTTCAAGCTAAAGTTATGCAAATTTTTAAAATTCATTTCATTTTTGTTCACTACGTTTCAAAGTGCATGCATGGTGCTAATAATTACCTTGAATCTTTGACCAAATCCCTCTTGAGAAACTCATGCCTGCTTGTATGCACTAAAACCTTCGTCCTGTTTCCACCTAAATCCTGCGTTAGAACGCCGAGTGTGTTTGAGTTTATTGCAAAAGCTGCCACGACGCTCTGCCTGGACTGGCCCCCTACTGGAAACCATGGCGCAATGTCTGTAGGAGCTGTCTCGTGAACTGATAGTGAATTCTATGGCACAGCTGTCCCCATTCTCATTCGCTGCCAGATTTCCCAATTAACACAGATATTTGGCGTCTATAAAAAAAGACTTAACTTTAATGATTCGTGGAAATATAATAATAATAAAATAATTCAGGATAGACTAATATTGTCTATATACAATATATCTTGTCTATAAAAAAACAAAAGCCCATGGAACTAGGTTACAAAGGACGGAATGAGAGTCTTGAAGTTTTGTGAAATTAGTGTAAAATGCAGTACCTTCTGGTAAGTACTGAACTGAATGATAAAGAACACAAAATGTGAATAAGGAAGCTCCTTAAAAAAAGCTCCTTACTCTAAAATAAATCCATTACCTATTTTGTACTTTACATTTTTCTCATTAAATTACACTTTAAAGTTTGTTCAACCGTTGGCCTGGTAATGTATTTCTGAAGTCTAATACGATCCATTTCCAGCAATTATTTGCACACAGTGGTCCACTGACTTACGAGTGAAGCAACCAACTATGTTTTTCAAGTTACAAGAAGAGTGTTTCGGCGGGGTAGGCGAATCCGATGCGGGCCATATTACGATCAGGAGGCGGATGGAGAGTGGAAAGATTTTACTTAAAAACAAGGTGTTAAGCAGCTGAACGATGAGGCAGGTGTACCGCCTTCAGTGGTGTTAAAACTCCAACCTACTGACACTTACAGTGTGGTAAGCCTCTTTGCTGTGCGAGCCCACGGTGCGTGTATATTTGAATGCGCTGCACTGAATGGCTGAGAGGAGTTGACGACTTTTGCTTAGGCTACATCTACACTAGGACGGATAATGGACTTAAATGTTTAATTAGTTGGACTATATGGCATGTTGGCCACACTAGTATGCCTATTATCCAGATTAGTTATTAGACGGATAATGTAGGCGGGTAATATTACCCACCGCTTAATATGGACTGCTGTCTCCATACAACAATTGGATACTAAGGAGGTGACGTCATGCCGTCACCATTTTTAGTGTGGCATGACAGCATCGTAAACAATGGAGGTGGACAATCACGACATGGCATTCCTGCTCTTTTGTTTTCCACACATTTTACTTGAACTTTCAAACTACGTCCAATAATATGCTTCAATTCAGTGCCCATTTGTGGTCTTCACATGGCGGATGACGCAGAGATGAGTGTTTTTTACATTGCTCGTCTCCCGCGTTGTCTCCGATCAGCCAACTGCGGGGCTGGCCCCTCCCAACTCAATGCCGACCGAACATGAGTATATAAAAATGCGTAGAGGAAAATTAAACTCCGAAATGTGACCTGCGTGGTAGCCCCAGTCAAAGAGGCACGCGATCAGTTTTTTTTAATGACATTTCTGCCTGTCAGAACTGTCACCACTTCCAGGATCGCCAATGTTATACACAAGCACTCCTGGTTGCGGCTTTCAGGAAATATACCATATGCTTCTATTTGTTATTTTCCAATTGGTGAGAGCGTAACTGAGCATTGATTGTAACATCCCAAGTAACTATGTCAGGCTTTCATTTTTTTCTAAAAATTTATTTCAATCACAACTCGGGACTGCTCATAAAAGTCGAGCGTGCTCTTCCATCACTCTCGCTCCAGCGTGATGGGTACAATTACGTTCACAAAAAAAAACAGTGATCACAAAATAATGACAGTCTAGAAGGTGTAGTAATTTCGAAAACTGCCACCAGCGAGTAATTTTCCGGTTTAGAGGTAAACCGCGCTGGCGATGACATAACATTTGAGGCTGCTCCTTTCTACGCATGCGCAGTTTGCGCAAATGCAGGCGTACCTTGCAGAAGCGGGGGGCCTTAAACGCACCCTTAACGTGAGTGTGGGCAAGTAGCCTTAAAAACGCCTGTGGTTATTGTCGGCTTCTGCAACAAAACAGAAACTTAGTAGCATAAAAATAAAAATAGATTTTGACGCCTAAAACAGCCTCATGCAAAGGCTAAATTGCGAGCATTAGGTCCCCCCACCCCAAACCAACCCCCACCCAAAAAAGGTGTTTATCGTTTTTTGCAAATTAACTCTTCATTTGTTTCTCCTGATATGTTTCTTTAGGAGGGGACTTTTCTGGAAACCCGTATTCTCATCCACAGTACACAACTTATAACGAAGCATGGCGGTTCAGCAATCCAGCGTTACTAAGTAAGTGACCAAATTGCCAAATGAACGTAATCCATTCCAAAAGATTCAAGTTATCCAACGGCTCGTTCTTCTGTTAACTTTCAGGTTCCCCTTATTATTATAGTGCCGCAACCCGTGGCTCAGCACCTCCCACTGCTGCCGCTGCCTACGACCGCCACTAGTTACCATGGAGACCATCTCAAACTGCAGGGCCACGGCTCGGGCCTCCGTATTGTCCCCGTCTGAGAAAACACTGAGGTCAAAGGGAATTGCGACGAAGGGATCCTAAAGGAAAGGCCCACAGGGACACGCGGACTAGAAAGGAAGGTGGATGCCAATGCGCCATAAGAGTCACCACAACCATCCTGCCCTCACTGTCCAAGAATGACTTTTAAGAGATTATTATATAAAGTATATATATTATGAAATATAAATTGAAGACGTGTGAAGATTCCATGTGGAAAAAAACATGCTGTGGGTTTTTAATTTTTGCCTCTTTGTTGCTGTTGTTCATTTACTCATGCATCTTCACGTTCCTCATCAAATGCAGTATTTGTCCACTCTTAAAGACCCTGTAAATTGAAATCAGATTTGAATATACGTAATTATTGCGCAAAGACTGAGAACTAGAAAGTATTACCGAATTTTTGAAATTTTAATTTTTCAAGATTTTTTTTTTTCCGAAAAAACATTTCATTTCACTTTACAGGGACTTCATGAGATACAAACAGGATTGATGGTTTTAAACCTTGCTGGTGAAGATAAATGTGCTAAGAGGCTTCCAATGGATGTTAACTGCTTCACTGCCATTGACGGCAATAGAAATGAAAGCGAATGATCGCAGATAGCCCTGCCACTTCAAACGGATTGGACGTTTATCGCCGTCAATGGCAGCCACTGCGTTAATTATGGTCCCGTGTCGTATGGTGCTCGTGCTTCATTTCCTATTCGCTGATCCTCATGAAAAAAAAATGGCGGCTTCATCTACGGATGCGGCAAACAATCAGATGTAAATTGTTTTACAAAAAATAAAATTGTCGACTTGGATTTTAAATATGTTAAATTATTTTTTTTCTGTCACAAATTGTAATGTAAAAAATTCTGAGCGTAGTTGTCACACTTTGTTAATATTCCCGTTAAGTCCATAAACATCCTTTTTTGCACTATAATCTTTTCGGTTTATTTTTCAAATTTGCTGATTCCGAAATGAATTTTTTGGAACAAGACTGACGTGGTGTGCATGGACTTTGTAAGCCATAGCTCCTTGGCTCCACTCCAAATTCCTAATCAGCTACTTGGTCATACCACTAGATGCCTACAGTTGCGCATACCAACTGTAACTTACTAACTTAGCTTCAACGTATGCCTTATAGCCCGATTTGTTCGACTTTCAATACACACGCGCGGCCGTCCTTCGCCTCACATTTAACTCTCACAGTGGACTGGAAAAAAAAAAATACTGGTCCTTTTTTTCTTTTTTGACTATTTTGTGAATGTAATTTTAACTACATTTGCCAAAGACTTAGTTTGATATTTAATATTTTATTTACTGTGTGCATAAATGAAGCAGTATTATCTTCGAAAACACGTCAACAAAATGTCGCTCCGTCGAACAACCGGCGACTCAAGCGTTCGCTGCTTTGTAGAATGATTTGTGAATATTGTGAAGACAATTCTTCTTTGTAAATACCGCAGCTCACCCTCTTTGTAGATATAAACAGACCGATGCATTTACATGTGTGTCTTAATTGTCACGTTGTGCTATAGAGGAAGGCGCAACTGCTGTTTGTAGCAGGCTCACATTGCAAATTTGCAGGCTGTCCTTGTCATTTTCTGTCCATGATAATGCCATGATGATGTTTTATGTCACTATGCAACAAGTTAAATGGCTCTTTGTATCATCTTTTGTTGTCGGGCCACGGACTAACGCTTGTGTGCGGCGTCAAAGTCCGTTCCTTTCTGCGACGGTTCGTCTGCATTGGGGTAAAAAAAAAAAAAATCAACACAACTGCTGTCCCGTCGGCCATTTATAGATGTTGTGATCATTGAGTTCATAAGATTCAGCTCTCAATGTATAGACGCATCCATTTCATCCCCTCCTACAAGTAAAATCCCATATACTGTACATCTTCTGGTACTGTGATGATGTCAGAAGCAGACACTCTCTCGCTTCTTTCTGTCCACAAGTAGCTGGACATGTCGGTAAAAGGAGTGAGCGCAGAGTGCACGCCGCCGTCATCAAAATGAGAATCTTAGCTGTGCTAAGTGGAGCACCTCTGAGGGAATGGCTCTGTTGTAAAAATGATGCACAGGAGGTGTGTCATGGACGTAAAAGGGGATTTCTGATGAGAAAGCTATACGGAAAGCCCTGTGGCCTCAATCATTGCTCTCTTTCACTTATGTTCCAATTCCTTTTGTGCACATGAGAAATAAATTCTTTTATATGTCACACCACGACTCCCGCGTGTCCTTGCAGTGGACCTCAAAAGACTGAGGATTCAGATTCAAGTTTTCCGGGTGAGGCCATCGCTGCAAAATGGGCGGTTGGCAAATTTCAATGCAGATTTGACAACAAACATAACCCAAAAAAAGAGCGCACTGTCTTCTTTTAGCAGAAATAAAGTTTGTTTTGGCTGTGTCCGTTCTTTTGTAATCAACAATAGGACATAGGTTCATTACATCAAAAACAATGACCAAATGGCAAAGAAAATTAGCGTTTTGTTGTTTAAAGATCAAGCAGAGCTGTAACTGTGAGTACAAGGGCGTACGTTTGGTCTCAACATTGGTAGGGACGATATGGCATAACCTGCATGTACACTTTTTGCTGGGGACAGGACATTCTTAGTGATCAATGCAAAATAAATCTGTATCATTTTTATGTGTATTGGTTCAGCCTACACCGTTCAATTCAAACCTTTGTTTTAAAAAAATACGAAAGAAACATTTTGAAAACTTCCAGGAAAAATGTCCAGATTTTATGAGCAAATTTAAATTGCATTATTTGAACATAAATTATATTAACATACACAATAAATACAAGCTTGTTAATCATCTCTTAACTATCCAGGAATGCAAAAAAGTAAACATTTGTCTGAAGCCCCCATTGTCTAAATTAAGAAATGAAATATAACAGAAAAAACTTATTTGTAAGGGAATAACAAAAAATAACAAATGGAGCTGTTCTTAAGGTAAAAAAAACTACTGCTTTTGTCCACAAGCACAGCCAAACTCAACAAAAAAAATGAAAGCTCCAGTGGGCTGCTTTAAGATCACATAAATAACATAAAGAGTCAAATTTGGAAGAAGCGGGTAAAACTCGGTTCACTACATTTCTCATAGTTTAATGTTAACAGTAGAAATCACATACAAGAGGAGACTTCTCTCTAAGCAGCTACCTACTCGAGTTCTGCAGGTTAGCAAGTTCACACAGTTTAATGTCATGGTAACTCTGATGGAGGTCGGACTTTCAGTAGCAAAATTAATGGTGTGTTCCCCTCTCCCCCCCACAACAATGACCTCTTTTTACATTTCTTACAGTGGCTGCTGCTGGCTGGGAAAAAAAAAAACATGTAATATCCTTATAACTAATGTCTGTGTGTGTGTTCATCAGCCAATCAAATGTGCGTTTAGGAGGAAAAAAATTTACCAGCACATTTAGCAAGTGAAAGGAGGTACATGTAAGTGTGAACATAATGAAAATAATTCACCTAACGATGGTAGGGTCAATTACAACAATTAAAACATGGAAACACGATCTAAATGACCCATATAATTGAAGCCATTATATAAAGCAAATAAAGTTGCTTAAAAGTTGGTGGGGACAATTTGAGCTCCCTGAAAAGTTGGTCGTGTTTTGTCCCTACCGTCCCTATGCAAACCTATTCCCTTGCTTGACTATAAAACATATTTAAAAAATATAAATATAAAATGTATGACCTGACATGACTTTAATTGAATTAAGTGCACTCTACTTTTATTGTTTTTTGATTTGTGTCGTCAAGAGTGGAGGTTAAAAAAAGTAACAAGTATATTTGACAACATAAAGAGTAGGAAGTATAGTTTAAAACGAAAACACTAACAAAGTATTTTATTTTGCCACCACAGGCAGTATATCTGTCCAATAAAAAATGAGTATATCAATTTTTTTTTTTTCCAGAAGGTAAAAAAAAGTTTTACAATCGTGTATAATGATGTAACAAAATACCAGACACAATTAAATAGCAATACCATAGAACTATGTTTTTTCTACTTTAAGGTTTGCATCATAACATTTTTACTGCACATTGACGGCTATGACCAAGCAATATTTACGAATCGTTAATGTTCCTCTCTTTGCTCGTTTTTAACGATAAGTAAAACGATGTGATTTGGCAAAGCCCACAATGCCATCCGAGCAACACGTAATAAGTGTGATTCATTGTTTTAATGGGGAATTTCCGCACTCGATTTTGACCTGCATACATTAATGGTCGATCATATTACTCAAACAAAGCATGACGATGATAATCCAAGGTTGTCGATACTTGGTTCATTAAAATAAAGTCACAGTGATCGATTGGCTTCCTTCCCATTCTTTGCAAAGTACTGTTAGTGGAATGCTGCATTGTGGTCTGATGTGAACGAACCTTTTGAAGGGCAGTTTTCATCGCAAATGGAGATTTGTGCAACATGGATATTTTCACTACTGTATATACAGTGTATCACAAATGTTAGTACACCCCTCGCATTTCTGCAGATATTTAAGTATATCTTTTCGTGGGACAACACTGACAAAATCACAGCTTATAGCTGTGTGCAGCTTATATAATAGTTAATTTGCTTTCCCCTTAAAATAACTCAAAATATAGCCATTAATATCTAAACCCCTGGCAACAAAAGTTTAGTACACCCCTTTGAAACTATGTACATCCCTAAATGTCCAAATTGAGTACTGCTTGTCATTTTCCCTCCAAAATGTCATGTGACTCGTTACAGGAGTGCTGTCAGCATTGCTGCAGAGATTGAAGAGGTGGGGGGTCAGCCTGTGAGTGCTCAGACCACACACCGCACTCTACATCAAATTGGTGTGTATGGCTGTCACCCAGGGCTTCTTCTGAAGCCCGCCCGTCTCATCAGACCATAGACCATGGTTCCAGTAATCCATGTGCTTTGTTGACATGTCTTCAGCAAACTGTTTGCGGGCTTTCTTGTGTACCCTATAATAATAAATATAAATACATAAATAAATAAAATGAATATAATAAATTAACTCGATCATATAAGCTGCACACAGACTACTTTTCATTGTGTCAAAGTGTCATTTTGTCAGTGTTGTCCCATGAAAATATATACTTAAATATCTGCAGAAATGCGAGGGGTGTACTCACTTTTGTGATACACTGTATGTCAAGTAAAGTGGAACTAAAACACAGTCAGCACAGTACATTAAAAGTACACACAGGATACAAAAACATCACGGGTATTTTTGGGCTATATTGTCATCAAGTAGAGATACAGTTGTACCTTGACTCATGAGTTAAACTCCATGAAAGCTTGGTGGAATTCAAGTGTACACAGGACACCGTCGCCCTTAAAATTAGTCAGCCGTGCAAATCGTATCACTCATACGAGTGAATTTCCTACCTTGAGATGCCTTCAGTTCTTCGGCTTTGCGTCAGCCCTCGGCCCCCAGATGTGGAGGTGATGCCAGTACCTCAAGAAGAAGCCGTGCACGGACTTGACTGGATGTCAACTCCGCCCCTGGAAACTCCGGGTATATTGCAATCCGGCTCGAAGGACCATTAAAATGTCAAGTTCAAACACAAATATTTCGGAGGACATTTATAAACATTACAGAAAATAAGGAGAGAAGGCGCTCAATTTATTTGAACAGCTTGCAAGGAGAGTGGAGGGAAGTTATATAATGCAACACTAAGACTCCACAATATAGGTTCCACAATCGCTGTATCCGAAGCCCTTTTTCCCTTTCTTTTTATTTGGGATCGCCCGAGCATTTTAAAAATGCCATCAAACCAAAAGTCTAAAGTTGAAAAACAGTAAACCCCATCATGGTTCAGTTTGCGTGTTCCCAATATTTCCCCTTTTTTTTAGTTTAAGTATTATTAGCGTTATTTCCCTTTGCAATTTTGTTCTTTCAATATTTTTGTTATACAATGTTCTTGTGTTTTCCCATGTGTTTTAACATCAAGTGTGAATTATAAAAAATTAGTATCTTAAAATTTAAAGAGCATTTCAAATAAGCAGATTTTCCCCTATGCCTTACTGTATTTTTTTTTTTTTTTTTTTAAAACTACCGTTGCCGTATTTGAATTTCGCTCGTAATTCATAATCGTGGCTTCAACAGCCCCCCCCCCCCCAAAAAAAAGTTTTAACTCATTGGCTGCTATTGACGTCGATAGATGGCCAATCCACTGAAACTGAGAGGGATTGGCAGAAAAACACTCCCAGTTCAAATGGATTGGGCAACTATTGCCATCAATAACAGTAAATTAGTTAAAAATGAACAAAATCAACACTTCTAAAACTCAGATGTCAAGCCACTCGTAAGTTAAAATACAAGTTTTCACCGGACAATGGAACCGTGCATTGACATGTGGGTTTCATTGTGTCAAATGCCAAAAAGCCCCACTCCATTTTTTATTTCCATTTCCCCACTTCCTCTGCCTGTTGTTTATTTCATGGATCCCCTGCGAAGCATCAAAAGCCGCCATTTCTGTCAGCCGCTAACCGTCCGACGTGTTTGTCATTCAGGCCTTGTTAAAAAGAGCGATACACTCGCCAAGAGAAACAGACAAACGCACACTAACACTCGCTCTTCTCTCAGCTGAGAATTCCCAGTGGTAAAATTATTCCATTTAGATAGCAACTTTTTGTCACTGCCCCGTCTAAATTGGCATATCTGGCTCTATGGTAGAAACCAATAAAGTGTGAACCCCGGATGCATCTGTCAGTCAAGCTCATCTTTACTTTGGCGGGCTGGATGACAACAACGGCCAAATCGGGGCGCACTGATTGGCTCTCATCAGTTAAGCATTACGGAAAGCACCTGTCATCCACGGAGGCCCCGCCGGAGGGGCTCGCATAAGATTTACTCAAACGCTTCACACTCATTGTCAACTTGGCTTCTGCGGACATAGGCCTCTTCTGTGATTCGTGTCTGTCACTGGTAATATACACAGGGGAACAGGACAAGATGTACAGTGTGTGTATTAGAGGCCAAGACAGAACGAGCAAACTAATAGGGATGCAGAAGCATGATTAAATATGTATTCTACCAAGCTATAAGAAATGTAACAAAATCATAAGGACTTCATTTACCAAGGGCATACCCCGAGGGGAAGGGATACACAAACTAACCACTCAGACAAGAGGAGGGAGGACAGGAAAGACTAGGGTATGAAAAGGAGTGAGAGAATGCTAGAGCAGAGCAGTGGAGAGCCCATATTAAGATTATTCACCTTTGAAATTTAATGAGTTAATGCTCTTTTTTTCATCTCATGTTTTAGCTACAATTGGAGAGGGAAAAGGGCTAAATATTCATACCACATGAAATTCTACAACTTCAAAGATACTCTTCCCTTGAAAATACTAGAATTTTGTAATGAAGAATCAAGCATTAAAAAAATGTTGTTTCACAAAATATCCTGTAAATCAGTTTTTAGTGACAAAAAACCCCAAATATTTTCTATAATCAACAATTATTTTTTTGATTCAGCACCAAATTTGATAAAATATTTTAAAATGTCCATCCTTTAATTAAAAAACAAATTAACAATGCAGAAAATGTGCACAAAAAATTACCTAGAATCCAATTTGTTCGTTCGTTTCATAACATCCATCAAAAAATTGGCAAAATGTTAATGTTAATTCAATACCAGCAGCGCAGGAAGTGGGGTCCTGAGAGTGCTTCAGCACCCCCTGGTGTTTGAAGGGAGTGTTTTGGTAGATTCTTCTTTTTTTTTTTTTTTTTTTTTAGTGAATAAATCATTTTGAAACAATAGCGGATTTAACTTTAGGTATTAAATAGGGCTGTCAAAATTATTGCGTTAACGGGCGGTAATTAATTTTTTTAAATTAATCACGTTAAAATATTCGACGCAATTAACGCACATGCCCCGCTCAAACATTAAAATGACAGCACAGTGAAATGTGTGCTTGTTGTGTTTTTCGGAGGTTTGTCGCCCTTTGCTGGCGCTTGGGTGCGACTGATTTTATAGGCTTCAGCACCCATGAGCCTTGTGTAAGTAATTATTGGCATCAACAATGGCGGGCTACTAGTTTATTTTTTGATTGAAAATTTTACAAATTTTATTAAAACAAAAACATTAAGAGGGGTTTTAATATAAAATTTCTATAACTTGTACTAACATTTATCTTTTAAGAACTACAAGTCTTTCTATACATGGATCGCTTTAACAGAATGTTAATAATGGTAATGCCATCTTGTTGATTAATTGTTATAATAAACAAATACAGTACTTATGTACCATATGTTGAATGTATATATCCATCTTGTGTCTCATCTTTCTATTCCAACAATAATTTACAGAAAAATATGGCATATTTTATAGATGGTTTGAATTGCGATTAATTGCGATTAATTGCGATTAATTACGATTAATTAATTTTTAAGCTGTAATTAACTCGATTAAAATTTTTAATCGTTTGACACCCCTAGTATTAAATATACTGTATATGTTGAAAAAGATTTTTGGGGGAGTGGGTGTCAATAACATCGTCACCACCTGACACCTTGCTTGGTACTGGGTCAGCTTGAATAAGGCGCTATTGAAACGGCAAAGTTAACTGTTGACAGAGAAGGCGTTAATATGGCGCAAAAACTAATTTGATGTTTTTTATTTACAAAAAAAGGGAAATTTTCTCAAATTCAATTCAAGGTCGAAAATTAATATGACTATGATGACAGTTCTTTAATAGTGCCCAGCCAGGAAAAGTTTACTGCAGATTTAGACCGTGGAGTCCAAAAAGGAAATCTACCTTTGCATGAATTTGCATTATAATACACGGGCGCTTTTATTTCCAATATAAAAACTCCAACACACACTGTAGGTGAAAAAGAACACTGTCTTTATAGTAGCCTAGTAGTAGTAGTACGCTATCCAGCATGTGTGTGTACTGACATTGTGCATACCTTGTATGGAGAAAAAGGGCGAGCATGACAAATTGGACCGAAACGGCTGTTTTTGGATGTGAAAAAGTAAAAAAGATCCTCAGCACCCCATGCTGTGAGTGGCTTCCAGCACCCCTGTTCAGTACTCTGGCATACTGATTCACTTTGCTCTGAAACTCTTCTTTGTTTATTACGAATGTCGGTAATCTAGCTCCAAAATTTCCCAGCAGTCTTAAATGCAACATGAGAATAGGCCGACTACTGTGTAAGAATTCAGTGCAATCAGCATTTTGTATGTAAACCTCAACAGCGAGGACTGTTAGTGTCACATTATTTAGGGACGAGTGGCGGCGGCGTGACGTCCTGTCATCTCTCTGCATGGGAGCCTGTCATCGGCCTCATCATATGGCTGTCATAGTTGATGCTGGCGAGGGGAGAGGCTAACTCCGCCATGTCAATCAATGAGCCCTCATTAGAAGCGGCTTTAATTAGTGGCGGCGGTATTGTTGCAAAAGATGCCTTCGTTAGCTCTGTTAATCCCCAAATGGATTGGTTGGGGAAGAGACGACGGAGGAGTGTTGCCACACAATTCAGTCACTCAAAGTGTGTCACTTGGTGAAATGAAAGTGAATTTGTTTCTTTTTGTTGTATAGGTATGGTAAAAACTTCTGATACAAGAGCTGGATCGAAAGAATACAAGAATTTGGGTGGAAAGCAAGTGACGCGTAAAAATCTGCAGGAAGTCACGATAACGATGATCTGACGATATAGCGATACAACGATTTTCAATACATTGGTTAGGAAATCATTCTAGGATATCCTACAAAAAACTAATAAACAGTAGAACAAGCTTCTGCTGTGAATTGGAATAAGTTTATCACTTGTAGACGTCCAATCCATTTGAACTGGGAGGGTGGCAGCGAATGAACATTCGTTCAATCGCTGCCATCCCTCCCACTTCAAATTGATTGAACGTCTATGGCCGTCAGTGGCAAGCAATGCCAGGCAATGAGTAATTTTGGGCCATTTAAGGTCATTTATCTGTTGATTTTCAGTTACTTCCTGTTGATTTTGGGGTGTGTTATGGGTCACTTGCTGTTTATTTTGCGTTACAGAACAGGAAGTGACCTGGGAATCACCCAAATGAATAGGCAGTGACTCAAACTCAACAGGAAATGACCTGTAAACGCCCTAAAATGAAAAGCAAGTGACCTGTAAATGCCCCGAAAATCGGACCGAATGACTGTGAATGCTCTGGTTTTGAATGAACGAACGTTCCCAGTCTAAATGGGTTGGGCGTCGAGCATCGTCAACGGCAGCCTTTATTTTTTTTTTTTTATTCATTTATTTTTTTAAGTGACACCGTTTTGAAACAATATCTCGATTCTTGACAGGAGCATATCGATAACCTTTTGGGATGCATAGTATCACGATACATCACCATTTCGATATTTTGTCACACCCCTAATATACAGTATATTTCCAAGGTTTTGAAAACCAAATCTAATGAGTAGAGTGCTGTCTTCAACTACGAGATCAGGTCTTTTCATGATCATATGCAAAAAAACAAAAATTTTTGCATCTTGTTAATCAGTGTTGTTATAGGCAGCATTTTTAATTTTCGTCTTAGTCTTAAAAAAAAAAAAAAAAAAAAAAACCAGACAAATTTCATCGAGTTTTAGTCGACAATTGTTAAAATGTTTTCGTTTATTAAGTTCAAAAGTTTTAGTCCATGAATACCATAATTTTTGGACTATACGGCGCACCTGACTATAAGCCGCACCCACCAAATTTGACACAAAAACAGCATTTATTCACAGATAAGCCGCACTGGACTATAAGCCGCAGCACTCTATTGTGCACTGTATTATGGAATATTTACACCAAAAGATAGTAACCGGTAACACTTTATTTGACAGCGGCGCCGTAAGACTGTCATAAGACCAAATGAACCACCATGAAGCTTTGAACCAATGGGCTGAAAAGCTTCATTGCTTCAAGAAGCTTAATTTGCCCATTACTGCTCCACCGGTGTCAACACTGTTGTCGTCCAACATGCCTCCTAGCATGCATTGAAGCACTACAGATGTAAATAACAATCAAAATTCATGTTCTCTGCAAATGATTTCTTCAGTTACTGTTTCAGTGTCATTTATTGCTAGAGATGGTATTTGGTAACTCTTTATTTGAAAATGGCCCTATAAAACTGTCATTAGACAATCATAATTATGACGTGACACTGTTATGACAATTAATGAATGCTTATACCAGATGTCATTTAGTGTTATCCGTCAAATTATCTCACTTTTGAATGCATGTAAAAGATCTGAGCTGAACATAAATGGAGATAGTGACATAGTTTGCCGGATGACACTTAATGACATCTGTCATAAGCATTCGGTAATGCCCATGATAGTGTCATGTCATAATTATGACGGTCATAAGACCAAATGAACTACCTTTGCTTCAAGAAGCTTCATTTGGACATTACTGCTCCCTTGGAGAGACAGTCAACATCTGCTGCCACCTGTCGTCAACACTGTTGTTGTCCAACATGCCTCCTAGCATGCATTGCAGCGCTACAGATGTAAATAACAATCAAAATTCATGTTATGTGCCAATTATTTCTTCAGTTGCTGTTCCAGTTGTTTCATTAATTGCTAGTTATGGTACTTGGTAACATTTTATTTGACAGTCGTGCCATAAGACTATCATAATTATGACATGACACTGCCATGAGCATTAATGAATCCTTATGACAGATGTCATTTTGTGTCATCGGCAAATTATCTCACTTTTGAATAGATTTGAAAGATCCGAGCTGGACATAAATGGAGTTAGTGACATAGTTTGCCGGATGACAATGACATCTGTCATAAGCATTCATTAATGCACTTGATAGTGTTATAATTATGACGGTCTTATGACGCCGCTCTCAAATAAAGTGTTATCTATTAACCCAAATAAATCAACAAATAAGCCGCGCTGGACTATAAGCCGCAGGATACTGAGGGAAGGAAAAAAGTAGCGGCTTATAGTCCGGAATTTACGGGTAAATAAAAAAATAAATAAAAGGTTACCAACGATTTCAAATTAACATTGACAGACGAGCACATAATTGTAGAGTCTACAAGGACATCAACATCTTCATGATGATAATACACACTCAGCAGGAACACAGCACATTATTTGTAATTAATTAAACTCAACTGGATGCCATGAACTGAATGTAAAAAGTTTTCCAAGAATTTAACAAGACACTCACCGAATCACCCCGCTAAATGCTAATGCTAACGTGAACGCTATGCTAATGCTACAAGTTAGTTTAGTGTGTGATGATCACTCAGCACTTACCTATAAAGGCTACAGCAACATGGCATAGCCAAGATAAGAAAAAAGACTTAGCAAGCAGCACCTGAAATGTGTTTCACAAAAGGAACTTGGAATGGGCACACGCTGATTTACCTGCCGGGACACTGCTAAGATGCGTACTAACTACACATACAATAAGAAAATATCACACATTGTGAACTCAATACGGAAACTATGGCAAATTTTCATCTCATTCTCATCTCGCCAGACGAAAACTGGCATCCATCTAATTATGTTTATAGTCTCCCAAGACACTTTTTTAGCTCATCCATCATGACGTCAACGTCATGAAAAAATTGTTCGTTGACAAAATATTTTCGTGAATGTCATCGTTGACGAAAACAACACTGTTGTTAATGGATGCCGTCGATGGGGATCGACGTCCAATCCATTTTGTCAGCGAATGATTGTTGCCAACCCTCCAGGTCAAAATGTCTTGGACGTCTATCGCTGTCAATGGCATTGAATCAGTTCAAAGCAAATAATAATAATAAATCATAAATGATAGCTGTGGTCGTTGTCATTTCTATTCACATCAACTAAAATGACGGAATTTTCATCACAGGCATGACTGTAGTTATGCTGTCTCTCAGAGGACTTTTGTGAAAGCAAAAAACAATTTTAATTTTTCTTCGTTTAAACTTTTCTTTACTTCATTATTCATAAAAATGAAAACAAATCTTTTTAGATAAAGACATATGTATAGAGTATATCATTTTTATAGGATTTAAGTAACTAAAATTCATTGTAAAGCCTAACTTCAGGAGGTGGAGCGGGCAACAAATGCATACACCTCAATAAAAATCGGTTGACATAAATATAAATCATCCTTCCAAAATAGGATGATTTCCATTTATGGAGCTCCAGTCCAGGCTGATGATGTGGATCCTGACAGGCTGATGATTATAGGGTTATTTTCACTGTCGGCGGGCGAGACCATCCAGGCGACAAGAACATGACTTTGTGATGTTTGTAATGAGTGAGCATTGATTGATTCAACACAGCCTGAAGAGATTTTTTTTCTTTTTTCTTCAGCCATGTTCAAGCTCGGAGGACGCAAGGCGCTCCGTGTGTGTTCCCCCGTACTGCGGCGCATATCGCAATTAGAATAATGAGCACACATGCAGTTGGTGTGTTTCTCCACCGGCCCCTCGTCTGCCAACTATGAGCTATTATATCGGCTCCCTTCCCCGTTGGATCAGTCGGCAACGCAGTGCAATTTCCCTTCAGGAGTTAAATTGAATGGCCATAGTGCAAGACATTGTGTAATTAAGTGCTAAATATGCCATAGTATCTGACTATATAGGGCAGAAGATACTGTTCCTGGATTGGGTTTCTGAAACCAATAAAATGAAGGGATGGATTGGTAGTTTTGGAAGGGAAGCACAAAACAACTTTTGTAAAAACGGAGCACAGTTTCGGTTGTATTTTATGGGAAAGAATTGAAAAAAAAAAATCAGCAGCACTTTATCACATGATAAACATGAAAAGTTTCACAGTATAACTTGATACGCAGAGGCGGATCTGGAAAAATATTGTGGTCCTTGTGAGAATTAACAGTGGGATTTAGCCTCTAAGCAAGAAAATCAGGCTCCCTTTTTACACACTTTAATAACAGAACATTCACACAGGTCATACATTTGACAACTATTTATAATGATAGCGTTGCCACTCGGAACTATGAACCCATGAGTCTTTGTGCCTGTGAACGCACCAATAGGAGCGTTGCGTTGCTACACTATGATGGGTGTACCTCTTGCTATGATACACAGCACCCACCTAGCCAGTTAGGACCATCAGGACAGGGTGTCAGTTGACTTGGAAGTCATAGTCCTGCAGCATCTCCACCCATCGAGCTAGCTGTCCCTGAGGCTCTCGGAAGTTGAGAAGCCAGGTGAGCAAAGCGTGGTCAATGCTCAAGAGAAATATTATATATTATTATAAATATAATATATAATATATATTATATAATGGTTATTAAATATTATATAATATGCTGATGAAGTTGGTTGGAACCAACAAAATGCCAAAACAACAGCCCGCACTTCCCTCTGTGTGACACAGTAGTTACGTTCGTGCGGCTGAGGGCATGGCTATACTAGGCAATGACCTGCTAATCGTGCTCTCCTTGGGACAATACCGCTTCTAAAGCCCACATTACTGGCATCTGTGTCTTCAATAAATAGTCACTGGAGGTCAGGGTAGGCCAACCCTGGAGCTTTAATTAATACCATCTTCAGTCTCGCAATGGCATGTCCACAGTCCTCGTTCCATTGAAAAACTTTTGCATCAGTCTGTGCCAAGGGCTTGCAATGTAGGCAAAGTTCCAGATCAATCGGCGGTAGTAGGAGGCAAATCCCTAAAAGCTATGCAGCTCGCTGATGTTGTCCGGCAACGGACAGTCTTTCACGGCTGCTGTCTTTGCTAGATCAGTGGCCACTCCTGCCACATTGATAACATGGCTCAAGAATGACATCTCTCATCTAAACGGGGGGCATCTCTTGGGGTGGAGAAGCCCACCTTGTTGGATGGCGTTGAACACCTCCCCTAGGTGGCTAAGCGCGCTCTGGAAGTGCGCCACATCGACCAAAAGACAACACAGCGGCTGCGTGTGATGTCGGCGAGGACTCTCTTCACCGGGTGTTCAAAGGTGGCTGGGGCATTGCAAAGTCCAAACGACATAACTCTGAACTGCCATAATCCTTGGCCCGGGGAGAAAACAGTCTTTGGACACGCCTCTGGGGTTCGCTCCAGTTGAGTCTCATCTACGTCGAGCCGAATCAATTTTTGGAGATTCCGTGGGTTCCTCTTGTTTGATTTGGCAGTTTAAAACTTTGTCTACTACAACCGCAATTCATAGTGTTCTGTCTAAACCGGAAGTCCGTAGCAGAAAATGTCAAAGATGGCGCCGCCCATGTTTCGCTCAGGAAACTTGTCTATATATTCATCTAATATATGGCGGAAAACACTCAGGTGACTTGAAATTCCACTCTGAAACCCCCAATTTGGCCAAATTTCAAAATTGTCCTATATGCATGTGTGATATACATCATTGGAATGCTTAAAATCTCAATTTTCTGGGGAAAGAAAAATTTTGAACAGGAGGGCATATAAAAAAATATATATAAAAAATAAAAATTTAAACAGCAAAACCCTATCTGGAAGTGAGAGCACGCGAGGGCAGAATCACAGACGCCATGACTTTAACGAGATATTATCGCGTACTTACCTTGTTTCGATCCAAAAACTCCACGTAGCATGTACCACTGAGTGTCAAGGCACAGCTGTGAATGGCCAAAGCTGGATTTTGGGGGGATTTTATGGGTGAAACATGGTAATATAGCAAGGGTCGCGATGCAGAAATCGCAGACATCAAGGAGTGGTCGAGATTTTCTTTTTCATATATGTTGTTTTTTTTTTCAGTTTTTCTTTGTTTGGATTGATTATTTATCATCTAACATATCAGAGAAAATGCGACGGTAACAAAAAAATACTATTAAGCGATAGTAGATATCCGTGACTTTTTTACAGACACCATTTTTTTCATTGTGACGTAATTTGTTTAAAAGTTTAAAATATGCAAGTGAATATTTTTTTTAAGTTTTTTTTTTTTTTTTTTTAAACACAATATTAGACATCAATTAATGATTCTAAGCTAAAAATGACAGACATTTTGAATAATAAATATAATTAATTACCTTCATTTTATGGCTGGGTTGAAACGAAAGCGGTTGCGCGATGTCTGTAAACGGGGGTTTCCAGGGAAAACGGACAAATTAAAAATAGTTCGGGGGCTTAATGCGCCATGAATCTGCTATGGCAGCATATAGACATATTGTTCTATCAAACCCAACAGTTGTTTTGGCTTAAAATACAGCAGTGTCTTTTAAGGAGGAGTGCAAGAGCAGAAACTGCTTTTTCACTCTTGTCTGTGTTTTACGCCATATATTTATGCGAATTAATACAATGATGCTTTTTAAAAATATTTTAATGTTAATTGTGCATCCGTAAAACCCTTTGGGAGGAAATTTTAATCGACTTGTATTTGGGCATAAATGTATAACACCAAAGTAAACTCATTGGCATATTGACAGCAACCCACATCCAGTCCATTTGAAAGAGGAGGGTCTGGCAGCGAATGATTACTTTGGGCTTACCCAGTCCAATTGGATTGGATGTATGTCACCCTCAATGATAGTGAATGAGTTAATTGAGATTTGGGCAAATACGTTTCGAGCCTAAAAATGGATGTTTTCTGCATGGAGGATTGTATTCACCCATGTTTTATAAAATCAGAATCAGAATTCGAAGTGATTCCTACACTTTTCACACCAAGTACCTCAAAAAAAAAAAAAAAAAAAAAAAAAAATTATAATAATAATCGCGCTTTTGCTGACTTAGGCAACGTTTTGACTGAATCGATCTGAAAAAAAAAAACCCGCAAAACTAGCTTTGTTGTTACTTTTTTTGTGAGGGGAAATTTGCGTGTAGACGCCCAGGGTGTCGGCGGCAGCACCCCCAAAACTTTCCACTTCTGCTTCTGTTGATTTTTAGCATGAGAGATAGACAGTGCTACCGGAAACAAACAAAAAGTCTGAAAGTGAATGTTCTTAAAACAATAAATAAATAAAAAATCTTGCCGTCAATGATCACCTAAAATGGCAAATACTTTAGCTACCTCATGTCCAGTCACGAATGGCAGCACAGCTTCAAATAATTAGCTGGCTAAAGCTCCTAAAGCCAAGTGTACTTGTTAATTACTCCCATAATTCACAATATCAATTTAAATACACTCCAATGTGAGTTTTAACTCATTGGTTGGTGAAGACGTCAGTGGCAGTGATTTAGTTAAAATACCTTTTTTTTTATTCGCGTCCTTTTTGTGTTCAAACCAGGGCTGTCGAGCGATTAAAATTTTTAATCGAGTTAATCACAGCTTAAAAATTAATTAATCGTAATTAATCGCAATTCAAACTATCTCTAAAATATGCCATATTTTTGTGTAAATTATTGTTGGAATGGAAAAAAACCCGGATATATACAGTCAACATACTGTACATACTGTGGGGAGAACAAGTATTTGATACATTGGCAGTGTATCAAATACTTGTTCTCCCCGCTGTAAGTACTGTATTTGTTTTATTTATAACAATAAATTGGCAGTGTATCAAATACTTGTTCTCCCCACTGTAAGTACTGTATTTGTTTATTATAACAATAAATTGGCAGTGGATCAAATACTTGTTCTCCCCACTGTAAGTACTGTATTTGTTTATTATAACAATAAATCAACAAGATGGCATTAACATTATTAACATTCTGTTAAAGCGATCCATGGAGACTTGTAGTTCTTAAAAGATAAATGTCAATACAAGTTATAGAAATTTTATATTAAAACCCCTCTTAATGTTTTCATTTTAATAACATTTGTAAAATTTTCAAACAAAAAATAAACTAGCAGTTGATGCCAATACACAATGCTAATGGGTGCTGAAATCCATGAAGTCGCACCCAAGCGCCAGCAGAGGGCGACAAAAAACACAAGTAACAAGTGAATATGACGCTGTGCTGTCATTTTAATCTGTTTGAGCGGGGCATGTGTGTTAAATGCGTCAAATATTTTAACGGGATTATTTCAAAAATTTAATTACCGCCCGTTAACACGATAATTTTGACAGCCCTAGTTCAAACTTTTCTGACACACACACGCACACAAAAACTGCTGTTCTCAGTAGGGAGCCTCTGGGGGCCGTGAACTTGTTTGACTGTTTCGCTAAAACTGCAACAAGAGCATCCAGGCCTGCACGGGCTGAAGAAGGGATGAGTCAAAGAGGCCACAATTACCAACCCCCACCACCTCTTACCAGCTCCCCACACTGCCTCCTCCTCTCCAACGCCTCCTCTCCCCAACACCCAGTCACTGTCAGGCCAAACACATGATGAATTGCCCTGTCAACAGAATTCATTCAGGGACCAATTAATTCAGCAGAAATGAACTAGAGCCATCAGTCGCTGAAAAACTCGCTGCAAAGAGAGCAAAGTAGCCCCACTTCACAAAACGAGGAAGCAAGGGGGAAAAAAGGGGGGGGGGCTGGAGAGCGCCGTGAGAGGGCAAAGTAGAAAAAACCCAGAGAGAGCAAAAGAGAGAGAGATGGGGAGCGAGAGCGTGCTGGAAGTTAGTCTGACAGAAATTGGTCATTTAATGCTTTAGCGCACTGGAGACAGCCCCTGTCATAGACGAAGGCATGGCAGGGCCTCCCCTGGTATTTTATTTATTAATTATCTTATGCAGCGAGGGGCCTTTAACTGTCTCCGGCCGGCGCCGTCAGCCTGGCTTGCTGTCATTTTCTCTACGCAAACAGATCCTTTAACATCGCACTCCAGGTTAATGGAGACAAAGCCAAGATCCGTTCAACCTTGCCTCTCCTAGCAAATACAGTATTCACGTGCGCCGTAGCCAGGTAATTATTTCCCTGAATATGTCGTCGGGATGCTAATAAAGCACTTTAGAGGCTGTGTGCAGAACATGTCTGACCTCTTCAACTCACTGCTTGATGGAGGGGTTGGCCATTATTTACAAAGTACATGATAATAAGAATAAACCAAGTCAAACTGAAGGACATCATTCGATGACTTATGATAATCAGTAGTGTTTGCGCTCAACACCACATGTGGACCCTGCGGCTTACGGTTTTCTTGTTAAATGTAGATTGTAGTCAGGTGAGCCTAATAGTCCAAATATTGGAGTGCATGTATAAATTCATATTTAAAGACAGTTGGACAAATTACAGTCTTCACATGTAAAGGTTTCAAACGGCACCGAAGTTGAGTTATAGATCAAGTATACACGTATTTTTGGTAAGGTACATTAACACAAAAATAAAAGAGGCGAGTTACGAGCACCACGATAGTTTGTATTGCCATGACGAGAGGGAAAGGTATTTTTCAAACTACTTTTCTCAACAAATAAGTACACTGGCT
Source organism: Corythoichthys intestinalis (assembly GCF_030265065.1). Classification (NCBI taxonomy): domain Eukaryota; kingdom Metazoa; phylum Chordata; class Actinopteri; order Syngnathiformes; family Syngnathidae; genus Corythoichthys; species Corythoichthys intestinalis. Next base: position 37,399,946 of record NC_080404.1, read on the forward strand.
AATAAACATCTCATTTAGTAATGCATTGACAGCACCCACAAAACATAATTTACTTCTTCACATATTTTAATTTCAATTACCGACCAACATATGTATACAGTGGGGAGAATAAGTATTTGATACACTGCCAATTTTTCCCATTGGCAGTGTATCAAATACTTATTCTCCCCACTGTACGTGTATAGATGCTATTTTTATCCCATTAACTTTGTTCATATTCTAAACGTAAATTTACCATTCGTGAGATTTGTCTTTGTCTTTTTTTTTTTTTTTTTTTTTTTTTTGCTGTAGTGGTGGACAACATCGTTAATTCAGACTGTTTGAAATAGATGTAGCAGCATTAGTTTTAGTAGCCGACAGATTACAGAACTCTGGCATCCTGGCAAATCCGATCTCGTAATAGCGTACCACACAAATGCTTTTTTTAGACCACAAGGCAGCGTGCCGTCACCATCGTAAACCGGAAGGGGGTCAACACAGAAGTGCGCTCGCACAAAACCAATGCTAGTACTGCTTGTTTTCTGCCGTAATCTTTCAAAAAAGAACATGCAAACTAAACATTGCTGCTACGGAACTTGTAGAAACGACTCTAGACATTATGACCGTCCACATATGAAGGATGTTTTTGTTTTTTCGTATGTTTCCCGAAGCCAAAAACCCGTAGGGAAACATGGGAACAATGGATCTACTTGTGCGGACGTCCAAAAGACCAGTTTAATGCCAGCAAACTGAAGCCATTCACCTTCATATGTAGTAAACATTTTGTTGGGGGCCGTGGTTCTACAGATGACAATCTTGATCCATCGCCTGTCCAAAAAAGGTAAGCTATTTTGATATTTTTACTTATTGTTTAACTTGGCATTTTGCTGTGTTGCTTCTGTCTGACAATGACAGTGTAAATAAATTAATGGACTTAAGATTTGGTACTAGGCCTGTCGCGATAACAAATTTTAGTGTGCGATAGTTTATCTCATAAATTATTGCGATATGCGATATTATTGCGAACCTCCCAATTTTTTTTAAACCAATTTACGATAAAACAGTGAGAATACAATATATATTAATAGATCAAGTACACCCATTTAAACGCGATAAATGTATACTCTTAAATTCAAAAATATTTTTTAAGAAATCACAACGAAAAACAAAAGACCATGCATCTTTTAAGTAAAAGACAACAATATTAAAACTGCACAGAAACACAGAAAAACAAAATGAATTTTTCAAAAAAAACAAAAAAAAATTGCACTTAATAATTTAAGCATTTAGGCAAATGAAAACTTCCCCTCATAGCTTCTGCTATGGCGTTCCATGTGTAATATTCTGATTGGATGTTTTCCGAGGCACCCTGAAGCGCACGCAACGGTGTTGTCGTTTTGTTCATGTGACGCGGCAGTGAGAGACACACAGCCTGCCGAGAGACTCCGGTTGAGGAAGTGTTGTTAGCGCCGTGTGTTAAGAAAAAAAAAAGTTGTCAGCACATCGTGTGTTTGATATAACTGCCAGAAAAACACACATAATAGGTCATCATGCGGCTGCCTTTTTCATGTTGCCCTTATAATGATGATTTGCTGCTTCATAAAGGACTTTGTGACTTTCCACCTCCATGATGGAGCGTTCTTCGTCCATGTTCGCTGGTTAAGCCGTGAATAAGCAAGTGGGCTGTTGACTCCAGCCACTGCTCCGCCCATTTTGACGGATGCGTCTTCGGCAAAAATAGAAAATAGGACGCAGGAGATGGTCCGCAGTCAATCCGGAGCATTGACGCGGCCTGTATACATTGAACAATAGGATATAATGGGAACGGATTGGCTCCCACGCTATTTTTTGCCGGACCCGGATAAAAGATGCATTTTGCCTCATTGGCAACAAGGGTGTCGAACTTTTAACAGCTTGTATGCCGCACGCTCGCACGCATGTGCACGTGAGGTGATAAATCGCAGCGGAAAAATTAACGCCTAACGCGTAGCTTTTGTGATCGTTACACAAAATTAGCATATAAATTACCCCCAAGAACGGTCAAAGACGTAAGACAACTGGAGGATATAATACATAGGAAAGACAGGGCATATTGTGGTAAAGGATAGCTTGTTGAAACAGGAGAATGTCATCGTCAGTGGCGTAAGGCAATGCACACAAGAAAAAGGTGTAGATAGAAAAGCTACCTCTGGATCAGGTCGACTCTTTTTCCCGTCTTTTTCAGCCCTCGGCACTCGAGCCATCACTTTAACTGAACAGTTGTATGTTCTTCCGCATCTTTACCAGTGAATTTGGCACCAGCAACATTATTTTCGGATGGAATTGGTTTAGCTCAGTAAACATCTCGTTTGTACACTATTTACACACATCTAGCATGAGGAACAAATGCGGGTTTGACCCTCCTAGCAACAGTTGCTAACGTCATGAATATTAATGAGTAAAGGTGACGTGTTACGTGCGGTACGCTATTTGCTGATTGGTGGAAGGCAGGACATCCATCATAAAAGTAAAAACATTAACATGTGGGATGGCGGTGCTCAGTGGTAGAGTAGTTGACACCCAACCCAGAGGTTTTGGGTTCAATTCTCTGCCCTGATGAACTCGCCTAAGTATCCTTGAGCAAGATACTGAACCCCACATTGCTCCTGGTGCTGCGTCACCAGTACGTAGATGGTTAAGAAGTTAAGAAGTTTAACACCATAAAAACTTTTACTGGTAGCCAATCAACTTTTAAAATGAGCAAATCTAGGCCATTGAGAACAGTGTAGGAAGTTTGTCCAAAAAACATGTTTCTCTAATGTCTATTGAAATATTAGAGCCATTAAATGAATAATTGAAGTGCATTTCTGACATAAGTTTAACTCATTTGCTGCTGTTGATGCTGATAATTCCATATAATCCATTTTGAACTGAGAGGGCTGGCAGCAATTATTCGATGCCAACACCTCCCACTTCAAATGAATTAGACGTCTAACGTCATCAATGTTGCTGAAAGTTTTTTCATTCAGTGCTGGCACTGATACAAATAAATATCCAGAAATTGGACAAATTAGCCATAATATAATTATCTTTCCTCTTCAGGATCTCAATTGAAATCGGTTCATGTCGCAGAGACCAATTGTACCAGTTAAACTGCTGCCCTCAGGCTGTCTTCTTCCTGATGGCAACAAATTGGCGGCGCGAAGGGCGATATCAACACCAGCTAATTAAGGTGTCGTGTGATTTTGGGCTCCGGATCAAGAATCTGCTGAATCATCCCGCGGGTGATTATGAAGTCCATATGGTCAATGTACAGAGCTCCACGCCGGGAAACACTATCGGCCCTCGGTGCTGCCGCCTTTGCCAAAAGTTGCGAGCTTGTCTTTTGTGGTGCCGCCGGGCGGTGTTCATCAAGGCGTCTGAATTATTTAAACTGTCTTTTCTTTAAGCCCAGGATCCTCCAGTGGAAAACACGGGATAGCGAGCAGCTGGGAGGCTGCCCGTGACTGGCCGCTTCTCGCCTCTGACATCAGGAAGTGTAATTTGACACTGTTTCCACTGACGTTCATTGATAGGTTTGTGGACCTTGGATGCCCCCTTCTTAATGTCACCTGCTCTCCTAGCATGAATGAGGAACTGTTCTAAGAGTAGTGTTTGTGTAATAGAGGCCATCGTAATGTATGGTTACAGTTTAGCTCATTCACTGCTTTTGGCAGGTTTTATATCAAAGCAGCCTATGACTTAAATGGAATGTAAGGATTCCCAGTCATATCGGGGTAAACTCTACCAGTGCAGACTACATGAACGCGTCCTGTGAGAGCATTTACCCAAACATCAGTTACATACTGTAGTTTTCTTTCCTATAATACAGTTAGTTTTAATTAGTTCCAGACAACATACAGTAGTTTTTATTAGTTTCATTCATTCATTTATTCATTCTGTCATTCAGTCATTCATCCTTCTTACCACAAATCGTCACAAGGGTATTGGGGTTGCCAGCTGATGGAAGGCGCATTCCACTTTGGACTGGTTGCCAGCAAATCACATGATTATACGTTAAATGCAGGATTAAAAAAGAAAATGATAACAAAACCTGACAGTAGATTAAAGAATAAAAAATGAATTCAGTCATTTTGAACAACCAACCATAGAGGCTGATTTATGCCTCTGAGTAGCGCTGACAGTGGACCTGCACCGTTAACGCAGACCCGATTTACAACCCCACGCTGTAGCCTGACGTGCACCTCCAAAAAATCCTGACTACTTTTCACGTCAACGCGTGTGACATGAACGTCCAAGGACTGGGATCGGTGCGCTCAGAACGTTGTTTCCGGTTCAGCACAACAACACCACAACTTTCATACATTCACAAACGTCTTCTGTGTCACCTACGCTTCAAAATTTTTATTAACATTTGTTGTTCAATATTGATTAGCTGCAGATGCAAATACACACGTTCCATCTCCATTGCCATAGCTGTCAAGGATCGGAGGAAAACTAAAGGAATTCGACAAGAGTCCCCCAAAACCATACAAAGACAAAGCCACACCCCTCTAGTGGCTTGGCGGTGAATTACAGAGCAACGCGTTCCCTTGACGCATAACTTCAAATGCGCAAGGACGACGTAGAACGTCTTCGCTCCACCGTCACCGGAACGCAGAAGCATAAATCCGCCTTAACAGTCCACGGTGAGGCTGGGTGATTTTAAGACCGAACATTAAAAAAAAATTATTAGATCCATCTCATCAAGAATATATCAAACATATGCGAATACAGATGTAAACTCCTAGTCAGCTTTTCAACAGTCCCTTAAAAAGAGTGCAATGGTGATGCTTTTTTTGGGTGGTTTATTACGCTGCGGGTAAGTTCAACTGTATAGCGAAGTACACATACCTAAGAAAACTAGGCCTGCAAGCAGGACTGAACTGGCCATCGCAGTTTGGCGCAACTCGGACGGCACGCAGGTCAGAGCAATGACACATTGTCCCCCTCTAATCATCTTATGAGAATCCTAATACAGTGGGGAGAACAAGTATTTGATACACTGTCAATGGGAAAACCCATTGGCAGTGTATCAAATACTTGTTCTCCCCACTGTATGCACGAAACTCACCTCTTTTTTAGATTAGAAATAAATTCACACAACTAGGATAAACAAAACCAATTGGAGACAGTACGCTACGCAATTGGGCGCTACTGAGTTGTGCAGCCACACCCTTGTTCAAAACCAAAATGAATCTTAGAATTGGGCCAATTTGACCTAGTGTGGCAATTTCCATGGCTCTATAAGCTGCCTAAGTCACTGAAAAAAATCTACTTCCTTTTAATGGTGGACAAAGGGTCGTCATGGCAACAGACAGAGCCTTGTGGATGTTTTGGCGTTTCCTGTCCCACTAGGGGGTGCCAGGCCAAATGGGTAATATTTCAATGCAGTCGTGTTCAGGCTGGGATACCTCTCATACATGCCAGGTAAGAAAAAGACTGCACCTTGTTTCATGGAGTTATTAGTCATTTACTGAATTTGGCGTGTTGCCCAAAAAACGGCCCACTTTGGTCAGGCCCGTGAATGAAAACTCTCCATTTTGATAACTTAAGATCTCATATGTCTCATGAACAGTCTCACCAATTTTGAGGAGTAGCCAACTAACTCGTTAGGCGTCAAGGTCTCAAATGTCAACCCTGTAAATCGGTAAAAAATTCACATTCAATCCAAAATACCCGATTTCCTGTTGGGTTTGGAATATAAGTGTAAGAGACTTTTTGAAGTGGTTTTGCACAAAGTATCGACTCCCCAAATTTCATCACTCTACATTTAAAAATAACAAATTGGAGAGGCCTTTTCGGAAAATTCAAGGGAGCACCACTGAGCCATTTTGTTATTTTTTTGCAACGTTGGAAAATTATCGAAATTTACGCAAAGCCGCATGTATGCGCAAATTTTGTTGAGTTTCCGAGCATGTTCAGGCCTCCAAATAGCCCCTTTTCATTTGCCATGACAAAAAAAAAAAATAATCCTTTGCATTCCAATAGGGCTCTCACGCCAGTTGGTGCTCAGGCCCCAGTTATGCATACCGTGCACTAAAAAGCAGAATATGTTTCAATTTTGGAACGGCTGATAGCTTAAGGCCAATAAACAATGGTAGAAACCACCATATAAATACTAGCGGTTAAAAACAAAAACATTGAAAACCAAATAAAAAAATATATATATATATTGTTACCAAAAAAAAGATGAAGAAAAATCAAGATCCAATGATAAGGGGAAAATTAAATTTTGGTTAAATCAATAAATTTTAATTTTGTGAACTACGCTCCAGTGTCTTAATTTTCCAGTCCAAATACTTTAAAACTATCAGTTGAAATAGATATCATATCAAAATCAAGTTTGAAATATTCATGTCAGAATCATGACAAAAATCAAGTGAGTGTGATTATTTTTTCTACCCCTAGCCTAAAAAAGAGTCAACGCATTAGACCTCCAATTTAGGGAGAGAAGTTGGGAGTAATTACACCAAAGAAATGAAGCCAATTCTTTTCCCCTCATTTCTCTCGATTTACTGCAGAGCTAAGCGGAGACCCAAACGGAGCAAATAGACAACAGTGGCACACAAGCCAAGTGAACTTGACAAATGGAATACAAAAGCTAACAGAGAAGAAAGAGGTGCTTAGGCTGCCTGTCAAAGGTAAAGTGCTCTCCTGATTTCTGTTTACTCACCACGCTCCAAACTGCGCTTGTCTTTCCTGCCGCTTACTGAAGTGAAGCTGTCGGCAAATCAACTGCTCGCCTCGACATGACGTGCAATCGCTGCCTCAAAGGACGAACGCTTTGAAGATTGTGAAATGTTGAAGTTTTCTGGGGGAAAAAAATGCCTTCCCATTAATATCCAAAGCTGCTACACTTTTAAAGATTACCAAGTTAATTACTGCATCTGAAAATAATGATCAATTCTCCTTACATTGACTTTTTCTTCATGAACTGATTATAATTTGGTTACTGGTTTCGCCGGAGGATGTCAACAAATGTCTTATTTGGATGATACAAAAGATAATTGGTCTAATTTCATGAATGACGAAAGTAAGGAGAGGATTACTGATGTCAAGATGTTTGAATTTTAAGAATTTGGGATAATTTTAAGCGAAAAGTTGAACCGGAGTACAACACTTGTTGATTTATTTGATCATTGATTCATTTTGGCACCAGTTAAATTCAGTGGCAAAATTGGTTACTGTTCCGCTATGTAACAATGTGAGAATGAGATTAGGGCTGCAGCTATCGAATATTTTAGTAATCGGGTAATTGACTGAAAATTCTATCGATTAATCGAGTAATCGGATAAACTTTTTTTTTTTTTTCGGGTAAAGAGCAATAATAAATATACATGAGAAAAAAAGACTTTTAATCCAATATTGCACCATTTTCAGTCAATCAGTGTCTTATTTTCGATGTACATTGTTGAAAACAGCCAACAATTGCATCTCAGATGTGACTTGAAAAAAAAATTCACTGTTTTCACTCAAAAACCTTCTAGATCTTATTTTTTTAAAAATCATTTCTTACCTAAAAATGTAATTACGCTTGATACCGCACATCACTTGAAAGCTACGTGTTTTTCCCTCGTGTTTCAATTGAATTTCCATTCGTGTCAAGCTATTTTTAAGTTCTAGTTAAGTTTTAAGTTAGTCTAAACTGTAAGTACTGATAGGATTTTGAGTTTTTGCAGTGTTCAAAATAAATGTATGATACCTGCTGTATTGGAGCACATTAGGGACCAGTGCTACTTGGTGTTTTATTCAGCAATGACTACTGAGCTAAAACTGACAGTTAGCTTTGTTATATTTTATTATATTATTATTATTATTATTATTATATATTATATAATTTTACACCCTCATCACTCTACAGTGCTGTGTTTTTACAGATTAAATAAAGCCTGTCTGTAGGACACGTTAGCCACGCATCGACACTGGTCATAATCAATAGAAACCTAGCCCTCCGAAGGGCTAACGTTACGTGAGTGAGTGACAGTAACGTTATATTTATTAGCGCTGAGAAGTCTACTGCTTAAAGATGGCGGCTGTTTACTAACGTTGCCCAGACGCAGCCGGGTCTGTCATTTCGCATCTAGTTCTAAATGCATGCTATATCTATGAGACCCACCAGATGCTACCTGCTACTACCTTAGCATCATGCGGGCGTAGTTTTTAGTAACGTCGGCGTAGTTTGTAGCGGCTGTCGGCTGCAGTTTTTTTTTTTTTTTTTTTTTAATGCTTCTTCCTCTACTCACGTGACGTCAGCGCGTTGTCCCGCATTAAAAGTAGTCCGGGCAAAACGTGATGCTTCAAGCTGGCAAAATTAAACGATTCCTCGAGGTGAATAAAATTACTCGGATCAGTTTTTAAACTCGAGTTACTCGAGTTGCTCGAGTATTCGTTTCAGCTCTAAATGAGATACACAATTTTTATCACTTCACATTTATGACCTGGCGCAGGAAAATAAGTCACAGTGATCCATTTCTTAAAATGAATGTTTTAGCATAATTCATATATAATTACAAAAACTGTAAAATGAGTAGAAACATTTTAAATGATAGTGACTTTAACAAAAAGGGAGTTTTTGACACTTCACAATGTTTATTTCATAATAGAGGAACTTTGAAAAAAAGTGTAATTAGAGATGTCCCGATCGATCGGCATCCCGATTCGATCGGGTCCGATCACGTAATTTTCAAAGTATCGGAATCGGCAAAAAAATATCGGACATGCCTTTTTTTAATACATATATATATATTTTTTAATTACATCGTTTTCTAATTGTATTTAACGTTACAGACATAATATGTTACACTCATCCAGAATCTTTAGTTTAGGCTTAAGGTAGGGTTATCAAATTTATTCCGTTAACGGCGGTAATTAATTTTTTTATTAAATTTATCACGATAAAATATTTAACGCAATTAACGCATGCGCTGCATGACCCACTCACGCATCGTCGCATTCAATGTGTAATGGCGCCGTTTTACCAATATATAAAGCTAAAAGGCAGCGTAAAACGAGTAGAGTGAATTTTGGCAGCCTTTGGGGCATTCTTTTAATTGGCTAAAGCCTTACAATCCCTCTCCCTACGATTAGACATATCGTGGAAAGCAATGTAGGGAAGAAAGGTAGTAGGTGATCTTTTTCTCAACACCCTATGTCATTTCCCAACGCAGATAAGATATATCAATTGGTATCACTACGCACAGTCATGGGTGCACTTCCCATCATGCATTTGGGCACAACAGTTAAATGGCTACAGTATCATTTACTGAAAGCTCAACAAATACACTAGATGGCAATATTTAGTCACAATATACAAAGTCACATTTATCCTTTAAGAATTACAAGTCTTTTTATCTGTGGATCCCTCTCACAGAAAGAATGTTAATAATGTAAATGCCATCTTGAGGATTTATTGTCATAATAAACAAATACAGTACTTATGTACTGTATGTTGAATGTATATATTCGTCCAAGTTTTATTCATTTTTTTCTTAATGCATTGCCAAAATGTATATGATCGGGAAAAATTATCGGGAATGATTGGAATTGAATCGGGAGCAAAAAAAAAGCAATCGGATTGGGAAATATCGGGATCGGCAGATACTCAAACTAAAACGATCGGATCGGGAGCAAAAAAACATGATCGGAACAATCCTAATTATTATTATGATTTTTATTCATAATTTATTTGTTTTACTCTCTGTAACTGCAATTTTTAACAGTAACAGTAGTATTTATTAAGGATTTAGTGTAGGTTTTCAGACTGTGGAACGAATTAATGTAATTACTATGGGTGTGACAAAATGTCGAAATGGTGATATATCGTGATACTTTGTATTCCAAAAGGTTATCGATATGCTCCTGTCAAGAATCGAGATATCGTTTCAAAACGGTGTCAATTAAAAAAAATTTTTTTTAAAAGGCTGCCATTGACGGTGCTCGACGCCCAACCCATTTAGACTGGGAACGTTCGTTCATTCAAAACCAGAGCATTCACAGTCATTCGGCCCGATTTTCGGGGCATTTACAGGTCACTTGCTTTTCATTTTAGGGCATTTACAGGTCATCTGCTGTTGAGTTTGAGTCACTGCCATTTGGATGATTCCCAGGTCACTTCCTGTTCTGTAACGCAAAATAAACAGCAAGTGACCCATAACACACCCCAAAATCAACAGGAAGTAACTGAAAATCAACAGATAAATTACCTTAAATGTCCCAAAATTACTCATTGCCTGGCATTGCTTGCCACTGACGGCCATAGACGTTCAATCCATTTGAACTGGGAGGGTGGCAGCGAATGAACATTCGTTCATTCGCTGCCATCCCTCCCACTTCAAACGGATTGAACGTCTACAAGTGATAAACTCATTCCAATTCACAGCAGAAGCTTGTTTTGCTGTTTATTAGTTCTTTGTAGGATATCCTAGAATGATTTCCTAACCAATGTATCGAAAATCGTTGTATCACTATATCGTCAGATAATCGTTATCATGAGCTTTGTATCGCAAATCGTATCGTATCATGAGGTACCAAGAGGTTCCCACTCCAAGTAATTATAATGTATTCTTATGGGAAAATTCTGCTCGACATACGACCATGTTGACTAATAAACAAGGTCCTGGAACGAATTAGCTTCAAATGTAGAGGTACAACTGTACTGTCATTTTCAGATTCAGCTATGAAAAATTGACCTAAATAAAAAATAAATTTAAAAAAATAATAAAAAACACTACTTACAAAATAATTTTGCCTTAATAGACGTCTATCACCATACTACCTTGTGTTTAATACGTTTATTTTTCTCTGGCTCCAGCATATTTCAAAATAAGGAATCAAAAACACATAGGATCATGGAGAATACGTACATGAGTAGTGAGAAGACGTGCTGTAGAATATAATTAATTAAATGAGACTAATTAGGAACATGAGAGCAGGTGCCACGCTACAAGCTGACAGAGACGACAGCAAGACAACATGCCGCTGCAAAACACACACACACTGAGGCACACGTGCATGCACACAAACACGCAGCTGCGGTTATGAGGGTGTATCGTGACAGGCACGGGGACTAAAGAACTTTCTGCGTTTTGTCATATGAAACCCCGAAGGAATACTCATGACAGGAAGCAGAGACCCAGGCACCGTGGGGGTCTCGTTCCTTTGTCTCGTGCGTTCCCTTTATTATTTTCTGCTCTGCTGTGGTGTAAGGAAGTTCAAAGATTTTTTTCCTCCCCCCTAATTATTTCAGCACTTGCTTGAAACTGCAGGCGGTGGGAAAAAAATCACAAAAACTCTTCAACAACTAGAGCGTTCAAAGTGTGCCTCATATAGAGATGCCAGGCAGTGTGCATTTAAATTGAACGCTCTTAATTTGATTGTGTAGAGTCACGATTACAAAAAATAAATCTGACGCGCTCATTAAATAGCTCAAATTGATATTTGACATTAAAATTCTGCATTACATTTTTAACAACAATCTTTAACTTTTTGAGTTGGTGGCCACATTCACACACAGCCAATAACCCTTTTGGATTTGAGCATAACTTGATTATTCAAAACATGTTCAAACTTGAATGTGCTCCTATTTTGGTTTACAAAACACAATGGCTCCCCGTGGATGAACCCTTTTCTAATTGTCCATGTAAAGCTGTTATTGCCTCTGAAAGGATCTTTAGCGCATGCTCCACTCACAAAGAAATTGATCTTTGGAGTTCAGGAAGTCACTGTTGCTAATTCATGGTGGAGGAATCTGACCTTCAAGCCAGATTGCCGGGCCGACAAGACCCCGACAACCCGGCCAAAAGGCCAAACTCTGAGCGACTTCAGTCTTAACCCTTTGTACTGACTCCATTTTGAAAGCTGGAAAAAAGGCTTCAAAACACAAGTTGACAATTTATTCTGAGTCAGCAGCAATCATACACCACGGAGGGACCCAGGCGAGGATCCAAAGTCACCATATCACAAGTCAACAAAAGGTTCCTGAAAAAAAAATGACAATGCTTAGTTAAACATTCACTCTTTGGAAGGCTCTCACTGGGCAGGCAGTGGGCAGGAAGATGGATGTGTTTGGGCGTTATTTAGGATTATTGTCGGTTTGTGGATTGGACAGGAAGATTCAGGAATTACTGTTGTCAGGGCAGCGATTGTTGTGGATTTTGCCACCTCAGCGTCAAAGGGGCTCTTGGAGTCTTGTCAGTCGTGTTATCAGTTGGATATCGGGCGTTCTCCGGTGTTTCATGTGTTGGGACAGGACGTCCCGCCATTTGTTCTGGACTGTCCGGGACAACTGATTGCGACAGTTGGTAGTGCAGATGTGGGCTTGTAGATGTGAGCGTCAAGCTTGCTCAGTCAGTTGCATGACGCACACATTGGGCTTCCATGATAAGAAGGCACCCTAAATTCTGCTTGTTTTCCTTAAACTGTTTTGTAAGTGCTATTTATTTTATATTGGGTGTGTTAGAGGAATATAACCTCCATTTTGAAAGTTGGAAAAATGCTTCAAAACACAGGTTAACAATTTTTTTCTGAGTTGACAACAATCATACAGCACAGAGGGACCCAGGCGAGGATCTAAGGTCACCATAGCACAAGTCAACAAAAGGTTCCCGAGAAAAAATGACAATGCTTAAACACTCAGTCTTCTGAAGGCTCTCACTGGGCAGGCCGTGGGCAGGAAGAAGGGTGTGTTTGAGCGTTGTTTAGGATTATTGTTTGTGGATTGGAAAGGAGGAATCGGGAATTACAGTTGTCAGGGCAACGAGTGTTGTGGATTTTGCCACCTCAGCATCAAAGGAACCCTTGGAGTCTTGTCAGTCGTGTTATCAGTTGGATATCGGGCGTTTTCGGGTGTTCCACGTGTTAGGACAGGACGACCCGCCATTTGTTCTGGACTGTCCAGGACAACTGATTGCGACAGTTGGTAGTGGAGATGTGGGCTTCTAGATGTCAGCGTCAATCTTGCTCAGTCAGTTGCATGACGCACAAATTGGGTTTCCATGATAAGAATGCGCCATGTATCTCTTATGCCCTATATTCTGCTTGTTTTCCTTAAACTATGGTATAAGTGCTATTTATTTGATATGGGTGTGTTTGAGTAATATAAACAGTCAAACAGTAAATACCAGAAACAATACTATTACCTGATTAATTATATTGAGTGTATTAGAGTAATACAAAAAGTCGATCGGTAAATACGAGGAAAGATACTATTCCTTGATTGATTATATTAAGTGTGTTACAATAATGCAAACAGTTAGATGGTGCCAATGAGAAAAGGTAATCTCCTTCAATGGCCAAACGGCAAACACTTTTAGAGTGAGGAGGAAACTCATGACTTCATTTGTGTCGTGAAAGACAATTAATGGTGGTCAAAAGTAACTGGATAGCAAGATTTATAACAACATTAGCAAAAAGTTGCAAGATCTCGGGGTTCTTTCAGTCTAAGTGAATTGGACGTCTATCGACATCAATAACCAATGACTTAAACAACTTGAGGCCTCTCATGAAGAATTGGCGCTAATTGTAACGTGAATTGAGGTTGTGAGGTTTGCCCTTGCAAGTAACCGAAAAACGGGTCACTCATATTTCAAGGGCAGCGCTGTGTTTCGGCTATTTCTGAAAGAAAGAACTTGACAAAGCGTCAATCAAATCCAAGCAACACGAATCCACACCAAGCACGCAACCCAACAATCAAAAGGACCGTGAAGTCACATACTGTGAAGCGGACAGCTCAATATCTCACCTTCAAGTGGCTTGTCAATGAAGCACCCACGGTAAGACGGGGAGAGACTGGAGGTGGATGCCGAGGAAAGGCTTTTTTAATTATCTGCGGTTGGGTCGGACTGTGCATCATCATTAGAGAGACTAAATAGCAGTGGTCACTGACTCAGGTAGTGGTAAACGGCACAATTAACAGGCTGAGAAGGGAGAACTGTATTCAATTTGAAAGCCTTCTCTCCTAATCCATCTCCAGTGATCAGCGGTGCTGCTGAGCTACGCCCTTTTACATTCAATTACATTAATCAGGTTATTACCTTGCAAAAAGTCAACGTTTTAATCAAGAACTGGCAAAGTAGGGCAGCGTGCGCACGTGGTGGGTGATGACACATTTAAAGAGTGGTGAGAAATGAAAAAGGGAGTAAAGAAAAAAAGATGGAAACAGTGTGATTTGGTTGAGCATTTCTGTTTTAAATTTACAATTTTTTATTCTCATTTGTTTTCAGTAAGTTCTACATTTGTATTATCTACGAATGCGAGAAATATTTGTTTGAGGTCATTGCAGCAAAAAGAATGCCATTCATGAATCTGTGACCACACACCTACACACCTAGGGGACGTAGGGACATAACACTACCAACTTTTTAGGATGCTCAAATTGTCCCCACCAACTTTTAAGCAACCTCATTTGCATTATATAATGAGTTCAGTCATAAAGGTAATTTAGATTGTCTTCCCATATGTTGTAAAGATAGAACTGACCTAACGTTCGACATGTTGACAAGATGCCACCTCCTCCACTCCCTTTGAAGAGGAGGAATATTAGAAGGTTTTTTTGTTTTTTTTTCCCGACCAGCAGCAGTCACTGTGAGTAATGTAAAAAGACATCAATGTTGTGGACGTTGTGCTGCTGAAAGTCCGACCTCCATCAGAGTTAGCATAACATTAAACTGTGTGAATTTGCTAACCTGCAAAACCCAAGTAGGAAGCTGCCTAAAGAGAAATATTGTCCTGTATGTGTTTTCTACTGTTAACGTTAATTAAATTGTGAGAAATTTAGTGAACCGAGGTTTACCCTCTCCTGCCCAATTTTCAGTTTTATTTTATTTAGGAGGTCTTAAAGAAGCCCAAAGGAGCTTTCATTTTTTGTTCAGTTTGGCTGTGCTTGTAGACAAAAGCAGTAGTGTTTTTTTTACCCGAAGGAAGGCTCCAATTTTATTTATTTTTGTTATTCCCTAACTAACAAGTGTTTTCAGTTATACTTAATTCCTTTATGTAGACAGTCAATTTAAGTGGTCTTAAGACAATTTTTTATTGATTATTAACAAGTTTTTATTTATTATGTATGTTAAAATAATTTAAGTCATGTTCAGGTATTGCAATTTTAAATTTGCTAATTAAATCCAGACATTTATTCTGGAAGTTTTCAAAATGGTTTTTTTTAGTAGTTTTTGAAAACAAAGGTTTGAATCGAACGGTGTATGACCTGAAACAATATATTTGAAAGTTAATATAAGTCAATACAGATTTATTTTGCATTGATCATTTAGCCCAGGGGTGCCCAGGTCCAGTTCTCGAGAGCCCCTATCCAGCTCGTTTTCCATGTCTCCCTCCTTTAACACACCTAAATCAAAAGATCAGCTCATCAGCAAGCTTTGCAGGAGCCTGACAACAATCCTCATTATTTCAGGTGTGTTGGAGGAGGGAGACATGGAAAACAAGTTGGATAGGGGCTCTCGAGGACCGGACTTGGGCACCCCTGATTTAGCCTACCAGTAAATTAGGTTCATATTTGTGAGAAATGTAGTCCTGACCCCCGTTCGCTCAATCAGTTTGGTGTTAACCCTTTAACACCGAACGTGTCGGCAGCGACGCGTTCACGCATATCATCTTTGAAGCTTCGTCACGCTGTAATTGCATCACCCACGTTCTGCTGGTTGGTCTCGTTTGAAAGTGCGGAAGTTGATGTCCACACCAGTTTTTATTTGAAGTCAATCGGCCAAGAAAAACGGGAGATAATGTCATTTGAGTTTTACAGTTTTATTGCACTCATAAATATGCATTAAAACGCAGCATGGACCATGTATCCATCTCCATATTTCCATCATTTCTTGTCCTTTTTCAAAAGCGAAAGCAGCACAAAAGACTAATTATCCCAAGAGTCGTTGTGATGTCAGGAAGGACGGACCGAATGTGATCATTTTTAATAAATTTCCGAGCGAGGCGCCAACTATTGAAAGGGAGGCATGCGAAGCAAGCAGCGGCCGGTGTCGTGCCGAAAAATGCACAACACCGGTTGGTTTGAGCGAGCGACTTTGAAACGTGCAGAATGAATCTAAAACTGCATTTAGCACAAGCTAATGCATTATTTCATTAACTCAAGGAAGAGGATGAGCCGTATTTGTCGTTGTTTTCCTCTGATGAATCGGCGTCTCGGCGAGTAGAAGTGACAGTAGAGCGCAAACGGCGAAAGAGTAGGCTGTGTGATGTTGTGTGTGACGCAGCTCCGTGACCTGTTCAAGAAGCTTTATTGAGTGCGCAAAAAAAAAAAAAAAAAACTTTATTGGGTCGCATGCCTGAAAATTTTGAATTGAACTACTTGTCAATATTTTTTAAAATACTTTTTTTCAATATTATATATATTTTTTCTTCACTATAATCTTTTCAATTTTTATGTAGATGTGTGTGCGAGAAGCTTGATTGCATGTACGTATATACTTTTGATAAGGTGATGGGTACAACACCTAACTTCACAAAGAGATATCTTCCTAACCCTTTTTGTGTTAGATGATATATATAAAATTTTTTCTCACTATTTTGCACACTATATAGACTGTTTTGACCATAGTATGTGTAAAGGCCAAAAACGCCTTTGACCGTACCTGCTGTTTGTGTTGAATTGTCAAACATAAAACTATTCAATCTTATTTTTTTCTATTGAATGTTTATCCTAACAAGTTGAATAAATATTATCAAGCTTCAAAACGGTTGGTCGAGCATGTTTGGTTGTCAATGGGACGTCAACATTACAAATTTTGAAAAAAAGATTTTGGGATTTTTTTGTCTTTTTGGGTCCAACATGTGGATTATAATTGGTCAGTGAAGAAAACAACAGTTTAGACATGAAGTTCAAGGTGTCCTGAAAAAAGGGACCCAATTTGGCCATTGTAAACAATTTTTTCTTTGAAATATAAAGGCAACATCAAATGCATGCAAATTCAGCCAAAATAGACTTAGGTGTTAAAGGGTTAATAATGTCCCGTCCCCTGCAGATGTGTACATGCAGGTTATGCCGTTATATCATCCCTACCAATGTTGAGACCAAACCTATGCCTTTGCCTGGGACCAGACACCACTGAGACCCAAACACAACCAAGACCTTAGCGAGTCAAAACCAAGACAAGCCAAGACATGATCTTTAACAATTTAAAAATCAAATAATAAATTAAAAATATATATACTTATACTGAATATAGTTTTACATTTGTCAAGGTTTTCATGACGACAAGGCAGCAATGGATGCCAAAAATACACACTGATCTTACTAACAAAACAGTTCATCCAAAAAAGACTAAAAAGGCTGTTTTTTTAGGTCGTTTTTTGTTTTTTGTTTTTTTCTCTCTTTCTCGTCAAATGAAAGTTGGCTCTCTTGATGAAAATGAACTGCCTTCCAATCAGTGTTGTTTTTGGCAGCCCTTTTAAATTTTCGTCTTCGTCTTAGTCTTTTGGATGATAATATTTATGAGTCTTAGTCATATTTTAGTCATTTCAAAATGTGTTTGTCTTCATCTAGTTTTTGTTGACCAAAACTAAGACTAATATCATCTAGTGTTCATCGAAGCTTACGCAATATTTTCGTCTGTAAATTTCGAAAGTTTCACTCCAAAAATAATTTTTAAAAAATTCGAATGAACATTGACAGACAAGCATATGTTGTATCAATACAAGCATCTACAAATTTATCACGTGATAATACACAGGAAAACAGTACATTATTTTCAATTATACCCACAAGGACGACACGAACTGTATGTAAAAAAAAAAAGTTGTCTGGGAGTTTAATAGGACGCTCGCCAATAACAAGAACCTAAAGCTAACTCGAACATGAATGCTACGCTAACACTACGAGTTACCAGACACTGAACGATGCAGGCTAACCACACATCAAACGTTACACATTGTGAACGTGACGGAAACTATGGCGCATTTTTGTCTCGTTCTCGTCTCGTCAGACGAAAACATTCGTGATGTTATGTTTTGCTATATTATGTTTAGACATGTTTTTAGCTTGTTATCGTCTAATCATCATCATGAAAAAATTGTTCATTGACGAAATGTTTTCGTTATAGTCATCGTTGACGATAACAACACTTCTTCCAAAATCTGCACCAGAATGAACTCGCATATACATGTTCACGAAGCCAAAATTCACTAAAATCAGTTCAAAATATGACGTAGTTCATGAATTTTGGTTCTGTGAACTCATCTAAGTACAACGCTGAGTATACAGTATCATTTACCCTTGCATAATTATGGGAACAGTTTAAATTAGTTGCTCAAAATTCATGCTGCATCTCTTCTAATAGACCTCAGTGCTGTGGCCCAGAATGTTACAGTGGCATAACATGGTACTACACGAAATTCAGAGTTGACTATACAGTGAAAAAACATGTAAGAAAAGTTATCTTTTTAAAATCTATATAAGCACAGTCCAGAATATCCAGTAAGCGTTTTTTTTGTGTTGTTTGTTTTTTTTTTTTTTTGCTTGTCAGTTTCAGACTCGTCACTTAGTGTTTAATTGACTTTCAGTAAATGACACAACCAGCGACTAATTGGGCAACAGTTTGAGTACAACTGAAGATTTTATGACAGCAAAAGATGAATTCAAAGTCAATCATTTCCTACAGAAACATTTGTTTTGAAATGTCAAATTCAGAGGTCACCATAAGCATCCTCAACCAAACTACAGTCAACCTTCAATCCTCATCCTTGAATAAATCTCATTCCCGAGAGCAAAAACATTACAAGAACAGAATTCCGCTCAAGAGTTCAGGCTTATATTGTATAACTTCTATTGAACTGCAAATCCTCTTATCCTTGCAGGAGTGTTGTTAACACGGCAGGTGCGTATGAACAGTGAAAACCTCACCGTGGGGTTGGCATGTCAATAACTATGCCGATATTCTGCTGTGATTATGGAAACGCCTTCTGTAAAATGGTTTTCCGTTCGTGTATGAATGGTAACAAGTTGTCCAATGTATGTAGAGTTATTCGCTAGATTGGGGATTATTTTATTCACCAGAGGAAAAAATAGTCAATTTATATGAATATGTTGTTACTTCCCTACCAGTTTAAATTGCTGACTGATTGCTGACTGCTCACACAAAGTGAATATAATTGTGTAGAGGCTCTGGCTAAGCAGGAGTTTCTCACCCCTTGTCTCACAATAACAGGGAGAAAATCAATTCCCAGGCATCTATGACAGTCAAGAGATGGACCTTTTTATTCAGTTTATTAATTTCAATATCTATCTTAGCTGCCATTGTTTTTTTTGTTTTTTTTTTTTTTTTTTTTTTGCATTTCACCTCATTAGGAGTTGACCCTCAGATTGGGTTCTGAATAATGGAGGGAAATTCCTGTTGTCCACCCCATAATGAGAGAAGACAAGAGGTGAGAACAGCTCAATAGGTGAGATAACCACTCTTTGATCCAAACAGTCATGCAGAACCACGACTCGCCGCATCGTCAGAAAATGTACTTGCTTTTAAACCTTACCAAAGAAACTTTTAATGGAGAGGGAAATGTATGCTTCCATGATAGAATACAATAGAGTCTTTGAGATACAAGTTTAATTTGTTGCGTCCATTTGTAAAACCCAGCTTTAGGAAATCTGTCACTTGATAATGGCTTATTGCTAAGCTTCCAATTATCAAAAAGTGTCTCCCTTTTGTGGGATTTTACTTTTGAATAGTGTATCACAACTTGTTCAAGTATCAGTACCAAATTTGTGCTAACAAGAGCTAGAGATTCAAACTTAAGATGTCTTGTTAAAATGAGAGCGTGTTCCCCAGTGGACAAAAATGTTAAACATATCTCCACCCTTGACAAGCAATGTTAATCCATTTGGTGTAACGAACTAGCATGTGTCTAATTAAAATATGCCTTTTAATGATACGCCCTGACGTCCCGGAAAACACTGTCACGCCTCTCCTCCTCTAATGCGGGAATATGCTGATTGCTTCAGTAACACTGAGGGGTTCCAATCCCAGGACTGCCGCCGCCTCCTGTGGGACTTAAGAAGGCTCTTTAACAGCTGCTTCCTGTTGGTGGCCAGCAGAGAAACTCTTCGGAGAGCTTCGGGGGCCGACACTGTTGATTTCATTTAATTCAGCGACTGGGCAGAAGGTGCTGTAGGTGAAGAGAACCCGACCCAATCGTGCGGCAGCTCATTTAAAACAAATCATTGCCTGGTTGCTGCACTCACAAAGCCCAGGTGATAAAGCAATTAAAGTCCACTAATTCTGCAAATCGGAAAAGGCCAGTGGGTAATTACGATATATAATGAAATCTTTGTGGTTCCTCCAAGATTTCGAGCGTCCTTTTTATTTTTTTTTCAGCGGCAGGTCCGTTTGACGGCCGGCGAGGGGACAGGTCGGCAGTGGGTGGGGTCCGTGGCCCTCGGTGGCGAAGGCAGGGCTTTGGTTAATAGGCTCTCTCTGGACAGATGAGGTCCATTAGGAGGTTAATTTAAAAAGTGAATGGAGGACATTGAGGGAAAGGTGATGAAGGAAGAGCATGAATACACTTGATCACACAGTTCAAGGAGAGAATCAAATATATATTCAAATTGGCAAACTAAGCTTGCTAAATGGACAAAACAGCTGTGAAGTAGTATAAAAACATAGAATCTCTCTCTATGAACTCTCTCTTTAAAAAACACTGGCACAACAACTACAACACTTCTCCATCCAGGATGACATTTTTAGGCATTGTTCACATGCAGCCACTACACGCGTTGACTCCCAATTTCCATTTACCCCCACCCTGCAAGAAAGCCTGAGTCGGATCTGGACCCATTGGTGTGTGGATAATGAAGGGGTTACCAGGAGCTGGGAGAGACCCAGTAATTCCCCCGCACCGGGGGACCTGGTTTTTGGGTGGGGTTTGGATGAGTAGCCCTGCTCCGTGATGCATGCACTCATGTGAGCTTGTGACAGCCTCACCCAAATCCGAGGCCTGACACACATACTGCATGTATTACCAAGATACAGTGCACAGCTCGCTACCAGTGATGAAATCTTTCTAAATTTTGCTTGAATATCCAAGAATTTATGAGTCTCTATGTTGCATTAGAAATAATTTGGTTGAAAATATTTGGCTATATTTTGAAAAGCAATCGAATACATGTTACGGGAAAGTGATGATAACTGTAAAAGTGACACCACCCCCCATATAATTTCATTAAAACACATATTATTGGATGGATTAAATGTCAATTCATGTCATGATTATGCTCTAAAATGAACATAAAACCTGTGTGTATTGGTAATAAAGATACCAGTGAAGTATTATACAATGGTATCTTGATATACAAGAACATTTGATCTGATTTAAATATATAGACCCCAATCACCAACGTCACACAATCACGTGATCGCTGTATTGTGCCGCCATATTGTCCGTCATTTTGTGTCCGTATTGTCATTGATCGTAGTTTCTAAAGGTGGATTCACTTGCAAATTATGGAAGCCCCGGTGCTTTCAGACGCTGTCAACTCATTGGATGAGTTGCATAAAAGCCGTTATTTGGAAAAGCTTCGGTCGATCCAGTCACCAGATCCATATTTGATGCCCAAACCGATGTTTCCTCCCGTCCGGTCCCGTCCCGTGCGTCAGAGCTCGTCCTGAGACCACAAAGTTTCCAATCATACTCCAGTTTATGTCACGATGAGGAGTCGGGTCCCCAAAATCGGCACTGGCCCGAATATAAACCGACATTTGGTCAGCTGAGCGTCACCGTTGTAACGATTGTAAAATGAAACTTGATCGACAACGGGCCGGTGTGTGCCGAAAAACAGCTGCCCCGCGGGAAATGTCCCCCCTGACGGGAGCGCTTATTTATAACGCTTTATTGACGTGAAAACATCAAATGTTTTCATGGACGCATTACAGTAATGGATTTACGACTGTAAGATCAGTTTTAAATAATTAAATTACACAAAATATTAGTACTGTATTTTGGTAACAAATCGTGGACTGGGCCACATAACCATCTTTGAACAGAAATGTATTAGTCTACAGGTTTTCACGACCATATCCCAATGACGATCACACAGGTATGACATTTATTAGTTCAAGCAGAGTAAAATAATACCTATTCACGGTACAAGAAAGTCGCTTCCGTGTGGGCGCTCCCATCAGGGGGGACATTTCACGCAGGGTGGCTATCTTTCGGCACAGCACCTGTTGTTGCGCTCACCTTCTTGCTGCGCGACCGTGGCGACGAGCTTCGTAGTCTCCGTCTGATGATGTCGATCGGGTTGGCATCATATTGATGTTTTCGCCGCTGTCTAACGGCTGTCGACACAAACGCATCATGGACCGAGAAAAAAACAAACCGTGCTGCTTCCAAGATTTGCCGTTTTATCAATGGGCACACAGCAACTACTAAAATGACCGTTTATCTTCTCTGTTACTGCAACCAACCGCCACACATGCCTTCACCATTTTGATTAATCAATGTTAACGATTGTCAGGAAGGTTTTTGGGGTTGTTTACTCGGCGGTGATTCCTTAGACAAGCAGAAAAAACACGCAGTAATAGGAGGAATGTACGTAGCGGTAATATGTAAACACGATGAGCTGACGGACAATATGGCGGCACTAGTCAGGGGGGCGGAGTTGTGACGTCACGAGATTGGGGTCGATACTTGGTACCTTTTCAGTTTTGGTCAATTTTAGCGACGCCGGTGTACGAAAGCGGTAGTGTTTTGCCTTAAAGAAGACTGCGTTTCCATGAGGATAGTGTCATAAAATGATGGTCGCCTGCAGATGGATTAAACAACATTTCTGTTTCCAGCGGCTATGTGAAGGATGAAAAGTAATAAAGTAATGAATCCAGTTGTGACTAAACAATAGCATATGAAGGTTAGAAACTGTGTGGCTTAGTGTGGCTAACCCTACCACCCCACCCGAACTCGTCAGCGCTGACGAGTACAGCTGGGGTGGGGCGTCACGCCAGCGAGTGAAAGCCGTGCCAATGTTATTCAGTATATTCTGGTAGCCTCCC
This sequence comes from Corythoichthys intestinalis, assembly GCF_030265065.1. Lineage (NCBI taxonomy): Eukaryota > Metazoa > Chordata > Actinopteri > Syngnathiformes > Syngnathidae > Corythoichthys > Corythoichthys intestinalis. The sequence goes on from NC_080404.1 coordinate 37,422,946, forward strand.
TTTTTTTTTTCCTCCTCAGACAAAACTTTTTGTCTGTTTTGTTGCTCTGCCATCTTCGCAGAATGTGCACAAAAGCATGAGCATCGATTTCCGTCTTTATAATGAATGGGGGAAGGGACGTATGCCCTAAAGCATTCAGCACATTTGTAGTTTTTTTGTGTGTGATGGGGTTCCTGCCACCCTCCTCAAAGTTAATTAGAGTAATTAGTAATTAGACCCCCTAAATATATTATATTAAAGAGGTGTCATTCAACTAATTTTCAGTTGACATATCATCAAAAATGTTATGAAAATATTTTGTAAAGTTTGAAATGTTACCTAGTGTTGCTTTAAATATTGACTGATGCGAGACGTTATTCAGATTTATTAATTTTATTTGTTTATCGTTTGATAGTGTCCGAGAATGCTGCAACATTTGCAGTTTCCTGCAGCTCACTAGTAAATCATAGGAACGTGTACAGTGAATTACAAGTTCATTTGCAGAACGAATCCACAAAGTTGGTGACGTACTTTCCATTTCAAGTGGTGATCGGTAGTTCAGTTTCTGCTTAACTTGTGATAAAGAGAAAAAAACTTAAGCACTTTACCTACTGGAGGAATGTATAAATTTACTCTAAGGGATAATTTCAAGTTCTATAAAATGGCAGTTGAGTATTACTCTATCAATTTTTACATTGAGTCACCAAGGCTAGGTTCATACTGCAGGTCTTAATGAACAAATCCGATTTTTTTGTGTTTTCCCGACTCGATTGAGGCACTAACTTGACGGTCTAAACGGGACAAGTCGCATAGAAGTGGACCATTTCAAATCCGATCTGGGTCTATTTCGTATGTGGTTTAAAATCCGATCTGGGTCACATTTTTCCAGAATGTGGTGGCGGTCTGAACTGTCAAGTCTCCCAAATTGGAATTCACGCAACAATTACTTCAGCAAAAAATGAGAGTGGCACGCAAGACTGAAGCAATGTACTGTAGCTGTTCATTAGCGTTAGCGCCTAACTTTTACTACGCAGGAGGCGGGCTTGGCCACAGTCATAAAAAAATAAAATGAAGAAAATGATAAGCCTAATAATGCTTGGTTTCTTAGCTTAGTTTCTCTCTTCAAATGAGCGATATTTCAGCATTGCATACATGGCCAAGTCAGGGCAAACTGACACACACACATAAGGCTCATGTGTGTGCATCATGTGTATTTGTTTTGATGCTTTTGAGCATGCAGGTCAGTTTGCCCAGTGCGTGTCGGACTGCAAATTAGTGCGCATGCGTAATACTTGAACGGGCTCAATGGACAAATGCAGTCTGAACGGGCACGCCAAAAAAAAACAGATATGACAAAAAAAATCGGAATTTTGCATTACGACCTGCAGTACGAATCTAGCCTAAGTCTGTCATGAATCAGGCATTTACACATCCTCTGTTACTTGGTTCTCAAATGTTTCTTTTAATTTTCCTTCCATTGTAACATCATAACTTGCCAAAATTGTGTTTCCAAATGGACATACCCTGAGTGGGAAAAGACAAAATGCAAAAATGTATTTCTTCTTATTCTTGCTGAGTTCATCACCCTTCTTCTACCACAGACGTGGGAGTATTCCAGCTCAATATAAGGTCATAGAAATTAGCATATCATCTGGTAAAATGGTTAGACAATGTGTGGGCGTATCCCTTTGGGGGGGTCACCTTAAACATAATTTTTACCCCGTGTTCTCCAGGGTTAAATATCTCCACTTCATTATGATAAAGATGGGAACAACTATTCAAAGCACCGATGCCGTCAATAGGCATTGAGCCTCGGCCTCATCCAGTCTGACTCACCATCTCTCTGGACCCCGCGTGAGCCCCCCATCCATCATCTGAATACTGCGGGTCTGAATCATTGCAGATCATTATAGTAACAGAGAGCGTACTGGTGATTGGCTGTGATTGCTAGATTACGGGGATCTGAGGGGTGATCCATCACGCCGGGTGGCACGCTAACACCTCTCCGTGATGGGGTTCACCCCGGGGGTCAGGGCCAGGTCAGTGAGAGGAGTGCCCCTCCACAGAAAAAGGCTCCATGCAGCTACCAAATGCTCTGAATGCAGGGTAATTTTTTACCCATTTCTCAGTTTAGGCTCAACTTGTAATCAGGCAGTGTATAGATTTATTGGAATGAGTTGATATATGGAGATATAATAGGGCACACGCTTAAATTGAATCTCATGTGATCACTTCTCTCCGAGAACTGTTTCTGAAATGTGGTGTACGCATAACACACCCCAGGGCTACGTGTTGTCATCCAAATGAGATAAGTTTATTTCCCTCTGTCGGCATTTGTTCCATCAGCCTAAGAGGTTCCGAGCTGCCCGAGGAACCGGCAGGGAGTCCATCTCGGCACCTGCAGCTCTATCGGGCTGGCCCGCTAGCGCAGAAAAAGACTTTGGCTGCTTCCCAAATATCTGCCTGCGCCTTCTGTGCCAACGCCAAACCTTAGAAAAAGCAGGAGGCGACAATATTGTGGAACAAATGTCCTCTAATCTCAGCCTGCTGGTCAGGGGTCCTGGATGGGTTCCTCTGCATTGTCCCGTGCAGATTGTTGCTGTTCCCAAAGGTTAATACAACACAATGGTGGGGATAATATAAAGGGAATTCAGAAATTTGTTCCCAAGTATATCATACGTGTCAAATGGTGTTTGTACATCTTGTCTCCAGATACTTCAGTTGTGTGCCCCCTTTACGGTGTCTCGTTGTCAGCTGTGAGTGCATGCACGTCATGCAGAGAAAGTTGGAAGAGCATTAGCGTGCCTTTGTGAGATAAAGAAAGATGATAAAGGAAGTCTGGTGATATGCATGCTTATCAGGTTGTTGGTTTTTAACAAGACCATAGAAGCTCTAAATGAATGGTGTGAATATATACTGTATTTTTTTTTTGTGTGTGTGTGTGACTGCAGCTCAGATACCGTATCGTATGAAGAACACTGAACAAAATAATTCTAACCACAGGAGTTGTGGGCCATAGTTGAAACCCATCATCTCGCACTTCCAAGTTCTTCAGACAGTACACCACTTGCTACTGTACCTACAGCAACTCAGTACTAGGTCAGTTTTCCCTCAATTGTAAACTCTTCAATTGATGACGCTCAACTCTAGGCCTATTTTTTTTCTGATTCTAAATCGTATCATAGACTTCACTATCAGGTGACAGGAAACGGGGCGCGGGGCCACTCCAAAGGGGGCATATTTTCAAAAATTTAAATTCAAATATTCATTCATTCATTTTCCATGTCCCTTATCCTCACGAGGTTCAAAACCATAGCCGCGAGCAGCCTAAATCCAAAACAGGCACTTCCCTTAGGCATATACAGTATAAGTCTCCATGAGCAGTGGCATCAAAAAATTCAAAGTCGTTCTCTAATAAAATCCTGATTAATTATTTTTTATCTGAGTGTAACAAAACTTAAAATGGCTATAAAATTCTCAGATTTTACGCTAGATGAACAAAAATCACCAAATGCAGAGATAATCACCCAATTTTCAGGATCAATAGCAATACAGTGGTACCTCAACATACGAAGTTACTTCGTTCCAGGACCTTGTTTGTAAATGAAGTGGTCTTATGTCGAGCAGGATTTTCCTGTAAGAATACATTATAACTCCATTAATTGGTTCTACAGCCCGTAAACCTACACTAAATCCTTAATAAATACTGCTAGTACTATTGCAAATAGCAATTACACATACCACAACAAATAAATTATGAATAAAAATAGGAATAATAATTAGGGCTGTCAAAATTATCGTGTTAACGGGCAGTAATTAATTTTTTAAATTAATTACGTTAAAATATTTGACGCAGGTAACGAACATGCCTGCTCAATCAGATTAAAATGACAGCACAGTGTCATGTCCACTTGTTACTTGTGTTTTTTGTTGCCCTCTGCTGGCGCTTGGGTGCGACTGATTATATGGGTTTAAGCACTATGAGCATTGTGTAATTATTGACATCAACAATGGCGAGCTACTAGCTTATTTTTTGATTGAAAATTTTACAAATTTTATCAAAACGAAACATTAATAGGGGTTTTAATATAAAATTTCTATAACTTGTACTAACATTTAACTTTGAAGAACTACAAGTCTTTCTATCCATGGATCGCTTTAACAGAATGTTAATGTTAATGCCATCTTGTGATTTATTGTTATAATAAACAAACAGTACTTATGTACAGTATGTTGAATGTATATATCCGTCTTGTGTCTTATCTTTCCATTCCAATAATAATTTACAGAAAAATATGGCATATTTTATAGATGGTTTGAATTGTGATTAATAACGAATTAATTTTTAAGCTGTGATTAACTCGATTAAAAATTTTAATCGTTTGACAGCCCTAATAATAATATAATAATACTAATAATAAAATTAATAATAATACCTGTAATAACGTAACGAATCAGGTTCTAATGCGGCAAATGTGTTTTGCGTGGTGTACCTGAACGCATCGCGTGGCTTACTTGACAGAGTGCGATAAAACTTTTTACTTTCACTTTTCATGTTCAGCTGCGGTGGACAGTAGATGTGTTATGTTGCACAAGTTGATAGAATAAATTATTAGAAACCTGACGAAGCTGACGATTTCTTTGGCGATCTTACCACAATAATAATTGTCACTTTAACTTATTAATATTGGTGAATGGAGGTCGGAGGAGGACCGTCGAGAGTAGACATTCTACAGCCGTATTATCGAGCCAGTTGACGGACGCGCATACCACGCTCATATTTTTCTATCATTTCCATCTTCATTTCAATGGTAAGCATCACCTTTTTCACCAGCTGCACTAACATTCTTGGAACCCATGTTGATTTCTCTCACAAGAAAATCTGCAGTGCGTCCGCCTTACGAGAAAACAAAGAAACTGCGGCGCTGTCATAAGTCGTTGTATTTAGAGCATGTCGTCGAATGTAGAAACAAACGGCGAACAAATTTTACGTCAGATGTCGAAAAGAACGTTTGTCGAAGCGATCCTATATCGAGGTACCGCTGTATTTAACATATCATATTATCAAGTTTTTGCCTGAAATAGCGACTTAAATTGTTTTTGTTTAGTACAATTTTGACTTAAGTTTTCAACAGCTAATAAATCACTTAATTTTCACATCAGAAACTAAAAACTTAAGGAAAGCATCATCAGAATCAGAATCAGAATCATCTTAATTTTACTCAGCAGAAGCAAATTTCGCATTTTTTTATGTACAATCACAATTTATTCAGGTTGAATTCCGATGTCAATATTGCCTCAGCACGTCTTAGCTATCTGCTATCTGGCCCTTGTCGCTTTTAGATTGAAATTTAACGTAAAATAAAACACGTAAAGGCCATTTCTTTCTTTTTTGTATGGACGCAAAAATGTCTAAATTACTAGATTTTTTGGCCAAAAAATGGGCTGTTCGCTGAAAATTACCTGATCATTTGAATTGAAAGTTACGCTATTGTGTATGGATACAAAATCGAACATGGCGGCCATTCAAAAAAAAGAGCTTTTTAAGTTTAAAATTCTTGTAAATAAATGCGTAAATCACGGAATTTCTTTAGATATGAACGTAAAACAGTCTAGATTCTTGGTTAAAAGCCAAAGACCGGACAGTTATCATTCATTTTACCAAAATATTTCAAGCTAAAGTTGTGCAATTTTTTTCCCCCCATTCATTTCATTTTTTTCCACAACGTTTCAAAATGCATGCATGGTGCTATTTTATACAATAATTACCTTAAATCCTAGACCAAATCAGCCTTGAGACACTCCTGCCTGCTTTTATGCACTAAAACATTCGTCCTGTTTCCACCGAAATCCGGCATTAGAACGCAGCGTGTGTTTGAGTTTATCGCAGTGAAAGCTGTCACGACGCTCTGCCTGTCTGTAGGAGCTGTTTCCTCACTTGATAGTGAAGTCTATGAAAATATATTTATTAAGGTATTAAAAAAATGAAATATCAAAAATATGAATATCTTTTCTTGACTTCTGTTTAGAAAAACTCCACATAAAAAAAGATTAATGAATTTTATTCAGGTGAATTTTATTAATTAATCACCTTCATAACCATCCTTTTATTTATATATATATATAATTAGGGCTGTCAAAATTATCGCGTTAACGCGCGGTAATAAATTTTTTTAATTAATCACGTTAAAATATTTGACGCAATTAACGCACATGACAGTATTCTGCCTTTTAGTAAATTTTACAGCAAGATTTTTTGTGCTGTCTAACAGCGAACTCTTGTGGTCGTTTTACGACATGGTTTATTGCTTTCTTGCCAGTTCAATATGGCTGCACGACATCTCGGGCTGACGCCTACGTTGTAATGTTGTGCTTATATGATCCTTGGACAAGATTTGTCCGTAAGTATGGTTGTTGTAAAGAATGTACATATTATGTTAGTAAACGAAATGTTATATTTTTTGTATGAGACGCTTTTTGTTTATGTTTAGTGAACCTGTATAGCGTGCTAAGCTAACGTTGTTGCTAATGCAATGCTTGTGTACTTTTTTTTTGTAGTTTCACTGTGGTCTAAAGAGGACAGTGGTTTGAGGCCATCTTATTAATAAATCAGATGAAAAAGAAAGAAGTCTGATTATTAAGGCGTCGTTCACTAGCTGTCTAGCTTTGGAAAAAGTAGACGCTTCAGAGTGAGGACAGCATAGACAGATTTAAATGACAGTAGAGTGAAATGCCCACTACAGTATATATAGTATATTGAATGTATATATCCATCTTGTCTTATCTTTCCATTCCAACAAATTATTTTACAGAATATATATATAATTTACAGAAAAATATGGCATATTTTATAGATGGTTTGAATTGCGATTAATTGCGATTAATTACGATTAATTAATTTTTAAGCTGTAATTAACTCGATTAAAAATTTTAATCGTTTGACAGCCCTAATATATATATATATACAGTAGTTAATGTATTATTCTTGAGTTGATTATATTTTATAGCAAAGAACAGTCTTCTCTATAAATAAAAAAAATTAGAAATATTATTCCAAGCTTTATATTGTTAAATGGTTAATATTCATGTATGAAAATTCTCTGCAGTGAGCAGTGTCTTTTTCTAACCTCGCACACAAAACATTGCCCTGTGGTGTGTATTATTGGAAAAATTCATTTCAAATGATTTTCCTGATCACTGGCTTATCTCTTGGGTTCCTTCTGCTGCCAGCCAGGAGTTTAGCAATTTAGGCCAAAAGAACAGAAACCCAGTCAACTACACCAACTCAAATTTAGTTTTACTGATCCAAAAACTGACTTTCCAATTTTCATGATTGCTTCTCATAAATACCAATTAAACCTCTGCCTAAAGAAGTGGATTTGAATGAATATCCCTGTTCAATTTCCCCCACTTTTAGTGACTTTTGCGAAACAATCATTCTAAGCGGCACATGAGTGTTTATTTGAAATAAATGAGCAGTTGACCAGTGGGTGGAGAGTGTATCTATGGCAACAGTCTGGTCCCCAGCTGTCACGTAGAAGTAGAAGATGGGTGCCATGAGCGAGGAGACCACTTAACCTCAGCTGCTCCACAGCTTAGGGGAGTCAAGATGCTGCTGAAGCCCGTACGGAAGCTCACTTAATATGTAGACAATAACATCCCCCCGAACGCCAGACAAAGGCTGACTTCCAACCAGATAGTGAAAATAAAAGCAAGCACAGAGGGGGAAAAGAACAGCGCTGCACTCTCATGACGAGAAACTCCGCTACACCAGATGGAATGTAGCATACAAGTAAGGGGGAAAGCCAATTAAATCTGGTTTAAGTGGAAAAGCAGTTTAATTGTTTACTTCGGATACAGCGTTGCTATTTTCTGGCAGAATTTGATCGCAGCAGGAACCATCTGCTGAAGTCGCATCAAAATGCAACTGAAGAAAAAGTGTTTATCTCAGTTGTGTTGTCTTCATTGTACAGCAGGTAACAAAAACATTTGTAGCACTGGAGTAAAGTGGATTTCAGTGGGAAAAAAAACTAAATAAATTGATATTAACTGCTGAAAACAGTATTTTAACAGTAATATAATACTATGCCTCAAGTCAGAACACTATCAATTATTAGAAGCATATATTTTGTCACAATCTACAAAAAAAAAAAAAAAACATTGAAATTAAAGCATTGTACTTAGTTACAATAGTACAAGTAGAAGGGGAAAAAAACTAACCCTTTTTTCGTTCATCTCTGCATGTCTATTAAAGTGCCTCCTTGTGGCTAAGGCATGCACATAAGAAGGAGCAGCACAATAGATTTGATTGCAGCATGAACACATAATGTAAACATTATTTGATATGTTCCATTCAATTGTATTCTTACAAGGTACAAAGGACCTTTTTTTTTTTTTTTTTTTGATTAACACATTAGCACTGAAACAAGATTATTTTTTGCCTGCCTGAATGAGATTAAATAAATAAATAATACACTTTTTTTTTTTTTTTTTTTTGAAATTTCCTTTATCATTAAATAAGATTGTTCCCACAATCTAAAGGCAATGAATTCTTCTAAACACCAATTTACTGAACAGGACTTGTCAAAATTGTCAGGCTGTTTACACATAATTTTTAGCACAGCCCGCCCTAATCCAATTAATTAAACTCCCCGATGCACTAGCTTAATTAACAGCTCAATTAGTTCAATGTTTTGCACAGAATGTCCATCCCTTGTTTGTTGCTCCAATCGATAGAATGACAAGCAGTTTGTTTTCTATAAATTTTAAGTTGTATGGATAATAGATAATACATACAGTATGTACAATGATTGCATTTTCTTCATTTGTGGGCATACACAATATCCGGATGACATAGTGTGAAATTAGCAGGTTAGGATTTTTCAAGTTAGACTGTACGACACATTTATTAATGTTTTTTAACCGATATGTTACGATGTTACAAAACTATACCTACGCCTGTTGAAAATCATAAATATTCTTAAATAATAAGTTGAGTTTGAAAAATAAAAATTTGAATTTTCGTAACTGGTGCCCTAAAAAAATGCAATAGTTTTAAACGTGAAACTCTGAGAAATCTTATATCATAGGCAAACAAAATTAAGATTGCATGTTGGAAAAAATATATATATTTTAAGCCCCTAAATATTTCATTTCTAAGAACATATTAAAACATATGTACATCATTTTATGTACTGCCTTTGATTGGACACTTGGTTTCTTTTTCCAAAATTTTAAACTCTGTATACTTTTGACTAATGAGCTTGGTCAGAAATAATTTAAGTCACACATCAAGGCAACACAATATACAGTACACCATATCAAAGCAGAAAACAATATAAAAATGTAAACAGACCCACTTTTGTCACCTGCTGTTCAAAAGGTCAAGAATGGAAGCTTATGAGCTGACAAGGTCGATTTGAAGGGAGGGGTGAAGTGCAAGGTAGGGATGCGCCTGTCAGGGTGTCGTGGTGCCATGTGACGCACATTGTCGCTGACAAGAGGGTAGCAGGTCAGACAGGAAGGTCCATTGTTATGAAGGGGAAGCAGCCCACATTGTTCGCAGTCCCTCCCGGACCGCACACAGACGGCCTCGTCGGGCTTTGTTGCTGCCTAGGCTCATGGAGATACACAGCCGGCTCATTTAAGAGTTGCTTTTCCTTAATCTGTCTTTCTGTCTCTGCCATCTGTACTTTTCGCCAAAACTTCAGCAGGCATAATTGCTTCTACTTCTCTTAACTCACTAATGCATTTGCACTGGAACCTCTGAGATGAAATATAGGACAAAATTGAATGATCAAAATCCTAAATCAAACTAGGAAGCTCTGCCTTTTCCCTTCCTGACCATGTAGGCTTAATCCTGTGGCGTAAATTCCCCCGTGTAGCTTTACATGCATTTGTGAGTGTGTGTGAATGAGTGTGTGTTCGCTCGAGGCCATCCCAAGGGAGGCTTCACCGGCTTTAGAGGTCAAATCAGTTGTAAGTCTATTAAAAAGGCAAGCGTACACATTCTTGCCGTGGCATGTCATTCAGGCGCACTTAATTTCCACTTGATCAACAGTTACGGCGCAGAGGGGAGACGTAGACCTTCTTTGTGCTCGCTCAGTGTTTCTCAACTGTGGAACCCCATGAGGTGGTCTTTGAGTTGCTTCGTGGGTATATTTTTCTGGACATTTGTACTCCTCTATTAGCACTATTTTCTGTGTAGTTTTGATTACAGAGCAGAGCACATTTGATGGTTTAAAAAAGTAACTTATGCTAACATTTCAAAATACATTATTGAGCACTAATCGTTTTACCGTAAGCACAGTAAAAACACAGTGAATAATTCATTATAGTGCTGCAACGATTAATCGATTAACTCGAGTACTCGATTACAAAAAAAGATTCGAATTAAATTTTGCTGCTTCGAGTATTTGTTTAGTTAAAGTGGCATTTTAATGGTTTGTTTTGAAAGTGTTTGCATTTAGTTTTATTGATATGGGTGGATACACTGCCCTCTAGTCTGCTTCATTTCACGTGGCTGAATCCAGCTGCTCCCTGTCAAGACCAACATAAGCTAAGTTTTTGTTGAGCTAATGTTTTTTTAATGCATTCGTGATTTAGTTAATAGGTATATTTAGCCATTTTATTGTGGGAATATGTGTCTGAACCATTTGTTAGGAGCATTGCAAAAAAAAAAAAAAAAGTTTGCATTTTATAGCATTTAAGCTAGCAGACGTTTGCTATGTAAGTTAGCTAATAATTCTTTTGTTGTTTTTGTTTGAGCTAATGTTTTTTTTAATGCATTCGTGATTTAGTTTAAAGGTATATTTAGCCATTTTATTGGGGGAATGTGTCTGAACCATTTGTTAGGAGCTTTGCAAAATAAAAAAAATAAAGTTAGCATTTTATAGCATTTAAGCTAGCAGACGTTTGCTATGTAAGTTAGCTAATTATTCTTTTGTTGTACATAGATCCTCATTTATTTATTTATTTATTTATTTATTTATTACACCGTTTGAGGCTCAGCTCAGATATCTTATTTTTTTATGTTCCTTATCCGATTACTCGATTATTCGAACTAAGTAGTCGATTAATCGACCACTAAAATAATCGATAGCTGCAGCCCTAATTCATTATGTTTTCCACTGCTCATTCCAAATGCAATACGAAATTTCACAAAAAGAGAATCAGAAAAGCTACATTTGCAATGGATAACTACAGATAGGGAAACAAAAACCATTGCTAGGGTATCCAATTGCGGTGTCACAAAAAATCTATCTTAACCGATACAGCAATTGATTAAGCAATGATCCAATCAAATCGATTGAAAGGTAAAACATCATCATTCTCGTCATCTAGCTGTTTTGTTCACTACCGAGTGGCCATCAACATTCACTATCGGTGCCCCCATTTCTTAAGTGGAAAAGGGAAAACAAGAAGGTAAAAAATGAAAGAGAAAAACACAAAACATTGGAAAGTATGTGTGAACTTAGGGTAAAAAAGGAATACCTAAGAACAAAGGCAAAAGAGTCAACCATTACACAATATTTTGAAATATAAGCACATGTCCGAGTTGGGTGTGATATGTATTCATATTTTTTCTCATACATACATTATATACACAGAAACATATTGGTCTCGAACACTGTGCTCTTGAGCACAACACTACCAAACATCGTATATACCGTATCTTGGCATACTGTGGATGGGGAAAATGTGTGAATTTTTTTCACTCATTGACAGAGGTAGGCGCCCAATCTATTTCAATCGGGAGGGCTGACAGCCACCAACCCCCTTTCAGCTGAAATTGTTTGGACGTTTATTGCCGTCAATGGTAGTTTATGAGTTAAAACACACACAAAAATCAATTTTCACGAAGTATCATTTAACTCCCGTTCTCATTTTCCCACTCTCGAAAATAAATAGCAGTAAAATCCACTGCTAATAGAATTACCTATACATTAAAATCATGCAATTGAATTATTACAATTACATGCAGTCGGTAGCTCCTAGCGTTTTTTGTGCCCTGGGGCAAAGTGACACGAGAACAGCGTAACCAGAGTCTGTCAAGATTAATTACTGGTGATTCCGAGGGTCGCTTGCATTGCTAAAAAATTTAATTCGCTATTGATTTGACTTTTAAATGGTAAATGTCCACTCCGATTACCATATCATGGATACAGGGCAGCCAGTACAAGAGTGCGTGAGCACTTGAAAAGGTCATTTAACTTTTTACAATCTGCATGTTTTGTTGGGGAAAAACAGACTGCCCCCTGCTACCATATTTGGCATGCAGCAGTCTGGCGGGGTGTCTGAGGTCAGTAGCGCACTTGTGACCTCTGAGGGTCTATTCCTCTGACAGACATTTGTCACTCTGCTGTGAGAGTGCAGCGTAATAGATTATTGACCACCTCAGCAGACTCATCACAGCACGGCACCAAAATGGAGCTGCTGACTGAATAAAAGCCAGCACAAATCTCATCCAAAATGACCATCCATGGAAATCAGCTCAGTGCAGTGCTTGAGAAATTGTGATGAAAGGAAAGGTCTTGCCGCCATATTTTGCCCGGGCATTCGCTAGCATCCTTAATTGTATGATAATTCATCTCGGAGCACTAATTTACCCCCTGCCGGTCTCTTTAAATGCTGGGCCATTCTGTTTATCAGCTTCCACAATGAGAAAGGCATGTGTCCTCCAGCCAAACCATATTTACAGCCATATTTGTCAGCTTTGTTCCCCCACAACATAAGGGTTTGGGGCAAAGAAGCCCATATGGGGTATTTGCTGAAGTGGGCATCGTTTCAACTTTTTCAGTCTTTCCTTGTCCTTCAAAAATAGTTAGAGCTACCCAATTTTCTCGTGTCTTGAAAATGATCTGCAGTGTAATTGGGGTGTAAGACATCAATCTGTACGGGTGTGCCATTTTAGGCACCTCACGATTCAATTCGATTACAATTCAGGATGCTACAATTCGATTATTGAATGATGATCACGGTATTGACGATGATCACGTTTATCACGATTATCGATGCATCGTGCATTACTAAAGTAGCCAAACAAATTTATGTCCATTATTTATTTAAAATATCCTAATGATTTAACAGGAACAATGGAAACATACCCATAGACAAAAAAGCTGCCCTTAAACTGTTTTTTTTTGTTGTTGTTGTTTTTTTTGTTTTTTTACATGAAAGTGCAAAAACATTAACCAGTTTAAAAGGCAGTACTCATTTCTCTTAAAGTGATCCTCGATTTTAAAGACATGTAGGCTCTAATAAATCACAATTGTTCTCTTGTATTAATATATGTCGTTAGAAACACATAAAATGTTAAATCAATGGAAATATTTTATAATATTTAGTGCATATTTTGACCGATAGTTGGCGCCATGTTCTGCGGGCGCGGAGTGATGACGTAGATGATATTTTTCCAATCGTGTAGCGTGTGTACAACAACTGTGTATTACTGGCTTAACTCGCGAAGTAAAATGCCACGATGTGCTGCTTATGGATGCAATTTCGAGTCAAATGGAAACAAGGAGAGTGATGCGAGTCTCCACAAATTTCCTGTTGACAAGAAGAGTTATAGGTTTGGGAAAATGCCTGTAGACAAGCAAATCTTCCCAAACAACCAAGGCTTTGTTGTCGCCATTTTTGTCCTACCGCGTTTGAGGATTTTAGTAGATGACAACTAATGAAAGATCTCACCGGAGCGGCTAGATATAAGCGCAGACTAAAACCAAATGCTGTTGCAACTATTTTCCCGCACAAGAAGCCTCAGCCTGCTCGGATATCGAGTGAAATGCGCGCAATGAAGCGAGACAGACGAGACACTCTGGCCGCCCTCTTAAGCACCCAAGCCGCTCCTGTCGCTACAGCGGGAGGCGAACCTTCGGGCGTACCGCTAGTCACAGAGGAAGCTAATAATTCACCTCTACTGTCAGTTCATCAGGCAGTGTGTGTTCAGTATTCAGCTAATATGAGTGATGCTGCCACTCAAACTGATCAAAGCACGTCCAATGCAATTCATTCAATGCAACACAAATGTCCCAACCCCATTGATAAAGCAATAAATTCTCATCGCCGGAATGGCATACATGTGAAGTCAAAATCCATTTTAGGGGACTCCCTCTGAAAGCTCATCGCGAGAATGGCAAGAGTGCCAAACAGTAATCAGAGAAAAGGGTGGCTACTTTGAAGATACTAGAATATCACACGTTTTTAGTTATTTCACCTTTTTTCTAAGTACACAATACACACGTGTGCATTTGTAGCAAGTTATAACAGAATTCACCGGCGGAAATTATGTCGGCACGTTGTGTGGTTGGGGGGGGGGGGGGTACTTTGTGAAGGGAACAGCTGGAAATAACTGTTACCTTCCGCGGGTCGCATGCCAGACAGACATTGCTATTTCTTGCAGCCTAAATGTCAATAAAACAACGCGGATTAGCTCCGTGGTTTGATACTCCGCATCCTTCCCTAGCTCGCCACACATTCATAGTTTTATTGCCTTCAGTGAGAGTTTAGAATGTCAATGGTCAAGAAAATAAAAAGGCACGAATGCCAATGTGTTTTGGCCTGTACTGTATGTAAAGCATACGACAGCTCTGGATGCTAACAATCTACACAATTATATTGGAATGAGTTTGATGACGCAATAACTCACCTTGAAGATCTGCTGACAAAAACCTGAGTTCTCGACAACATACGCTTTCTCGCTCCGTTGTCATCGAGATGCACTTGCCGCAAGTACATCAGAAGTTTAGCCCAACTCTTGCCTCAACAGGTATTTCTTGCTCTGCATTTCGCCTTTGCTGCTCGTCTTGTGAACGACCGACAGTGCTGTCCTGCTCTTCACTTTTCGGCTCTGGTTCAAATTGGAAGGGACGAACTGACGAGATGTTGCTAATGAATGACACGCCGAAGTCCGGCAGCGGGATTTGTGACGTCACAGCACTGCGACGTCAACAACCATGGCGAACAATCAGTTAAAATAATTTTACAAATTTTATTAAAACGAAAACATTAAGAGGGATTTAATGTCAAATTATTATAACTCATACTAAGATGTATCTTTTAAGAATTACTTGTCTTAAAACTAGAGGATCACTTTAACAATACAATAAAATTTACACTGGTGGAATGCATTCCACATTTTCTGGAAACAAACAAAGTGTATTTAGAACAAAAGACTTATTTTAACCAATATACTTTGTTTTCACAGATTTCTGTACTATTTTGCATGTTTGTAGTGTTACCGCTGTACTTAATCCTGGTTTTAAACATTATGCATCTGGAATAACTTTTGTACACTACCAAACAACGCACAAAATACATGTTAGCGAAGACGCTAATTAGCATATCGCTCTACGCTAACTAGTAACCTCTCAAAAACAGCAACAATAAAAGCTAAAAAGTACAAGAGGGTTCGTGTACTCACCTCTGCTAGACAGACACGGGACTTAGCAAAACACTATAGGGACTTTTTCCAAATAACACGACTTTAACCCACTGCTGGACAACTGAGAGACAAGGTGCAACAAACTATCTCTCTTCCCCTCTCACTCTTAAAAAAAACTTGCGCACAGGAGAGGACCTAAAGCGCGACCGCCGGGTCCCTGCTTGTCTCATACACAAATTTATTTACGAGTCTTTTGAAAATGAGTAAATCTCTCGCTCAGTAACCAGTTGCATCCATCATAACGTTGTGCGTGCCTCCGTAAAAGGTGTCCGGGCAGCAGACGTGTCTTGAATTTCGTTCTGCTACTAGCGGCTGTCATAAACGATTAGGGAAAATCATCGTTTTTAAACATTTATGAATTGTAATCGAATCGTCATGTGTCGAATCGCGATGCATCTAAAATTGATTTTTTTGGCACACCCTTATCAATCTGAATCAATAAATCGGTTGGTTAAAGGGCAGGTGAATATTTCAATTCATGAGCGTTTTACTCGGTTAAATTGTATTGAATGCATCATTCGCCGTCTCAAAACTCAAATTACCAACATTTTTTGGGAATTGACAGTGTAGTTTTTGAGTTACAGCCATAGCAACACCTTAGCAAAGAGGGATGCGCCTCGCTGCCGGCCGCTACCTGATGATGTCAATTCCTGAAGACCTCGCCAGCACTCCAATATGTTCTCGCCATATAGTGCAAATATTTTTTGGGTTTACTCGAAAGATTTTTCATTTCAACTCGACGTGTAGCGATGAATTGCTCACATGAAGGTTCAACACTCTATGAGTGACCCAAAAAACCTTCTTCTGCAAGGATTTGGAAATCTTTTCTGAGAGTCAAGAAGAAGAACTTCTCCCCGGCTCCTCGATCGCATCTTTGTTTTCAACATTTAACCGACGACAACTTTGAAAGCCTAAGAGGATACAACCTCGGTTTTTCAAAGACTTAAGTAAACCCTTAAAGGCAATTTGATACGTTTATTACTTTATCGCAACCTGTTTTTTTTGTTGTTGTTGCTTGCCTGTCATAAGACAGCTGACAGGTCTATTCATGTCAATCTGATACATTTATTACTAGATCTATGTAACTACTCGTCTGTTTTTGCAATTACTGATAACTATATCACACAATGACTGAGGAAAAAGAGGTTCCAAGAGAAATCACGTTGCTACAGTATATGCCTACGACTCTTCCTTTCGTGAAGTGTCGAGCTACCAACCGGCGTCATCACCAACGTCTACTGTGCCTAGTAAATCGTCGTCATATGGCGCCTCAGGTTCAAACATATAGGGATTAATTGTAGATACCATAATCTTTCCTGGGAGCCTTTGCCATCGTTAGCGTCACGAAAGAGCGATCCTAAATGGTTACTTTCAGTGGAACTATAACTGATATCGTTGCTACTGCTATGCTCGCTGTGGATAGTCTTCTGTTGCGTTCAGGAATTTACGTCACACTTCCGCGTTTGGGAAGGGACTATTAACGGAGTCCAAAAAAAAACAAAGCAAAAAAAACCCCACAAATTATCCTCACAGTTACGCGTTAAAAATGACATGGTTATTTTGACGAACTTGTTCGAAGTTTATATTCGTAAAATTACACTGAAATCTGAAACGCTCTTCAGCTGCAACGATCCAATCCAATTAATTAAAACACAAAACATCAATCAGGATCTCTTTTCTCTTTCCATTCTCTTTTACACTAAGTACAGTGTTAAAAAGAATCCAGCTCATTCAAATGTCTGAAATGGCTCAACCACAGACTTTATTACTATTGACGTGTCACTTTGTCATTCTTTGCGCGACGCCTTATGGGGGTCGGACTTCATTTAGTAATAGCCGAAGACGGCACACGCTCATGTTGGATTTAAGCTTGGATTTGCTTACGATTGGATTTAATCATGAAAGCTGTACTGAAAAAAAAAACAGGAAGGACTGTCTCAGGAGTGATTTGTTCGAGGAGTCGAGGTAAATATTATATTTTTCGTACCATGCATGCGTGATAGAAGCATTTATTCACAGGAATTTTCTTCTTTCTTTACACATGGAGGCGGCTAATTTTCCTAACTGACTAGCCTCATAGTTTACTTTTAACCAAGAATCGAGACTGTTTTACGTCCATACTATCTATAAAGAATTCAGGGATTTAAGCATTTATTCACAAGAATTTTTGCCACAAAAGCTCTGTTTACGCCAGGCGGCCGCTAGCACATTCACTAACAGAATAGCATTGTACTTGGACAATATACGTAAAATAAACGCTGACTGTATGGTTTCTTTTGCTTTTAACCAAGAATCAGGAATGTTTTACGTCCATACCTATAAAGAATTTAGGGATTTAAGCATTTATTCACAAGAATTTTTGCCAGAAAAGCTCCTGTTACGCCAGGCAGCCGCTAGCCTCATTCGCTAACATAGTAGCATTGTACTTCGACAATATACATTAAATAAATGCTAACTGCACGGTTTCTCCGCTTTTGACAAAGAATCAAGACTGTTTTTCGTCCATATCTATGAAGAATTCGGGGATTTAAGCATTTATCAACAAGAATTTTCACCAGAAAAGCTCTGTTTAGGCCAGGCGGCCGCTAGCCTCATTCGCTAACAGTATATAGTGTATAATGGTAATAAAGGGCTATTCTATTTTATAATAAGTTGTGATTGTTTATAGAATGTATTAATAATCTATTTACATATTGTTTATAATTGATTCTGCCGGTTTTCCTCATGTATTAAGTTTCTGATGTTAAATTGAGTGATTTATTAGCTGTTGAAAACAGTAAATAAAATAAAGTTGCTATTTTGATCAAAAACTTATATGATATGTTAAATATTGCTATTGATCCTGAAAATATAGGTGATTATCTCTGCATTTGGTGATTTTTGTGCATCTAGTGTAAAATTTGAGACTTTTATAGCCATTTATCTTATGTTATACTTACAGTGGGGAGAACAAGTATTTGATACACTGCCAATGGGTTTATTGGCAGTGTATCAAATACTTGTTCTCCCCACTGTATATAGAAAATAATTAATCTGCGTTTTATAAGGGAACGACTTTGAATTTTTTTTATGCCGCTGCTCATGGAGACTCATATATGGCTAAGAATGGTGCCTGTTTTGGTTTTAGGTCGGTAGCAGCTTTGGTTTTGTAAATATTTGAATTTGAAATTTTTGAAAATAGGTCCCCTACAAATCAGCCCCGTTTCCCGTGTCATGTCAGTAGGTTATGAAGTCTACGGCTCAACAATGAAATTGTCAAAAAATGTCCAAATAGCTCTGTATCTTTTTAGTTGCTTTAGGTAAAAGGTATCTGATTGTGTTAATTGTAGACATATCATATTTACTCGATCAAGGCTCATTAATCGAATCATGACAGACTAATACCACCAAATATAATTTTGTTTATCACCATGAAATTGGCAATTGTCTTACATCGATATCATGACAATACGATGTCGGTTATTTGGACAAGTCCAAACGCTGCAATACGGTGGTGTATTTTAAACACGGCTCACTCCAACAATTCTTCAATATAACTACCTGCTGTTCAGATTCTTGGGCCTTGTATGTCTGTCATGTGTTTGGGGGATATTTAGGCTTATTTTGCCATTGCTTATTTAAGCCACAGGAGGCCTATTAATTTCAGCAGGCCTTGTCCTCTCCTGGGGCGCTTGCTATGCCCACAGCACGTGCGGTCCCATTGTTTAGACCCATTTACATCTGTGGTCAATGAATAATGACAGTTCTGCAGAGGGGAGACTCCAACACACACAAACAGCCGAGCAAGCAATGAAAAGAGAAAAGATTTCTCAAATGAAGGATTTTCTAAGGGGGAAAGCAAGATTATAGAATTGCTAGGTAGCCTATGATGACTCAAAACAGCACAGTTGCAAGAAAAGCTGGAAACTTCCCTCTTTTTGGCACCATTTGGAATTCTGCTGCTGTGGCTTCTGGCACTCTCCCAACTGTTTTGACCCATTAAATGAGCCACATTGGCTGCAACGATGCCATGCTAATGCTGCGGGCTTCTCACAAACGGGCTCCTGGCAAGCCACATCACACTCTGGCTGTGCCGCTGCTTCCACACATCATAGAATATTAACCCTTTTCTGTTCCCTGACAAATGTACCAGATGGCACGGCACAATAACAGCTGTCAATTTCAAGGCAGTGCCTCTTTGGCGGATTCTTTCCCCTCTTTGCACTTTGGGATTTTTTTTAAGACATAATAAGAGGACTGACGCGCCGTTTCCTATTGCAATTCATCACGTTACAGCTGTGACTGGGAACTGGAAAACCAGAGAGGTGTTACCATACAAGCTGCAATGCACACAAGCGCCGAGACGGGGCTGTGGAAGCATTTCAATATACAGCGTCCCCCTCCCGTCACCACTGCCGAAGCCATCGTAGCAGTCGTGAGATGAGGTCCCTCGTGCCGCTTTGCTGCCACTCGGAGTAAATTAAAACTGAGGGCTCCCAATACATTTCTCATTGTGGCCCTAAAGCACAGGAAAGTTGTATTTGGCCCAAACGGCGGCTGGGGAATTGCGTCCCTAGCACGGTCCAAGTCGCTTGATTTACATGATAAAAGCAGGAGTCAGGAAAGAGGCCCCTTTTCCGCGTTGCACTTTTCCTCCGTTTATTCATTTCTTTACCAACATCACCTCAGGTCCATCACAGGTCGAAATGATTGTGGCAATTTAGATTTCGTTCAACACACTCCCTTGGATACAGGCGAGAGAATTCCCTGAGCTTTAGGATTTATTCACACAAAGCAGGGTATCATATTAAATGAAGATATTTTGAACAATTTGGCCAATCATCCACACACAAAGCATTAACCAGCATTAGAAAATGAGTCTTGGAAAAACCATCGACCAAAGTGAAGATTTGTTAAATCTCTATTCGATATGTCTGCCTGTATTCATCAATAACTGGGGTTTAGCGTTTGGAAGCATCGCTGTCTGCTAAAAAAAAAAAAATGTTTTCATTTCACTTATGCGACCTGTGTTTACATTTTTGTTGTTTTTCTTACTTTTTTTTCTGTGAACTAGATACAGCATCGCATTCAAAAACACAGGTGAAGGACGACATAAGGATGGCTATTTTCTGGCACCTGCCATTCCACATCCGAGGTAGTTCTCTCAAAGACACCTACCCTTTCAGCAGATTTGCCACTTCTGCACAAAGCTATACCTGTGACATTCTGCTGCTGGTGAGATAGTGTTTTGGTTGCAGAGCTGATTGTGGGGGCGTTCCCGACGTCGCACCTGCATCCAATGATGGCTCATCAATACAGCACTTGAACACGGGTGATCCAAGAGAAGGGTGCCAAGACATTGTCTTGCTGATCGCCATTCGACACCTCGTACTATTGTCTCGTTACATTTACAGTGGGGCAAATAAGTATTTAAAATTCTAAGATTCTAAACAATCCAACCCGTTCACTTCGCTCTACCACTATTCTTCCCCTCTCCGTCCCCCGTGTCCGCCTCTCCACCTTTGGTTCCAGAGCTTTTAGTCATTGCGCCCCCCAGCTCTGGAACTCCCTACCCCCTGATCTCAGCAGCATATTTACTCTATCACTTTTCAAATCTAGACTGAAAGCACACCTGTTCACTCTTTCTTACCCACCATAACCCCTAGCTGTTATATTTTTACTTCTTTTGATTGTGCTTTTAATTTTTTATCCTTTTAATACCTTTTTATCGTACTATGATTTCATGTCTCTTGTGAAGCGTCTTTGCGTGTTTTGAAAAACGCTGTAGAAATAAAATGTATTATTATTATTATTATTTAGTCAACCACCAATTGTGCAAGTTCTCCTACTTGAAAAGATTTGAGAGGCCTGTAATTGTCAACATGGGTAAACCTCAACCATTAGAGACAGAATTTGGGGGGGGGGGGGGGGGGGGGGGGCAGAAAATCACATTGTTTGATTTTTAAAGAATTTATTTCCAAATTAGAGTGGAAAATAAGTATTTGGTCACCTACAAATAAGCAAGATTTCTGGCTTTCAAAGAGATCTAACTTCTTCTAACAAGGTCTAACGAGACTCCACTCGTTACCTGTATTAATGGCACCTGTTTTAACTCATTATCAGTATAAAAGACACCTGTCCACGACCTCAGTCAGTCACACTCCAAACTCTTCTATGGCCAAGACCAAAGAGTTGTCAAAGGACACCAGAGACAAAATTGTAGACCTGCACCAGGCTGGGAAGACTGAATCTGCAATAGGTAAAACACTTGGTGTAAAGAAATCAACTGTGGGGGCAATAACTAGAAAATGGAAGACATACAATACCACTGATAATCTCCCTCGATCTTGGGCTCCACGCAAGATCTCACCCCATGGCATCAAAATGATAACAAGAACGATGAGCAAAAATCTCGGAACCACACGGGGGGACCTAGTGAATGACCTACAGAGAGCTGGGACCACAGTAACAAAAGCTACTATCAGTAACACAATGCGCCACCAAGGACTCAAATCCTGCACTGCCAGACGTGTCCCCCTGCTGAAGAAAGTACACGTCCAGGCCTGTTTGCGGTTCGCTAAAGAGCATTTGGATGATCCAGAAGAGGACTGGGAGAATGTGTTATGGTCAGATGAAACCAAAATAGAACTTTTTGGTAGATACACAGGTTCTCGTGTTTGGAGGAGAAAGAATACTGAATTGCATCCTAAAACACCATACCCACTGTGAAGCATGGGGGTGGAAACATCATGCTTTGGGGTTGTTTTTCTGCAAAGGGACCGGGATGACTGATCTGTGTAAAGGAATGAATGAATGGGGCCATGTATAGAGAGATTTTGAGTGAAAATCTCCTTCCATCAGCAAGGGCATTGAAGATGAGACATGGCTTGGTCTTTCAGCATGACAATGATCCCAAATACACAGACACGGTATCAAAAGAGTGGCTTCGTAAGAAGCATTTCAAGGTCCTGGAGTGGCCTAGCCAGTCTCCAGATCTCAACCCCATAGAAAATCTGTGGCAGGAGTTGAAAGTCCGTGTTGCCCAACGACAGCCGCAAAACATCACTGCTCTAGAGATCTGCATGGGGCAATGGGCCAAAATACCAGCAACAGTGTGTGAAAAGCTTGTGAACAGTTACAGAAAACGTTTGGCCTCCGTTATTGCCAACAAAAGCTACATAACAAAGTGTTGAGATGAACTTTTGGTATTGACCAAATGCTTATTTTCCACCATGATTTGCAAATAAATTCTTTAAAACTCAAACAATGTGATTTTCTGGGGGGGGTTCCACATTCTGTCTCTCATGGTTGAGGTTTACCAATGTTGACAATTAACGCCTCTCTAATATTTTCAAGTGGGAGAACTTGCACAATTAGTGATTGACTAAATACTTATTTGCCCCACTGTACTTTTTCGCCCCTGCATGGGTTTTTGTTCATGTGTTGCTATGGTTTGTAAACCTCTATCTTGTGCAGGTATTTGAGTGTTTGTTTTGCCTTTTTGGCTCTCTGCCTATCGTGTTAGTTTACCCTCTAGTTACCGTATTGGCCCGAATATAAGACTACCCTGATTATAAGACGACCCTCTCTTTTTCAAGACTCAAGTTTGAAAAAAGACTTTTTGAACACCAAATGAGTTTGTATACAGAAAATAATTACAGTACACCCGAAACAAATGATTATAACAATATATTTGAGAGAAAAGGCATGTTATTTTGCCTCATTCAAATCTTAATATCTGAACATTTAAATATGTAAACTAAAGTGCAATCACATTCGTGAATGAATGGCTTCTGGTTTTTGAAATGTAAATAAACCTATCTATTGTGATAAAACAACAAAATTCAAATAACTGCATTAACCATTAAAGTGAAGTCTAACTGTAACTGTAGTCTTGAAACAAATCTGAACTAGGCCTGCAAGCAGGACTGAACGGGCCCTCGCAATCTAGCACAACTCGGACGTCACACAACTCGGACAGTGTGCAGGTCAGGGTGGTGGCAGATCGTCCTTTCTAATCATCTCATTAGAACCTAACATGCTCGAAAGTTGCCTCTTTACATTCACACACCTAAGAGATAAAAACCCCTATTAGACAGAGTACTACAAAAAAGGAGCGAATAAAGGGTCGTCACGGCAACAGACAGAGACATGTGGACATGGGCCGTAAAATAAGTATTTGAAAAGGTCTTGAAACTATAATGACCAACCTGAAAAGAACTGGACATATATTAGAAAAATGAGTGACATTTTTTTGTAACGCCGCAAGATTATCGAAATCCACGCAAAGCCGCATGTATGTGCAAAATTTTGTGAGGTTTCGTGCATGTTCAGGTCTCCAAATGTAAACTGTACTTTAAATGGATAAAAATTTCACATTCGACCCAAAATACCTGATTTTCTGTTGGATTTGGAAAATGGGTGCAAGAGACATTTTGGAGCAGTTTTGCATAAGGTATGGACTCCCCAAATTTCATTGCTCTACGTTGAAAAAACCCAATAGGAAAGGCCTTTTTTAAAACTCCTTTCTGTCGCCACTAGTTGGCACTGTAGAGTTGATGCAAATGACCCCTACAAGACCCATCAGGGTATGACTCTCAACAAGCACGGGAAGTTTGGCACAGATATGTTGTATATCTGCTGAGTTATGACTGTTCAAAGTTTTTTGCGAGACAAATTGTTGACGGTCATTTTCACATTCCTGTTTGGACCCCTCCGCTTCAATGAAACCTCAATATTCTTCATCAGGCACTTGAACACAGGTCTTAAGGCTCCCCTGATGCAGGTTTGAGGTCAACAGATTTTTTTCCCTTGGAGAAGGAACCTGTCTCGTAAAAAAAGGCATTTCCTGTTCTCACTAGGGGGCGCTAGGCCTAATGGGTAATATTTCAATGCACTCGTGTTAAGGGTGGGATACCGCACATATATGCCAGATATGAAAAAGATTGAACATTGTGTCAAGGAGCTATTAGTCATTTACTGAATTTGTCATTTTGCCAAAAAAATGGCCGACTTTGGCACCACGCCCAGGTCAGACCCGTGAATGAAAACGCACCATTTTAAAAACGTAAGATCTCATATGTCTCCTGAACAGTCTCACCAATTTTGAAGATGATCCAACTAACTCCCTCGGCGAAAAGGTCTCAAATGTGCACCCTGTAAATCGATAAAAATTTCATATTCGATCCAAAATAACCGATTTCCTGTTGGGTTTGGAATATGGGTGCCAATGCTTTTTTTGGAGCGGTTTTGGACAAGGTATAGACTCCCCAAATTTCATCGCTCTACGCCAGGGGTGTCCAAACGTTTTGCAAAGGGGGCCAGATTTGGTGTGGTAAAAATGTGGGGGGCCGACCTTGGCTGACCACCTTAGAGAACAATATATTTAAGCAAATTTTAGCAAGCCATTCTGTGTGTCACATTTGCCTCATTATCTTTTTTAATTACAGTATTGGCCCTAATATAAGATGGTGTTTTCTGCATTGAAATAAGACTGAAAAAGTGGGGGTCGTCTTATATTCAGTCTAGACGTTATACCCATTCACGACGCTAGATGGCGCCAGATATCATTGAAGCGATGTTCTGTCATGACAGATCTAAGCTACTCTCAAGTTTAACCAGTTTGCATTATTTTTTTGCAGTGTTTTTCCTTTCAGTTTCAAGACTACAGTTAGACTTCACTTTGATGGTTAATACAGTTATTACAATTTTGCTGTTTTATCACAAAAGATTGGTTTATTTGCATTTCAAAAACCAGAAGCCTTTCATTACGAATGTGATTGCACTTTAGTTTACATATTTAAATGTTCAGATATTAAGATTTGAATGGGGCAAAATAACATTTTTTTTCTCTCAAATATATTGTTATAATCATTTGTTTCAGATGTACTGTATTTTTTTTCTGTATAAAAATTGATTTGGTGTTCAAAAAGTTTTTATTCAAACTTGAGTCTTGAAAAAGAGGGGGTCGTCTTATAATCAGGGCAGTCTTATATTCGGGCCAATACGGTAATAATTTAAACAATCTCGCAAGTAGCCTTGTGGCGTTCGCTTTCAACTCTCGGACTCTTGCGAAATACTGCTGCTGTGAAATTAAACTAGCTTCAAGTTGCTTCAATTTCTCGCTGCTTGTAGTCTTGTCGTACAGGTCAGCGTGTCTTGTTTGGTAATATCGCCTCACATTGAACTCTTTAAAAACAGCGGCTGTCTCTTTGCAAATGAGGCAGACACGGTTTTTGCGTATTTCAGTGAAGAAATAGTCCAATTTTCACCTATCCTTGAAGCGTCGGCCGTCGCAGTCAACTTTTTTTGTTGTTTTTAGAAAATTGGGAGTAAAGGGTCACACGGGGTAATGTTGCTTAGAGTGCTGCTGCCTTTTATTGGGTAAATGAGGAGCAGCATTTAGTGTGTAAGCTATTTCATATGCTGGTGGCAATACTGCTGACCAATTTATTAAGTCTGTGTGCGGGCCAGATGTTATTGATTTTATGACAGAGGCTGGGGGCCGCATTTGGCCCCCGGGCCGGACTTTGGACATGTCTGCTCTACGCTGACAGACCCTAATGTTATAGGCAAATTTTAAAATTTCAAGGGGGCACCACTGAGCCATTTTGTTGCATTTTTTTGCAACGTTGCAAAACTATCGAAATTTACATTTTTCCGCACGTATATGCAAATTTTGGTGACTTTTCGTGCATGTTCAGGCCTCCAAATTGGCCGTTTTCATTTGCCCTGGAAAAAAAAAAAATAATAATAATATTAATCCATTGCAAAACAATAGGGCCTTCGCACGCTTAGTGCTCGGGCCCTAGTAATCTTTTGCAAAACAATAGGGCCTTCGCACGCTTAGTGCTCGGGCCCTAATAAATGAGTGATTTAGGAATGTTTTGTGATAAAATCTACTATTTTCGTGAATTTTTGATCTACTTACGTGCACCCATGCTGTACCATTAAGACTAAACACTATAGTTACTGCGTGTATTTAGAAAAAAAAAAAATCAAACAAACAGAAAACAATGACTCTAAAGATGCATTTGATTTTATTTGAACTTCTATTGTGCTTGTGAAGCAAATACCATAATTTCCGGACTATTGAGCGCCCCTAAATACAAGCCTCACCCAGTACATTTTTAAAGGAAAAAACATTTTGTTCATATATCAGCCTCTCCTGTTTATAAGCCGCGTGTGCCCACATAGTCACATGAGATATTTATGAAGAAATACACAGAGCTTTCTGAGTTTTAATAACATACTTTAACAAATAGGGTTATAAATCTAGCGCATGACTTACAGGAGTAAGGGAGGTGCGGAAGAGCGAGAGACGTGCCTTCCTGTTGTTGTCGGGGTGTGTGCGCGTTAGTGATGGGAATTTCGGCTCTTTTTAGAGAGCCGGTTCTTTTGGCTCGGCTCACTAAAAAGAGCCGGATCTTTCGGCTCCCAAATGGCTCCTCAGTCTTTTTGTTGCTAAAAATAATTTACTACCAAAAATAATGTCAAATTATGTGTAAAACGAATTACTAATGTAAAAAATATACAGTATATCAAATATTTATTATTTATATGGCTTTATTTTTATTCTTCTGAACATACTCAACATGGAGTACAACATGGAGTGCTACAAAAACAAAGACCCAATTCAAAAAAAGGTCAACAAAAAGTTCCAATCTCTGATTGTGTATACTATTTATATGCTTTGAACTATTTACAGTAAAACAACACAAGTAAGCTTTGATTCACTCACAACAAATTATAAATTTTGTAAAACAAAAAGAAAAAAAGCATCCAGCGAAAAGTTTTAGCTAGTCTTTAGCGAAGATTGGCATTAAGAAAAAACATATCACAACCATATATTATCCAAATATATTATATATATAGATTAGTATATATCTAACCCCTCCCCCTTCTCCTCACTGCAGCGTGTGTGTGTAATCCTCCCCTCTCTCTTCTACCACGGATCTTGACCAATCACTTGTGGCTTTAACTGAAGGGGGGGAAAAAACTGAAAAAAAAAAAATCGGCTCCTATTAGGAACGGCTCCGCTCCCGTCGTTCACTTCAAAGAGCCGGTTTGTTCGCGAACGACACATCACTAGTGCGCGTCGACTCCTCCAGACAGCAGTGGTGTGTTGTTCCACGAGTTTCCAGAATAAATAATTGCAACCCAACTCAGCGGGTGACTCTTTGTCAACGTTACAATACCTTAACTTTTCTTTCCAAAGAGCGCCAGCAAAACGGCACTTAGCTGATGTTTCCGTGCTGTTCAAAAAGTGAGACAATACTGTGAATTTACATCAAGTTTTTCTTTCTTCTCCTTCAGTTTTTGCAGAATTGATTACACAAGTCATTTGTCTCCAAGTTCCTGCTCGGTTGTTGTAGTGCATCATTTGCGGTGTTTCAGGGAGATTTGTGGGTTTAACAGAATGGATTTCCTCATTTTCATCACACTTTTAATGTCAGGTAAGATAAGAGTCTGTTAAACTGAAATTTTCTTTTCAGTATACCTTATAAAGAGACAGTTTTCCACAAATAGATTTTTTTTCTTTCCCCTAAGTCTTGGAAGCTGCATTTGCCTTCAATATTGACCCTGTGGCGTGGAAAACCTTGACCAACTCAGCAGAGGGTTTTGGATATCAGATAGCGCAAAGACAATCAGAGTGAGTAAAGGAATTGAATTGCAAATCTTTTTACAGTTTGTTATGATATCGTTTGTCTGGTTGTTTTGTCAGTTTACTTGTCAGTGCGCCCCTTGCTCAGACTTCATCAAACAGAAGAGGACAAATCTTCAGTTGCTCTGTTCACACCTCGACTTGCAATGCGTTAGAAATTTCAGGTAAGCGACTTGCTTTTCATGGTGGTTCATTACTCAGGAATTGTTTGTACAATTGTGCTGAAGGTAAATCATCAATTCATGAGAACTGAAATTCGAATGCAAACAAACAACTGATTTTCTAACAGCCATTAGTACATCCCTTGATGTACAGTGAGGAGCAGAAGTATTTGCATGCCTTGTTTTCTTGCAAGTTAACTCACTGAGAAAATAGGTAGAGATCTAAAATTTCAATCATAGATGCATAGAGAATTAAAAAAAAAAAAAAATCTGGAACTCACATTGTATGATTTTTCAATAATTTATTTGTAATTTACTGGGGTTCATAAGTATTTGTACTAGGGTTGTTCCGATTAAGTTTTTTTGCTCCTGATCCGATCCCAATCGTTTTAGTTTGAGTATCTGCCGATCCCGATATTTCCCGATCCGATTGCTTTTTTTTGCTCCCGATTCAATTCCAATCATTCCCGATAATTTTTCCCGATCATATACATTTTGGCAACGCATTAAGATAAAAATGAATAAAACTCGGACGAATATATACATTCAACATCTAGTGTATTTGTTGAGCTTTCAGTAAATGATACTGTAGCCATGCCCCAATGCATGATGGGAAGTGGAACCATGACTGTGCGAAGTGCTATCAATTGATATATCTTCTCTGCGTTGGGAAATAACTTAAGGTGTTAAGAAAAAGATCATTTGCTACCTTACTTCCCCACATTGCTTCCCACGATATTTCTAGTCATAGGGAGAGGGATTGTAAGGCTTTAGCCAATAAAAAAAGGCTCCAAAGGCTGCCAAAATTCACTCTACTCATTTTACACTGCCTTTTATCTCTATATATAGGTAAAACGGCGCCATTACAGATTGAGCGCGACAATGCGTGGGTGGGTTGTGCAGCGCATGCATTAATTGCGTTAAATATTTTAACGTGATACATTTTTTTTTAAATTAATTACCACCGTTATCGGGATAAATTTGATAACCCTACCTTAAGCTTAAACTAAAGACTCTGGATGAGTGTAACATATTATGTTTGTAACGTTATATACAATTAGAAAACGATGAAATTAAATATATTATATATATTAAAAAAAGGCATGGCCGATATTTTTTTGCCGATTCCAATACTTTGAAAATGACGTGATCGGACCCGATCGATCGGACATCTCTAATTTGTACCCCTGAGAATCAGCAATAATTATGACACTCAGAGTTTTCACTCTACCTTAAAAAAACTAAAAGTAACTACCGTAATTTCCGGACTACAAGCCGCTACTTTTTTTCCCTCATTTTGAATCCTGCGGCGTATGCAATGATGCAGCCAATTTATCAATTTTTCTAACAACCGCCAGGAGCGCTCGAGCATAAAATTAACAGTAAATAAAACACGTGGAATATATGTGTTGAGGAAGACACTAGTTTGCACTCTTACCCCTATTTTAACTTTGTGCTTTGTGCACGAATGAAAGTAGCAGACCCTCATCTTTGTGCATTAGTAAAATTAGCAGACCCGCATCATTGAAAATGCAAGAAGAAATGGATATGACGTGCCGAGTTGAATTGAAGGCTTGGATGAGAGATCGTTTACCAAAACTGGCCGCACGCGAAAAGCAACTTCTGCACAAGTCTGACATCGTGGAGCAGTGTACAAAAATCCACCATCACCAACGGGTTTCGAAAAGCCGGTCTGCTGTGTGACGAAGAGGACGACACACGCTCAGGAGTGAGCTTGAGGAGTCAGCTAAGTCCCGTTTTGGAAAGAAAAGTTAGGGTTTTGTAACGTTGACAAAGAGTCACCCGCTTAGTTGGGTTGCAATTCTTTATTCTGGAAACTCGTGGAAGAACACATGACTGCTGTCTGGAGCAGTCGACGCGCACACACCCCGACAACAACAGGAAGGCACGTCTCTGGCTCTTCCGTGCCTCCTTTACTCCCGTAAGTCACGCGCTATATTTATAACCCGATTTGTTAAAGTATGTTATTAAAGCTCTGTGTATTTCTTCATAAATACAGTATCTCATGTTACTATGTGGACACACGCGGCTTATAAACAGGAGAGGCTTATATATGTACAAAATGTTTTTTCCTTTAAAAATGTAATGGGTGAGGCCTGTAATCAGGGGCGCTTAATAGTCCGAAAATTATGGTAGTTACCAGGAAAGGAAACTATTTCCGTTACTTTAAAAAGAAGTTTTTGTATGTCAAAGAATTTGAAATTTGAAATGAAAGAACAGACAGGTAGTTGTGTTATAGAACCTTGTAATATTTATTGCACCTCACCAGCAACAGATTTATCCTACACTTGAAGTGCAACAAAAATAAACAGATTTGAATTGCTTACCACAGATGTCGACAAAAGCTTTGCCCCGGGACATAAATTACACTTTACATGCACGTTCTTTCCTTTAATTTCGACCAACTTGAAATAGTGTTTATATCTCCACCTCGTAAAGGACAAATTTTCCTCTGAATGCTCTGCCATCATATCCCTCTGCATCTGTTTTGCGTGTGTGTGTTTGCCACACGCGCTGTTCCGGTTTGTGTGTGAAAACACCGGCTCTGAAGTTTTTTGAACGCACCCCAAGTCTTAGATGACAAATAAACAGAGCAGAGTAGACTTGCTCCAGCTGGTAGTTTCTTCAATTTATTCAAAATAAGTAATGCACCGCTTTTGACCGTCAGTAACGGTAACGGCGTTGTAACGGCGGAAAAAATCGTTAGATTACCCCGTTACTGAAAAGATAACTCCGTTATGGAACAGCGTTATTCCCAACACTGGTAATCCCCCACCCACCCACCACCCGTTTGAGCTCATTATTGTCACCTGTGCACCTCACAGTCAGTCAAAATGCAAATGCTACCACGGGCAAGACCAGAGAGCTTTGAAAAGACACCAAAAAAAAGGTGTTGCGCTATACAAAGCTGGAAAAGGCTATAGGACAATTGGAAAGCAACTTGGTGAGAATAAATCAATAGTTGCAGCATTTTTTAGAAAATGGAAATGGCTAAACATGACTGATAATCTACCACGGACTGGGACTCTATGTAAAACCTCTCCTCGTTGGGCATCACTCATGATGAGAAAAGTGAGGGTTCAGCCTAGAACTAAACGGCAGGAGCTTTTCAATGACCTGAAGAGAGCTGGATGCACAGTTTTAAAGGCTACTGTGAGTAGAACACTACTGCGCAATGGTTTAAAATCATGCATTGCTCAGAAGGTTCCCCTGTTGAAGCCAGTACATGTGAAAGTCCGTATAAAGATTGCTAGAGACCATCTGAATGATGCAAAGGGGTCATGGCAGAAAATCATGTGGTCAGATGAGACCAAAGTACCACTTTTTGGTGCAAACTTTACTCATCGTGTGTGGAGGAAAAAGAAGGATCAGTACAATCCCAAGAACACCATCCCCACTGTGCAGTATGGGGGTGGAAACCTCATGCTTTTGGGCTGCTTTTCGGCAAAGGGGACAGGACGACTGTACTGTATAAAGCAGAGGATGAATGGTGTAATGTATCGTCAGATTTTGAGCCACAACCTCCTTCCCTCAGTCAAAGACTTGAAGATGAACCGTGGCTGGATCTTCCAACATGACAATAGTCCGAAGCACACAGCCAAGCTGACCAAGGAGTGGCTGCGTAAAAAGCATATCAAGGTTGTGGAGTCGCCTAGCCAATCTCCAGACCTCAATTCAATAGAAAATCTTTAGATGAAGTTGCAACTTCGTGTTTCCCAATAACAGCGCCGAAACCTGATTTGTGTGGAAAAATGTGCCAAAATCCCCGTTTCCATGTGTGAAAACCTGGTGAAGAACTACAGAAAGTGTCTGACCTCTGTAACTGCAATCAAAGGCTTCTGCAGTGTATATTAGAACGGATTTTCTCAGGGGTACAAATAATTACGAACCCTCGTAAACTACAAATAAATTATTTAAAAAATCATACAATGTGAGTTCTGGATTTTTTTTTAATTACTTCTCTATTAGTGGAAATGCATCTATGATTGAAATTTCAGACCTCTACCTATATTCTCAGTGGGTGAAGTTGCAAAATCACAAGGGGTGCAAATACTTCTGCTCCTCACTGTATATCCAAGTAAGCAACTGGCAAGTTCTTTGGCTGCCATTGACAACGTTAGACGTCCAATTCATTTGAAGTGGGAGTACTGACATCAAATGAGCAAATCTTCATTCACTGCAAGTCCTTCCACTTCAAATGGAGTGGGCATCTCCTTGTGACAAACAAGAGTTTTAATTTAGAGCCACACAATTGGACGTGTATCACCGTCAATCGTACTGAAAGAGTGAGTTTATATAGGCTAAGCAGTTAACAATATTTTCATGCAAACAACAGCACGAAGTAAAGTAATTACAGTGACTTCCTGTTATCAAAATCTGTTAGTAGATATTGTGTCATATGTGGATAATGCATACGCAGAACTTCAGTAAGCCTCTTAGAAAAATTGGATTTTGTTTTGCAGGAAAAACATTTACAATCAC
Organism: Corythoichthys intestinalis; assembly: GCF_030265065.1. Lineage (NCBI taxonomy): Eukaryota > Metazoa > Chordata > Actinopteri > Syngnathiformes > Syngnathidae > Corythoichthys > Corythoichthys intestinalis. Next base: position 37,455,677 of record NC_080404.1, read on the forward strand.
CTATATTTATATTTCAAAAATGTATCAAAATAATAAAAATGTCAATCAAATACTTAAATATTATTAATTTAATCCTTCACAGTGCCGTACTTTGCTGTCAACATGTCTTTTGGCTTGACCATGACAGCCAATCCATCCACTGACGATATCACGGTAAATCATATTCATAGTTTTGCATATGTGAAATCTGTGTACAGTCATCCCTCATTTTTCGCGGTTAATGGAGACCAGAACCTGCCGCGATATGTGAAAAACTGCGATGTAACATTTAAAAAAATGTTTGGTGTGTGTGTTCAATGTATTTACTCAGATTTAGCATTGGAAAGAGATACATATAGGACATCTTTTTTCACTTTTTTTTTCCATTTTTTCCCCACTTATTTTTAAACAAGAATAAAGTAGAAAATGCTTGTGTTTATTAAATGCGTCATTTGAGTGAGTTCACTCACATGCGCTCAGACTGCTCACTTACACACAATGAGTTGCCACAGCAATTGTTTAACAAGTTAAACGATGATTTACGCATGCAGCGCTTTGAAGTTTCAGTTTCCAAACATCTCTGGCAAGATCAAACCTGAACAGCTGTAAATCATCGTAAACTTGAATAAGCAACTTCAGTGCACTGCCTGACCAAGAAAAGTGGCAGAAGCGAGAGTAAGAGACTACTTATCAGATCGGGACAGCTTTATAAAATACTGCATGTATTTATTTAGTTTTTGACTGAAAAAAAATCTGGGATGGACAGAGGGTGCGAAGTTTGAAGCACAAAGTAGCGAGGGATTACTACATTCCCACTCATCACATCTGGTCACTTGCAGGCATGTGGTCCCACCATTCCAAAAGACTGTGAAAGCATCACCATGTTCAACGGTGTGTGCTTGGAGATACCCCCTTCAAATGTCCCCAGATCACGTCTGCCTGCTTTTCTTGATGGTGCTCATTTTTTCATTCATTCAGTATAGCAAGCAATTCATTGAACGTATTGTTGTTTGTCAGCTTTGTTAAATTTTGAAAATCAACAGACGATTGGAGTCTTCAAAGTGCGCACTTTCAAAGCGCAGATCTGTAAACTCGTTTGCAAAAACGTACTCTGCACATATCGACTGCGCTTCTTCTTTAGTCATGCAAGAACTCACTGTCCGCCGCTTAAGGGAATGAGAAGAGCCGCTGTGATTGATGGCGAATGGCGTATGCGTTGCCCAAGCCTGCAACTGCTTCAGCTATGCCGACTTAACAATACCCTGTCCTTGCAAACTTGAAAGTAGACACCTAAATGTCACCAACTTTTTTTTTTTTAATGGTGAATGAATAATCAATTAAACGTCAAAAATAGGTGATAAACTTACCCCTCGAGAAGAAATATTGCTACTTCCTTGTTGCTTCCAGATTTTTTACAGTCTTTGGAAACGAACACAGCTGGATGCTGAGAAGGGTGAAGGAAGTCTATGTTGAAATGAGCTTGCTGTATAAAAAAATACTATTTCCATCAAAGACATATATCCTAAAAACTGAATCATAAGAGCCACTTATTAGCCGTGTTGTTAATCCTACTTTTAAAAAGTAATTAATTACAGTTACAAATTATTTCCCCCAAAAAGAAATTGCATTAGTAACTGAATTACCTGGATGTAAAAGTAATTAGTTACTTGACAAAGTAACTGGTGACAATTTTCATGTTTTTTTTTTTTCCCCCCTAAAAAAAAAAAAAAAAAAAAAAAAACTGGTCACACAATCTGAAGTTTAAAGGGTTTTTGGGACAACGTGTATTGCGGATATTGGGATAACTAGATAATAATAATAACAACTAGATAATAACCTTTGCTATGTGTGCAAGTTATTTAATGTTGTGACTCAATCGTTAAAGTTGTTAAAATTGCTACAGTTATTGCATTAGTTCCCTTCCATCTATTTTTGACATGTGTAAGTTTTAAAACTGTTTCATCATTTAAAGATAGATTTAAGTTTTGCCGATTTAGGAGGATTTTAGATAAAAAGTGACTTAGGTTCGCCAGGAAGGTTCTCTATAACAGAGCCTTCATGAGAAGTCAACTGCTTTAAGATGGCAGCTGTTTACTAACGCATCTAGTTATTTATTATATATGTTGCTAATGCCGCCGTGTCTGTCATTTGCATCTAGTTCTATATATATGTGATATCTACCGAAGCATCATGTGGGCGTAGTTTGTAGGCTATCGGCGACAGTCAGGTATTATTGGAGCCACCTAGCATAGCAGCATCGCATTTGCAACGGCGTCACACTCCCTTGCCTCCTCCCCACTCCTGCTCTGCACTCTCGTCTCCGTGAGTCTGTCTTTTTCCAGACTTTTCTCGCGGCAGTCAACCTACATCGTAACGCATAGTAACGTACGCATTTTCCGCCTCAGTAACGGTAACGGCGTTGCCAAGATGAGAAAAGCATTTATGTAGATTACTCACTACTGAAGAAAATAACGCCGTTAGTGACGCCGTTATATTCTAACGCCGTTATTAACAACACTGCTTATTAGGCTACCTATTTTGCAACCCCGCCTTGTGCCTCAACTGTCTGCCTCTAAGGACCACCCACACAATATTGTTTGTTATTTGTCTAACACGCTTTAATGACCTGTGTACGCTTTAAAGAACAAATATGAACGTTTATGACAGCATAAATAAATGTTTGGATTACAATAGAAAAGGATCATACAGAAATAGAAAACCTCTGTTTCAACAAACTTGTCAGGGAAGTGATTCAATCGCAATAGCTTTGTGCTGGTTGTTTTCGATAAAATCAAGTTTCACCTCTTACCAAAACAGCCTTCATCAGTTCATGCAACAAAGTTCAGTCGGGAAACTCCAGTTGCGATCAATTCAGTGCATGGAATATGATTCGATTCACAGATAGCTAATCAAGGGCATAGGTTTGCATAGTAGGGACATAACAGTACCGAACTTTTCAGGATGCTCAAATTGTTCCTACCAACTTTTAAGCAACCTTGTTTGGATTGTACTGTATAATGATTTCAGTTACTGTATATAGGTAATTTAGATTGTCTTACCATACTTTGTAAGAATACAATAGACCCTACCATTATTAAGTGAACTATTTTCATTATTTTCAGACTGACGTTTATCCCTTTTCACTTGCTGAATGTGCCGATCCATTCTCCCTACCCTCAAACGAAAGGTGATTGGCGGATGACTTGCCCCTTCCGCCCACCCCAAACAGACACACATGCACAGTCACACAGCCCCGAGAGATTCATGTCGACATCATGCTGCCTCCTCTGCCCCCTACGAAGGGGAGAAGTATTAGGTTTTTTTGGGCCAGCAGCAGCCACTGCAAGTAACTTAAAAAGATCTCAATGTTGTGGAGGTTGGGGTAACACCACTAATTTTGCTACTGAAAGTCAGACCTGCTTTACAGTTAGCATAAAATTAAACTGCGTGAACTTGCTAACCTGCGAAACTACTGCGGTCAGGACAGCCTCCACAAGGAACGACGGAGTCAAGCTAGATTCCCTCATTTGGATCCTTGCTTGCATTGTGTGCATTGCGGTAATGCAACGCGGTAGCTTGAGAGTGCAAGTCCCTTTATTAAAAAAAAAAACTGGGAGCTATCTAAGAATGGGTTCACTTCAGGGGGACACTGACATAAACACAAACTGACGTGAAAAAGAAATCTGTGAAATGAAATCATACATCAGAATTTCACGAGAGTACTTTGGTTCGAGTCTTGGGGTAGTCTAGTATGCCTCAGATGTACTGTAGATCGGTCTTTGGATATCTTGATATGTTATATCATCCCTACTAGGGTTGTTCCGATCATGTTTTTTTGCTCCCGATCCGATCCCGATCGTTTTAGTTTGAGTATCTGCCGATCCCGATATTTCCCAATTCGATTGCTTTTTTTTGCTCCCAATTCAATTCCAATCATTCCCGATAATTTTTCCCGATCAAATACGTTTTGGCAATGCATTAAGAAAAAAATGAATAAAACTCGGACGAATATATACATTCGACATACAGTACATAAGTACTGTATTTGTTTATGATGACAATAAATCCTCAAGCATTTACATTATTAACATTCGTTCTGTGAGAGGGATCCACGGATAGAAAGACTTGTAATTCTGAAAGGATAAATGTGACTTTGTACATTGTGACTAAATATTGCCATCTAGTGTATTTGTTGAGCTTTCAGTAAATGATACTGTAGCCATTTAACTTCTGCCCAAATGCATGATGGGAAGTGCAACCATGACTGTGCGTCGTGGTACCAATTGATATATGTTCTCTGCGTTGGGAATAACAAAGGGTGTTAAGAAAAAGATCAACTACTACCTTTCTTCCCCACACTGATTCCCACGATTATTCTAATCGCTGGGAGAGGGATTGTATATACTGTATGGGTAAAACGGCACCATTATAGATTGAACGCGACAATGCGTGAGTGAATCGTGCAGCGCATGCGTTAATTACGTTAAATATTGTAACGTGATAAATGTAAAAAATATTAATTCTCGCCGTTAACGCGATCAATTTGATAACCCTACCTTAACCTTAAACTAAAGACTCTGGAAGAGTGCAACACATTATGTCTGTAACGTTAAATACAATTAGAAAACGATTTAATTAAAAATATATATATATATATATATATTAAAAAAAGGCATGTCCGATATTTTTTTGCCGATTCCGATACTTTGAAAATGACGTGATCGGACCCGATCACATTTCTAGTCCCTACCAATTTTGAGACCAAACCCACCCCCTTGTGGCTAATTATTAATCTAATCGTTTTTCTGGGGCAGGTTATTTTCATAATTTCATGATGTTAGACTTTAGAAATGACCCTCAGTACGATGAAAACAATAATTGTCCTTTTTCGTTTTTCACAAGAGTGTCGTAGTACAGCAGACATCGCATTTCTGTTGGATGGGTCGGGCAGCGTCGACAACGAACAGTTTAAGATAATGAAGAATTTTGTCATAGGTCTCATCGACTCCTTTATGGGCAAAGATTCCAAGGTGAGAGACTTGGCTTATTTTGTTGTTTTGTAAGTACAGTATTTTAATACGTACATTTTTTTTAATCTCCTCCATAGTTTGCCATAATCCAATTCTCCAACGAGCCCAGAGTCCATTCTGATTTTTCTACCTTCAACTTTGCAACTTGGAGAAATGACATTCAAGGGATAAAGCAATTAAAAAGAACGACAAACACAGCCAGTGCAATTCTAAGTGTTGCGTATGTTTTTTTTTTTCTCCACACATCTTCTATAATCTGAATGCATACTCTTTATTGAAGGTGCTCTTTGTTTTAATAGGAATAGAGTCTTTTTAAAAACAAGAGGTTCCAGGTTGAATGTGAAAAAGATTCTTATAGTAATCACAGATGGAAAATCTAGCGATAGCACCAAATTACCATACGCAATAAAGGCAGCCGAGACAAAAAATATAGTTCGATTTGCTATTGGGGTAAGTTGTATGTCAAGAACGTTCACAGTAAATTGGAATTTGTAATTCTTAAACACACCCATTTTTTTCAAACATTTTTTGACAAGGTGGGGAGTGCATTTGACAGCTCTGATGCAAAAACGGAGCTGGAAACCATCGCATCTCTTCCCCTGGAAAAGCATGTGTTTCACGTGAGGAACTTCCGCGCGCTTGATGCAATAAAGAAGACTTTGGAGGACAGCATCTTTGCTATTGAAGGTAAAAATGGAAAGTACTCAGCAATAAATATATATACAGTGGGGCAAATAAGTATTTAGTCAACCACCAATTGTGCAAGTTCTCCTACTTGAAAAGTTTTGAGAGGCCTGTAATTGTCAACATGGGTAAACCTCCCCCATGAGAGACAGAATGTGGGGGGAAAAAAAACAGAAAATCACATTACTTGATTTTTAAAGAATTTATTTGCAAATCATGGTGGAAAATAAGCATTTAGTAAATACCAAAAGTTCATCTCAATACTTTGTTATGTACCCTTTGTTGGCAATAACAAGCCAAACGTTTTCTGTAACTCTTCACTTGTGTAAAGAAATCAACTGTGGAAGCAATTATTAGAAAATGGAAGACATACAAGACTACTGATAATCTCCTTCGATCTGGGGCTCCATGCAATATCTCACCCCGTGGCGTCAAAATGATACGAACGGTGAGCAAAAATCCCAGAACCACACGGGGGGGGGACCTAGTGAATGACCTACAGAGAGCTGGGACCACAGTAACAAAGGCTACTATCAGTAACACAATGTTCCGCCAAGGACTTAAATCTTGCACTGCCAGACGTGTCCCACTGCTGAAGCCAGTACACGTCCAGGCCCGTCTGCGGTTCGCTGGAGAGCATTTGGATGATCCAAAAGAGGACTGGGAGAATGTGTTATGGTCAGATGAAACTAAAATAGAACTTTTTGGTAGAAACACAGGTATTGTGTTTGGAGGAGAAAGAATACTGAATTGCATCCGAAAAACATACCCACTGTGAAGCATGGGGGTGGAAACATCATGCTTTGGGGTTGTTTTTCTGCAAAGGGACCAGGACGACTGATCTGTGTAAAGGAAAGAATGAATGGGGCTATGTATGGAGAGATTTTGAGTGAAAATCTTCATTGAAGATGAGACGTGGCTGGGTCTTTCAGCATGACAATGATCCCAAACACACAGCCAGGGCAACAAAGGAGTGGCTTCGTAAGAAGCATTTCAAGGTCCTGGAGTGGCCTAGCCAGTCTCCAGATCTCAATCCCATAGAAAATCTGTGGAGGAAGATGAAAGTCCATGTTGCCCAACGACAGCCCCAAAACATCACTGCATGGATAGATTATTTTTTTTAAATCACAACATTTTCGTAGTAATCTGCATGATTTACTATGTATTTTTGTGGCGATCGTAGGATCTCAAACAAGCGGTGAGAAGCTAAAAATGGAGATGGCTCAGCATGGATTCAGTGCCGCTTACATGCCTGATGTAATAAACAGAGCACTTATACACACACCAACATACGTGTCGCAAATTTTATTGACGTTTCTGTGGTCATTCCAGGGAATACAAATAGCTTCTGTCGGGGCGAACGGTTGGAGAGGAGGTTTTCATACATACACAGACAAGGAACAGAGTTCCTATCTGCCGACGGACATTGATCCTGACAGCTATCTGGGTACGTATATGACAATCACCTTCAATCTGCTGGATCTGGAGCCACACTGTACATTTTTATCGCCTTGTTCGTTAACTTTCAGGTTATTCCATAACCATTGCCCAAACGCACTCTGAAACACTGACGGTAGTTGGTGCACCAAGATATCAACATAGAGGAATTGTTATGGTGATTCTTCAAAACACAGCTATACAAACAATAGACCCCTTTGTATGGCAGGTATGCTCTCACAGTGTCACATGGTTTGTATCCAGTTTTGATTTCAGAACTGGCCACTAGTTATGGGAAATTATTCTTTTTTTTTTATTTAATCTTTATTTAACCAGGAAAAAGTCTTGTTGAGATTAAAAATGTCCTTAGTAGTTACACATTGTGGAAATTTAATTTAGGGTAACTTCCTACTCATTTTGGGGCCATTCGAGGTCACTTCCTATTATTTTGGGGCATCTACTGTTTTTTGGGGGCATTTTGGGATCACTACCTATTGGTTTTGGTATATTTCAAGGTCACTTCCTTTCATTTAGGGTCTCTATTAACTTTGAGTCAATTCCTGTTGATTTTCTGGCTTTTCCGCCTCACTTTCTGCTGACCTTGGGTCACTTCCTGTAGATTTTGGGGCATTTCAGTATTATATGATTTTTTTCTAATGTACCTGAAATAGTAGTGTAAAATGCATCTACAGTGATCCCTCGGTACTTCGCGCCCTCAGTCCATCCATCGTGATTTTTTTTTCCATTTAAAAAAAAAAAAAAAAAAAAGGGTTTCTTTCCCACCAGGCAGCTGCAGCTTGTTAAAGTAAACAATGAGTGACAAGAGAGATGCTTTGAAGTGGCCAGACAACTACCTTTCAAAGGCCATTGCCTCGTTTAGCTATTTAAACATTGACTGTAGTCGCTATGGCAACTCATTGTGGTGTCATATGCTGGTCTAAGCAGTATGAGTCGTTTTGAGAGGACTCACTCAATGAAGAATTTAAAAAATAATTATACTTTGTGAGAAAAAAAGGAAAATCATGTTTTATATGTATCTATTTTCAATGCTAAATCTGAATAAATATATTGAACACACAAAAAAAAAAAAAAAAACAATAATGTAAATAACCTACACCTCTACTTCGCGGATTTTGATTATCAGGGTGGGAGGGTTCCCATTAACTGCAAAAAATAGGGATTACTGTACTGTTGTAAATATTAGCATAGCTTGTTCTTGTTTACTTTGTGCCACTGAAATTGTACATAAAACATTCATCTTTGGAATTTTTAAAAACATTTTTAATTCTGGCTTTAGTATCAGATAGGTGAATATTTCGGGGCAGTGGTCTGTGCCATGGATGTGAACCAAGACGCCATCACGGACGTCGTGCTCATTTCTGCCCCTATGTTTGTGGAGGACGATAGAGAGGGGAGGGTTTACGTTTGCAGCATGAACCGTTCGGTGAGGTACTCATTTTTGGGGGGCTTTCTCTTCAGATTGTCTCAACAATGACTTTCGTCCTTATTTATCCACCAGAGAGTAGAGTGTCGGTTCGAGACTCCTTTAATCCTGAGAGGAGTCCCATCTACCAGAGGGCGATTCGGTTCTTCCCTCGCCATACTGCCTGACCTCAACTCAGATGGACTTAACGACTTGGCGGTCGGGGCACCGTTGGAGGATGACGGCCAGGGCAGCGTCTACATATTTCACGGCGAGCAAAAAGGAATCTCTGCTACTTTCTCACAAGTAAATTGCAAATATCAACTAATCTTCCCTACACACACATGAATTATGCAATATAACCCCTATTAAAATGAAAATACACACCACATTGAACAGTGTTGTGATTCCACCACTCACACAATAAAACAAAAAGTTTTTCACTGACTCATTTAGAGGATTGCTGGATCAGAATCGGACTCAGGTCTCAGGTTCTTTGGTATGTCCATCGGCCAGTCTTCAGCGGATCTCAGCGGGGATAACCTGAGTGACCTTGCAGTGGGTTCAAAAGGAACAGTCATCTTACTCAGGTAAATGATTCTCCACCGATACTTTATTTAGGGCAATATCTTGTGAGTAATACAGAAGTTACTCACACTTTGACTTTACTACTTGTTGTAATGTGTAAATATTGTGTCTACCTCTTTGTTCCCAGATCCAAACCCATAGTAATGGTAGACAGCACGCTCTCCTACAACCCAAAACAAGTCTTGACAGAAAACGTTACTTGTGAAAACCCAACGCTTTTCAATGCAGAAATCTGCTTTTTGATGAGCAACATCTCATCCCTGGAAAGAGGTGCTTAAAAATCCGTTTGTATCTTCATTCAATGACTCGTGCAGGTATCTTGCTAACACTTAATCAAAAATGTCACAGCAAGAGCGAGAGTTAATTATACTTTAACGCTGGACGCCACCCGCAAGGTTCCCAGCAACCGAGCTTACTTCAATGAAAAAAAACGGGAAACAAGCAGGACCATGATTCTCGACTTACAAGGGCCAAAATGCTTCCAAGTCAAGTTCTACATCGAGGTAGGTTGCCAGATAGTGAATTGCCAAAAACCTCATAGGATACTCTTCCATAACATGTTGAATTTTGCAGCCCTGCCCAGAAGACTCTTATAATCCTCTTGACAATGAGCTTCAATTCACATTTGAAGGTTTGCCCGCCGCTAATAATCTGAGTCCCTCTTTGGCTCAACAGGCCCAAATGACCCCTTATCCGGTGAGACACCTTCATCCATTCATGCCTCATAACGTGTAGACATCTCACAATGATTCAATGTCATCCATCTTCTGCTCTCCACAGTTGTATTTTGAGATCGATTGTGGCGAGGACAACACATGTGAAGATAACCTCAACATTGATTTTAACTTCAGCAGGTAAAACATTCATCATATTTGAAGTTGTGCTTCTGCAATGTCTGACTTCCCTCATTACGGAGCAGCTCCTTGGAGGTTAAAGTGGGCATTGATGAACTCTTGAACGTCATCATATCTGTGGAAAACCAGGGAGAAAACTCCTACAACACCCTTGTTGTTCTCACGTACCCAGTCGGATTCTCTTACAGGAAATTTACTGCTCTGCAGGTAAGGGTGAACATGAACCAGACTTCCTCTTCACTTAGCAGGATTCTGGATTGTGAATTGGCAACACCTAGATGGCCGACAATCTACACAGGCATGATTGTTTGTTTGTTTGTTTGTTAGTCTTCCATAAAGGGACGAATTGAGTGCAATTCTTTGGACAGTGAAGGTGGTCAAGCCCGTGGAAGGACAGAATGCACCATTGACAAACCTATTTTCAGAAGCAACGCAAAGGTTTGCTCCGTGCCAATACTAACAGATTTCACTTAAAGTGCCTGTGACACGAAAAAGCATGTTTATTTCATAATACACGCGGTATTTTATGCCCCTGAATGATATGGACCGCTTGGATGTGTGTGGAAGCGATCGCTATATTTATTTAGTTTTTTTAATCCCGCGCCATGAAAATGAGTGACTTCCGGCTTCGGTCTCTCATTGAGGAGGAGGGCGCTGTGACGTGTACGGTAGAAGACGTTCTCTTCACTATACAGTGTACTGTTGTGTATGAGGACGAAGGATTCAGCTGATTTTGCGGATTAATACTTTTATTTTTTGCATCACGCCAGCCAAACGGCTGCAGAAAAATCATTCTGTATGCGGGAGAGGCGTATGCGCCTTATTGGAGTTTCAAAAGGTTCCCATTCACCGTGGATATTTACTGTGGGACCATGGGACTTACAAGGAAGTGAGTAAACATCTTGTTTTGTATTATGTCAAATACGAATACAGTGATTACAAAGTAAACACTATAAAATTCCTTTAAATAAAGGACTACTTACGTTTGATCATTGATAGGCATGTAAAAAGCTATCCTCATGCTCATTAGCAGGTAGCTGTTAGCACGTTAGCTCCACAACAACTCCAGCCACCCTCCTCCAGGGAACGAACTGTAAATTGCTCTCCGCCGGGCGGTTTGCCGATCCGCAAAGAAACTCGACAACCGGGTCGTCATGTCAAATAATCCAGGCTAGTTATGTGTGATTTTCCACTTCGAAGACTTTGAAACGTCCCTCGTTTCGGGTTAGCATGTCGACTAGCTGTCACTCCTTCTGGTCTGTTTACATTCTCCGAAGCCGGGGAAGGGAAATTACATATGTCCGATTTAGGTGTCATAAAATATCGTTCGGGAGGTGTGACAGTAAAGGTGAAGTCGACTGTTTTGACCATTATGGAGTAATTTTGCCATGTCGTCTTGAATAAATGGATTTTTATTATTTTATATTCCATTTAGCACAAGATTGTTATTTGTCATGACCATGCCATTTATTTAGCAATTGGGGAAAGTACTTGGGTAAAAAGAATATCCTGTAAAAATATTGAAGTAAAGAGACAGAAACAATGACATTTTGCCGCTCTCTTCGTCTCGTTTTCCTCATTGTGAATAGTTCCCCCTCGACGGGCTGACTGGTCCTTCTCAAGCCATTTATATAGCTATTGGGGAAAAATACTTGGATAAAAAGAATATCCTGTAAAAATATTGGGAGTGGAGAGACTGAAACAATGACATTTTGCGGCTCTCTTCGTCGCGTTTTCCTCGTTCTGAACAATTCCCCCTCAATGGGCTGAATAGTAAAACCGATGAGCCCAGTCTACCGCTGACGTCATCCACCTGTTGGGGACGCTAAAGCCCCATAATGGTAGGCGTGGCTAACCGGCAGATTAAAAGACTAATTTCTCGTCATCTGCGCTTTGCTAAATTGTTGTATATAGTCGAATCGTCTCAAAATATGATTCTAATTCACATAATAATGCCATTTAAGACTTTTTTTCTGGTGTCATATGCTCTTTAAGTATCTGTACTTCTCAAGTACAGATTGTGATTGATTTTACCACCTCTGGTAGAACAGTACCTGATAATATTCTATTAACCCAAAGACCCAAATTAAACATATTTAATTCGATTACATTTCAGGCTACCTTCGTGGTGACGTACAGTATTGACACCAACAGCGAACTGGACAACAGGATGTTTGTCACAGCAAATGCAACAAGGTAGGGTTTTCCACCAGTTTGTGGTATATCATTAGCCTGGAACTCCAGACTGGCCGCTGTTCCAGCTATAGAGTCTGGCGACTGTTTCGTGGGTCAAATTCCCTGGGCGGAGCAAGCCACAGCAAACAGACAGCGGAGTGGACTAATCACCGAAGGGCGGAAGTGACGTTGGTAAAGCGACAAGAAACTCTAGCGCGAGGACATAAAGATACGAGGGGAGCGGAAAACGGAGAAGTTTATTCAACATGGCTAACGCGAGACAGACTGTTGGTTTTAGCGACTCAATGCGTTTTTGGTCATTCAAAACTGAATTTACCGCGGATAGGAACAAATTCTCGGCTCTCCCGTTCACCATCTGTGTTGTTGTGGAGACGAGTTCCGACGCGCAAGAGTGACGTTGCACGTCACGCAAACAAATCTGATTGCACGGATGATTTTGTTCGGGCTCGAGAGGCCAATAAAGAGCTGGGTCCTACACTCTATAGATGTAACAGCGCTGAGTTTGGAGTTCCAGGCTAGGATATCATCATTCTTTGCACACTTCAACTGTTGTCTTCTGTTCTAGTGGGAATGCGCAGCACTCGGCTTTAAGTCAGCCTTACAAATTCAAAGACATTGGTGTGAAGTACAGCATTTTTGTTACAATGGAAAGGTGTGTAAATGGATAGTAATGATAATTTGATCATTACTTAAGTGTATAATTATTACTTTTTTTTTTTTCAGTTCGCTAAGCTACATCTATTTCACCTATGGAAAAAATGATGTGCAAAAATCAATCCAGCAATCAGTTTTGGTAAGATTATTATAAAAAGAAAAAAGTACAAGTTGTTATATTAGACTAAGCACTGCTTGTATTAGGTTTCCAATACCATCCGAGCCTTGAACCTCACATTTGTGATCAGAGTGCCAGTGAAGCTTGGTGAAATGGACATCTGGCAGAATTTGAACAGTTTGCAGGTAGCCCATCATATCAGTGTATCTGTAACTATAGCTGTTTGGACACACCTTGAACGTCCTCACATCTCTGTTGACATGAACTGTCTTTATTTCAGATTCCAGACTGCCAGTTTAGCAATGATGAAAGCGCAAATATAACAAATTTTGTTGAACTGGTGCAAAGAAATAAGATCGTGGTAAGAGCAGCATAGCCATCTGTTTAGAAGTAAGCACTTTGTTAGGTATACATGCATATCATGTGCTTGAATGTCCACAGGACTGCTCAGTTGCTACGTGCAGGGTGTTTCATTGCAACAGGTTCATGGAAACTTTAGAGAACAAGCAGTACGAAATATCTGGCAATATGAGTTCAGCATGGATCCAGCAGGTAACGCACAAGCATATGTACAGTGGGGCAAATAAGTATTTAGTTAACCACCAATTGTGCAAGTTCTCCTACTTGAAAAGATTAGAGAGCCCTGTAATTGTCAACATGGATAAACCTCAACCATGAGAGACAGAATGTGGGAAAAAAAACAGATAATCACATTGTTTAATTTTTAAAGAATTTATTTCCTAATTAGAGTGGAAAATAAGTATTTGGTCACCTACAAACAAGCAAGATTTCTGCCTGTCAAAGAGGTCTAACTTCTTCTAATGAGGTCTAAGGAGGATCCACTCGTTACCTGTATTAATGGCACCTGCTTTAACTCATTATCGATATAAAAGACACCTGTCCACAGCCTCAGTCAGTCACACTCCAAACTCCACTATGGCCAAGACCAAAGAGCTGTCGAAGGACACCAGAGACAAAATTGTAGACCTGCACCAGGCTGGGAACACTGAATCTGCAATAGCTAAGTGTAAAGAAATCAACTGTGGGAGCAATTATTAGAAAATGGAAGACATACAAGACCAATGATAATCTCCCTCGATCTGGGGCTCCATGCAAGATCTCAACGGTGAGCAAAAATCCCAGAACCACACGGGGGGAACTAGTGAATGACCTACAGAGAGCCGGGACCACAGTAACAAAGGCTACTATCAGTAACACAATGCGCTGCCAGGGACTCAAATCCTGCACTGCCAGACGTGTCGCCCTGCCGAAGAAAATACACATCCAGGCCCGTCTGCGGTTCACTAGAGAGCATTTGGATGATCCAGAAGAGGACTGGGAGAATGTGTTATGGTCAGATGAAACCAAAATAGAACTTTTTGGTAGAAACACAGGTTCTCGTGTTTGGAGGAGAAAGAATACTGAATTGCATCCGAAGAACACCATACCCACTGTGAATCATGGTGGTGGAAACATCATGCTTTGGGGCTGTTTTTCTGCAAAGGGACCAGGACGACTGCTATATGTAAAGGAAAGAATGAATGGGGCCATGTATGGAGAGATTTTGAGTGAAAATCTCCTTCCAACAGCAAGGGCATTGAAGATGAGATGTCGCTGGGTCTTTCAGCATGACAATGATCCCAAACACACAGCCAGGGCAACAAAGGAGTGGCTTTGTAAGAAGCATTTCATGGTCCTGGAGTGGCCTAGCCAGTCTCCAGATCTCAACCCCATAGAAAATCTGAGGAGGGAGTTGAAAGTCCGTGTTGCCCAACGACAGCCCCAAAACATCTCTGCTCTAGAGGAGATATGCATGGAGGAATGGGCCAAAATACCAGTAACAGTGTGTGAAAAGCTTGTGAAGAGTTACAGAAAATGTTTGGCCTCCGTTATTGCCAACAAAGGGTACATAACAAAATATTGAGATGAACTTTTGGTATTGACCAAATACTTATTTTCCACCATGATTTCCAATTAAGTTCTTTAAAAATCAAACAATGCAATTTTCTGTTGTTTTTTTTTTCTACATTCTGTCTCCCATGGTTGAGTTTACCCATGTTGACACTTACAGGCCTCTCTAATATTTTCAATTGGGAGAACTTGCACAATTAGTGGTTGACTAAATACTTATTTGTCCCACTGTATGTTATCGGGTTGTGGTACTTTGTACTGAAGTGAACAGCCCATCTAACACAGCTGTTACTCTAAAACAGGTCGGACTCAACAAGGCGAAGTTAATGTTCATCAGCACGGCCAGTCTTGAGTATGACCTGAACCAGTACATCTTCTTTTCAACATCATCTAATAGTAACCCTCCCATGCACAAGGTAATTTTACAATTAGGTGACAGAATTTGAATGTATTGGCTCAAATGTTATCTCCATATTAGATTGAAACAGAGGTAGAAGTGTATCCCCAACCAGACATTACCAAAGCGATAGTTGGCGGTTCCATAGGAGGACTGGCAATAGTGGCTATACTCTCAATTGTCCTGTATAAGGTGAGAAAATAAGGACTTGAAGGAATGAATAAATCACACAAATACATCCTGATAGCATTCCAACACTTTGTATTCACAGGCTGGATTTTTCAACAGTAAATACAAGTATGTGATCAATGAGGCTGACGGCGGAGTAGCAGTGAATGACGAAGCCACACTTACGGCAATAATAACATTCAAGAAATTATTTTGAGCCTTTTGCTTTCAGCTATCCAAAACACTGACGTCAATGTCAATTATTCGTCTTGCTAATGGCCATTCAACACATCATTTTAAGGAATTTCAGATAAAAGATGACATTTTTGCACTATTATTTTACAGCGTGTTTATAAGCTGAAGACACCTGCCGTATTTGCATCAACATGAAAAACATACTGCAAAACAACTTTAGAATTGTATCATTATTTTGTATCTTATTTTGCATTTCATTGTATTGTTGAAAATATTAAAAATATTTCTCATTTAAAACAAACAAAAACAACTAGGCCTGCAAGCAGGACTGAACGGGCCCTGGCAATCTAGCGCAACGTCATGCAACTCGGACAGTGTGCAGATCAGGGTGATGGCAGATCCTCCTCTCAAATAATCTCATTAGAACCTAACATGCTCGAAACGCTAGTTGGCGCTGTAGGGTTGATGCAAATGACCCCTACAGGACCCTTCAGAGTATGACTCAACAAGCACGAGATGTTTGGCGCAGATATGTTGTAGGTCTTCCAAGTTATGACTGTTCAAAACTTGTGGTGAGACGAAATGGCTTCACTCATGTTCACTTCTCCTGTTGGACCCTTCTGCTTCAACCAAACCTCAGTATTTTTCATCAGGCACCTGAACACATGTCTTATGGCTCCCCTGATGCAGGTTTTGGGTGAATAGATTTTTTTTCCTTGGAGGAGGAGCCTGTTTCGTAAAAAAAGGCATTTCCTGTTCCCACTAGGGGGCGCTAGGCCTAATGGGTAATGTTTCAATGCACTCGCACATACATGCCAGATATGAAAAAGATTGAACGTTGTGTCAAGGAGCTATTAGTCATTTACTGAATTTGTCATTTTGCCGAAAAAATGGCCGACTTTGGCACCACGCGCAGGTCAGACCCATGAATGAAAACGCACCATTTTGAAAATTTTAGATCTCCTATGTCTCCTGAATAGTCTCACCAATTTTGAAGATGATCCGACTTACTCCTTCTGTGACAAGGTCTCAAATGTGCACCCTGTTAATTAATAAAAATTTCACATTCGATCAAAATACCCGATTTCCTGTTGGGTTTGGAATATGGGTTCAAGAGACTTTTTGGAGCAGTTTTGCACAAGGTATCGACTCCCCAAATTTCATTGTTCTACGTTAAAAAAACCTAATAGGAATTGCCTTTTTGAAAAATTCAAGGGGGCGCCACTGAGCCCTTTTGTTACATTTTTTTGTAACGTCACAAGATTATCGAAATCCACGCAAAGCCGCATGTATGTGCAAAATTAGGTGGGTTTCCGTGCATGTTCAGGCCTCCAAATGTCAACTATACTACAAATGGATA
This sequence comes from Corythoichthys intestinalis, assembly GCF_030265065.1. NCBI lineage: Eukaryota > Metazoa > Chordata > Actinopteri > Syngnathiformes > Syngnathidae > Corythoichthys > Corythoichthys intestinalis. Next base: position 37,472,671 of record NC_080404.1, read on the forward strand.
AAAATTTCACACTCGATCCAAAATATCCGACTTTCTGTTGGATTTGGAAAATGGGTGCAAGAGACGTTTTGGAACAGTTTTGCATAAGGTACAGACTTCCCAAATTTCATTGCTCTACGTTGAAAAAAACCAATAGGAAAGGCCTTTTTTAAAACTCCTTTCTGTCGCCACTAGTTGGCACTGTAGAGTTGATGTAAATGACCCCTATAAGACCATTCAAGGTATGACTCTCAACAAGCACGGGAAGTTTGGCGCAGGTATGTTGTATAGCTGCCGAGTTATTACTGTTCAAAGTTTTTTGCGAGACAAATTGTTGACGGTCATTTTCACTTTCCTGTTTGGACCCCTCCGCTTCAACGAAACCTCAATATTTTTCATCAGGCACCTGAACACAGGTCTTAATGCTCCCCTGATGCAGGTTTGAGGCCAACAGATTTTTTTTTTCCCTTGGAGGAGGAACCTGTCTCGTAAAAAAAAGGCATTTCCTGTTCTCACTAGGGGGCGCTAGGCCTAATGGGTAATATTTCAATGCACTCATGTTAAGGGTGGGATACCGCACATACATGCCAGATATCAAAAAGATTGAACGTTGTGTCAAGGAACTATTAATCATTTACTGAATTTGTCATTTTGCCGAAAAAATGGCCGACTTTGGCACCACGCCCAGGTCAGACCCGTGAATGAAAACGCACCATTTTAAAAACTTAAGATCTCATATGTCTCCTGATATATACCAATTTTGAAGATGATCCAACTAACTCCCTCGGCGAAAAGGTCTCAAATGTGCACCCTATAAATCGATAAAAATGTCATATTTGATCCAGAATAACCGATTTCCTGTTGGGTTTGGAATATGGGTGCCAATGCTTTTTTGGAGCGGTTTTGGACAAGGTATAGACCCCACTCACATGACGTCACAACCACGCCTCCGCGCCATATTGTCCGTCAGCTCGTCGTGTTTACACATTACCGCTACATAAATTCCTCCTATTATGGCGTGTTTTTCTGCTCGTTAACATTAATAATCAAAATGGTGAAGGCGTGTGTGGCGGTTGGTTGCAGTAACAGAGAAGATAGACGGAGAGACTTGAAGTTCTACCTTATTCCGAGAGACCCGGAGAGGAGAGCGAGATGGACTGCTGCAATCGACGAGAAAACTGGGCACCAAACGATCACCACAGACTACGTAGTAGTCCTTTTATACCTGGTAAGATGCATTCAATAGACCCTACTCACATGACGTCACAACCACGCCCCCGCGCCATATTGTCCGTCAACTCATCACTGTTGATGCATTACAGCTACGTAAATTCCTCCTATTATGGCGTGTTTTTCTGCTCGTTAACATTAATAACCAAAATGGTAAAGGCGTGTGTGGCAGTCGGTTGCAATAACAGAGAAGATAGATGGAGAGACTTGAAGTTCTACCGGATTCCGAGAGACCCGGAGAGGAGAGCGAGATGGGCTGCTGCAATTCGACGAGAAAACTGGGCTCCAAACGATTACCACAGATTATGTAGTAGTCATTTTATATCTGGTAAGATGCATTTAATATATATTTAGAGGGTTTTGGGCTGACAACCACAATTAAGATCATTGCTAGGCTAATCCCCGACAACATACACTCAGACGTTGTGAATGAACTACCTGAAAATATATAATTATAAGGGGATAATAAGACAGTTGTCATACAATTAATATACTGGACTGTCTCAGAAAATTAGAATACACAATATTCTAATTTTTTGAGACAGTTCTGTGTATATATACAGGACTGTCTCAGGAAATTAGAATACACAATATTCTAATTTCCTGAGACAGTCGCCATTTTAGAAAATTGAAAGTAAAGGGTCACACGGGGTAATGTTGCTTAGAGTGCTGCTCTTAAAGTTTTTCAAAGTTTCGTGAGAATGGCTGAGTTTCTGTGGACAAGATAGTTGTAGATATCAGGGTAGCAGATGTCAGGCAGAGACGGCGAAGACAGCGGGTCGAAAAATATCGATTTCGGCATCAAATATGGATCTGGCAAATGGATAGACTGAAGCTTTTCCACATAACGCCTTTTATGCAACGCATCCAATGAGTTTACAGCGTCTGAAAGCACCGGGGCTTCCATGAATTGCACTATAAATTGCACGACAAATTGAAACCATTGACAATACAGATAAACAATGACGGACAATATGGTGGCCGGAAAAAGCGACACGTCATTGTGTGACGTTGGTGAGTGGAGTCTATAGACTCCCCAAATGTCATTGCTCTACGCTCACAGACCCTAATGTTATAGGCCAATTTTAAAATTTCAAGGGGGCGCCACGGAGCCATTTTGTTAGATTTTTTTGCAACGTTGAAAAATTATGGAAATGTACAATTTTCCGCACGTATATGCAAATTTTGGTGACTTTTCGTGCATGTTCAGGCCTCCAAATTGGCCGTTTTCATTTGCCCTGAAAAAAAAAAAAATAATAATAATAAAAAATAAAAATGATAATAATAATCCTTTTCAAAACAATAGGGCCTTCGCACGCTTAGTGCTCGGGCCCTAATAAGGAAAAACATTGCAATAAAATAATGCAAACTGGTTCAACTTCAAAGTAGCTGAGATCTGTCATGACAGAACATCGCTTCAATGATATCTGGCCCCATCTAGCGTCGTGAATCGGTATAATGTCTACACCGCGAATATAAGACGACCCCCTCATTTTAAGTGTTATTTCAATGCAAAAAACACAGTCTTATATTCGGGCCAATACAGGTAATATTATTGAGCCCCGTCGACCTGCTGTCACGGACACCTTTTGTTGTTTCCACTTTTCCGCGATAGCGTGTTGTTTTTTTGTTTGTATTTAATAAACACTTGTACGCATCCCTCGCTTGTTGTCTGCTTCGAGGGCCAACCTTGTTTCCGTATTTAAGTATCCCCACAATACCATGTTCAACTTTATGTTCAATGTGGTTTGAATAGACAAGGCAAACGCAATAGCTAATTGGCTACTATCAATCAGCTGCATGAAATTGTGACCATAGTTTAAAAAAAAAAAAGAAAGTGCATTTATAATGCAAAGATACACCCTTTTAGACATGCTCTGAAGTCCGATAAGGTTACTGTATTTTCCCGGTACACGCTCATGTACCAGCTCGGTTGATTTGGACATTAGCCGGAACTTTACCAGCTCGTAACCTGGTCACAAGTGCCAAGTCACCTTATGTGTGAATTCAGCAGGTAATGTAACGCCACACAGAAGTTGATGACATACCCTTTCACATGTACTAGATTTCCTCATTTTTCCTCAATGTAAGACAAAATAGAAATATTTGACAAGCAGTGAACAAATAACAAATTTACTAACTTATCAATAAATTAGATCTGATTCTTGGGCTTAGCAAGAGAAATAACTTTTGAATGGGACAGCGTGGGACACTGTGGCTAAACAAAGGAAGTATAACTATTCATAGCGTCTTCTCTTTGTATTAAAAAATAGTAATAATAATATTATTAAATAAACGTGATCGAGGACTTGTTGTCTGGTCTCTTACAAATTAATGGGTCAGATCGGTATAGTAAATTAACTTTATTCCTTTATTCTTGGAATATTGAAAAGTAAACAGTCATGATCAAGTCGCATGCTTCATGTGAAAGAACCGGTACAGTAGCGGTACATTTCGCTATGTCTGAAAGTTGCCGATCAAGTTATATACCCATAGGCGGATCTACTATTCAGGCGTAGTAGATGATCGCCTTAGGCCCCCAACCAGCTGCCCTTGCCCCAATGAGCAACGGCTTGGGCCACCAGAGCAAGCAGCACCCCCAACTGTTCCTCATGTGTAATTATGTCAGCATACCAAACAAACAAATAACAAAACAAAAAAGAAAGCCATTTGAATGCTGCATTTATATTACCCCCACCCCCCCCCCCCAACCACACACACACACGCACTACAATTGATTGTTCCACGACGACGGACAGAGTATCAGTCGCTTAGCTTCATTTAGCGCCGTTTATTATCGCTTAGCTGTTTGTTAGCTTCACTTAGCTCTCCCGCAGTTTTCACGCCACTAAGCTCGCGATTTTTACAGCTCACTTGCTACTTTGCACGTCGGCTATCGTTTATTTCTAACACATTAGCGAACGTGCTCTCCATGAGAGCCAAAGTGCAGTGAGGGAGAAGTTGAGAACAGGCCTCTAATGCCTCTTTTAACTTTCTTCTTCTTCTTCACACCGAACATAAAATACACGACAGCACACCCTGTGGCGAAACAATGTAGTACAGTTCCAATCAGTCATACAATAACACTCAACAGCTGGTTAACAGCAAAAGCACATCATGTTCTTCATATAAATAATGATTTCTGGAGTTAATCCCACATACTTCAGAATTAATATTGTTGAGTAAATACTACATAATACAAAATAAGAATAGCTTTTAAATGACACTTCATGACAAATATGATTGGCAATGAATAATTACTGTAATTATTATACTACTATTATATATAGTAGTATACTATAATAATATTGTTAGAATTTATTTTTAAGAATTGTTTTGAATAATGTTGGAAAGGCAAAGTCAGTGTTCTGAATCTGTTTACCTTCCATTCTTTTGCACTAGTAAATGCTATCAGCCTTTAGCCTCATTGTTTATTTGTGATTAATTATTGTTATTTACATGATTATTTGTACTTTAATAAAGAATTTAAGTGTTCCAAAATAGTTTTGTGAATTAATAAGCGTCAACAAAAATTTCATTGCTAAATTAGTAAAAAAAAAAAAAAAAAGAAAGAAAAAAAAGAAAATTATTAGATTAGTCGATTAATCGTAAAACTAGTCGGCTGACTAATCAGGATAAAATTTGTCGTTTAGGACAGCCCTAGTGTACCAGAATATATTTCCTCCACACCCTTCTCCCCTTTTTAACCCCTGACCCATGAAGAGGCTCAAGATGGCATTTACATTATTAACATTCTTTCTGTGAGAGGGATCCACGGATAGAAAGACTTGTGACTTTGTAAATTGTGACTAAATATTGCCATCTAGTGTATTTGTTGAGCTTTCAGTAAATGATACTGTAGCCATGCCTAAATGCATGATGGGAAGTGGAACCATGACTGTGCGTAGTGCTACCAATTCATATATCTTCTCTGCGTTGGGAAATATCACAAGGTGTTAAGAAAAAGATCAATTGCTACCTTGCTTCCCCACATTACTTCCCATGATATGTAGGGAGAGGGATTGTAAGGCTTTAGCCATTTAAAAATAGGCTCCAAAGGCTGCCAAAATTCACTCTACTCATTTTACGCTGCCTTTTATCTCTCTATATAGGTAAAACGGCGCCATTACAGATTGAGCGCGACAATGCGTGAGTGGGTCGTGCAGCGCATGCATTAATTGCGTTAAATATTTTAACGTGATACTTTTTTTTTTTAATTAATTACCGCCGTTATTGGGATAAATTTGATAACCCTACCTTAAGCCTAAACTAAAGACTCTGGATGAGTGTAACATATTGCGTCTGTAACGTTAAATACAATTAGAAAACGATTTAATTAAAATATATATATATATTAAAAAAAGGCATGGCCGATATTTTTTTGCCGATTCCGATACTTTGAAAATGACGTGAGGACATCTCTAGTAATATACACTGATGGTGTAGTGGTACATACACCTGGCAGTGCGCAATGGATTCCCACTCGCTGACGGTGTGATGTGACCTCCCACTGACTGGCAAACCAGTTCAAGGTGTAGTCCTCCACCTTTCGTCAAAAGTTTGGATTGGCTCTGACATTCCACAACCCTAACAAGTGTATGTGGTGTTGGAAATGAATTAACATTTCCAACACAAGTGTTACGGTTTGTCTTTCCACTGTAAAGTTTGGGGAAAATGTTGATAACTACCAAAGTCACAGGATAAATTGAACTCATAGCCGAAAGCGCCACTGTATTCTGAAATGCCCAATATGGATTTTCACCAAAGTACTCAGTTCCTTTCTCTCTTATACTACTCCAGTTGTAAAAGACAGATACAAATGTTATCGCTGCCACAGAAGCCATCAATCCATCTCATACCTGTGCTTTGTAACTCAATTTCCCACCTGGCTTGAGCTGACGGCTACCCACAAAAGTCAATTCTAATGTCCAATGGAGAAGCCTGCGGTTTAATGCGGACGGACTTCATCAATCGTCGAGTGGAGGTAAATCAATTCTGAATTGGCTTCAATCCGATCGGTAACAGGCTGCTGTCGGTCCACTCGCTGTGACCGTCCCTGATTATGTCAGATTAATTTCAAATAACTATAGTGGGTGGCACGCTGTATGAGTGGTTATCACGTTAGTATCATATTCTGAGATCAAGGGTTCAGTCCTGGGCACCGCCCTTCCAGTGTGGAGTTTGATATTCTCACTGTGCCTGCGTGGGTTTTCTCTGGGTACTCAGGTTTCCTCTCACATCCCCAAAACATGCATGGTAGGCTGAGTGAACACTCCAAAATTGTACGTCGGTATGAATTTGTGTATGAATGGTTGTTTGTCTCGTTTTTGCTGCTAACCAATTCAGGGTGTACTGGGATAGCTAGTATGGGCTCCATCACCCCTGCAACACCCGTGAGAATGAGCGAAAAGGAAGATGAATGGGTGGGCTCACCATCTTTCTCACTTATTTCTATGTCTTAAGCAAAAGGTGCAGGCTAAATCCATATACTTTTCAGTACGTGCCTGTCAAACATGTCTGTTCATGCTGACCTAATTAGAAAATGAACATGCCTGATACCACAACACATGCCGCCTAACAGCACTCGCATTAGCTGACGGTCTATTTGTGATGACCATAATTAGCAATCTACCTTTTCAGCTCTACAAACGCCCTTTTAGTATCCCCCCTGCCATTTCTCCGAATGGTATCCTCCCCCTTAAAGATTAATTGAAGCTGGGATAAAACAAAATGGTTCCCAGGGGGTGGCCCACTGTTTGTTATTCATGTGGGTCTGAAAACAGCAACAGTAAATCCTCTAAATTGTTGTTAAGCTGGGGATATTACCATATGTGTGCCATTTCCATAGACTGACAGCTCCCTCTGGATCAACTGGGGACTATTGATCTTGCAGCACTCCATTTCAAGTTAATTGTGCTTGAAATGAGGTCCACACTCCCAGGCATACCTTTGTTTGAAAGGTGGATATTCATTTTTTTATTTGGCAGGATGTTGACATCAAAGACAGAGGATACATTTCGTTGTTGCGTTTATCTTACGTAGGAGGCTTGTGGATCTGAAAGGGATTGGTCCAAAAGCAAGGCAACAAAAGTAGACAGAGATGGGTTTTCCCAGATATGATTGGATGGTGACATTGCTCCGCCCACGCTGAAACAACACATTATTTCTGTCATAAAATTTCAAGAGCACATTTTCTTCATTTGCAACACAGAACTAAACGGATACACTTAGAGCAAATCTAGTTGTAGTATAGTGGATGATCATATTTTACTGCCGTTGACGCCGATAGATGTCCAGTCCATTGTGACTGAATGCTTACTACCAGTACTGCCTTAAAATACCTATGACAGGATAAAAAAGTCTTAAATAGCGTTATTATGTGAATTAGAATCATATTTTGAGATGATTCAACTATACAACAAGTTGGCAAAGCGCAGATGACGAGAAATCAGTCTTTTAATCTGCCGTTTAGCCCCTGCCTGTCATTATAGCGCACTAGCGTCCTCAACAGGAGGATGACGTCGGCAGGGTCATGGTTTTATCTGATTTAGAATTCGGCCCAATGAGGGAGAATTATTCAGAACGAGGAAAATGCGACGAAGAGAGCCGCAAAATGTCATTGTTTCAATCTCTTTACTCCACTATTTTTACAGGATATTCTTTTTATCGAAGTATTTTTCCCCAATTGCTAAATAAATGGTATGGTCATGACAAATAATAGTCTTGTGCTAAATGGAATATGAAATATTAAAAATGCATTTATTCAGTACGACATGGCAAAATTAGCTAAATTTCCATAATGGTCAAAACTGTCAATTTCTTGCGCATTTTATGCCACCGGAGTTAGTCCGGCGTTTGTCATTTCCCTGCCCCGGCTTCGGAGACCATAAACAAACCAGGAGGCGTGACTGCTAGCCGAAATGATAACCCAAACCAAGTGACTTTTCAAAATCTTATACTCGCCTTTCGAAGCGAAAAATCGCTCAAAACTACCCAGGACACTGCGGCGGGGTTGTCGATTGTCTTCGCCGATTGGCAACCCGCCCGGCGGGAGCAAGTTACAGCTCGTCGTTCCCCTGCTGCGGGCAGGAGAGCTCGTTTGCCGGGAAAGCAGCTGGAGAATGAGCGCCGGACAAACCGGCCGACGTCGGAGGAGCGCGTAGCTGCCACATGGTCAACACAAATATGGCATAAATTAATGCTTAACTACATGGCGAAGACGTAAACATTGAGAGAGCGGCGTGCAGTTGTTGTGCAGCTAACATGGCAGGATGTGTCTGAGGAGAACTTTTCCACATGACCGTCCATGATCAAATTAAAGTACATAGTCCTTTATTTAAAGAAAGTTTGTAGTGTTTACTTTGTAATTGCTGTATTCGCGGCCATTTTTACCACAAAGTTGCAATTTCTGATGGGGTGAAAAATTTGACAGAACATCGGGCTCACAAAGAGGGCAATAAGCCGAGTACAAGCTGCCAGTCGTCGGCCGAGTGGCATTCTCGGTGATCAAGAAGCATTGTCAGCCACAATATGCAAGCCACCTTCGTATTAAAACGTGTGTCATGATCCCAGTATTTGACATAATACAAAAGACGATGTTCACTCACTTCCTCGTAAGTCCAATGGTCCCACAGTTGTGTCCGAGGGTGAACGGGAACTTTTTGAAACCCAATAAGGCTCGCACGCCTTTCCCTGGTGCAGCAACAAATCCCTGCAGCACATTTAGCTGGTGTGATGCTATAAATAAAAAAATGAATCAGCTAAATCCGCAGTCGTTTTGCATAACGTAGTATTGGCTGTATACTGAAGATGTTTTTGCTGCTGACGACACATTCGCAGTCTTCGTAAATCCAGGAAGTCACTCATTTTTATAGCGAGGGATTCAAAAATTTAATAAATAAAACAATCGCTTCGACACACATCCAAGCGGTCCATTTCATTCAGGAGCATAAAACCGCATGAAATATGAAATAAACATGCATTTTGGTGTTATAGGCACTTTAATTCTCACTCAAGTAACAGTAAACACTTTCTCACCAACCAAGCAGTGCACACATATGTATCTTTCCAGTTCAACTTTACAGTAATTCCTCATAAAAAGTGTCCGTCTTGAAAAAACATGTGCCAAGCTCACTGAAAGGTGAACTCTGGCACAGAATACCAGCAGCAAGAACACTGAAAGTTTCACAGCTCTGCCGCGAAAGTCCGTACGTGTTAATCCCCGTCACGATTAAGTGCAAATCGGATTAGGATATGTGACATATGTGTGTTTTTACAGGTGCTTTTGACAGCGCAATAGAAACAGTGTGAGAGGTAGACTTCCAAGGAATGAAGCCAAATGCAAGCTCATTAAGAGCAAAGAGAAAAGGCAAGGGAAGCTGTGTGTTTCCGCGCAAATACTGCCACGCTCGCTGATTAAACCTCTCACTCTCAACTGCATCATAATCCTGCCTGGAACTCGGCCTGGCAGATTATTTCGAGGGAGGAGGTCCACAGAGTATAGCCTCCATATATGAGTGTCAGTCCCAATCTGAGGAACACGGTCTAATATTCCCTCAGCACTCCGAGGGAAAAATGCAGTTTGCTGGCATGCGAAAGGATGCAAATTCCATTTTTACCAGCAATCATTCCCATATCAATCTGATGTTCTCGCAGCAATATCAGATCACTACAAATAAAAGGTGTGTAATGGGGGACATTAGGGGGGCCCGGTTTATGGAGGCAGGATTTAATTTGCATGGCAGATTAGCCCTCCAGTCCCACTGGTGGGGCCACGGCCTCAGGGGCAAAATCACCGCCTTTTCTTCTTCCTGTAGTCTCTTTTATTCTTTTATTAATAGGATCGAGTCCTTTTAAACCCATGAAGTCAATTGAGTGTAATCTGATTTCAAATTCAGCATGAAAACGCTTTAACTAGTGGCCCTGGCTCCATGCTGGGAGAACAGAATCCTCCGCAAAGTTGATTTTTAGTACTCCCTCTTGCTTGTTTGACACTTCATGGTCAGCAAAGTGGGCTTTATGCACATGGACAAAACAGCAAAGAATCCCTGAGTGTTGTGTACAAAATAAATACATGTTACATCTCCTAGTTCCAAATCCCGGCGGAAAAGTGAGATTGAAAGAGAGGGAAAGCACGGCTGGAGGCTTTTTTTTCCTCCTTTGGTCTTTGCCCTCAGTGCACCGGTCTGACTGGGGCCAAGTTCCGCCTCAGTGCCTCAGCGAGCCTCGCCGTTACACAGGCAGACAAATACACACACACTCACAGCTGGGGTTAGCAGTTATTAGACAGCAAGAGGGGAGAGGCGAGTGGACTTTTTCACCAAATCATGCATTCATAAATACATTTACAGGCTTGCGACTTACCACCACACATAACTGAGTGACGTGGAGTCGTTTGACAGCTTCAAATGTGAACGACACACAGCGACTCTAATTGGCTCGACACAAAGCAGAATAATGCTACAAATACTTCGGGATGAACGAAAATCCTATAAATCATATCGTCCCTATTATTCATTTGTGCTTCGATGTTACCTGCAAGTGGACTTTTGAACATTTATTGTAAATTTCTGCCAAGTTCAATCACTATACAGGATTAGCACTGTCCTAATTAATTGCCTTGTCAATGACTAATTCATTATCAAGTTAATCAAAAACAATTTTGATAATCAATTCATCTTTAGAGACGTTTTTCACCACAAAATTGCCCAAACCTTTGTCTTTGAGTTTCTTAACAGTAAATAATATTCTCTCATTTCTCTACTCCTCAAATAAAGGATAAAATAATATTTTTCAAACATCTGGTTTTACTCTGGGAAATAATGACATAGTTATAAAATTAGACAGTATTCATAGTCTAACTTTTCTCAGTATATAGATTTTTGTCCCAATAAACAACTGTTTTGAAAAACAATGATACCGTTACATTTGTTTCAAATGCACATGTACAGCAAAGAAATTATGGCCAGGGAAGCATAACAGTATCGCATGTAACATTATATACTGTATATTTGAGCTGATGAGTTGAGTCATGGGGGGTGGTAGTAGGTGTGTGTGTGTGTGTGTGTGGGGGGGGGGGGGGGGGGGGGTCCAATAACAAAATAATCGTATAAAGTATATGCATTATACTGATCACACAAGCATTAATTAGTGATGACAGTACATCTGCATTGGGTCAGCCAGTAAGTAAAAAATTCACATTTAAGACCATATCAAAAGGATTTCTGATAGTTTTACAGCTAAAACATTCTTTAAACACATTTTTTATTGATTTATTAAACCAATCAATTTATTAAAGCACACATAAACTTACCATAACACCCATTTAAATAATTCCTTACTGCCTATTCACATGCTTTTATTCACAAAATCAAATAAGAGGCTTCAACGTCACTCCAAAATGTTGAAACCAATCAAGTCATTTTATCTAACGTCCACTAGCGTCACGCTAACATATAGCTCAAAAAGCACAAAAATTCATTGATCATTTATTGACTGCTTTAAATACAGTCAGTGAACCTAATAACAAAGGAGATGAATAGAAGCTACTGTGGATATTAACACAAAAAGGCAAATAATTCCTCCCTCCCTGCCAGTCAAAATGGATTGGACGTCAATGGCAGCAAAACACTTAAACAACTCAAGGCCTCTTTTATTTCTATTTATTCATATATTTGTTTCTATTTATTCCCTTATTTTTTTCAATTCAGTTTATGTTTATCTTTATGTTTTTAGATATAATAATAAGGAAACACAAAACATAGTCTTATTGGACTCACTGTACCCCCGCCCCGATTCAACCCTTATTAACATAGAACCAACAGCGGCGGCAACAATGTTTTGTGAACACTTCATGCATTACCACTCAGGGGAGGGTTAGCACCATGCATCCCTGCATCTCAAACACACACACGTGTTCCCCAGTGTGATGCTCTGCGAGAAAAAAAAAGAAAAACAACACAACACTGCTGATCAGAGCTCCTCAGTTCGTCTGCTATGCACTTGCGAGGGGATCTGACAGAAACAGTGATGTTTGAGATGCAGGAAGCCCTGAGTTTTTCCAGCCCTGATTAGTAAAAACTCCAAGTGAGGCTGATACTCTCGGTGGTGGATTTTGATATAAGCTCGACAACACACTAAGGTTTGTTTACGCAACAGGAATTCGAGAAATATGGAGAGATATCAATGTTGCCAAAAATATGCCTGTTTACAAAGACCATCAAAAATGTCAAAAAGAGCTGCATTGTGCATTCCAGGCCAGTAGGTGGCGATGGCTGTTGAGATACATACAAATCAACATCCGATTGTACTTATTGACAGAAATGTGCTGGCATCTGGGAAAGCCAAAATTACCGAACAATGACGTACAAAATGAAAACTCTTGCAAAGAGCTGCTGTCGTCCACAACTCACACTCTGACACTCACAGGCTGACTCACCACCTCCAGCTCTTGATGTCGCCCACTAGCAACTAGCTGTGTATAATGTAAAACAATTTTAATGTGTTTGACAAATTTTAAGACATTTAAATCAAAACCATTCTTTCCAAAAAAAGTGCACCTTTTTTGTTCAGCTCCTTAAGCACGGAGAATGGTAATATCTGAGTGCTTCGAAAAGCTAGAACAGTTTTAATGTATTTATTTATATTGTTTGTATAGTGTTGCTTATTGAAAGAAGACAATTGGACAGAAAATGGTAAGGGAGGGACAGAGAGAAAGAAGGAACAGAGGGAAGAGTGATACAAAAAAAATGATTGAATATACATGCTAGCTAATGTACCGCATTTTAGGACTATAAGTCGCATCTGAGTTTAAGTCGCACCAGCCATAAAATGCCCAACGAAGAGGAAAAAAACATATATAAGTCGCACCAGAGTATAGTCGCATTTTTGGGGGAAATTTACTTGATAAAATCCAACACATAGAACAGATATGTCATCTTGAAAGGCAATTTAAAATAAGGAATACAATAGAGAACAACATGCTGAATAAGTGTACAGTATGCTAATGTTACATGATGCATGAACAACGAAATGCGAAAGTAGCCGGTATGTTAACGTAACATAGCTATTAGGAGTTGTTCAGATAACTATAGCATAAAGAACATGCTAGCAAGTTTACCAAACCATCAGTGTCACTCCAAAACATCAAAATAACATGTGAAATGATATAATAATGTGTTAATGATTTCACACATAAGTCGCTCCAGAGTATAAGTCGCACCCCCAGCCAAACTATGAAAAAATCTGCGACTTAAAGTCCGAAAAATACGGTAAGTAATATTGCTATCTTGCTATGACCACTCTTACCAAGGGGACACTGTGTGGGGAGGGGATACTAAACCATATGAAGAGGTGAGATAGATCAGATAGGAGGGTAATACAGTATGGTGAGAGTGCAAACAATTTCAGTCATGTGTAGTAGGGAATCCAGTATTGGGGCAAATCACCTGTGCGTATTAACGAGTTCACATCCTACTTTTAGCTATCAGATCACTAATCCTGGCACCAACAGTTTTATATACTTTTATGTGTCTAGTAGCACCTACTCATGTGTGTCCCCACTCTAGCGTCTGAGTTACTCATGCGGAAAATGAAACTGCTGCGTGGTACCCATCCGACAAAAGTGCAAATCTGATAGAACACGATTTTGATCCATGTATTGCATTTCGATTGATTCGATCGTTGTTTAACCATTTGATTTATCTATCCAGATCGATGTATTGTTACACATTAGGCACGCTCCTTAATAGGCAAAAGCCCAATAATTAAACTAAAATATAGGCAGTCATTTTGTAAAACCCATTCATTTCTTTATACACTGTACTGTATCATCGTATCATCACCGTGCTATTTTCCTTTCTACATATATAACGATCACTAATTGACAAATTGATTAATCTGTCCAGGCTTGATAAAAAAAGACCCACGCATACGATGACTGTATAAACGATCATGTTTGATTTGTCAAAACAGGCAATTAGAGGCTCTTCCCTGACATCACTTGACTGTACTTCTTTAACCTTTTCCTCAACGATAGGATTTGTCACCAGCCACAATAGGCCAAAGCGTAAGGAAGAAAACTTGCAATCCTCCTGTGAGGATTTGAAAACTTATATAACTCCCAATTATTAAAACTTCTTCCTCTTTACGGCCCTCCTGTCTGTTTGCAAGACTTCCAAAATATCCGCAGTGCCACTGAAGAGTGTATAATGCCTGTGTGCCCACATGACTGGCCAAAAACACTCCTGCTCTTTCTGCCCCGCTGAGTCCTGCTGCATAATGGGGGTCTTGAAGGCTGCGGGCTCAGAAGAAGGCCCGCCTAACAAAGCCTCGGTGGCTCGCAGCGACAGCAGAGAGGCTGTTTGCGAGCCGGATGCCAGAAAACTTATTTGGGGGGGCATATGTGGGACGCTGCGGCGGCGGCATGACACAGTAAGGTTCTGATGTCTTGGCAAGGGGGGGATACATTGTGTTGGTCTTTTGTAAAGGTCCAAAGAGCTTGTCTGAGAAAGGAAAGCTCACAAATTACTTGAGAATACATTTCAAAAAGTCAGGAATCTTTTCAAACTGGAATTCTTTTACCTACATTACGTCAGATCAATAAAGCCTTCTTAGTATTTCCATATCCCTTTCACTCATTCAGCACCCCCCACCCCACCTGTCACCATTCACTTTCCTTTTTAGCTCCACAGGAGCTAACCTGTTTACCTGATGGGTGGTCTTAGACTGGCCTAAACTAAAGCCCCTTCCATCTAAGTGTAGAGTAGCTGCTAATCCGATTTCAGGAAACAGTCAAACCCACACATCCCACCACTGCACCATCCACCCCCTGTGGCTTTTCAGATCCCAGTTTGCTCACTTCTGATACAAAGGGAAGAAATGTCTTTGACCAGGCTCATAACACTTGTATCTCAAAATATCTTGGAAATGTAAACAATATATATATTAATAACCGACCATTGCAAAACAACAGAAATTATGGTAATTTATTAGGAAAAATGGTTAGCGTGTCCGCCTCACAGTTCTAAGATCAGGGGTTCAATCCCGGCTCCGGCCTTCACGTGTGGAGTAGTGGGTACTCCGGTTTCCTCGCACATCCCAAAAACATGCATGTTAGGCTGAATGAACACCAAATTTTCCATATGTATGAGTATGTGCAAGAATGGTTGTTTGTCTCATTGTGCCCTGCGATTGGCTGGCAACCAATTCCGGGTGTACCCTGCCTACTGCCAATAGTAAACTGGCATAGGCTCCAGCAACAAAAGCGGTTGCGCGATGTCTGTAAACAGGGGTTTCCAGGGTAAAAGGGACAAATTAAAAATAGTTCAGGGGCTTCATTCGACATGAATCATGAATATAGACATATTGTTCTATGAAACACAACAGTTGTTTTGGTTTAAAATACCGCAGTTTCCTTTAAAGAGGAGTGCAAGAGCAGAAACTGCTTTTTCAGTCTTGTCTGTGTTTTCCGCCATATGTATTTTAAATGGTATTAATTTAATATGCAAAGGTCTGCTTTACATCCGTAAATCTGCATTAGTACCAATGCAAATAGATTGGACGGCACTGAATGGCACTGAAACATGACCATTCACCGTCAACCGCTTCCAGTTCAATTGGATCGGACATCTATCGCCGTCAACAGCAGCATAAAGGTTAAAGAGAATTCAACAGTTTTTGCAACACCATATCAACTGCTCATTGAGACATGTCAGCTCCTCTCATTACATCTAGACACAATAGAATAGTTGTTCTTTGTATTAAGATAGCATGATGTAAATAAAGCACTTTCCACCACTGGAAGCATTATGTCCGATGAAGCGATGTGGTTTTAATTTAATGATGTTCTAAATCATTTGAAAGTATTATTACAAGTATTATTACTAACCATCTTATCTTCTGGTTCACATACCAATTTGTTGTGTCCAAGTCTGAGGCGTATTTTTTTTCTATTAAGCATTATCATTTTGTTTTGAATGAGAAGGACATTTTGTTTATATTTTTAAAAGTACTCCTCAAATGTAAAAACAAATTATTTTGGTTAAGTTTGTTTCCTTGACAGCACTCATGAGTACGTGCCCATTTAATAAGGTTCAGCAAGTCGGACATATTACCTGGTCTCTTTCTTGAATGCGTTGGGTCCTCCGTGGGACGTTACAGAGGCCAAACATAAAGCAGTGTTTCATGCGGCTGCGGCTTATCTGGCCTCTTCAAGTATGTGAGACATGCCAGGAAACAAAGGAGCGTCTCTGTACGCCCACCGACGGGGCGAGCATATCCTTTTCAGGGGCCACACATTGGACCGTGGGCTACACCTGGACCGAGATGGAAAAAATATAGCTATAGACTTACTGCTTACACTTAAGTGGAGGAGTAGAAGACATAGGTTTAAAATGTTGAAAGTCTGAATTAGGACTTAATGGGGAGTTTTTTAAGGCCACTTCAGTCAAAGTGAACAAAATGCAATCCCTATTGTAAATCAGCCTTGTTGTTAATTGTGCCTGTGTTATTTTAAGATTACTTAGATTTGTTGTTTTTCTTTGTTTGTTTTTTAAGTATACTTAAGGCTTGAGTTACCATTAAAAAATAATAATGAGCATCCAAATGTCCCATCAGGCAAAGAAACTCATGTTGCATGTGGAGTTTATGTTTTAATATTTCGGCTCATGTTCTCATGACGTGTCTTTTATGTGTTTGTTCTTTTCGATGTTTAAACCAGCTCTCAAATTACAAATTGATTCTAATTATGAGGCCAGCACACAAAGGCAGTGAGCCTTGTGAATATAACTATTTGTGTGTGCTTACTGTGTGCAAATGAGAGGCCTCGCTCTTCCATGACCCATATAAGGCTCTGCAGAGACGAGGAATGAGTGCAGGTTGGAGAAAGCATGGCCTCAGCTGGCCAAACAGGAGTAGTACAAGCCAAATCTGAATTTTTACCTGCTATTTTTAAGTACATGAAGGCTAAAAATATCAGATAAATAATCGCACAAAAAATGACTGCGAATGATGGGCTTGCACACATAATGACTGTATTTCTATGTGAGAGCGTGCCTATGTGTGTGACATGAGTAGTTCGGTGTCACTGTGTCACAGCTAATCCCTAGTGTACTGTCAGAAGACAGAGACCCTCAGGGCCTTTTTTAAGTAAAAGTGTCTATACAGCATCTGTCAAATGGTTGCATTACAACTGTGTGTCTCTGTGGGCATGTTTGTTCATTTTAGGGTATCCATATTTTGTGAATACACTGGTGCAGGGTCGTCAAACACATGAAGGTAGGCAGGCCACATTCATCCCAAATTTCTCAAGCAAACACGACAAGTCTATTTGTGGCTTAATCTATAAATCATCCAAGACAACTTAAAATTTCACCTCTTTTTGGGGGGTAGAGGGTGCAAAAGACTACAAATCCATTTGGAAAACATTCACACTTATCTTATGAAAATTATGTATGCAATCTCCAATTTTTGTGAACAAAAGTATGTGCGGTTTCACAATATTGTAATCAGTGTTTTCATTTACACATGCAATTTATATATGACAGTGGCTTTATGCACAAGGTGTACCTTTTATAAAACAATTTCTAATCATCTCAAAACAAATTGAAATTTGCATAAATGTCCATGTCCATCTGGAAATCATAAAATCTACTTGGTCCTCACACTATTAAAAAAACTGTGCGTCATCATAGTCAACATTTAACACTACACTCCCATTCACTCAAAAGTTTCAACAAATTTGGAAAAACTCGATTGTACTTGCAACCCCAACCCTAATCCATGAAACTATGTAACAAACTGGCCTTATTGGGCCCCATGGCAAGCCAGTTTGGGGCCACGGGCCATCAGTTTGCCACTATTTGCATCATTAAATGAGTGAAGATGGTAGTCATTGCTTCTTAACTCATTGAATGCCATTGACGGTGCAGACATCTAATCCAGTTCAAATGGGTTGGACGTCTATTTCTGTAATTAGCACTGAAATAATTATTCAAAGCCAGACTTCCCAGTTTAAATCGATTGGACATCAGTTGTATCTTAAGGAGTGCTTGATAATTAGTAGTAAAGGAAGATGACGTATTCATCACTTGTGTCTGTATGACTTTATGATGATGATGATTTTAAAGGCGAGCAGGCAAGAAAGAGCAGCGCAATGAACTTGAATTGCAGCATTAAATAATGGATGTACAGACTATTTTTAAACTATTTTTAAAAGGTGCTTTTACTGTTTCTTTATTAAAAACACCAAAAAAAATTGGGGGGGGGGCAGGGGCTTTTTCAAATTTGCCACAGAATGCCACAGAACGAATAAAACACATATCTTAAGATCCTACCGTATTTTCTTTTTATTTCTCATTGTTTGTTTGCCGGATAATATGGATCACTGATTCTATGTTCAATACACCTGCCAAGTGCCCTTTCTTCCGACTTCCTCTTGTGTTTGTTTGTTCTGTCTTGGATAACAGGTCATTCAGGTGGCCACAGCCAATGTTGACCTTGGTTTAACCCCACTGCCACAGTAGCCGTGCTCCATAAACAGCCAGGAAAGACATGGCGTCTGGTGTTAAAAGCCCCAACTGTCTAAGTAACGAAAGGTAAATAACAGTGACTTGAGTTGTGGTGCGTCTCTTGCTCTAGCTGAGCCATTGTCCTTAGGTTACCTTGAGCAAGGCTGAATAGCCAAATGCAATGATTATATATCTATAATGGCTATTTTTTTTCAAGATATGGTAAAAACCCGAAAGTCATGAGTGGAAATGTAGCTTACTTTTTACAGAGGGACATTTATCATCTTTTCTAGGGTCATCAAAAAATGTTAACTGTACAGAGTTTTAAGTAACATTTTCAATCTTTTTAATGGCCATACAAGTTTCTTTCTTTCACCAAAATGTTTGTAATTGAGTAAAAAGAAAAGAGAGAAATCTAGCTTTTTTGCATATTTACTATGGGTGTAAGTAGTAGTATTTATTGGGGGTGTAATTATACATTGATCTCGATTGATACATTGATTGGTTATGGAACGACCCAATCAAGTCGATTTTATAATATCGATTAAGATCAAGATCGTTTAGACATGCTATTTTGTTAAACAGAATGGTTTCCCTTCAAATGTCTGAAATGTTTTGGCAACAATTTTCTCAAAATGTACAGATTGCTCTGTAGTATTTCTTATTGCTTTGGTTGACATGTAACTACTGTGTTTTCTGCACTACAAGGCACGAAAGATTATAAGGCGCACCTTCAAGGAATGGCCGATTTTAAAACCTTTTTTTTTTTTTTTTTTTTTTTTTTTTTTTTTTTTTTTTTTAAATAGAGCACACCACATTATAAGGCGCAGTAGTAGTAGTAGCGTTTGGGGTTGCGTCATGCATCCACTTGATGAATGCTAAAAGGAATGTCATGCCAAGATTCACCAATGTTGATCCATATTTAAGGCACATCAGATTATAAGGCACACTGTTGGCATTTGAGAAAACTGAAGGCTTTTAAGTGCACCTTATACTGCGGGAAATACGGTAACTGTATTGATCAAAAGCCCTTGGATAACATCTAATCGTGGCAGACTTTCTAATATTGTGTTGTTGTCCAATTAATTGATATCGTAGTCATGAAATTGCTGATTTAACCACATATTAATTGTGTTGTATCAACATAAATCTACTTTAAAATGTTACATTTTTACACTGTAGCCGAAAATCAATATACTACAGCCTGGAAAATGTTACATTTTAATGTTTAAATTACATTTATAAGTGTGTACTTTACATGAGGGAGAGAGTCAGTATTAGTACTTTTAGATGTAATATTTTTTATATCTCTTACTAAAATAAATGGGGGGGTTGCTATTAATTTACTAGCACAATGATTCAAAAAGTTTTACTAGTCTTGGATTGGTCTCGGTCTCGACTCTCTAAAGTCTTTGTCTTCTCTCGGTCTTGGACTGGCCGGAGGAGCAGTATTTAGCTTTTCAGTCAAGACCAGCAATTCAATTTCAATAGTTTAATTATAAGACGGTGTCATGGTGATTGCGTGGTTAGTTATGAGATCATGGGTTCAGTCCAAGGCTAACAGCCTTCCTGTGTGGAGTTTGCATGCTTCGTGCCTGTGTGGGTTTTCTCTGGGTACACTGGTTTCCTCCCAACCCAAAAACATACTTGGTAGGCTGATTGGTTACTCCAAATTGTCCGTATGTATGAATGTGTGCATATATGGTTGTTTGTCTCGTTGTGTCCTACCCTCCCAAGTCCCCAAAACAGGCATGATAGGCTGACTAATCATGAACAGCATGAATGGTTGTTCAACTCCTTGTGCCCCGTGAGTGGCTGGCAACCAATTCAGGATGTTCCTCACCTACCACCCATAGTTAGCTGGGATAGGCACTCCAGCAACCCTCGTGAGGATAAGCGGCTCAGGAAATGGATAATTCAATGAAAGAAATTAGTTGATGTATTATATTTGTGTTATCACCATAACAACATAGAATATGCATATACGTTCAGTACAATTTATTATTTTTAAAACTTATTTGTATTGTCTTGTACTCGTCTGTCTGGACTACCAAAAGTCTTGTTCATCTGTTGTGATTTCTGGTGTCGGGCAAATAAGCACAGTTTTAATACAAATAATGTGCATTAAATTAGTGTGGCCTACCATATTTAACTCAATGTCTGCCGTTGACAGCAATGGATGTCCGAGGTCTATCGTCCGCAGCTAATGTCAAGTTATGATGGTAACAACTGCTAACACAGCAAGAGAGTAAGGAGTTAGCTATCGGTTTGCTGTCCAAAGTGTCTATATTAATATAATTAATAGAAAATTAAGGAGGCAAAATGGTGACCAGTAGCAAGTTGTTGCAAAATTAATGACTGCGTCATGAAAAGACATGATGGAGTCAATAAGGAATGTCCAGAAGTCTATTTATGAAGCCTTTAACATTATACGAGGCTCTCAAAGAATGGCTAGCGGCGAGGTATTTATTTGTTTTGACGCCGTGTGGTACTGAGAAAAGCGCTGAGCTAATGCTTTGGAGAAGCCTCTCGAAAAGGCACTGAGGAGCTCACTCGCTTCCTTGAGTAGACACAGACAGACTGCTCCAGGTTAACTGGTTTTCTTAATGTCGCCACGCTAGCCAAGTTTCTTTCAGGAGGTGAAAGTCAAACAGGGCCCGGTGAAAGACTTCATCGGCCATTAGCACAAGAGGGGGTAAATGGCTCTCCTGTGAGCTAGCGGTAAAAGCAGGGCCAAATAAAGGGCCTCTCCACGGTCCACACACACTTGCTCAGACAGATTAGTGAGGTGACGCTAGTCTTGAGGGTGGAAAATGTTTGTATCCGCACGGGCGAACGTTCCAAACTCAGCGGCGTCACCATTATGTAGATTGTTAGGAATTAGCAAAAAATCTGCAAGGGCTCCCCTGCAATTAAAAAGCTTGTACTGATGTATTATTTTTAGGGCTACCAAAAACGATATTTTGATAGTTGACTAATCATCGAATATTTTCGCGATGTATTAACCAATCGACTTTTATATAAGTCACATAATTTATTACTCTGATTTTAACATTTGAGCTGAAAATATACTGTACACTGGAACCAAAAGCTATGCATTGACAAAAGTTGCACTATGTAACTGTGTCATTGCAAAACAGATGTCTGCAAATGTCTAATTTTGATTGACTACAAAGATAATCAAGTCTGCTTTTCATCGAGGGCTAAAGAAATCAAAGAATATTTACGCTTAAGAGGCTCAAAGAAGAGTATTTGGACATTTTTTGGGGTAAACAATATCGCTAAATGATCAATCGATTATCAACATAGTTTTTGATCAATTTAGTTATTGATTAGTTGTCGTTTCATGATGGCAGCCCTAGTTATTTTGGAGCTAATGTACAGTGGGGCAAATAAGTATTTAGTCAACCTCTAATTGTGCAAGTTCTCCCACTTGAAAATATTAGAGAGGCCTGTAATTGTCAACATGGGTAAACCTCAACCATGAGAGGACAGAACGTGGGGGGAAAAAACAGAAAATCACATTGCTTGATTTTAAAGAATTTATTTGCAAATCATGGTGGAAAATAAGTATTTGGTCAATACCAAAAGTTCATCTCAATACTTTGTTATATACCCTTTGTGGCTATAACGGAGGCCAAACATTTTCTATAACTTTTCAAAAGCTTTTCACACACTGTTGCTGGTATTTCGGCCCATTCCGCCATCCAGATCTCCTCTAGAGGAGTGATGTTTTGGGGCTGTATTTGGGCAACACGGAATTTCAACTCCCTCCACAGATTTTCTCTGGGGTTGAGATCTGGAGACTGGCTAGGCCAATCCAGGACCTTGAAATGCTTCTTACGAAGCCACTCCTTTGTTGCCCTGGCTGTGTGTTTGGGATCACTGTCATGCTGAAAGACCCAGCCACGTCTCATCTTCAATGCCCTTGCTGATAGAAGGAGATTTTCACTCAAAATCTCTCGATACATGGCCCCATTCATTCTTTCCTTTACACAGATCAGTCGTCCTGTTCCCTTTGCAGAAAAACAGCCTCAAAGCATGATATTTCCACCCCCATGCTTCACAGTGGGTATGGTGTTCTTCGGGTGCAATTCAGTATTTTTTTTCCTCCAAACACGAGAACCTGTGTATCTACCAAAAAGTTCTATTTTGGTTTCATCTGACCATAACACATTCTCCCAGTCCTCTTCTGGATCATCCAAATGCTCTTTAGCGAACCGCAGACAGGCCTGGACGTGTACTTTCTTCAGCAGGGGGACACGTCTGGCTGTGCAGGATTTGAGTCCCTGGCGGCGTATTGTGTTACTGATAGTAGCCTTTGTTACTGTGGTCCCAGCTCTCTGTCGGTCATTCACTAGGTCCCCCCATGTGGTTCTGGGATTTTTTGCTCACCGTTCTTGTTATCATTTTGACTCCACGGGGTGAGATCTTGCATGGAGCCCCAGATCGAGGGAGATTGTCAGTGGTCTAGTATGTCTTCCATTTTCTAATAATTGCTCCCACAGTTGATTTCTTTACACCAAGCGTTTTACCAATTGGAGATTCAGTCTTCCCAGCCTGGTGCAGGTCTACAATTTTGTCTCGGGTGTCCTTCGACAGCTCTTTGGTCTTGGCCATAGTGGAGTTTGGAGTGTGACTGACTGAGACTGTGGACAGGTGTCTTTTATACCGATAATGAGTTAAAACAGGTGCCAATAATACTGGTAACGAGTGGAGCCTCGTTAAACCTCGTTAGAAGAAGTTAGACCTCTTTGACAGCCAGAAATCTTGCTTGTTTGTAGGTGACCAAATACTTATTTTCCACGCTAATTTGGAAATAAATTCTTTAAAAATCAAACAATGTGATTTTCTGTTTTTTTCCCACATTCTGTCTCTCATGGTTGAGGTTTACCCATGTTGACAATTACAGGCCTCTCTAATCTTTTCAAGTATGAGAACTTGCACAATTGGTGGTTGACTAAATACTTATTTGCCCCACTGTATTTGAGCGTGGGTGGGGAACCAATTGAAAAAGGAATAAAATCTCAAAAGAACTGTCATGAAAAAAAAAAAAAGCGACTGACCCAGTTAAAAATTGGATTGGATGTCTATCACTATCAATGGCAGTTAATGAGAGAAAACCATGTTTTCAATTGTGGTAACGCAGGTAATGTATCATCAGAATATATACAGGGCCGTTGACTTGTGTGTTTAATTCATTCCGAGAGCATGCTTATACATCAAATCTTTTCTATTAAAGGAACTTTTTCTATTGAGAGTAATAGAAATACCATTAAACTGTTACAGCACCCAAAAATCCCACCAAAAAAGCCATATGCTGTAGTCACATTATGCAATAGGATGTATACATTGTGTTCCCTGTTTTGTGGCCACCAGTAGGAAATATTAAACATACGTCAATTTTCAAATTCCTATTTTAAAACATATATTGCAGGTGAGTGATTATAAAAGATTGATTGGAAAGACTGATAGAAAAGTTTTTTTTTTTTTTTTCAGAACCAAGAATTGGCTTGAGTCGAGACTGTTGCCTGGTGATCCTGGAATAGAATATCCTATTTGTGGCCCTTCCCAAGGTTTTCCATTTTCCCCTGTTGGGGTTTTTGTTTGTCTATTGTTTGTTTTGTTTTGTTTTGTGTTTCTTGTTCTTTTGGGGGTTCAGATTAGTGGATGTCGTAATTGTCTGTCAAGTGTGGGCCAATAAAGCCCTTTGAGGCATTTGATGTGATTAAGGGCTATACAATAAAAAGTAATTTGACAAGGTTGCCCAGTTCCTCAGCGCTCTCCATACTAGTGGGCATGAAGGAAGGAGGTAGTAGGCAGCTACTTGCATATTAAGGCACGGTGTGACATCACAATGTGACTGATTTCAAAACCTACCATTTGCAGACGATTTAACTTGCAAACACGATTGCAATCCAATTTAAAAAAAGATTTTTTAAAATAAATAAATAAATAAAACACACTTCAATCAGGCAGGGCAGACTCCTATTTCATTTTGTGCATGAAACAGTTCCAAATATTGAAAAATGACATCCAGGCCTCTTTAAGCTCTAAACTTAAAACACTTTTTTCCAACGACTGCAAAAAAATAAAAATGAAAAAAAAAGATTCGTGTCACCACTAGCTTGTTGCTCCACTGCCAGCGTGCAGGCCCTGATTTGGTTGCAGCCAAGAAGTAAATGTTACATGCCCAGTTAGCAAGTGAAACCAAGCAAGTAGATGTGTCAGCAGCCTCAGTTGACACTCACCAGGCCCTGATGCCGCCTGCCCGCGTGTGCTACATACTTTCCAGCCAAGTCAGCTGCTCAGTAGCCATGTTAATGAGCAGGCGTATGTGTGAGGAATATACAACAATGTAGCAGAAGACATAAATGCACTTTTTTATTATTTGTTGTCAGTGTATTTTTCACTTTTCTAGAGTTAAAGCATGTATTTATATGAGGACTGCCTTGATCGTCAATAATCGATTAATTGTTTCACCATTTTCACTTGAAGATTGTCCTTTTTTTTCTTTCTTTATATGTATTCTAAAAATATTTTAGATTAGAAAAACAAAAAGTGCAAAGGTTTTTGAAAAATGTAGTTTTTCATTTCCATTACTTATCATTGTATATTATATTATCTATATTGGGAGTGGGAACCTCTTGGTACCTTGCGATACGATACGATTTGCGATAAAAATCTCACGATAACGATGATCTGACAATATAGCGATACAACCATTTTCGATACATTGGTCAGGAAATAATTCTAGGATATTCTCCAAAAAAACAATAAACAGAAAAACAAGCTTCTGCTGTGAATTGGAATGAGTTCATCACTAGTAGACGTCCAATCCATTTGAAGTGGGAGGGGTGGCAGCGAATGAACATTTGTTCATTCGCTGCCATCCCTCCCACTTCAAACGGATTAAACGTCTATGGCCGTCAGTGGCAGCCAATGCCAGGCAATGAGTAATTTTGGGCCATTTAAGGTCATTTACCTGTTGATTTTCATTTACTTCCTGTTGATTTTGCGGTATTTTATGGGTCACTTGCTATTTATTTTGCATTACAGAACAGGAAGTGACCCGGGTATCACCCAAATGAATAGGCTCAACAGCTCAAACTCAACAGGAAATGACCTGTAAATGCCCTAAAATGAAAAGCAAGTGACCTGTAAATGCCCCGAAAATCAGACCAAATGACTGTGAATGCTCTGGTATATATTGTATATATTCTGAATTTAAAAAGAAAAAAACAAAAAAGGAAAACAGTAAATACTCCTTTTTCTGTTTTCTTTTATTAGAATAAGCAAAGAAAAAAGTATAAATACAGTAAATGTTTTCTGACCTCGGTTGTCCTCCATGAAAGCTGATTACTTTTATACTAAATTAAAAAAAAGACATTTGTAAATATCAGCCTGTTTTGGAAAACATTGATAGAGTTACATAGTTAAATTATTATTTAGTGTGAAATATCTCACTCTCCTCGCTCCTATTAAGCTAAACGCTAAGTCCAGTCATTGTTGTCAAACTCGGATCCTGCGGGCCAGATCCGGGCTGCCACACCATTTGTGTGCCCCGTGAAAGTAGGGCATGCGCATCGACTTGATGTTTCTTAATAAAATAAGATTTAAATAATATTTCTGTAGTCCTGAAAGATTGAGGACCACAGAAATCAGAGATTTTTTTTTTTTTTTTAATGAAATTTAGAATAAATTAACCGATAAATGATTTTAAAAAGAGAATATTACCTTTTTTTTCTTTTGTTTTTATAAGAAAAAAAAAACAAAAATGAGCACTACAGAAATCAGAAAGTATTTATAATTGTCGATCCATTTGATAATCAATTAGTTTTCGATCAGTCGATTCATCACGGCAGGCCTTTGCACAAAAAAAAGCAATTTTTTTATGCATACCTAAAACGTGCCAAAACGTCTTCACTGTTTGTTATGGGTAGAGCAGAGGTATGTCAGCTATAGCAAGAACACAATAGCCCTGCTTCTAAGAGTACGTAACAGTAGACTCTCATAAAGTTGCGGCCCGCAAATAAAGAGCCACATTCGGCTCACGTTTCAACAACAAGGACCGCCATTATGCAACAGGAGCTGTGGTTTGATGAAGGACACCAAATGTCAGGGAGCAGCAAGAGCAGCGAGACCACCGCCACACAGCGATTCAAACGCATCGTAATGTACATGGTGAATTAAGAAGCATTAAAAGATGTCTGTTCATATTACAATGTGTGTAGACATGTAGGTTTCTTCTGTAGAATGTCTTAATTAAAAATATAGCACTTAACTATATGAAAACATTTACAGTAATCACATCATTGACTCATTTACTGCTATTCATGGCGATAAGACATCCAATCCATTTTGACTCGGATTTAAAATAGATTGGACGTTTATCCCCATCAAAGGCAGCCAAAGAGTTGGCTCACCCTCCCACCAAAAATGGACTGGATGTCTATTACTGCCAAACATTGTTCATTCTGAAAACGTTGCAACCACACAGTAACCTGGCACGCCAGATTAATTGTTCCATATAGCCACTATGAGTATATTCCACATACAGTATCTATCTGAGAAAGATCCAATTGACTCCTGTTTCATGGAAGGAACCTTAAAAAAATACAGCTACGGATTGGAAAATGGCTTTCTCGTCACACTCCTGACGACATCATTTCCTGTCAAAAAAAAAAATTGTTGTTCTTTGCTCCTGTTTTAATGAGGAATTAAGTGTCATGTCTTCAGCTCCTGCCTCTTTCCCCGGATTGGTTTACCATCATAAAGCAACCAATCCACATTAAGCCACAGTATGGCGCATTGGTTCACTGAAGAGCAAAACATCATTTCACATCAAGAAAAGCTTTTCGTGACGTTCTTTCCTCTTCTTTTAATGAGGAAATGAAGTGTTTCCGACAAACTTCAGAAATTTAACTAACTACAAGAACCGCTTTGCATAACGACACTGTCTTCAAGTGCAACTGAGGTCACAAGCGGTACCATCCAAGTGGGATAAATCCGACTTCCCACCTTCCTCGAATGCAGCATAATCACACAGTGCTCACAACTGGAGGTTCTACAGAAAGTCAAAGGGGGGAAAAATTGAAAAAAAAATTTTGAAAAAAACTGGTTACTCATATCTCAAGGCATTACTGTATGTACAGTATGAGGTGAGGTAACAAAAAAAATTAAGAAAGTAGATTGTGTTGAAAACAGTCATTTAAACAGGGTAAATGGTTTTTTCCCTTAAAAACACAATTTGGTATTGTGTCAATAGTTTGCAAGCAGCCAATGACTCTGGGAGCTTTTCCGGCCTCCCCATTGCTAAAGGTTGTGACCTCACTTTTTAGTTTTCCCGGGGCTGTTGGGTTAATGAAGTAACAACAAACTAAGCCTGCGGCTAATTTGGAGTGGCACTTCCTGCACCCCCCTTCCCTCCTTCGTCTCCACCAAGACGTATTTCATTTTCTCTTATCTCTGCCTCAGTCATGTGGCTTTCCGCATGGACGCCCATGTCTCCCCCACTTGCAAGACTAATGGAAACTTCGTTAATGTCATTAATCTGCCGACCAGGACACGGACCCAACATGTTTAACCTTCCCGGTTAGGTAGGCCGCTGCCACCGCAAATGCAGGTGTCCGCACACTGTAACCCTCATTGGCTGCCATCTCCGGTGATAGACGTCTAATCCATTAGAACAACGACGGGAGACGGCAGATGAGACATCTATCATCGCCGATGGCAGCCAATGAGTTAATAAAGAAAGAAGAGGGAAAACAGCGAAGAAAGAAAGAAATATGAGTATCGTTATTTTCGGACTATAAGCCGCTACTTTTGTCCATTTAATCCTGCGACGTATAGTCCAGTCTGGCTTATTTGTTGATTTATTTTGGTTAATAGGTAACACTTTATTTTACAGTGGCATTCTAAGACTGCCACAAGACCGTCATATTTATGACATGACACTATCATGGGCCTTAATGAATGCTTATGACGGTTGTCATTTTGTGTCATCCAGCAAATTATTTCACTCCATTTATGTCCAGCTCAGATCTTTTATATCCATTCAAAAGTGAGACGATGCCCAATGACAGAAAATGACATCAGTCATAAGCATTCATTAATGCTCATGGCAGTGTCATGTCATAGTTATGATGGTGTTTTGACATTCTTATGGTGGCACTTTCAAATAAAGTGTTACAAAATACCTTAACTAGCAATTATTGAAATAACTAGAACAGTAACTGAAGAAATAATTAGCACAAAACATGAATTTTGATTGTAATTTACATCTGTAGCACCGCAATTCATGCTAGGAGGCATGTTGGACTACAACAGTTGACAGCAGGTGACAGCAGAGGTTCACTGTGTCCTCCAAGGGAGTCGTGATGGCCACATGAAGCTTCTTTAAGCAATGGAGCTTTACAGCTAATTGGTTCAAAGCTTCATGGTGTTTATTTGTTCTTATGAAAGTCGTATGATGCCTCTGTTAAATGAAGTGTTACTGGTTAATATTATTCTGGTGTAAATATCCCATGATACAGTGAGGACAGCTGCAGCTTATCGTCCAGTGCGGCTTATCTAGGAACAAATGCCGTTTTTGTATCAGATTTGGTTGGTGGCAGTTTATAGTCAGGTGCGCCTTATAGTCAGAAAATTATGAAATATAAGGGTAAAATTATGAAAATAAGGGTAAAGAGAAAAAGGTAAGTAGAAAAGCTTTAAACAGATTACACGTCTATCAGTGTCAGAGGAAGTCTGTGAGTTACGTGTGTATCTAGTCGGTTCCACAATGACTGGTGACACTAACTTTTGCTCTGACTTGAACCTTCAATAATAATGGTTTGAAATTCTGGGAAATCTGGCGAAAAAAATATCATCTGATCTCAATTTACTATCACGATTTTTTAAAAACTTGATTTTTATCTTCTATTTTGATTAAGAGGTTTAAAGAATCTGTACCACCCAACTTTGTACAAACATATGAAGTAAATACTACTACAGTATATGAAGATAAGATAATATGAAGTATGAAGTATAAGTCTGAAGCGACTTATGTGTCAAATTATTAACACATTATTATATCATTTCACATGTTATTTTGGTGTTTTGGAGTGACACTAATGGTTTGGTAAACTTGTTAGCATGTTCTTTATGCCATAGTTATCTGAATAACTTTTAATGGCTATGTAACATTAACATACCGATCACGTTCGCATTTCGTTGTTCATGCATCATGTAACATTATCTTACTGTACACTTTTTCAGCATGTTGTTCTCTATTGTATTTTTATTTTAAATTGCCTTTCAAGATGACATATCTGTTCCATGTGTTAGATTTTATCAAGTAAATTTCCCCCCAAAATGCGACTTATACTCCAGTGTGACTTATATATGTTTTTTTCCTCTTCATTGCGCATTTTTGGGCTGGTGCGACTAATACTCGGGTGCGATCAAATAAATATAAGGTTGACTGATTGGCTGATTGCTACATTTCTGCTAGCTTTCCTTAAACGACATGGTCATTTTTTAATGATAATTCCAAGTGGAAGGTGTCTTCAGATAAACACTCAACTTCATGTTTTGTCATTTTATTTCTATTCAAATTCTTCTTCAAGTAAATGTAGAGCAGGAAAAGGTTGACTGACTTGACTCCGATTGGTTGTCAGTTGTTGAGCGCTTTTTCGACCTTGTTTGATTGAGGGAATACGCTAATGGCTAAAAAAAACAAAATTGACCACAAATTTTTGCGATCATATAATCGCAGCATAGTTCAGACCTATATTTTTTTCCTACCTGTTTAGCATAACCGACTTTTTTTTTTTTTTTTTTTTGGATGTTCGACTCGAGATGTTCCACTGTATCTCCTTTCTTTCTTTTCCAATCAGCCTCACTCCACTGACCGAGCCATTTCTACATGACAGCACGCTCACTTCCACCATGCACATTCAAACAATGGCGACGTCAAAAGCCTGCTTAATGACTAATCAGGTGGCTGTGATTCATTCCTCATTCAGAGCCCCCTTATTCACACATTCCAACCGCTCGATGAATGGACACTCTCAGCCCTGCGTGGCGTATACTTTCATTCATAAAGAAGAAAACAGGAGAGGGGGGAAGCAAGGTCGTGGGGAGGGGGGGGGGGCGAAAAAAAAGAGAAACCTCTCTGGAAGGATGGGTAACCCAGGGGACATCATTTTCTTTTGTGTGGCAC
Organism: Corythoichthys intestinalis; assembly: GCF_030265065.1. NCBI lineage: Eukaryota > Metazoa > Chordata > Actinopteri > Syngnathiformes > Syngnathidae > Corythoichthys > Corythoichthys intestinalis. The sequence goes on from NC_080404.1 coordinate 37,503,592, forward strand.
TCAGCTTATGGGGCCAAATGCCAGCAGGCTTACCCGCACACTGTCTGTCTGTGTGTGTCCCTCTTTCCTTTGCACACAGTAATTAGGAGGATCTTAATTGAGAGGGGGTTTATTAGTGTCTGAGGAAGGCTTTAAACGTCACTTTAATTAAGGGGGATTCGGCAGACAGCTTGTGTGGCGATGTCACCCGTTTTATAAAATCCTTGTTTGGGCACAACAAGGAAAATAGAAGGCAGCGGGAAGGCCAAGGGGGCTTTCCAGGGGAGGTTGTCTAGACCTGCGGTCAGACACAGAAAAGTTAGTCTGACCCCGGCCGGGCATCCAGATGACGGCATTATCTGCCAGCAAATTGTGCGTGTGCAACGTGTGTGCAAAGGGAAGCCAATCGCTTCTATTCAAAAGATAACCTGGCTCCAAAAATTCCAAAGGGGGGGATTAATTTATTCCCGGCATATCCTATGGCCACTCATGCAGGATATAAAATCAGAGATTATTTCCTGCTTGGTTAACCCGCATCCGGCCGCTCGCTCGCACAAAGCCACTCTAATGTTACCATTAGTTATGCTCCTCTGGTGGCCAAAAGATTGATCCCAGACACTTGGAATCCAATAAATGTGGACATGAATGGTCGGGGGAGATAACGCATTTGCCGCCAATAGCCACAACGGGCGATCTGCGTTTGTACGTGATTGAAAAAAGATGAACGATATCGCCGTCGTGTAATATTATTCACTTGGACGTTACGGTTTTTCTCTTCTGGTCATATTTTTAGTAACATTGCTCACACTTACTATACTTATGATCGGCCAATTGAAACGTTCCACTACAAAGGCAATGTACTGTAGAGGTTGACTTAGGGGCAATGCGAACTGGTATTTAAAAAAAAAAATGAGGGGAAAAAAGATGGGGGTTTTTTCGCTTGTTTTTTTACATTGTATTTTATCTGTACTGACTTATATTAAAAAAAAAACAGTACTACATATTTGAATCTTTTAATAACATATGAAGTAAATCATAACAAACCTAGCATCACTTGTTTATTGATATGCCTCTTGCAAAAACTTCTCATGGTGAATAAAAGACCAAACCCAACATCATTATCTACAAAGTAAATAACGAGTAAACTAGATGAGATATTTTTAAAGTATAGGAAATTCAATAAACAATGAAAGTAATGTATGAAAAGATCTTATAGGTAGAGTGATTTTTAGAGGTAAACAAGATTTTTTTTTTTTTTAAAAATAAATGAATAAATAAATAAATAAATAAATAACCTCCTCCCTGAGGGCAAATGAAGACACTCTGGATTTACATTTCTACATTAACATCGTTGTTTCTTTGAAATGTGTATCATCTTCAATAACAATTGAAAATTTTGTGAAGTTATCAATCAGACAAATTTCTGCTACTTTTAATCGAGTAAATATGTCACCACTGATCACCGAAATTAATACAAAATAATCGCAATCAAATAATTGCCCAGCCCGAGGTTAACCATTTCGAGACTGGTGCTTTGAAATTCCAGTTTAACTCATTCTAAGACCTTGCTTATAGCTCAAAAGGTTTGTATTTTTTTTTTTTTCAAAAGCACGTTTAAAGCGACATATTTGTAGTAAAATAAGTAAGATTATATTGTGTACATCTTTGTTAGAAAATGAACAGACAAAGAAATTAGGATTGAAATAAAATTGTTCACACTACAGTGTATTCCTTAGTTCAATGCAGAATGTGCTGCTCCCTCTGTTGTGCACCATTCAGCCACTTGAAGGCAGTATAAAACAGATTTACAGTTGTACAGTCACCCCTTGCTCCCCCCAAAAATGTCACTTAAGAAATTAAGAATATCATGGAAAAATGTCAATCACAAATTTTCATTTAAAAAAAGAAGAATATCAAGAAAAAAAATATTCTATCTACAGTAGGCTACAGGCCAAAAGTTTGGACTCACCTCATTCATTGCAACACAAATGAAGGTCCCAACCCCATACACGTGAAGTCCAAAAACATTTTAGGTGACTCCCTCTTGAAGTTTATCAAGAGATTGGCAAGAGTGTGCAAAAACGAATTTACAATGTAAATAGTCATGAAAATAAAGAAAATGCACAAAGGAGAAGGTGTGTCCAAACTTTTGGCCTGTACTGTACATCTATAACAAATCTTCTTGTCCTTTCGGCCTTTCCCTTCTGGGGTCGCCACAGCGAATCAGTTGTCTCCATCTAACCCTGTCCTCTGCATCATCTGCTCTCATACCAACTACCTTCATGTCCTCTTTTACTGCATCGATACTCCATAAAGTCTATTTCAATAATAGAAAAAAAATATGGCGGAAAACACAGACAAGACTGAAAAAGCAGTTTCTGCTTTTGCACTCCTCTTTAAAAAAACTGCTGTATTTTAAGCCAAAACAACTGTTGTGTTTGATAGAACAATATGTCTATATGCTTCCATAGCAGATTCATGGCGCATTAAGCCCCCGAACTATTTTTTATCTGCCCGTTTTACCCTGAAAACCCCCGTTTACAGACGTCGCGCAACCGCTTTTGTTTCAACCCAGACATAAAACGAAGGTAATTAATTATATTTATTACTCAAAATGTCTGTCATTTTTAGCTTAGAATCATTAATGGATGTCTAAAATTTCTTTAAAAAAAAAAAAAAAAAAAAAAAACGACTTTGAAAAATTATTCACTCGCATATTTTAAACTTTTAAACAAATGACGTCACAATGAAAAAAATGATGTCTGTAAAAAAGTCCCGGATATTTACCTCATAATTATCGCTTAATTGTATTTTTTTTTTTTTTTCGTTTCTGTCTCATTTTCCCTGATATGTTAGATGATAAATAATCAATCCAAATAAAGAAAAAATGGAAAAAAATGTTTAAAAAGGTAAATATATGAAAAAGAAAATGTCGACCACTCCTTGATGTCTGCGATTTCTGCATCGCGACCCTTGTTATATCACCATGTTTCACCCATATAATTCCCAAAAAAATCCAGGTGTGGCCATTCACAGCTGTGTCTTGACACTCGGTGATACATGCTACAAGGAGTTTTTGGATCGAAACAAGGTAAGTACGTGATAATATTTCGTTAAAGTCATGGCTTCTGTAATTCTGCTCTCGCGTGCTCTCACCTCCAGATAGGGTTTTGCTGTTTAAAAACTTTTTTTTTTAAATGCCCTCCTGTTCAAAATTTTTCTTCCCCCAAAAAATGGAGATTTTAAGCTTTCCAATGATGTATCACACGGGCATATGGGACAATTTTGAAATTTGGCCAAATTGGTGGTCTCAGAGCAGAACTTCAAGTCACTTGAATGTTTTCCGCAATATAAAAATATTTCTTTCCATCATAACATTACAAATTAATATTTTTGGGGTGACCTGCGGAGTCACCTATTTCGCTCTTTTTTTTCTCAACATTTTGTTTTTCTTTTTAATTTTGGGGCATGAATCAACGTGTGTTTATCACTTTTTGGTTGCCATTAACTGTGACAAACATCCAATCCATTTGAACTGGGCATGACCACTGCCAGGCCCTCCCTTTTCAAATGGTTTGGACGTCTATTGGTGTCAATGGCAGTGAGTGATATAACTGTGTGAGCTGAAATAAGAACTAAACCATTCAAGGCCCCTTAAGCCACACAGCATACAAGTGAAAGAGCACCTCTCAATGTCCACAAAACAACATGTACTCACTCATAAAAGCCAGTGTTGTCACAGACATCATGGGGCTATAAACGCCGTCTTCCACAATAACCGCAGCTGCCGGGAGCTTGCGTCGGGGATCTGATAATGGGCCTGAGGGGAAACGACAACGTGCTCAGGGAGCAGGGATTGTCTGCCAGACAGATAAGAAGTCACAGGGATGGGTTATCAGCTAGTTTATGGGGTGTTGCTATACGGTGAAAACACTCACCTGTTCGGCCGGGGAAAAGAATAATCATAGCGTCACGCTTTCTACCATGTAGTCATGGCACTCTTGGTCATTTAAAAGTACATATTTTGAAAGTGTGGAAACATTTCTTGCCGCAAACGATTGTATAAGCTGCTCTCACACATATTCAGTGGATACTAGTACTGTATATATACATGTGTATCATTGAAAAAAGGTAGACTATGTAACTTTTTTCCCAAAGCAAAAAGTCTTTGCAAATACGTACAAAGAGTTTTATTTTGATGAATTACAGACACAACAGTCTAATAAAGACCAAATATTTCTAAATAATTGTAGTATAATTACAATATTTTATATAATAATAACAGTAATCGTTTATTCATTCATTTGAAAATCCTTGATTGACAATCAGTTATTGCAGTCCTACTGCTTAATAAATTTTCTTTGTTAACATCTTGTGACATCTCATCAACCCAGATACACAATAAGCTTACCCAAAGGGCGTGCAAGCCTTTTCCAGGTAGTCCCCAGGTTACGAACGAGTTTCGTTCTTACGCTGTTCACGTAACCCGAATGGCTGCGTAAGTCGGAATCAACCCTTCAAGTACCTTTTAATACCCGCCATATCTCAAAATAACTATCCAAAAACATGTATTATACATCATTGTACCATCCTCACCAAGGCGTTGGACCTAAGTCCTAGCTAGACAGCGAGCTAAGCTCCGAAATGACGATGACAGACATCGGCTGGGTTTGCTGACTTTATTCAGCTGCTGATGACATCAACAATTGCAGAATGAAACTATAATAAAAATGAAATTAAATCAGTTTTATCTTCATTAACAGGAATTAAAATTTGCATTTATAACTAGCTGCTGATACAGCAATAACAATCCACACAAACGATTAGCATGTATTATTTCGCGTCTGCACATCATCAAAAACACTCACATAAACTTGCCCCAAGTATTCGACCACAATTGAAAACGCACAATAAACAGTAAAAAAGGTGTTATATACATGTGTTGCCTCCATGGATGCGTCACAAACAACAAATGTGTACGCAGGCTTGTAGGCTTTCCCCTCTTTCTCTCTCTCTCTCTCTCACTCGTCTGCGGGACATCTTCGCTGGAACTAGGGCTGCAGCTATCAAATATTTTAGTAGTCGATTAATCGATGGACTAGTTCGTTCAAATAATCGGATAAGGAACATGAAAAATTAAAATACCTGAGCTGAGCCTCAAACGGTATAATTTTTTTTTTAATGAGGATCTATGTACAACAAAAGAACAATTTGCTAACTTACATAGAAAAAGTCTGCTAGCTTAAATGCAGTAAAATGCAAAAGTTTTTTTTTTTTTTACAATTCTCTGAACAAATGGTTCAGACACATATTCCCACAAAAAAACGGCTAAATATACCTATAAACTAAATTATGAATGCATTAAACAAAAACTTAGCTTACGTTGGTCTTAACAGTGAGCAGTTGGATTCAGCCATGTAAAAAGAGGTGGGGCAGTGTATCCACCCTAATCAATAAAACTAAATGCAAATACTTTCAAAATAAACCATTACAACACCACTATAATTAAGCGAATATTCGAAGCAACAAAATTTAATTCGAACATTATTTTTCTAATCGAATACTCGAGTTAATCGATTAATCGCTGCAGCACTAGTTGGAACAAATGAGCTCTTCCTCATGTGTGCACCTGCCTGTTCGCTCTTCTTCGTGTGCGCAAATACGTTCTTCTTCGTGTGAACATGCGCTCTTACTTGCGTGCCATTAGTACTACCTGCTCTACGCTTCCTGCCCCAAGATAAAAGCATGCCTCACAAAACAAAAGTCAACATTATCCAGAATTTTAAAAAAAAAAAAATTTAAAAGAGATTCCAGTGTCGTAAAGTCGAAATCACGTAAGTCAGGTATGTCGTAATCCGGGGACTACCTGTATTGACTAACTCACAACCTAAAGGCGACAATAAGTTGGCTGTTGACTTATCAGCCTTGAGACAAAGAAAAAAAATCAGGCTCTGATGATCAATGTCAAATAAAAATCTGCAGAGAATAACATAAAAAATAATAATTGAAAATAAGATTTAATATTATTACAATTTGATTTCAGTTTAACAAGCAACACTATATTGTTTCCCTTCACAGTGACAATATGTTTCGTACATTATTTATCACTGCAATCCATTATTATACACACATGTACGTAGATGATAAACTGAATCCAATTTTCCTCTGAAGTGGTTCTAAAACTATGAATATATCATTGAATTTAAAGATTTTCCCGAATTTAATTGTAATTCTTTAGACTAAATAAAAATTAAAAACACAAGATCCTACAGGTTTCACCAAGTGAAATTTAAGACTTTTTAAGAGGACATAGAAACAAATTTTAATGCCAATTCCAGGGCAAACTTCACAGCCAACCCAGCAAACAAGCACAAGTCTGCCACAGCGCACAAATTTGTAACCTACAGGCCAAACAGACACCAATAAGTCTGAAATTAATTTATCAGCTCGGAGGATCAGTAGATACTGACTCATGCTATATTGCAACCAAGTTTCAAGACAATCAGTTCACAAATGATGAAGGATTTCAAGGTTAGATTCCACAAGAAGAAGAACGACAACAATAACTTGAACCTGTAAAAATCAGTAACTCCTAGAAAAACTGAAAAATTTTCAGTAATAATTTCCTTCAATGAAGTGCAATTTAGGGCTGCAGCTATCGATTATTTTAGTAGTCGATTAATCAATGAGTTAGTTCGAATAATCGAGTAATCGGATAAGAAACATGAAAAATTTAAATACCTGAGCTGAGCTAAAAAAAAATAATACAAAAATAAACAAGGATCTATTTACAAGAAAAGAACAATTGGCTAACTTACAGTGCCTTGCAAAAGTATTCGGTCCCCTTGAACCTTGCAACCTTTCGCCACATTTCAGGCTTCAAACATAAAGATATAAAATTTTAATTTTTTGTCAAGAATCAACAACAAGTGGGACACAATCGTGAAGTGGAACAAAATTTATTGGATAATTTTAACTTTTTTAACAAATAAAAAACTGAAAAGTGGGGCGTGCAATATTATTCGGCCCCCTTGCGTTAATACTTTGTAGCGCCACCTTTTGCTCCAATTACAGCTGCAAGTCGCTTGGTGTATGTTTCTATCAGTTTTGCACATCGAGAGACTGACATTCTTGCCCATTCTTCCTTGCAAAACAGCTCGAGCTCAGTGAGGTTGGATGGAGAGTGTTTGTGAACAGCAGTCTTCAGCTCTTTCCACAGATTCTCGATTGGATTCAGGTCTGGACTTTGACTTGGCCATTCTAACACCTATACGTTTATTTTTTAACCATTCCATTGTAGATTTGGCTTAATGTTTTGGATCATTGTCCTGTTGGAAAATAAATCTCCGTCCCAGTCTCAGGTCTTGTGCAGATACCAACAGGTTTTCTTCCAGAATGTTCCTGTATTTGGCTGCATCCATCTTCCCGTCAATTTTAACCATCTTCCCTGTCCCTGCTGAAGAAAAGCAGGCCCAAACCATGATGCTGCCACCACCATGTTTGACAGTGGGGATGGTGTGTTCAGGGTGATGAGCTGTGTTGCTTTTACGCCAAACATATCGTTTTGCATTGTGGCCAAAAAGTTCAATTTTGGTTTCATCTGACCAGAGCACCTTCTTCCACATGTTTGGTGTGTCTCCCAGGTGGCTTGTGGCAAACTTTAAATGAGACTTTTTATGGATATCTTTGAGAAATGGCTTTCTTCTTGCCACTCTTCCATAAAGGCCAGATTTGTGCAGTGTACGACTGATTGTTGTCCTATGGACAGACTCTCCCACCTCAGCTGTAGATCTCTGCAGTTCATCCAGAGTGATCATGGGCCTCTTGGCTGCATCTCTGATCAGTTTTCTCCTTGTTTGAGAAGAAAGTTTGGAAGGACGGCCGGGTCTTGGTAGATTTGCAGTGGTCTGATGCTCCTTCCATTTCAATATGATGGCTTGCACAGTGCTCCTTGAGATGTTTAAAGCTTGGGAAATCTTTTTGTATCCAAATCCGGCTTTAAACTTCTCCACAACAGTATCTCGGACCTGCCTGGTGTGTTCCTTGGTTTTCATAATGCTCTCTGCACTTTAAACAGAACGCTGAGACTATCACAGAGCAGGTGCATTTATACGGAGACTTGATTACACACAGGTGGATTCTATTTATCATCATCGGTCATTTAGGACAACATTGGATCATTCAGAGATCCTCACTGAACTTCTGGAGTGAGTTTGCTGCACTGAAAGTAAAGGGGCCGAATAATATTGCACGCCCCACTTTTCAGTTTTTTATTTGTTAAAAAAGTTTAAATTATCCAATAAATGTTGTTCCACGTCACGATTGTGTCCCACTTGTTGTTGATTCTTGACAAAAAAATTAAATTTCATATCTTTATGTTTGAAGCCTGAAATGTGGCGAAAGGTTGCGAGATTCAAGGGGGCCGAATACTTTTGCAAGGCACTGTAAATGCTATAAAACGCTAACATTTTTTTGTTGTTGGTTTTTTCTTTACAATGCTCTTAACAAATGGTTCAGACACATATTCCTAATATTCCTACAAAAAAACGGCTAAATATACCTATAAACTAAATGACAAATGCTTTAAAAAAAACATTAGCTCAAACAAAAACTTGCTTATGTTGGTCTTAACATGGAGCAGCTGGATTCAGCCATATTAAACGAGGCAGACTGGAGGGCAGTGTATCCACCCAAATCAATAAAACTAAATACAAACACTTTCAAAATTAACCATTACCACGTCACTTTAATTAAACGAATACTCGAAGCAGCAAAATTTAATTTGAATATTTTTTTCTAATTGAATACTCGAGTTAATCGATTAATCGTTGCAGCACTAGTGCAATTTCAAATTGAAAAATTTTAAGACATACAAGACTTAATTCAGTACGTTTTTAGGTAAATTTGACTTTTCACATTTGTAAGACCCAGTGGGAAACCTGTTTTTATGAATTTCATTGTGATTTTACAGTCTGACACCTCACATCTAAACAAAGAAATCCGCGAGTGTTTCATAATAGAACCAGAAACAGACAAAACTGTGGCAAAGAAAATTTCATGATGATACAATACGATGGTTATTCTTTGAACACTGATATAATATTGACCTATATTACATGGGCAGTCAGTTTTCCTCATTACTGTTTTTCACTGATGGCAGTAGACGTCCAATCCATTTGAATGAATGGTCTCCCACTTCAAATGGATTGGACCTCTATAACTGTCAATGGCAATGAAACATGATCAATGACCACATTTCTATCAACTTGGATGTCCAGCAGCATCACAGAACAGATGGAATGTCTTTGACTTTGTGTTGCCCACCAGTATGCAACAAAAAGCTTGTGTGCATGCAATCTTGTGTGAGTGTTTTGCCCTGAAATGACTGGAAGCAGCTCCTTGACTAAGATAAATGGCAGTGAACGGGAAGAACACAGAGGTGATGTGCCTCGTGGCGTTTACAAAAGAGAGGTTGTGAAAACACTTCCTGTTTATGCCACAAAAACAACTCTTTACAAACCTAAATCCACCATTTGTTAAACTTAGAGGTGTTAATTTGTGTAAAATGCCAAAAATTACTTCAACCAACGAACCACATGGATTGTTTTTGATACAAAAGCACACTTTGTAAATTTCAATTTTCCAGTAGCTTTCTCAATCAGATAACCAGTGCATCTTTATGAATAATTCATATTTTTCTTATCATCTTACACCAGCTTGTCCAACCCGCACGGAGGAAGAAAATGCCAACAAAATTCCATTTAAAATTACTGTTTAAGTTGACTTTTAGGTGAAATAACATTTTCTTCCCACTCCTAGAAATGTTCAAAACAAACGGCGTCTGCTTTCGACAAGAGACGGAGGCCGCAAAATCTGACAGCCTTTCGCACAACAGATGTTTTTACAGAGGGGTGTCTCCTCTCCGCTGAGCAGTCTCACACATGAGAGACCCCCAAAAGCTGCAGATAAACGTCCAGAAAATCAACATGTAAATTTGTAACTGCCACATCTTAGACTGACGGCACCAAAAAAAAAAAAAAAATAGTAATTAAAAAAAAATTCAGCACAGCTAGAAACACGTCTGTATATTCTAGACTTTACATGTGAGGAATTGAATGTGAATTTCAATACTGGGGGACAGTGTTATGTGTTATTGTGAAAAGATAAGTCTTATTGATCCACATTGTGGGCAAAGGCTGCACTATTGACAGGAAGACAGAAGACGGCAGAGAGGCGATATTTCATACATTTGCTCTGTTCACTCCATCAATGTGAAAGGGCTTGTTTTTTCTGGCGTGTATATAATAACACGTGTGCTCTTTATTTCCCGCAGATCAATGGTAATGCGCGGGGGGGTCGCCAAAGATGGATGCCACGCGCAGGTTAACCTATCGACTGATGCGAGACAAGGGGGGCCGAGTTTGCTGACACGGAGATAACAGAGTTGTACAAGGAGTTGCACCACTTATTGTGTGTTTTAGTAAAACACGGAATAACTCATTGGCTGACATTGACGGTGATAGACGTCCCATTCATTTTGACTGGGAGGGGATGGACCTCAGTCAAAATGGAGTGGCAATGATTGTTTTTTTTTGTTTGTTTTTTTTTGTTTTGTTTTTTTTTTTTTAAATAGTGGTGGGGGAATAGAATATTGTAAGAAAATAATGGATTTGAAAAATATTGAGTTGTAATTTTACAATAATTGAGTCATATCATAACAAGAAAATTCAACTATGTCATTCAACTATGACAATAAACACGTGGTTTTCGGAATGTTATTACAATATAATATTCACATGAAAAAAAAACAGTTACCAGAGTAAAACGAGAATTACGGCTGCCACAAACGATTACTTCGATAATTGACTAATCCTGATTATTTTTGTGATTGGTCGACAAACCTTAAACAACAATCACGTAATAGACTGCTATATTACTCTGGCTTTGACATTTTAGTTTTAAATATGTATTGGAACCATTAAATGTGCTAAGAACTATGAATACTATCTATGTAAGAGTATCATTGTATATGTTTTATTTAAAATCAGATGTCAGTGAATATCTTATTGTGACTACTTACAAAGATAAGCACTTTTCTGTCATTGAAGAGTAAAGAAATCAAAAATCATTCACTGTTAAGAGGCTCAAAGAATAGCATTTGGACCATTTTGAAATAAACACTTTCTCTAAACGATTAAATAATTTTCAAAATTGTTGTTCATTGATTTTATATTCAACTAGTCCATTAATCGGTGCAGCCCTAATCAGAATTCTACAATAAATTTGCAATATTACATTAAAAAGTGTTGCAAACAATAAATTTGTAATGTGACAAGAGCAAATAAGTAAACATTGCAAAATGTCATAAAATTATACGAATAAATCTAGAATAATATAGTAGAGTTGATATACTATTACACAAAAATGTCTACATTACAAGAACCAAATCAAAACTTTTTGAGAAGCCATTCATGTTACTAATGTCAAAAAAAAAAAAAAAAAAAAAAAAGACAACAAAGGTTTACGACTTTTGAGAATAATGTGGCTGTTTTTTCAAGAATAATATCACCTGTCTCCTGTGAGTCATGTTACATTTTTACCAACAAAATGCTAAGTGCTCATTTGAAACCTAAATTGTGTGTGTGTGAGGAGTTTGAATAAGGGGGGAGTCAAGTGGCAATGAGCCGGTTGGAGACCACCTCCTGAAAGGGGGACAGGATGCAGACGGGAAGACAGGCTAGGCCCACTTAGGTGGCCCGGATCTGGATTGGGTCAAGCACTCAGTGCATAGGAAATTTGCCAGCTAATCTCTTGTCCCTTCAAGTGAAAAAAAATGACTTCCAACAGTGACTTTACAAATGTATTTAACAGAATGTCGCATCTACACAATCTATTTAAACTGGTTAGGGGAATGTGTTAAAGAATTTTTTCATTAAAGACAGGCTATGATTATGAAAGGAAGCCGGCATTGTCAAAGTTCTGATTAATTAAAGCGTTGTGTGCTTGAATTCACACTATAAATGCCTTTTTATAATGCTCAGAGACAGCTAGACTAAGTGAAATTTGCTATTCGACAAACCCACCCGGCAAAGAATGTGCTGATAAGATCTCTGTCGCGCGAGCGTTTCAGCAGAAACTATCGAATAATTCGAAACCATTATAATACGGATGCAACGCTACACGTCGGCTTGGAAATACAATAAAATCCAAATATGAAGTCACTGTAGCTGAACTGCAAATTGTGCGTTAATAGAATAATACAGCTCGAGCAGACAGCTCTGAGCGTTATTGTCTAAAGTTGGGTAAAGGGTAATTAATTTGGCTCATTCAGTGTTTTGTTGATGAGAATTGTAATTTATCTTTTTCTCCTTTAGCTCAGACATCCCCACCGTCGACCCCCAATTGTCATTGTCTGAATGGAAATGAAAATCTGAGTCACCCGTACAATATCAAGGTTCAGAGCATTGGCTCAACACTGTGGAACGACAAGCTTGATTTTAATTGCACAACACTGTAAATACACCATTAACACATTTTAAGTTTTAACTAGGAAAGTGGCACATCATGTAGATATGTATCATTGTTTTTGACAAAAACACAATAATGTCATTGGCTCTTATACAGTACTATTGAGGTTGACCCATGTGAAACATTGCTTTTTATAAACATGTAAATTGGAAAAAAAAAAAAAAAAAAATCAAAGTATACCAGAGAAGATGAATAAATTCACTTTAAAAAGCAGCAATGAATTACATGTTCAGAACTTTACATGTTGAAAACCCTATATAGTCCTAAAACAGATTATGTTATATAAGTCTATCCAAGATCATAGAAATGTTCTAATTACAGTATTTATCTTTGAAGTGGTTGTTAATTTTGTATGTATGCATACATGGCAACCCAACAATTAAATCACCGAGCTTCAGTTTAATATATTTCATCATCTGTGCTCTGTATGTTTTTTCTCATTAGATACAACCACTCTTTTCTACCCTCATTATGCCTTTGTGAAATTGAAGTGTGGTCAATTACATACACAGATAAAAGATTTGTTAGACTCAGCCAAAGCATTACAGCCGTCTATTGCTGTAAATAAAGCCAATCAGGCTCCACCTAAATGTTAAATGGTCATGTGCAATCTACATTATGGAGATTGTTTTATGGGGTCAGTGAAAGTGGATGAGCTGCAGTTGTTATTAATAACTCTATGCTGCCACCTTGTGCCAAATTGATGCCAACTCATTGTGCAATGCTGGCTGGCGAGTAATAATGCAGTAAATGGAATGTTGAACACTAACTTTTAGGCCAGGGGTCAGCAACCCAAAATGTTGAAGGAGCCAAATTGGAGCAAAAAAACAAATACAGTTTTCTGCAGCAAAAAAAAATTGAAAGCCTTATATAAGCCTTATAATGAAGGCAACACATGCTGTATGCATATTAGCTACATTGGGATACTATCAAAATGAGTAAATTGGCTACAAATACAGCCTTCATGATTACTGTATTTTCCGCCTCATAATCCGATGTGCCTTATATATGGATCAATATTAGTTAATCATGGCATGACATTCCGTTTAGCTCAGCTCCAGCTTGTGGATGCATGACGCAACGGCAACCACTTTGTTGAGGTGGTTGCAGCTCAACGTTGCATTCGTAGGAAGAATTGACGGAGAATACGTTGTCTTTTAGCCAAAACTCGGCGTATTTAATTTCCATTGACATGCGGATACATCCTCTCTCATTGCTGTCTTCACAGGCAATCCCACAAATCAAAGTCATCAAAGTCAAACACAAAGAAGTAATAAATGTAGCACTTTAGACAATTAAGTCCCATCCTGCCATCTTGTGGCGAAAAGATAATATGTCAATAATAACAAGCAATAGGAACATTATTTTAACATCAACTGAGGACACATTTATGAATACAAAACATTTCCTCCACCATTTCTCTCAACACCCCCACTTGCTCTCATGTTGATGCCTTTTTAACAACCAAATGAAATTTTACATTTCAAATTCCAAAAATAACACTGTCAAACTTCTTCAATTTTAACTTTGTCACAGGTTTTGTCAAGATATCAGCAATCATGTCATCCGTTGTCAGTCAGGTAGCACTCCGCATCTCCTCTTTTGAGTGCGACTCCACTGCACCGGGTACCATCTGCCAACTCGACGCTGTGGTTCTCTGGTTTGAACGTCTCCTGGAAGCTTTTGAATTTGGTCTCGTCAGTGATGATATGAGATGTCGCTCCCGTGTCCACCATCAGGCCTCGTTCCCGGATGCTGTGTGTATCCTGCCGCCTGGTGTCGGGCTGTTCATCTCTCACCTTGAACGCGAAGTCAGGATCTCCATCTTCAGCAATTTTTCTCGCTCCCTCCGGTGTTTCCTTGCATCTGCAAGTGGTGTCTTTGTGCGTGTCCGTTTTGCACCGACTACACTATGTCTTTTGTCGACATGATTTTGCACGGTGACCTTTGATACCACATTTGAAGCACACCAATTCTGTGTCGTCTTTGATCCGGTCACAAGCGTTTGCTTTTGTGGTTTGCTTTGAAGCTCTTGCTTGAGTCATCACTCTGTCGCTTGATTCTGCTGCATTTAATTTTTCCGTTTCTTCAAAACTTCGGAGTTTGGTTTTGAATTCTGAAAATGTCATTTTCTCATCGGTATGCGCCACATGAATTGTAAATGGCTTGTAATTTTCTGGCAGCCCCTTCAAGACCATTGCGATAAGTAGACCATCTGCCATTGTTTCACCTGCATTTCGCAATGCTGTGATGGCGGTCTCAGCTCTTATTATGTAGTCCACTATGCTTTCTTCGGTTCCCTTTTGAAGAGATGTTAGCATGGTGTACAAGTTTATAATCCTGGGTTTTCCCTTCCCAGCATAATATTCCCTTAATATTTTCAGAGTTTTTCTTCCGGGTTTTTCCTTCCCAGCATAATATTCCCTTAATATTTTCAGAGCTTTTCTTCCGTCATTTGGCGCATCTCTCATTATTAACGAAAGGCTTTTATCATCAAGGACTTGTATCATTTCAGCATACGCGTCCGCATTTTTCATTTCATCATTTTCTCTCTCTGCTTCAGTGGTTGGTCCTACCAGCACTGTCTTCTTTAGCCCGATTAGATGAAAATGTCCCAACATTTTAGTTTCCCAGAGTTCATATTTAGCTTCATCTCCGTCAAATGCCAGTTGAGTCAACCTACTTGTTCCTCGTGGATCCATGTTGCTTGTTAGCTTTTTCCGCTAATCAGCAGTCCGTGAGCACGCTGTCCTTCGCGACCTTCTACACGGTGGAAACTGACTTTACCTTCGAATGACTCCTGGGCCCATAACCTGTTGAGGTGGTTGCAGCTCAACGTTGCATTCGTAGGAAGAATTGACGGAGAATAAGTTGTCTTTTAGCCAAAACTCGGCGTATTTAATTTCCATTGACATGCGGATACATCCTCTCTCATTGCTGTCTTCACAGGCAATCCCACAAATCAAAGTCATCAAAGTCAAACACAAAGAAGTAATAAATGTAGCACTTTAGACAATTAAGTCCCATCATGCCATCTTGTGGCGAAAAGATAATATGTCAATAATAACAAGCAATAGGAACATTATTTCAACATCAACTGAGGACACATTTATGAATACAAAACATTTCCTCCACCATTTCTCTCAACACACTTCTACTACTACTATTGCTGTGCCTTATAATGCAGTGTGCCCTACACATGAAAACGGTTTTAAAATAGGCCACTCATTGAAGGTGCGGCTTATACTCCGATGCGCCTGATAGTGCGGAAAATACGGTAAATTTTTATTTTCCCTGCAGTGCATCCTATCGAGAATGACACGCCACGTGACTACTCTTTTGTACGACGCTGCCTTAAGTTTAACTTAATTACAAATTTAATGAATTAGAAGAACGTTTGTGTCATGTTTGTCCTCCTACAGAAACCATAGTAAACACCAAAGAATATATATTTCCTTCCACCATCTTTTTCCATTTTCAAATATTTTTGAAAAAGCTCCAGGGAGCCACTAGGGCAGCACTCAAGAGCCGCATACGGCTATAGAGCTGCGGGTTGCTGACCACCATTCTAGGCCTATTAAAACAACAAAAACAAACATGTACAGTGGGGAGAACAAGTATTTGATACACTGCCAATGGGTTTTCCCATTGACTGTGTATCAAATACGTGTTCTCCCCACTGTAGCTGTGGCAAAAATGTGTTGCAAAACACACAATCAAGCGCAATAAGACATTTTATTGTTGAGTTTTTAAAAAAAAAAAAAAAAAAGGATTTACGTACAAAAAAAATAAAAAATGTAAATCGTTAAGTAACCGCAAATATTTAAAGAAATCAAATTCCTGGTTTGAACTTTCAACTAGGCCTGCAGCTATTGATTATTTTAGTAGTCGATTAATCGATGAACTAGTTAGTTCGAATAATCGAGTAATCGGATAAGGAACATAAAAAATTAAAATAGCTGACCTGAGCCTCTAATGGTATAAAAAAATAAGTAAATGAGGATATACTGGACTGTCTCAGAAAATTAGAATACACAATATTCTAATTTTTTGAGACAGTCCTGTGTATATATACAGGACTGTCTCAAAAAATTAGAATATTGTGTATTCTAATTTCCTGAGACAGTCCAGTATGTAGAACAATAGAACAATTGGCTAACCTACATAGCAAAAGTCCGCTAGTTTTAATGCTATAAAAAGCCAACGTTTTTTTACAATGCTCTTAACAAAGAGTTGAAACACATTTTCCCACAAAAAAAACGTCTAAATATGCCTTTACACTAAATTACGAATGCATTAAAAAAAAAAAAATTAGCTCAAACTTTGCCTATGTTGGTCTTAACATGGAGCAGCTGGATTCAGTTATGTGAAATGAGGCAGATTAGAGGGCAGTGCATCCACCCATATCAATAAAACTAAAGGCAAACCCTTTCAAAACAAACCACTACATTGCCACTTTAATTAAACGAATTCTCGAGGCAGCCAAATTTAATTTGAATATTTTTTCTCTAACCGAATACTCGAGTTAATCGATTAATCGTTGCAGCACTACTTTCAACTACGGATGACACCTCGAGGTCTGATTACTGAAGGCGTTTCCACGCGTACTAGGAAAATGTTGTCTCTTAAAATGAGTTTGCCATTTTATGAACTGCACATATATGAGTATAATTGTTAACAGAGTTCATTGTTAAAAATAATAATAATAATAAAAAAAATAAGAATCAAACTTCAAGGATAAAGTGGTTTATGTATGTGGTTTGTTTAAAGTTTTATTGGGAGGGTTACTCCGAAATGTATTAAATTATGTGTGTGTTTGCACGTTTGCTTCAGTAGATGCCTTTAATGTAATTGCCGTAATGCATTCGTACTTTGTGATATGAACAGTCTAGATAGTATAAACACGTTAAAACACATTATTTCTCTTTCGTACTACATTGTTGAACGGGCTGTTTACAATGTGAGGAAATGACGTCGCAATGTTGTGAATTGCTAATAAGCTTGCATACACACTCAGAACCAATTTGACTCCATCATCCTGAACTGAATCCCACCTCAGGAATAATTTTGAGTCAACGTAAGAGCCATTCATGTCCTAACACATTTGGACACAGTAAGTCAATTAAAATCAGCGTCGTTTTCGATTATTAATAAGCCGAGGCATATTGGTTAGCCTCTTAGCTATTAGCAATTTACCTTTGGATTGACAGTCTTCCACTTACGTCATTTTTAAAGAAAGAAAGCGTGCCATTTCCCGTCGTAATTGAAAAATGAGATGAATATTGTCGTCGTATAGGGAGCATAAGTTGGAAATAATGCCTCCGTTTTGCTTCGAGTGTGCTGTAAAGTAACACAGGAGGTTAGCTCTGGTAGCATTGCTAACGACTATCTGAGAATTGATGCAGAAAGACAACCTTCATAAAGAGCTTTTGAATTGACATAGCCTATGCACCTTAATCATGTTTGTGTGTATTACTTTGTCTGTACTTTTAAAAATTCTAAATGTCACATGTTGAGACTGACAAAATATATTAGCCGTTTTTTTTTTAATTAAGTGTCGTAATACGTTTCACAACTTGTTCACGTAAGAGCGCCCTATATTTAGTCTGTACGTTTGGTATGGGGTCGACCGGACCGCTCTCACCGGTATAGTTGTTCTCACTTCAGAAACCACCATGGACCTCCACAAAATCATCCACGGTGCGTTGCAGGACTTCTTACTGACTTACATCCCTGATGCAGATCTCAGGTCAGTGCTCCTCTCGATTTATCGTTTTTTTCTGACCTCTTTGGTGTCGTTAACTGAGGTAGACGTCCGATCCCTTAGGACTGGGAAGGCTGTTGGCATAAGCGGATTTTAGGGGGGGGCTGGTGTCTGAGAAGTGTCATTGCATGTAACTGTCTTTCCTATAGATATAAAAGTTGTAAAGCAATAAAACTGCAACAAAAATGAATGAAATGAACAAAAAAAAATATTTTTATAATGGGTCAAAATTATTTTTCGAAAAGATCATGTGACTAGCAGTTTAGACGGTCGTTGGCTGCATATAATTTTCAAAAACAAAAAAATTAGGGGAGGGCAATTTTATTTTTCAAATGATTTTTTTATTTGATTGAAGCAACTTTTTGGGGGGATTGAATCATTTAGACACAAATGTCCTCCCCATATTATGGCCCAAACATAAAAAGGATTTCTTCAATCAAAGGCAACTTTTTCAGTGAAAAATTAAGTGTTCAAATGCAAATTTTTCAATCTCCAATATTTTTTCGCATTCAAAAACTTTTTTGATTGAGATTTTTCTTTTTTTGATTGACTTTTCTTTTTGAAAATATTTTTTTGAAGCAACTAATTTTTTGTTTGAATGATAAAGACAAAAATGTCCTAGCCAAAATGTGGCACAAATCAACATTACTTCAATCAAAAAAGTTGCTTCAATAAAAAAAAATATATATATACTTCAATCAAAAAAGAAAAAAAAAAATCAAAGAAAAATAGCTTTCACATGTATTTTTTTGTTTCCCATTTATTTTTGCATTCAAACACTTTTTTTTTTTATTAGAGCGACCTTTTCTGGGGTTGAAAATATATATTTTGATTGAAGCAACTTTTTTTATTGAAGAAACTTTTTTGGATTGAATAATAAAGACACAAATCTACCTCTACAGTATATGGTTCCGCCCAGGGGATACAATTTTTGACTGGGGTAACTACATTGGCACGACACCGACAGGCGTACAATATTCAACGGATGACGATCTTGGCGAAAAATATTGTCTAAGCAGCCTGATTTAGAATTCCCCTCAAGAATGATGGGAAACAAAAAAATTGTCTCATTGTCAACTTATTATTATTAATATTCTTGTAAGTTAATTTTATTGCTGACACTGCGTTTCGGTGTCATGTTGCATGTTTTGCCCCCCCCCCACTCCCCGCCCCAATAATCAAACCCCGCCTATGGCTGTCGGCGATCATTCGCTGCCAGCCACTCTCAGTCCAAATAGATTGCACGTCTATTGCCGTCACTGTCACTGTAAAAATGCTGTGTTGAATATTTTTTTAAATGCAGCACTTTGGATGATGTCCTCCTGTCATACATCACCGGAGTTCTGGAAGATCTCGGCTCACAGCAGAGTGTGGAGGAGAACTTTGATGTGGAGGTCTTTGCCGAGATGCTGGAGGCATACATACCGGGTTTTGCTGAAATTGATAGGTCAGAACAACAACAAAAAAAGTTCTAAAAATGCAATAATTTAAGTTTGTTCTCTGTTTTAATGTCTCAGTGTCAAAGTGTGTGAAATGATGTTCAGCCTGGCATCCACGCTTACCAAAGCTCGAACCTCAGGTACTTCTACTCTTTGGTTACCACTCTGCTTGGCGCTGATTCATATTCATTATGTGAATGTGTTCCTTTCTAGCGGACGGAGAAAACAACATGGTTAAGCCGCAAGACGCCTCCTTGAAAATTGCAGCTCGCCTACTGAGTGAACCGCAGACTGGCAGGGACATGCAGCGCTTACAAACACAGACAGAGGGCGCCACCGCTGAAGTAATCCGCAGTAGTAAAATGAGTATCGTTTAAAATTTCAATTAGAGAATTTTGAATTCTGCGTTCTCAGCTAGCAGCATCAGAACTGGAAATCCAGGAGCAGCATCTTTTGGAAATGTTCCCAAAGTGCAGCCTCTCCGAGGCCCGCAGTGCTCTATCTATCGCCAAAGGAGACATGGAGGAAGCCGTACGCCTCATCATCGAAGGCGACGTCCAACTCAGCCCTACGCCGCTCAACGTCAGTCCACCCTTGTGTCATGTTAATGTTGTGTTGTAGAAGAAGTTGGCGCAAATTCCTTTTTGTTTCCTCAGGTAAATCAAGGGAAGAATATCTCCCCTGTGGCAGATCAAAAACTGAAAGAAAGCATCCTTGAGAAGTAAGTGACTGACCACAGGCGTTTTTTTAACTGTTGTATGGTCATAATTATGAGAGTCCATGAATCGTGCAAACTTATCGATGATCAAATTAATCGATGACACTTCTGATAGTAGATTAATCATTTAGCTTCAGTTATAAATTGGCCAACTCCTTTTTGCCATGAATCGAGCAATCGACAAAATAGATAGAAAGACAAACTTATAGACAAGCACTATTGAAACGCCACATTAAATTTTATAATTAGGGTAAAACCAGAATAAAACAACAGACAAACACTTTTGAGTCATTCCATATTCCTAACCTAACCATTAATAGCTGTAATTAAGTAGATAATTGAACATAATGCAAAGGAAAAAAGAAAAAAAAGTATCTTCCCTCTCGAGTGAGGCGATGTCCTCTTGTTTCACAAGATCGAAAATGGTGTTGGCTTTGTGGCAGACTACCATCTCGGTGATTGTGTCCCCAGCGATTTCCTATTCATTAAGCCAGAGAAGTCTTTCCATCATCATGAAACTGACTCCTCTTGCATGATAGTCAAGCTCTTCGAAAGAGTTAATGCATTGATGGCTTCCTTCTGTTTCAAGATGGTGCCTATTTCACTGTTCGTGACTAGTATTGTAGTGAACAGTATTCGGGCTTAACCTTTTATTGCCAAATGTATCACATTTGATACACCTAAAATTTCATGATTTTGAGAGTGAGAGTAATTCAGAATTTTGACATATCTTTTAGGGGGGGAAAATGATGGATGCAAGTCAACACATGCAACCGCAGGTTCCGTGAGAAAAAAAAAAACAGGATTTAGCGAGGGTTATAGATATTAGAGCGCTGATTACACATATTCATTTTGACATTTCTTTTTACAAATTTGAAAAAAAGATTTCACTAGGACCTTATTTTTCGAATTTTGGGATTCTCTGATAATTGCTTCATGTTGCAGGTCTTTAAGGGTTAAAAAAAAACAAAAAACTCTTCGTGAGACAAAAACGTGAGGAGACCTGTGCTCTTTTGGCGAGGACGTCGAGCCCGCTATAACACCAACACTGTCGCACCTGTGCACATCATCGTACTGCAACACCCAAATTAAAACCTCCTCAACAATAGGCCAATAGGAGAGAAGAATCGCTTTACTGAAGCATATTGGGAAAGATTATGACCAATAGGGAAGAAGGATCTTATGGTGCAACATTTTAAAGCAGGAAGTACATATGTATCTTAATACAATATTGTATAGTATTTTTGCCTCTCGTAACCTGAAATTTCTTTCATAACAAGAGGAAATAGTTTCCCGTTTAGGCGTTTTGTAACATGAAAATTAAGTTTGTAGAGTAGACGTACAACTGTAGTTGTTTTATAAATTGGCCAAATCCTTTTTAAGCCTTTTAAATGTAAATAAATGTTTTTTTTTGTTTGTTTTGGTTTTTTTATTTATTTATTTATTCTTGGAAAAAAAAGAAAAGCAAACAAAAACTAAATATTATATATTCAATATTGTTTTTTAAAAAGCATGTTTTAAAAACGAGGGGGAAAAGCTGCATATTCTTTGTATTTTTAGAAAAACTGATTAACTTTGCAATTAATCAAAATTATATTTGCAAACATCTGCTTTTCACTTTGAAAAACAATGATAGATACTTAGTATTAGTACCCCAACTTTTTGTCAGTGCGTTGCAGTTACAACTAAAATCTTAAGAGCAGATGTATAAAACAGTAAATAGCGTAATATATGAAAAGATTAATCGGCTAATATTTTTTGTTTTTTAAATCAGTGATGGCTGAACTATCGAAATAGGCATTTGTGGCACTGTGGCGACCCCTAAAAGCTCAAACCAAAAATATGAAAAATAATCATAAATCAAAATAATTTATAGCAACCGTAATAATCACACATGGACAACGCCCAGTCCATTTTTAATTGGGAGGTACAAGCAGTGAATAATCACAGCCAGTCTTCCCTATCCAAAGGGATTGAACGTCTTATTCCCCTAAAACTTTTTTTCCAGATACATGCTCGTCGATAACGAAGAGGACAAGAAAACGCATCGACCCGTCGCCCCTAAAGAGGTAAAAAGTCCTGCAGAACCTGTTTGTCGGGCAAACACGCAGCCGGTTTTAATTCAAGTTCTATTTCCATTCGGAACAGGCCCCCAAGAAGCTGGTTCGCTACCACGGCAACCAGGTGGTGAGCACCAAAGGAGAACGCTATCAGGTGGTGAAGAAAAATGAAACTGACGACATGAAGAAGACGTATGTCAACCTCAAGCCGGCGCGCAAATACCGATTTCATTGACAACACAGTCGTCTTTTATTTATATCATTACTCTGGTTTGGATTTTTTTTCCAAAGCTTGTGAGCTTTTTCTTATTGATATTTTCATGGTTTCCACATTTGTTTTTGGATATATTTCATGTTTTCATTTTGGTCGTGATTTTGTTTTAAGTGCTCTTTTTGTACATTGTTTATTGTCCTTTGTGGTGTTGAAATGAAAGAACAGTATCCCTTCACTAATTCTAAAAGTGTTGCTTTGGCACTATTTTATCAGGAATTATAGGTCATTTGTGGGGATAACTGTATCGAAATTTATGTCAACTTCTAGCGGTGCTTTATATATTTTCTTATGTCAACTGCTTGTACAATATGAGAACTCTTTTTATTTCGTATTTTATTTGGGTTTTTTTGCCATGCCGTCAAGACTGATTTATGATCGTTTGCACTGTGGTTTCTCCTCCAGATAATGCGACGTACTGTCCAGATATTATTTTATAGTATATTAAAACTAGTGTTTCTGAGTAATTACATATTTTAGATTTGTGGGTATATTTAAGATTAGATCCCATTTTTTCTATTACTGTCACATCATTTACATCAAAGAGCTGTGTCTGTATAAGCTAAACATTTGTATCATTTCAAATGGAAAAATAGGAAAGAGATTTAAACTTACAATTGGGAAAAACATGCAAGTCAAAATTGTGATTTTGTCCAAAGGAAAAAAACATTTTGGATTTAAGAGTCACAAATTTGGAGATACATGTTTTTATTGGACAATATGCTTGATTGACAAACATAGTAACATTTAGCAACTTAGTTGTGTACAGCAGTGCCTTGAGATAAGAGTTCATTTTGTAACCATGCTTCTAACTCAAAACTAGGGCGATCCGTCAAAAGAAAAACTTCTTTTATATCGTCTGATCTGTATTATAATTAGCTTTTTTTTAACTTGATTTATTGTTCAAAGACAAAAGGTCAACTGATTGGCTGTTGCCATACACATTTGTGTAACATTTGACCGCAGATCACCAAAACCAACCTCAAATTTTTCACAATCAACAATCCCAGTCATATAATCGTCCTGCCCGATTGGAAATACTCTCAAAGCAGTTTTCTTTTTAAAATTAATGGTGACATTTTCCATTCCAACCTTCTTAAACTCTTCAATCAGGTCACATCTCAAAGCCCCACTGTACTCATCACATTGCAGAGTATCATGAAATCTTGGGTTTTGTGAATTTGGTGTGTTTTTTTTTTTTTTTTTAACCATTAGGAGTGAGCTCTAAAGTTCCACACTGGTCAATTGTGTGTATCTACTGCATACTCTTTCATTCATAACTGAGTGATTATACAGCAACAGTGGTGTCTGTGACTGATATGATGATCGGTATTACTGTAACGCGTGCCGTGGCTGTTGACTGAACTTGTAACCCTCTTGCTTTGACGAAAACGCACAATTTATAGTAAAGACTAATTTTGTAGATTATCGTGTTGCTGTTGTTCTATTTCTTCCATCAAAATTTGGTTCTTAACCTGGGTTCGATCAAACATCAGGGGTTTGGTGAGTAAGTCTAAGGCAGGGGTGCCCAAGTCCAGTCCTCGAGAGCCCCTATCCAGCTTGTTTTCCATTTCTCCCTCCTCCAACACACCCGACTCAAATAATGAGGATCATTATCAGGCTCCTGCAGGGCTTGCTGATGAGCTGATCATTTGATTCAGGTGTGTTAAAGGAAGGAGACATGGAAAACAAGCTGGATAGGGGCTCTCGAGGACCGGACTTGGGCACCCCTGGTCTAAGGGGTTCGGCAAAGGTAAAGAAACGCAGAGCCCTATTTTAGTTCGCTGGGCAAAGTGTCTTTTTAGACCAGGTTTTGGACTGGTTTGCTCCAATTTACAGGCTTATACTATTTCTTTTAACTGCTAGTCCTCAATCTGATGGGAGGAGGAACTGGTTTGTACAGTGGAAGGTTGACTCGCACTTGGTATGAGGAAATACAACAGACCAATGGGCAACATAGTCTCAAATTTTGACCTGTTTATAAAGCATGCTGTCAAAATAAGAATTCTAAACGGGAATTTGCTAAACTATTAGCTTGCTAGCTTAGATATATCGGTTTTGAATTGAAAAAAAATTGCTTTATTATTTCATTCCGAAGCAATGTTAAGAACTAGGGTTGTTCCAATCATGTTTTTTTGCTCCCGATCCGATCCCGATCGTTTTAGTTTGAGTATCTGCCGATCCCGATATTTCCCGATCCGATCCGTGACTGTGCGAAGTGGCACCAATTGATATATCTTCTCTGCTTTGGGAAATAACATAGGGTGTTAAGAAAAAGATCAAGCACTACCTTTCTTCCCCACATTGCTTCCCATGATATTTCTAATCGTAGGGAGAGAGATTGTAAGGCTTTAGCCAATTAAAAGAAGGCTCCAAAGGCTGCCAAAATTCACTCTACTCATTTTACGCTGCCTCTTAGCTCTATATATAGGTAAAACGGCGCCATTACAGATTGAACGCGACAATGATGTGAGTGGGTCGTGCAGTGAATGCATTAATTGCGTTAAATATTTTAACGTGATAAAAACTGATTACCGCCGTTAAATTTGATAAATTTGATAACCCTACTTTAAGCCCAAACTAAAGACTCTGGATGAGTGTAACATATTATGTCTGTAACGTTAAATACAATTAGAAAACGATTTCATTAAAATATATATATATATTAAAAAAAGGCATGTCCGATATTTTTTTGCCGATTCCGATACTTTGAAAATGACGTGATCGGACCCGATCGATCGGGATGACATCTCTATTATGAACCACTGATCTAAATTACTCTAATTCGCTGCCAAAGATAATCGTTGGCTGGCAGCCCCTTCCAGTAGAAATACTGTCAATGCCACTGAAATATCTTTATTCCATCATCAACAATATATTCATCTGTAAACATTCTTTAATTCTAGAAACAACGACAAAAAGAATTAGTTGAACACAGCAAATAACACCATCACCAAGTTGTGTAGCGGGTACAATCGGGAAAAACAAGTCCAAATTTTGTGATTTGAATAAAACAATTTAAAGTTACATGCTTCACATTAGTACAACTAGTTGGCAGCATGTTGACAGGAAGTGTAAACAAGCAAAAATGCAAACTGTTTATTTGAATGTTGAACTTTGATGAGGTATTTTGACTTTTTTCAAGTAAAGACAAATTCTACAGTAAAGTGTCTGCATCACCATGCAAAAAATGTCCTGCAAATTGTCTCTTCAAAATCATAAAATGTTGTACGTATTGCCTTTTTAGTGGCATTGCTGCGTCACTTTCAATAAGGGTTGCAGAATCTTTTAGAATGTTTTTTGAAACAGACCATGAGAATTAAAACAAAAAAATGAGAAATTTCCTGAATTGAAGTTTATTAGTTACATAAATTGAATAACCTTCAAGTTCAAATGGATTAGACATCTCACTGTTAATGGCAGTCAATGTTAACTCCCATGAATTCCTATTGCAACATTACAATTTGGAAAACAGTGAAACCTTGAGGATAAGAGTCCTAATTTGTCCAGTGACGAAGCGCATAACTCAAGTCACTCAACACATTCAGTGTCGGAAGTGATTTGACATATGAATGTTTTGGAGGTAATTTCCTGGAAGCTTTACTTTAATACTTCCAGCTTTTTTGTAACCCTGCTTTCGACTTCAATTGTTACCTTGGTCTTTCCAAGGGAAAGAACAAGGTTATGTTGTTGTACAACTTTATTGTACTTCTTTATTATTATTCTTTATTACCTTGGTCTTTCCAAAGGAAAGAACAAGGTAATGATATTCTACAACTTTATTGTACTTATTACCTTGGTCTTTCTGAAGGAAAGAACAAGGTTATGTTGTTGTGCAACTTTATTACCTTGGTCTTTCTGAAAGAAAGAACAAGGTATTGTTATTGTGCAACTTTATTACCTTGGTCTTTCTGAAAGAAAGAACAAGGTATTGTTATTGTGCAACTTTATTGTACTTATTACCTTGGTCTTTCTGAAAGAAAGAACAAGGTATTGTTATTGTGCAACTTTATTGTACTTATTATTTATTCATCTTATTCTCCGCGTTTTTTTGAGCCAACGCACAGCCCAAACCGTAGCACCGATCGGCACAGTTCAAGTATCGGCACGACCGGAATTTTCGCGTGACGATGGGAATTTTTCAAACCGCCACGAAAAATTTTCCGTTCGCCCGTAAACGGCAATTTTCCGAAAAATAAAAAAAGTTTCAAAATGTATCTAGTCCTACAATTTTTGACCAAATCACATAATTTGGGCATCAAAAATTCCGGGACGGTGAGGGGCATAAAAGTTGTATACAGAATTTGGCAAAAATTTACGGTTCCCCGGAAATTTGCCAAAAACTTTCCTATTCATTTTGAATGGAAAAAAAACGCGCGCTTCACAGCCCGAACCGTTAGACCGATCGGCACCGTTCAAGTATCGGCACGACCGGAATTTTCGCGTGACACAGGAAACTTTAAAAATGGCCCCGAAAATTTTTCCGTTCGTCCGTAAACGGCAATTTTCCGTGAAAAAAAAAAAAGTTTCAAAATGTATCTAGTCCTACAATTTTTGACCAAATCACATAATTTGGGCATCAAAAATTCCGGGACGGTGAGGGGCATAAAAGTTGTATACAGAATTTGGAAAAAAATTACGCTTCCTCGGAAATTTGCCAAAAACTATCCCATTCATTTCGAATGGGAAAAGTCCCATTCACTTCCAATGGGATTTCCAATGGAATTTACATTGCATTGATGCCATTGACGGCCATGCATGTCGAATCTACTGATGCCAATGTACTTGGATTCAACTGACTATATAGATGTCGATGCCATTGACTGCCATGGACGTCCAAAATTTTTCCCATTCATTTTCAATGGGGAAAAAACAAAATTACCCCAAATCAACAGAAAATGACCAGATATCAATAGGACGTGTCCCCCAAACTTCCCCAATTCCATTGACGCTTATGAAGGGTGCCGCCATTGACTTACATGGACGTCCAAAATTTTTCCCATTCATTTTCAATGGGGAAAAAACTAAATTTCTCCAAATCAACAGAAAATGACCAGATATCAATAGGACGTATATCCCAAACGTCCCCAATTCCATTGACGCTTATGGGGGGTGCTGCCATTGACGTCCATGGACGTCCAAAATTTTACCCATTCATTTTCAATGGGAAATTTTTTTTTTTCCCCAAATCAACAGAAAATGACTAGATATCAATAGGACCTGTCCCCCAAATGTCCCCGATTGCATTGCTACTTATGGAGGGTGATGCCATTGACGTCCAGGGACGTCCAAACTTCCCATTCATTTCCAATGGCATTTCTTCATGTTTGTTCATTCTTTTGATGCCAATGTACTTGGATTCCATTGACGGTTATGTAAGTTGATACCATTGACGTCCATGGACGTCCAAAATTTTTCCCATTCATTTTCAATGGGAATTTTTTTTTTTTCCCCAAATCAACAGAAAATGACTAGATATCATTAGGACGTGTCCCCCAAATGTCCCCGATTGCATTACCGCTTATGGGGGGTGATGCCATTGACGTCCATGGACGTCCAAACTTCCCAATCATTTCCAAAGCCATTTCTTCATGTTTGTTCATTTTATTGATGCCAATGTACTTGGATTCCATTGACGCTTATGTAAGTTGATACCATTGACGTCCATGGACGTCCAAAATTTTTCCCATTCATTTTCAATGGGATTTTTTTTTTTTTTTCCCAAATCAACAGAAAATGACTAGATATCATTAGGACGTTTCCCCCAAATGTCCCCGATTGCATTGCCGCTTATGGAGGGTGATGCCATTGACGTTCATGGACGTCTAAACTTCCCATTCATTTCCAATGGCATTTCTTCATGTTTGTTCATTTTATTGATGCCAATGTACTTGGATTCCATTGACGCTTATGTAAGTTGATACCATTGACGTCCATGGACGTCCAAAATTTTTCCCATTCATTTTCAATGGGAAATTTTTTTTTTTCCCCAAATCAACAGAAAATGACTAGATATCAATAGGACCTGTCCCCCAAATGTCCCCGATTGCATTGCTACTTATGGAGGGTGATGCCATTGACGTCCAGGGACGTCCAAACTTCCCATTCATTTCCAATGGCATTTCTTCATGTTTGTTCATTCTTTTGATGCCAATGTACTTGGATTCCATTGACGGTTATGTAAGTTGATACCATTGACGTCCATGGACGTCCAAAATTTTTCCCATTCATTTTCAATGGGAATTTTTTTTTTTTCCCCAAATCAACAGAAAATGACTAGATATCATTAGGACGTGTCCCCCAAATGTCCCCGATTGCATTACCGCTTATGGGGGGTGATGCCATTGACGTCCATGGACGTCCAAACTTCCCAATCATTTCCAAAGCCATTTCTTCATGTTTGTTCATTTTATTGATGCCAATGTACTTGGATTCCATTGACGCTTATGTAAGTTGATACCATTGACGTCCATGGACGTCCAAAATTTTTCCCATTCATTTTCAATGGGATTTTTTTTTTTTTTTCCCAAATCAACAGAAAATGACTAGATATCATTAGGACGTGTCCCCCAAATGTCCCCGATTGCATTACCGCTTATGGGGGGTGATGCCATTGACGTCCATGGACGTCCAAACTTCCCAATCATTTCCAAAGCCATTTCTTCATGTTTGTTCATTTTATTGATGCCAATGTACTTGGATTCCATTGACGCTTATGTAAGTTGATACCATTGACGTCCATGGACGTCCAAAATTTTTCCCATTCATTTTCAATGGGAAATTTTTTTTTTTCCTCAAATCAACAGAAAATGACTAGATATCATTAGGACGTGTCCCCCAAATGTCCCCGATTGCATTGCCGCTTATGGGGGGTGATGCCATTGACCTCCATGGACGTCCAAACTTCCCATTCATTTCCAAAGGCATTTCTTCATGTTTGTTCATTCTATTGATGCCAATGTACTTGGATTCCATTGACGCTTATGTAAGTTGATACATTTGACGTCCATGGACGTCCAAAATTTTTCCCATTCATTTTCAATGGGATTTTTTTTTTTTTCCCAAATCAACAGAAAATGACTAGATATCATTAGGACGTGTCCCCCAAATGTCCCCGATTGCATTGCCGCTTATGGAGGGTGATGCCATTGACGTTCATGGACGTCCAAACTTCCCATTCATTTCCAATGGCATTTCTTCATGTTTGTTCATTTTATTGATGCCAATGTACTTGGATTCCATTGACGCTTATGTAAGTTGATACCATTGACGTCCATGGACGTCCAAAATTTTTCCCATTCATTTTCAATGGGAAATTTTTTTTTTTTCCCAAATCAACAGAAAATGACTACATATCAATAGGACGTGTCCCCCAAACTTCCCCGATTCCATTAACAATTATGGAGGGTGCTGCCATTGACGGACATGGACGTCCAATTCTCCCAATCTTTTCTAATGGCTTTAACTTTGTTTAGTGCCAATGACTGGCATTATGGTCCATTCTATTGATAGACCTGAGTGGGGCTAAGATTTGTATCTCCACAGAGGAAAGACCAAGGTGTGTAATTTCTCCCGAAATTGCAGTTTCTAGTTATTTATTCATCTTATTCTCCGCGTTTTTTTGAGCCAACGCACAGCCCAAACCGTAGCACCGATCGGCACAGTTCAAGTATCGGCACGACCGGAATTTTCGCGTGACGATGGGAATTTTTCAAACCGCCACGAAAAATTTTCCGTTCGCCCGTAAACGGCAATTTTCCGAAAAATAAAAAAAGTTTCAAAATGTATCTAGTCCTACAATTTTTGACCAAATCACATAATTTGGGCATCAAAAATTCCGGGACGGTGAGGGGCATAAAAGTTGTATACAGAATTTGGCAAAAATTTACGGTTTCCCGGAAATTTGCCAAAAACTTTCCTATTCATTTTGAATGGAAAAAAAACGCGCGCTTCACAGCCCGAACCGTTAGACCGATCGGCACCGTTCAAGTATCGGCACGACCGGAATTTTCGCGTGACACAGGAAACTTTACAAATGGCCCCGAAAAATTTTCCGTTCGTCCGTAAACGGCAATTTTCCGTGAAAAAAAAAAAAGTTTCAAAATGTATCTAGTCCTACAATTTTTGACCAAATCACATAATTTGGGCATCAAAAATTCCGGGACGGTGAGGGGCATAAAAGTTGTATACAGAATTTGGAAAAAAATTACGCTTCCTCGGAAATTTGCCAAAAACTATCCCATTCATTTCGAATGGGAAAAGTTCCCATTCACTTCCAATGGGATTTCCAATGGAATTTACATTGCATTGATGCCATTGACGGCCATGCATGTCGAATCTACTGATGCCAATGTACTTGGATTCAATTGATTATATGGATGTCGATGCCATTGACTGCCATGGACGTCCAAAATTTTTCCCATTCATTTTCAATGGGGAAAAAACAAAATTACCCCAAATCAACAGAAAATGGCCAGATATCAATAGGACGTGTCCCCCAAACTTCCCCAATTCCATTGACGCTTATGAAGGGTGCCGCCATTGACTTACATGGACGTCCAAAATTTTTCCCATTCATTTTCAATGGGGAAAAAAATAAATTTCTCCAAATCAACAGAAAATGACCAGATATCAATAGGACGTATACCCCAAACGTCCCCAACTCCATTGACGCTTATGGGGGGTGCTGCCATTGACGTCCATGGACGTCCAAAATTTTACCCATTCATTTTCAATGGGAATTTTTTTTTTTTCCCCAAATCAACAGAAAATGACTAGATATCAATAGGACGTGTCCCCCAAATATCCCCGATTGCATTGCTGCTTATGGAGGGTGATGCCATTGACGTCCAGGGACGTCCAAACTTCCCATTTATTCCAATGGCATTTCTTCATGTTTGTTCATTCTATTGATGCCAATGTACTTGGATTCCATTGACGCTTATGTAAGTTGATACCATTGACGTCCATGGACGTCCAAAATTTTACCCATTCATTTTCAATGGGAATTTTTTTTTTTTTCCCAAAATCAACAGAAAATGACTAGATATCAATAGGACGTGTCCCACAAATATCCCCGATTGCATTGCTGCTTATGGAGGGTGATGCCATTGACGTCCAGGGACGTCCAAACTTCCCATTTATTCCAATGGCATTTCTTCATGTTTGTTCATTCTATTGATGCCAATGTACTTGCATTCCATTGACGCTTATGTAAGTTGATACCATTGACGTCCATGGACGTCCAAAATTTTTCCCATTCATTTTCAATGGGAATTTTTTTTTTTTCCCCAAATCAACAGAAAATGACTAGATATCAATAGGACGTTTCCCCCAAATGTGCCCGATTGCATTGCCGCTTATGGAGGGTGATGCCATTGACGTCCACGGACGTCCAAACTTCCCATTAATTTCCAATGGCATTTCTTCATGTTTGTTCATTTTATTGATGCCAATGTACTTGGATTCCATTGACGCTTATGTAAGTTGATACCATTGACGTCCATGGACGTCCAAAATTTTTCCCATTCATTTTCAATGGGAAATTTTTTTTTTTTCCCAAATCAACAGAAAATGACTAGATATCAATAGGACCTGTCCCCCAAATGTCCCCGATTGCATTGCTGCTTATGGAGGGTGATGCCATTGACGTCCAGGGACGTCCAAACTTCCCATTCATTTCCAATGGCATTTCTTCATGTTTGTTCATTCTTTTGATGCCAATGTACTTGGATTCCATTGACGGTTATGTAAGTTGATACCATTGACGTCCATGGACGTCCAAAATTTTTCCCATTCATTTTCAATGGGAAATTTTTTTTTTTCCCCAAATCAACAGAAAATGACTAGATATCATTAGGACGTGTCCCCCAAATGTCCCCGATTGCATTGCCGCTTATGGGGGGTGATGCCATTGACGTCCATGGACGTCCAAACTTCCCATTCATTTCCAAAGGCATTTCTTCATGTTTGTTCATTCTATTGATGCCAATGTACTTGGATTCCATTGACGCTTATGTAAGTTGATACCATTGACGTCCATGGACGTCCAAAATTTTTCCCATTCATTTTCAATGGTAATTTTTTTTTTTCCCCAAATCAACAGAAAATGACTAGATATCATTAGGACGTGTCCCCCAAACTTCCCCGATTCCATTAACAATTATGAAAGGTGCCGCCATTGACGTCCATGGACGTCCAATTCTCCCATTCATTTCTAATGGCTTTTACTTTGTTTTGTGCCAATGACTGGCATTATGATCCATTCTATTGATAGACCTGAGTGGGGCTAAGATCTGTATCACCACAGAGGAAAGACCAAGGTGTGTAATTTCTCCCGAAATTGCAGTTTCTAGTTGTACTTATTATTTATTCATCTTATTCTCCGCGTTTTTTTGAGCCAACGCACAGCCCAAACCGTAGCACCGATCGGCACAGTTCAAGTATCGGCACGACCGGAATTTTCGCGTGACGATGGGAATTTTTCAAACCGCCACGAAAAATTTTCCGTTCGCCCGTAAACGGCAATTTTCCGAAAAATAAAAAAAGTTTCAAAATGTATCTAGTCCTACAATTTTTGACCAAATCACATAATTTGGGCATCAAAAATTCCGGGACGGTGAGGGGCATAAAAGTTGTATACAGAATTTGGCAAAAATTTACGGTTCCCCGGAAATTTGCCAAAAACTTTCCTATTCATTTTGAATGGAAAAAAAACGCGCGCTTCACAGCCCGAACCGTTAGACCGATCGGCACCGTTCAAGTATCGGCACGACCGGAATTTTCGCGTGACACAGGAAACTTTACAAATGGCCCGGAAAATTTTTCCGTTCGTCCGTAAACGGCAATTTTCCGTGAAAAAAAAAAAAGTTTCAAAATGTATCTAGTCCTACAATTTTTGACCAAATCACATAATTTGGGCATCAAAAATTCCGGGACGGTGAGGGGCATAAAAGTTGTATACAGAATTTGGAAAAAAATTACGCTTCCTCGGAAATTTGCCAAAAACTATCCCATTCATTTCGAATGGGAAAAGTCCCATTCACTTCCAATGGGATTTCCAATGGAATTTACATTGCATTGATGCCATTGACGGCCATGCATGTCGAATCTACTGATGCCAATGTACTTGGATTCAATTGATTATATGGATGTCGATGCCATTGACTGCCATGGACGTCCAAAATTTTTCCCATTCATTTTCAATGGGGAAAAAACAAAATTACCCCAAATCAACAGAAAATGACCAGATATCAATAGGACGTGTCCCCCAAACTTCCCCAATTCCATTGACGCTTATGAAGCGTGCCGCCATTGACTTCCATGGACGTCCAAAATTTTTCCCATTCATTTTCAATGGGGAAAAAACTAAATTTCTCCAAATCAACAGAAAATGACCAGATATCAATAGGACGTATACCCCAAACGTCCCCAACTCCATTGACGCTTATGGGGGGTGCTGCCATTGACGTCCATGGACGTCCAAAATTTTACCCATTCATTTTCAATGGGAATTTTTTTTTTTTCCCCAAATCAACAGAAAATGACTAGATATCAATAGGACCTGTCCCCCAAATGTCCCCGATTGCATTGCCGCTTATGGAGGGTGATGCCATTGACGGCCATGGACGTCCAATTCTCCCAATCTTTTCTAATGGCTTTTACTTTGTTTAGTGCCATTGACTGGCATTATGGTCCATTCTATTGATAGACCTGAGTGGGGCTAAGATCTGTATCTCCACAGAGGAAAGACCAAGGTGTGTAATTTCTCCCGAAATTGCAGTTTCTAGTTATTATTATTACCTTGGTCTTTCCAAAGGAAAGAACAAGGTAATGATATTCTACAACTTTATTGTACTTATTATTATTCATCTTATTCTCCGCGTTTTTTTGAGCCAACGCACAGCCCAAACCGTAGCACCGATCGGCACCGTTGAAGTATCGGCACGACCGGAATTCTCGCGTGACGATGGGAATTTTTCAAACCGCCACGAAAAATTTTCCGTTCGCCCGTAAACGGCAATTTTCCGAAAAATAAAAAAAGTTTAAAAATGTATCTAGTCCTACAATTTTTGACCAAATCACATAATTTGGGCATCAAAAATTCCGGGACGGTGAGGGGCATAAAAGTTGTATACAGAATTTGGCAAAAATTTACGGTTCCCTGGAAATTTGCCAAAAACTTTCCTATTCATTTTGAATGGAAAAAAAACGCGCGCTTCACAGCCCGAACCGTTAGACCGATCGGCACCGTTCAAGTATCGGCACGACCGGAATTTTCGCGTGACACAGGAAACTTTACAAATGGCCCCGAAAATTTTTCCGTTCGTCCGTAAACGGCAATTTTCCGTGAAAAAAAAAAAAGTTTCAAAATGTATCTAGTCCTACAATTTTTGACCAAATCACATAATTTGGGCATCAAAAATTCCGGGACGGTGAGGGGCATAAAAGTTGTATACAGAATTTGGAAAAAAATTACGCTTCATTGGAAATTTGCCAAAAACTATCCCATTCATTTCAAATGGGAAAAGTCCCATTCACTTCCAATGGGATTTCCAATGGAATTTACATTGCATTGATGCCATTGACGGCCATGCATGTCGAATCTACTGATGCCAATGTACTTGGATTCAATTGACTGTATGGATGTCGATGCCATTGACGGCCATGGACGTCCAAAATTTTTCCCATTCATTTTCAATGGGGAAAAAACAAAATTACCCCAAATCAACAGAAAATGACCAGATATCAATAGGACGTGTCCCCCAAACTTCCCCAATTCCATTGACGCTTATGAAGGGTGCCGCCATTGACTTACATGGACGTCCAAAATTTTTCCCATTCATTTTCAATGGGGAAAAAACTACATTTTCTAAATCAACAGAAAATGACCAGATATCAATAGGACGTATACCCCAAACGTCCCCAACTCCATTGACGCTTATGGGGGGTGCTGCCATTGACGTCCATGGACGTCCAAAATTTTACCCATTCATTTTCAATGGGAAATTTTTTTTTTTCCCCAAATCAACAGAAAATGACTAGATATCAATAGGACGTGTCCCCCAAATGTCCCCAATTGCATTGCTGCTTATGGAGGGTGATGCCATTGACGTCCAGGGACGTCCAAACTTCCCATTTATTCCAATGGCATTTTTTCATGTTTGTTCATTCTATTGATGCCAATGTACTTAGATTCCATTGACGCTTATGTAAGTTGATACCATTGACGTCCATAGACGTCCAAAATTTTTCCCATTCATTTTCAATGGGAAATTTTTTTTTTTTCCCCAAATCAACAGAAAATGACTAGATATCATTAGGACGTGTCCCCCAAATGTCCCCGATTGCATTGCCGCTTATGGAGGGTGATGCCATTGACGTTCATGGACGTCCAAACTTCCCATTAAATCCCAATGGCATTTCTTCATGTTTGTTCATTCTATTGATGCCAATGTACTTGGATTCCATTGACGCTTATCTAAGTTGATACCATTGACGTCCATGGACGTCCAAAATTTTTCCCATTCATTTTCAATGGGAATTTTTTTTTTTTCCCCAAATCAACAGAAAATGACTAGATATCAATAGGACGTGTCCCCCAAATGTCCCCGATTGCATTGCCTCTTATGGAGGGTGATGCCATTGACGGCCACGGACGTCCAAACTTCCCATTCATTTCCAATGGCATTTCTTCATGTTTGTTCATTCTATTGATGCCAATGTACTTGGATTCCATTGACGCTTATGTAAATTGATACCATTGACGTCCATGGACGTCCAAAATTTTTCCCATTCATTTTCAATGGGAATTTTTTTTTTTTCCCCAAATCAACAGAAAATGACTAGATATCATTAGGACGTGTCCCCCAAATGTCCCTGATTGGATTGCCGCTTATGGAGGGTGATGCCATTGACGGCCATGGACGTCCAATTCTCCCAATCTTTTCTAATGGCTTTTACTTTGTTTAGTGCCATTGACTGGCATTATGGTCCATTCTATTGATAGACCTGAGTGGGGCTAAGATTTGTATCTCCACAGAGGAAAGACCAAGGTGTAATTTCTCCCGAAATTGCAGTTTCTAGTTATTTATTCATCTTATTCTCCGCGTTTTTTTGAGCCAACGCACAGCCTAAACCGTAGCCCCGATCGGCACCGTTCAAGTATCGGCATGACCGGAATTTTCGCGTGACGATGGGAATTTTTCAAAACGCCACGAAAAATTTTCCGTTCGCCCGTAAACGGCAATTTTCCGAAAAAAAAAAAAAGTTTAAAAATGTATCTAGTCCTACAATTTTTGACCAAATCACATAATTTGGGTATCAAAAATTCCGGGACGGTGAGGGGCATAAAAGTTGTATACAGAATTTGGAAAAAACTTACGGTTCCCCAGAAATTTGCCAAAAACTCTCCCATTCATTTCTAATGGGAAAAGTTCCCATTCACTTACAATGGGATTTCAATGGAATTTACATTGAATTGATGCCATTGACGGCCATGCATGTCGAATCTACTGATGCCAATGTACTTGGATCCTATTGACTATATGGATGTCGATGCCATTGACGGCCATGGACGTCCAAAAATTTTCCCATTCATTTTCAATGGGGAAAAAACAAAATTTCACCAAATCAACAGAAAATGACCAGATATCAATAGGACATGTCCCCCAAACTTCCCTGCTTCCATTGACGCTTATGGGGGGTGCTGCCATTGACGTCTATGGACGTCCAAATTTTTTCCCATTCATTTTCAATGGGATTTTTTGTTTTTCCCAAAATCAAAAGAAAATGACTACATATCAATAGGACGTGTCCCCCAAACTTCCCCAATTACATTGACGCTTATGGAGGGTGCTGCCATAGACGGACATGGACGTCCAATTCTCCCAATCTTTTCTAATGGCTTTTACTTTGTTTAGTGCCATTGACTGGCATTATGGTCCATTCTATTGATAGACCTGAGTGGGGCTAAGATTTGTATCTCCACAGAGGAAAGACCAAGGTGTAATTTCTCCCGAAATTGCAGTTTCTAGTTACCTTGGTCTTTCTGAAAGAAAGAACAAGGTATTGTTATTGTGCAACTTTATTGTACTTATTATTTATTCATCTTATTCTCCGCGTTTTTTTGAGCCAACGCACAGCCCAAACCGTAGCACCGATCGGCACAGTTCAAGTATCGGCACGACCGGAATTTTCGCGTGACGATGGGAATTTTTCAAACCGCCACGAAAAATTTTCCGTTCGCCCGTAAACGGCAATTTTCCGAAAAATAAAAAAAGTTTCAAAATGTATCTAGTCCTACAATTTTTGACCAAATCACATAATTTGGGCATCAAAAATTCCGGGACGGTGAGGGGCATAAAAGTTGTATACAGAATTTGGCAAAAATTTACGGTTCCCCGGAAATTTGCCAAAAACTTTCCTATTCATTTTGAATGGAAAAAAAACGCGCGCTTCACAGCCCGAACCGTTAGACCGATCGGCACCGTTCAAGTATCGGCACGACCGGAATTTTCGCGTGACACAGGAAACTTTACAAATGGCCCCGAAAAATTTTCCGTTCGTCCGTAAACGGCAATTTTCCGTGAAAAAAAAAAAAGTTTCAAAATGTATCTAGTCCTACAATTTTTGACCAAATCACATAATTTGGCCATCAAAAATTCCGGGACGGTGAGGGGCATAAAAGTTGTATACAGAATTTGGAAAAAAATTACGCTTCCTCGGAAATTTGCCAAAAACTATCCCATTCATTTCGAATGGGAAAAGTCCCATTCACTTCCAATGGGATTTCCAATGGAATTTACATTGCATTGATGCCATTGACGGCAGTTCATGTCGAATCTACTGATGCCAATGTACTTGGATTCAATTGACTATATGGATGTCGATGCCATTGTCTGCCATGGACGTCCAAAATTTTTCCCATTCATTTTCAATGGGGAAAAAACAAAATTACCCCAAATCAACAGAAAATGACCAGATATCAATAGGACGTGTCCCCCAAACTTCCCCAATTCCATTGACGCTTATGAAGGGTGCCGCCATTGACTTACATGGACGTCCAAAATTTTTCCCATTCATTTTCAATGGGGAAAAAACTACATTTCTCCAAATCAACAGAAAATGACCTGATATCAATAGGACGTATATCCCAAACGTCCCCAATTCCATTGACGCTTATGGGGGGTGCTGCCATTGACGTCCATGGACGTCCAAAATTTTACCCATTCATTTTCAATGGGAAATTTTTTTTTTTCCCCAAATCAACAGAAAATAACTAGATATCAATAGGACCTGTCCCCCAAATGTCCCCGATTGCATTGCTGCTTATGGAGGGTGATGCCATTGACGTCCAGGGACGTCCAAACTTCCCATACATTTCCAATGGCATTTCTTCATGTTTGTTCATTCTATTGATGCCAATGTACTTGGATTCCATTGACGCTTATGTAAGTTGACACCATTGACGTCCATGGACGTCCAAAATTTTTCCCATTCATTTTCAATGGGAAATTTTTTTTCTTCTCCCAAATCAAAAGAAAATGACTAAATATCAATAGGACGTGTCCCCCAAATGTCCCCGATTGTATTGCTGCTTATGGAGGGTGATGCCATTGACGTCCATGGACGTCCAAACTTCCCATTAATTTCTAATGGTATTTCTTCATGTTTGTTCATTCTATTGATGCCAATGTACTTGGTATCCATTGACGCTTATGTAAGTTGATACCATTGACGTCCATGGACGTCCAAAATTTTTCCCATTCATTTTCAATGGGAATTTTTTTTTTTTCCCCAAATCAACAAAAAATGACCAGATATCAATAGGACGTGTACCCCAAATGTCCCCGATTGTATTGCTGCTTATGGAGGGTGATGCCATTGACGTCCATGGACGTCCAAACTTCCCATTAATTTCTAATGGCATTTCTTCATGTTTGTTCATTCTATTGATGCCAATGTACTTGGTATCCATTGACGCTTATGTAAGTTGATACCATTGACGTCCATGGACGTCCAAAATTTTTCCCATTCATTTTCAATGGGATTTTTTTTTTTTTTCCCAAATCAACAAAAAATGACCAGATATCAATAGGACGTGTACCCCAAATGTCCCCGATTGTATTGCTGCTTATGGAGGGTGATGCCATTGACGTCCATGGACGTCCAAACTTCCCATTAATTTCTAATGGCATTTCTTCATGTTTGTTCATTCTATTGATGCCAATGTACTTGGTATCCATTGACGCTTATGTAAGTTGATACCATTGACGTCCATGGACGTCCAAAATTTTTCCCATTCATTTTCAATGGGAAATTTTTTTTTTTCCCCAAATCAACAGAAAATGACTAGATATCATTAGGACGTGTCCCCCAAATGTCCCCGATTGCATTGCCGCTTATGGGGGGTGATGCCATTGACGTCCATGGACGTCCAAACTTCCCATTCATTTCCAAAGGCATTTCTTCATGTTTGTTCATTCTATTGATGCCAATGTACTTGGATTCCATTGACGCTTATGTAAGTTGATACCATTGACGTCCATGGACGTCCAAAATTTTTCCCATTCATTTTCAATGGGAATTTTTTTTTTTTCCCAAATCAACAGAAAATGACTAGATATCATTAGGACGTGTCCCCCAAATGTCCCCGATTGCATTGCCGCTTATGGAGGGTGATGCCATTGACGTTCATGGACGTCCAAACTTCCCATTCATTTCCAATGGCATTTCTTCATGTTTCTTCATTTTATTGATGCCAATGTACTTGGATTCCATTGACGCTTATGTAAGTTGATACCATTGACGTCCATGGACGTCCAAAATTTTTCCCATTCATTTTCAATGGGAATTTTTTTTTTTTTCCCAAATCAACAGAAAATGACTAGATATCATTAGGACGTGTCCCCCAAACTTCCCCGATTCCATTAACAATTATGAAAGGTGCCGCCATTGACGTCCATGGACGTCCAATTCTCCCATTCATTTCTAACGGCTTTTACTTTGTTTTTTGCCAATGACTGGCATTATGATCCATTCTATTGATAGACCTGAGTGGGGCTAAGATCTGTATCTCCACAGAGGAAAGACCAAGGTGTGTAATTTCTCCCGAAATTGCAGTTTCTAGTTGTACTTATTATTTATTCATCTTATTCTCCGCGTTTTTTTGAGCCAACGCACAGCCCAAACCGTAGCACCGATCGGCACAGTTCAAGTATCGGCACGACCGGAATTTTCGCGTGACGATGGGAATTTTTCAAGCCGCCACGAAAAATTTTCCGTTCGCCCGTAAACGGCAATTTTCCGAAAAACAAAAAAAGTTTCAAAATGTATCTAGTCCTACAATTTTTGACCAAATCACATAATTTGGGCATCAAAAATTCCGGGACGGTGAGGGGCATAAAAGTTGTATACAGAATTTGGCAAAAATTTACGGTTCCCCGGAAATTTGCCAAAAACTTTCCTATTCATTTTGAATGGAAAAAAAACGCGCGCTTCACAGCCCGAACCGTTAGACCGATCGGCACCGTTCAAGTATCGGCACGACCGGAATTTTAGCGTGACACAGGAAACTTTACAAATGGCCCCGAAAATTTTTCCGTTCGTCCGTAAACGGCAATTTTCCGTGAAAAAAAAAAAACTTTCAAAATGTATCTAGTCCTACAATTTTTGACCAAATCACATAATTTGGCCATCAAAAATTCCGGGACGGTGAGGGGCATAAAAGTTGTATACAGAATTTGGAAAAAAATTACGCTTCCTCGGAAATTTGCCAAAAACTATCCCATTCATTTCGAATGGGAAAAGTTCCCATTCACTTCCAATGGGATTTCCAATGGAATTTACATTGCATTGATGCCATTGACGGCCATGCATGTCGAATCTACTGATGCCAATGTACTTGGATTCAATTGACTATATGGATGTCGATGCCATTGACGGCCATGGACGTCCAAAATTTTTCCCATTCATTTTCAATGGGGAAAAAACAAAATTTCCCCAAATCAACAGAAAATGACCAGATATCAATAGGACGTGTCCCCCAAACTTCCCCAATTCCATTGACGCTTATGAAGGGTGCCACCATTGACTTCCATGGACGTCCAAAAATTTTCCCATTCATTTTCAATGGGGAAAAAACTAAATTTCTCCAAATCAACAGAAAATGACCAGATATCAATAGGACGTATATCCCAAACGTCCCCAACTCCATTGACGCTTATGGAGGGTGCTGCCATTGACGTCCATGGACGTCCAAAATTTTTCCCATTCATTTTCAATGGGAAATTTTTTTTTTCCCCATATCAACAGAAAATGACTAGATATCAATAGGACGTGTCCCCCAAATGTCCCCGATTGCATTGCTGCTTATGGAGGGTGATGCCATTGACGTCCAGGGACGTCCAAACTTCCCATTCATTTCCAATGGCATTTCTTCATGTTTGTTCATTCTTTTGATGCCAATGTACTTGGATTCCATTGACGCTTAAGTAAGTTGACACCATTGACGTCCATGGACGTCCAAAATTTTTCCCATTCATTTTCAATGGGAAATTTTTTTTTTCCCCCAAATCAACAGAAAATGACTAGATATCAATAGGACGTTTCCCCCAAAATGTGCCCGATTGCATTGCTGCTTATGGAGGGTGATGCCATTGACGTCCACGGACGTCCAAACTTCCCATTAATTTCCAATGGCATTTCTTCATGTTTGTTCATTCTATTGATGCCAATGTACTTGGATTCCATTGACGCTTATGTAAGTTGATACCATTGACGTCCATGGACGTCCAAAATTTTTCCCATTCATTTTCAATGGGAAATTTTTTTTTTCCCCAAATCAACAGAAAATGACTAGATATCATTAGGACGTGTCCCCCAAATGTCCCCGATTGCATTGCCGCTTATGGGGGGTGATGCCATTGACGTCCATGGACGTCCAAACTTCCCATTCATTTCCAAAGGCATTTCTTCATGTTTGTTCATTCTATTGATGCCAATGTACTTGGATTCCATTGACGCTTATGTAAGTTGATACCATTGACGTCCATGGACGTCAAAAATTTTTCCCATTCATTTTCAATGGGATTTTTTTTTTTTTTCCCAAATCAACAGAAAATGACTAGATATCATTAGGACGTGTCCCCCAAATGTCCCCGATTGCATTGCCGCTTATGGAGGGTGATGCCATTGACGTTCATGGACGTCCAAACTTCCCATTCATTTCCAATGGCATTTCTTCATGTTTGTTCATTTTATTGATGCCAATGTACTTGGATTCCATTGACGCTTATGTCAGTTGATACCATTGACGTCCATGGACGTCCAAAATTTTTCCCATTCATATTCAATGGGAATTTTTTTTTTTTCCCCAAATCAACTGAAAATGACTAGATATCATTAGGACGTGTCCCCCAAATGTCCCCGATTGCATTGCCGCTTATGGAGGGTGATGCCATTGACGTTCATGGACGTCCAAACTTCCCATTAATTCCAATGGCATTTCTTCATGTTTGTTCATTCTATTGATGCCAATGTACTTGGATTCCATTGACGCTTATGTAAGTTGATACCATTGACGTCCATGGACGTCCAAAATTTTTCCCATTCATTTTCAATGGGATTTTTTTTTTTTTTTCCCAAATCAACAGAAAATGACTAAATATCATTAGGACGTGTCCCCCAAATGTCCCTGATTGGATTGCCGCTTATGGAGGGTGATGCCATTGACGGCCATGGACGTCCAATTCTCCCAATCTTTTCTAATGGCTTTAACTTTGTTTAGTGCCAATGACTGGCATTATGGTCCATTCTATTGATAGACCTGAGTGGGGCTAAGATTTGTACCTCCACAGAGGAAAGACCAAGGTGTGTAATTTCTCCCGAAATTGCAGTTTCTAGTTATTATTATTATTATTATTTATTCATCTTATTCTCCGCGTTTTTTTGAGCCAACGCACAGCCTAAACCGTAGCCCCGATCGGGACCGTTCAAGTATCGGCATGACCGGAATTTTCGCGTGACGATGGGAATTTTTCAAAACGCCACGAAAAATTTTCCGTTCGCCCGTAAACGGCAATTTTCCGAAAAAAAAAAAAAGTTTAAAAATGTATCTAGTCCTACAATTTTTGACCAAATCACATAATTTGGGTATCAAAAATTCCGGGACGGTGAGGGGCATAAAAGTTGTATACAGAATTTGGAAAAAACTTACGGTTCCCCAGAAATTTGCCAAAAACTCTCCCATTCATTTCTAATGGGAAAAGTTCCCATTCACTTTCAATGGAATTTACATTGCATTGATGCCATTGACGGCCATGCATGTCGAATCTACTGATGCCAATGTACTTGGATCCTATTGACTATATGGATGTCGATGCCATTGACGGCCATGGACGTCCAAAAATTTTCCCATTCATTTTCAATGGGGAAAAAACAAAATTTCACCAAATCAACAGAAAATGACCAGATATCAATAGGACATGTCCCCCAAACTTCCCTGCTTCCATTGACGCTTATGGGGGGTGCTGCCATTGACGTCTATGGACGTCCAAATTTTTTCCCATTCATTTTCAATGGGATTTTTTTTTTTTTCCCCAAAATCAAAAGAAAATGACTACATATCAATAGGACGTGTCCCCCAAACTTCCCCAATTACATTGACGCTTATGGAGGGTGCTGCCATTAACGGACATGGACGTCCAATTCTCCCAATCTTTTCTAATGGCTTTTACTTTGTTTAGTGCCATTGACTGGCATTATGGTCCATTCTATTGATAGACCTGAGTGGGGCTAAGATTTGTATCTCCACAGAGGAAAGACCAAGGTGTAATTTCTCCCGAAATTGCAGTTTCTAGTTATTATTATTATTCAATA
This sequence comes from Corythoichthys intestinalis, assembly GCF_030265065.1. Classification (NCBI taxonomy): domain Eukaryota; kingdom Metazoa; phylum Chordata; class Actinopteri; order Syngnathiformes; family Syngnathidae; genus Corythoichthys; species Corythoichthys intestinalis. Next base: position 37,548,230 of record NC_080404.1, read on the forward strand.
ATTGTTGACGTTTTTTTCGGCGCGCCGCGCAGCCCGAACCGTAGCACCGATCGGCACCGTTCAAGTATCGGCACGACCGGAATTTTCGCGCGACGATGGGAATTTTTCAAACGGCCCCGAAAAATTTTCCGTTCGCCCGTAAACGGCAAATTTCCGAAAAATAAAAAAAGTTTCAAAACGCTACTTGTCCTACAATTTTTGACCAAATCACATAATTTGGGTATCAAAAATTCCGGGACGGTGAGGGGCATAAAAGTTGTATACAGAATTTGACAAAAATTTACGGTTCCCCGGAAATTTGCCAAAAACTTTCCTATTCATTTTGAATGGAAAAAAAACGTGCGCTTCACAGCCCGAACCATAGCACCGATCGCCATCGTTCAAGTTTTGGCATGACCGGAATTTTCGTGCGACGCAGGGTCTTTTTCAAACGGCCCCGAAAAATTTTCCGTTTGCCCGTAAACGGCAATTTTCCGTAAAAAAAACAAAAGTTTCAAAACGCTACTTGTCCTACAATTTTTGACCAAATCACATAAATTGGACATCAAAAATTCCGGGACGGTGGGGGGCATAAAGATTGTATACAGAATTTGGAAAAAAATTACGGTTCCCCGGATATTTGCCAAAAACTATCCCATTCATTTCTAATGGGAAAATTTCCCATTCACTTCCAATGGGATTTCCATTGGAATTTACATCATTGATGCCATTGACGGCCATAAATGTCGAATCTATTGATGCCAATGTACTTGGATTCAATTGACTATATGGATGTCGATGCCAATGACGGCCATGGACGTCCAAAATTTTTCCCATTCATTTTCAATGGGGAAAAAACTACATTTCCCCAAATCAACAGAAAATGACCAGATATCAATAGGACGTGTCCCCCAAACGTCCCCAACTCCATTGACGCTTATAGGGGGTTCTGCCATTGACGGCCATGGACGTCCAAAATTTTTCCCATTCATTTTCAATGGGGAAAAAACTAAATTTCCCCAAATCAACAGAAAATGACCAGATATTAATAGGACGTATACCCCAAACGTCCCCAACTCCATTGACGCTTATGGGGGGTGCTGCCATTGACGTCCATGGACGTCCAAAATTTTTCCCATTCATTTTCAATGGGGAAAAAACTAAATTTCCCCAAATCAACAGAAAATGACTAGATGTCAATAGGACGTGTCCCCCAAACTTCCCCAATTCCATTTACGCTTATGGAGGGTGATGCCATTGACGTTCATGGACGTCCAAACTTCCCATTCATTTCCAATGGCATTTCTTCATGTTTGTTCATTCTATTGATGCCAATGTACTTGGATTCAATTGACGCTTATGTAAGTTGATACCATTGACGTCCATGGACGTCCAAAATTTTTCCCATTCATTTTCAATGGGAATTTTTTTTTTTCCCCAAATCAACAGAAAATGACTAGATATCATTAGGACGTGTCCCCCAAATGTCCCCGATTGCATTGCCGCTTATGGAGGGTGATGCCATTGACGTCCATGGACGTCCAAACTTCCCATTCATTTTTCCAATGGCATTTCTTCATGTTTGTTCATTCTATTGATGCCAATGTACTTGGATTCTATTGACGCTTATGTAAGTTGATACCATTGACGTCCATGGACGTCCAAAATTTTTCCCATTCATTTTCAATGGGAATTTTTTTTTTTTTCCCCAAATCAATACAATATGACCAGATATCAATAGGACGTGTCCCCCAAACTTCCCCAATTCCATTGAAGCTTATGGCGGGTACCGCCATTGACGGCCATGGACGTCCAAATGTCCCATTCATTTCTAATGGCTATAAATTATGTTTTTTCATTCTCTTGATGCCAATGTACTTGGATTCCATTGACGCCTCTATAAGTTGATACCATTGACGTCCATGGACGTCCAAAATTTTTCCCATTCATTTTCAATGGGAATTTTTTTTTTTTCCCCAAATCAACAGAAAATGACTAGATATCATTAGGCCGTGTCCCCCAAATGTCCCCGATTGCATTGCCGCTTATGGAGGGTGATGCCATTGATGTCCATGGACGTCCAAATGTCCCATTCATTTCTAATGGCATTTAATTATATTTTTTCATTCTATTGATGCCAATGTACTTGGATTCCATTGACGCCTATGTAAGTTGATACCGTTGACGTCCATGGACGTCCAAATTTTTTCCCATTCATTTTCAATGGGAATTTTTTTTTTCCCCCAAATCAACAGAAAATGACAAGATATCAATAGGACGTGTCCCCCAAACTTCCCCAATTCCATTAACAATTATGAAGGGTGCCGCCATTGACGTCCATGGACGTCCAATTCTCCCATTCATTTCTAATGGCTTTTACTTTGTTTCGTGCCATTGACTGGCATTATGGTCCATTCTATTGATAGACCTAAGTGGGGCTAAGATCTGTATCTCCACAGAGGAAAGACCAAGGTGTAATTTCTCAAGAAATTGCAGTTTCTAGTTATTATTATTATTATTATTATTATTCAATAATTGTCGACGTTTTTTTCGGCGCGCCGCGCAGCCCGAACCATACCTCCGATCGGTACCGTTCAAGTATCGGCACGACCGGAATTTTCGCGCGACGATGGGAATTTTTCAAACGGCCCCGAAAAATTTTCCGTTCGCCCGTAAACGGCAATTTTCCGGAAAAAAAAAAAAGTTTAAAAATGTATCTAGTCCTACAATTTTTGACCAAATCACATAATTTGGGTATCAAAAATTCCGGGACGGTGAGGGGCATAAAAGTTGTATACAGAATTTGGCAAAAATTTACGGTTCCCCGGAAATTTGCCAAAAACTTTCCTATTCATTTTGAATGGAAAAAAAACGCGCGCTTCACAGCCCGAACCGTTAGACCGATCGGCACCGTTCAAGTATCGGCACGACCGGAATTTTAGCGTGACACAGGAAACTTTAAAAATGGCCCGGAAAATTTTTCCGTTCGTCCGTAAACGGCAATTTTCCGTGAAAAAAAAAAAACTTTCAAAATGTATCTAGTCCTACAATTTTTGACCAAATCACATAATTTGGGCATCAAAAATTCCGGGACGGTGAGGGGCATAAAAGTTGTATACAGAATTTGGAAAAAAATTACGCTTCCTCGGAAATTTGCCAAAAACTATCCCATTCATTTCGAATGGGAAAAGTTCCCATTCACTTCCAATGGGATTTCCAATGGAATTTACATTGCATTGATGCCATTGACGGCCATGCATGTCGAATCTACTGATGCCAATGTACTTGGATTCAATTGACTATATGAATGTCGATTCCATTGACGTCCATGGACGTCCAAAATTTTTCCCACTCATTTTCAATGGGGAAAAAACAAAATTTCCCCAAATCAACAGAAAATGACCAGATATCAATAGGACGTGTCCCCCAAACTTCCCCAATTCCATTGATGCTTATGAAGGGTGCCGCCATTGACTTCCATGGACGTCCAAAATTTTTCCCATTCATTTTCAATGGGGAAAAAAGTAAATTTCTCCAAATCAACAGAAAATGACCAGATATCAATAGGACGTATATCCCAAACGTCCCCAATTCCATTGACGCTTATGGGGGGTGCTGCCATTGACGTCCATGGACGTCCAAAATTTTACCCATTCATTTTCAATGGGAAATTTTTTTTTTTCCCCAAATCAACAGAAAATGACTAGATATCAATAGGACCTGTCCCCCAAATGTCCCCGATTGCATTGCTGCTTATGGAGGGTGATGCCATTGACGTCCACGGACGTCCAAACTTCCCATTCATTTCCAATGGCATTTCTTCATGTTTGTTCATTCTTTTGATGCCAATGTACTTGGATTCCATTGACGCTTATGTAAGTTGATACCATTGACGTCCATGGACGTCCAAAATTTTTCCCATTCATTTTCAATGGGAATTTTTTTTTTTCCCCAAATCAACAGAAAATGACTAGATATCAATAGGACGTTTCCCCCAAATGTGCCCGATTGCATTGCTGCTTATGGAGGGTGATGCCATTGACGTCCACGGACGTCCAAACTTCCCATTAATTTCCAAATGCATTTCTTCATGTTTGTTCATTCTATTGATGCCAATGTACTTGGATTCCATTGACGCTTGAGTAAGGTGATACCATTGACGTCCATGGACGTCCAAAATTTTTCCCATTCATTTTCAATGGGAATTTTTTTTTTTTTCCCAAATCAACAGAAAATGACTAGATATCATTAGGACGTGTCCCCCAAATGTCCCCGATTGCATTGCCCCTTATGGAGGGTGATGCCATTGACGTCCATGGACGTCCAAACTTCCCATTCATTTCCAATGGCATTTCTTCATGTTTGTTCATTTTATTGATGCCAATGTACTTGGATTCCATTGACGCTTATGTAAGTTGATACAATTGACGTCCATGGACGTCCAAAATTTTTCCCATTCATTTTCAATGGGAATTTTTTTTTTTTTCCCAAATCAACAGAAAATGACTAGATATCATTAGGACGTGTCCCCCAAATGTCCCCGATTGCATTGCCCCTTATGGAGGGTGATGCCATTGACGTCCATGGACGTCCAAACTTCCCATTCATTTCCAATGGCATTTCTTCATGTTTGTTCATTTTATTGATGCCAATGTACTTGGATTCCATTGACGCTTATGTAAGTTGATAACATTGACGTCCATGGACGTCCAAAATTTTTCCCATTCATTTTCAATGGGAATTTTTTTTTTTTTCCCAAATCAACAGAAAATGACTAGATATCATTAGGACGTGTCCCCCAAACTTCCCCGATTCCATTAACAATTATGAAAGGTGCCGCCATTGACGTCCATGGACGTCCAATTCTCCCATTCATTTCTAATGGCTTTTACTTTGTTTTTTGCCAATGACTGGCATTATGATCCATTCTATTGATAGACCTGAGTGGGGCTAAGATCTGTATCTCCACAGAGGAAAGACCAAGGTGTGTAATTTCTCCCGAAATTGCAGTTTCTAGTTGTACAACTTTATTGTACTTTTTCTTTATTTATTATTATTATTCAATAATTGTTGACGTTTTTTTCGGCGCGCCGCACAGCCCGAACCGTACCACCGATCGGCACCGTTCAAGTATCGGCACGACCGGAATTTTCGCGCGACGATGGGAATTTTTCAAACGGCCCCGAAAAATTTTCCGTTCGCCCGTAAACGGCAATTTTCCGGAAAAAAAAAAAAGTTTCAAAATGTATCTAGTCCTACAATTTTTGACCAAATCACATAATTTGGGCATCAAAAATTCCGGGACGGTGAGGGGCATAAAAGTTGTATACAGAATTTGGCAAAAATGTACGGTTCCCCGGAAATTTGCCAAAAACTTTCCTATTCATTTTGAATGCAAAAAAAACGCGAGCTTCACGGCCCGAACCGTTAGACCGATCGGCACCGTTCAAGTATCGGCACGACCGGAATTTTAGCGTGACACAGGAAACTTTACAAATGGCCCCGAAAAATTTTCCGTTCGTCCGTAAACGGCAATTTTCCGTGAAAAAAAAAAAAGTTTCAAAATGTATCTAGTCCTACAATTTTTGACCACATCACATAATTTGGGCATCAAAAATTCCGGGACGGTGAGGGGCATAAAAGTTGTATACAGAATTTGGAAAAAAATTACGCTTCCTCGGAAATTTGCCAAAAACTATCCCATTCATTTCGAATGGGAAAAGTCCCATTCACTTCCAATGGGATTTCCAATGGAATTTACATTGCATTGATGCCATTGACGGCCATGCATGTCGAATCTACTGATGCCAATGTACTTGGATTCAATTGACTATATGGATGTCGATGCCATTGACGGCCATGGACGTCCAAAATTTTTCCCATTCATTTTCAATGGGGAAAAAACAAAATTACCCCAAATCAACAGAAAATGACCAGATATCAATAGGACGTGTCCCCCAAACTTCCCCAATTCCATTGACGCTTATGAAGGGTGCCGCCATTGACTTACATGGACGTCCAAAATTTTTCCCATTCATTTTCAATGGGGAAAAAACTAAATTTCTCCAAATCAACAGAAAATGACCAGATATCAATAGGACGTATATCCCAAACGCCCCAATTCCATTGACGCTTATGGGGGGTGCTGCCATTGACGTCCATGGACGTCCAAAATTTTACCCATTCATTTTCAATGGGAAATTTTTTTTTTTCCCCAAATCAACAGAAAATGACTAGATATCAATAGGACCTGTCCCCCAAATGTCCCCGATTGCATTGCTGCTTATGGAGGGTGATGCCATTGAAGTCCAGGGACGTCCAAACTTCCCATTCATTTCCAATGGCATTTCTTCATGTTTGTTCATTCTTTTGATGCCAATGTACTTGGATTCCATTGACGCTTATGTAAGTTGATACCATTGACGTCCATGGACGTCCAAAATTTTTCCCATTCATTTTCAATGGGAATTTTTTTTTTTTTCCCCCAATCAACAGAAAATGACTAGATATCAATAGGACGTTTCCCCCAAATGTGCCCGATTGCATTGCTGCTTATGGAGGGTGATGCCATTGACGTCCACGGACGTCGAAACTTCCCATTAATTTCCAATGGCATTTCTTCATGTTTGTTCATTCTATTGATGCCAATGTACTTGGATTCCATTGACGCTTATGTAAGTTGATACCATTGACGTACATGGACGTCCAAAATTTTTCCCATTCATTTTCAATGGGAAATTTTTTTTTTCCCCAAATCAACAGAAAATGACTAGATATCATTAGGACGTGTCCCCCAAATGTCCCCGATTGCATTGCCGCTTATGGGGGGTGATGCCATTGACGTCCACGGACGTCCAAACTTCCCATTAATTTCCAATGGCATTTCTTCATGTTTGTTCATTCTATTGATGCCAATGTACTTGGATTCCATTGACGCTTATGTAAGTTGATACCATTGACGTCCATGGACGTCCAAAATTTTTCCCATTCATTTTCAATGGGATTTTTTTTTTTCTCCCAAATCAACAGAAAATGACTAGATATAATTAGGACGTGTCCCCCAAATGTCCCCGATTGCATTGCCGCTTATGGAGGGTGATGCCATTGACGTTCATGGACGTCCAATTCTCCCATTCATTTCTAACGGCTTTTACTTTGTTTTTTGCCAATGACTGGCATTATGATCCATTCTATTGATAGACCTGAGTGGGGCTAAGATCTGTATCTCCACAGAGGAAAGACCAAGGTGTGTAATTTCTCCCGAAATTGCAGTTTCTAGTTTTTTTATGTTGTTGGGCACATACAGTACAGAAAAGAATACACTTTACACAAAAAACATATACAGCTGCGTGAAGTCAGTGTGAAAACAAAACAGAATGAAACACAATCCAATCCTGTAGTGATTGATACAGCTTATTGCGTCTTTGTGTTCGCACAGTATACATCACACAAACAGCCATGAAGCTTATCAAGCAGCTTTCGTGTATGTAGTATCAGCCTAAAAATATTTTTAAATGAGCCTTACTGTAAGTGAGTTGGCCAAGAAGCCCAAACCTGAATGTTACTGTATTTGCTGCAATATTAAATCGACGCCTTTGTTTGTTGTTGTTTTCTTTTAGCGCTGTCCTTGCCCATGTCTAATTTAAAAGTTCTCTATATTATAAATTAAAAAAAAACATTAAGAACAAAAATTAGTCAAACAATCCCTAGTGTAAAGTTGTTTGGCTGCTTGCTGTCACATACTTTTGAATATATGGGGTGTTCCTCTTCCTTTTTTGTTAAATCCTATTACATTGTTTATCATACACATTACTATGTGATTTATGACTGTGCCAGCCTTCACTCCGACAAAGCCACATTTTTTCATGTGTTGTAATAATGCAGCTCATGCTGACCTCAAGGACAATGGTAAGTAATACTGGCTAAGATTCAAAAAGCAAAAAAATTAGTCATGTGTTTATCGACAATTTTACAATAATATGTCAAACAAGTAAATTTGCTTATTGTGAAGAATTTTGAAGGCTTTAATACCTAAACAGTAAAGGACTAATTAGTTGAAAAATATATATTGTTGGTATTGTCCTGCAAAAAGGTCACGCGAAAATGAAATTCCATCCTTTTTTCCAGAGATAAAAAAATGAATCACTAACCAATGAGTACGACGCAGGCAATCTATTTTTTATCTTAATGTGAAAAGCAAAGTTTTACTAACAAATACTAACAAAAAAAATACGAATTAAAATTTAATTTTATTAGCAACACACTGTCCAATTAAACATAATTAGATTTTATATAATATACGCTTTTTATTTTTGCCTGAATCCTATGGTGCTAAATCAATGCCAAAAGTATTGTAATCTTTTAAAAACATTGGAGAAAAAAAAATTGAACTGAATGTTGAAAGTTTGTTTCTAAATCTCTTAAAACCTAAAAAAAACTTTTTATTTTATCAGTTACAAAGTTGATATTTTTAGGTTAAAAATTAACTTTTTTGTTTCGGTTATCTTATGTTCATCTTTACATTTCGGGGGGGGCTTTCAGATCTTTTTTTTTTTTTTTTTTGGTTAATTTTAAAAACACACGTTATGGCGCAGGGGGCAAGGCCTCGATGAAAGGTGTGCTGGCTTGTGAGAGACCGCCTATCAAAGCAACCCCAAATGATGTTGCCTTCAGGAAACGTGGGTGCTTTGATGGATCATGACTCCACACTCCCTCCCACTTTATTTTCTTGATACATGTAGATAGAATAATGCTCAAAAGGGGCCAGGGGGACTTTTGTAAGATATTCTAGACAACAATCTGGAATTTTTCCTCATTTTTATTCATCAAAACTGACCAAGAATTGTCTTGAATGATACTTTTGGCCTTGATTTAACACCATAAACTTCAACCACAGAAGGTTTCTGTGACTTAGATAACAAGAATCTAAACACAATGTAACTTTTAACCTTTCCTTTATAAATTTTAAAGACAACATCTTTCTGTTCTATCCCACAGGTTTTGAAAATAGGCTTGTTATTTTTACAAACCCCACAGATGACAGAAAAATTAAGTTATGATAAAAAGTGCTTACTTTTTTGTCCGATTGCCTACAAAATGCCCATTGCCGAGACAACAGTAGTCAGGTTTTGTCATCAATTTGGAATCAATTTGACCCATTCCGCCACTCAATTCTACAAACAAATGAGAGGAACTGTTACAAAACACATTGAACCAACATACACTCGCAACTTATCATCACAGAAAAGGTTGACGTCATCTTCATCCCTCAAATCCTGTGTCTGTGCTTCGGCAAAAATTATGGAATCACCAGTCTATGAGGATTTTCATGCAGTTGGTAGAAAAAAAGCAGATCAAATGACACAAAACTGAAGTCATTTTAAATGGCAACTTTCTGGCTTTAAGAAACATTAAAAGAAATTAAGAAGAAAAAAAAGATGTGGTTGTCGGTAACAGTTACTTTATTAGACCAAGCTGAAGTGAAAAAATGAGTCACTCAATTTTGAGGAAAAAATGGGGAATCAGGCTGTAAATATTATGATCAAACTTCTTAAGAAAGGTAAGAACTCCAAAAATGTTGGTTGTTCAGTCAGCTGTCTTTAAAAACTGGACCAAGCACAAACAACATGGGAAAGCTGTTAAAGGCAAGCATACTGGTAGACCCAACGAAGATATCAAAAGTGTCAAGAAAGAAAAATCAAAGCAATACGTCTTGAAAACAGAAAAAGCACAACATAACAAATGAGGAACAAATGTAGGGAAACTGGAGTCAATGTCTGTGACCGAATGGTAAGAAACCGCCTAAAGGGCATGGGATTTACATTCTGGAAAGCTAAACGAAAGCCACCTGAAGAGAAAAAAACAAGGTTACAATGGGCTAAGGAAAAGCAGTCATGGGCTGTGGATGACTGGATGAAAGTCATATTCTTTGATGAATTGCGAATCTGCATTGGACAAGGTGATGATGGAAGACATTTTGTTTGGTACCACTCCAGTGAAATTTATGAAGACAACTGCCTGAAGAAAACATGTAAATTTCCGCAATCATTGATGATATGGGGCTGAATGTCAAGTGAATGCAACGAGGAGGTAGCTGGCATCACATCTTCAATAAATGCACAAGTTTACATTGATTTTTTGGACACTTTTCTTCACCATTTACCATCCCATCAATTGAAAGAGCGTTTGGGGATGACGACATCACTTTTCCGAATGACAATGCATCTTGCCGTAGAACAAAAAAATGTGAAAACCTCCCTTGAACAAAGATGCATAAGGTCAATGTCATGACCTGCAAAAAGTCCAGATCGCAATCCAAATGAAAATTTGTGGTGGAAGTTGGAAAAAGATGGTCCATAACAAGGCTCCAACCTGCAAAGCTGATCTGGCAAAAGAAATGCGAGAAAGTTGGAGCCAGATTGATGAAGAGTACTGTTTGTCACTCAATAAGTCCATGCCTCTGATGCGGCAATCTGTTGTAAGAGCCAGAAGTGGTGCTACAAAGTACTAGTGGTGTGTTAGCTGTTTTTTTTTTTGTTGGAGTTGTTTTTTCATGATTCCAATCCACCCCCCCCACCCCCCCCCCCCCCGACTTGGTCAAAAAATTAACTTACCGACTAATTTTTTATTTTCCCTCAATTTGTTTCTTAAAGCCAGAAAGTCATCATTCAAAATGACTTTAGTTTTGTGTCATGTCTGTGATGTTTTTTGCCCACATTTTTTTTTTTTTTTTTAAACTGCATTAAAATCCTAACAGACGGCCGATTCCACAATTTTTGCCAAGCGTTGTACAACCCGAGTTGCCACTGGAGCCTGGCTTCACATCAGAGCAATTTACATTCAAGGCAATGTAAAAAATTTCACAATCAAAACAAACTTGTTTATATCCTAGTACAAACTTTGAATTGAATCAGAATGAATAAAAAACCCTTTTCATTTCAACTGAACAAGTGGTATTTTTTTTTTTTTTTTTTTTTGTTCTACCACAGTCGTTCAACAGATTGAATGTTTTTTGGATTCATTCATTCCAGCTTTGCAGCTTTTGTGGCATCCAGCATCACATATGCAAAGCTCAATTTTAATCTTGAATTAGTGATGTAAACTTTAGTCTTTTAAAATATGGCTTACTGTTCAGTTGGCTGTACTAACAGATCTTCAATGTGTTTGGCTCTTGGATTTCTATTTCCAAGTATTTTTGTTGCATGTTGTTTTGGGTCACTTTTATGTTCGTAAATGCCAAAAATCCTTGAGCCTAATTTTAGGATGTAACATGCATGTACACCTTTGGAAACAAGTTCTTAGTTTGAAACACAGGTTGTACATGTTTATGTTAATCAACCAAACACATGACTGCTCAAATACGATAAGTGCATTTATATGTTGTGTGGATTTGTTTACTGCCTACATTGTCCCTAGATGTAAAGGACACAAGCCTTCAGATGTCAGTCTCACTCCCCGCCTAAATAGACAATATATGACCTCGATGAATGCGGACAGAAAACATGGCACCTGCCGACTGAATCCTTCACTAGTGGTTAACTCCTCCAAATGTTCGCTTCACATCTTATAACTTTATTTATTTTGTCAAATGACATAATTTGCTATGCCTGGAATAAATAACTAACCAAGAAAAAAACAAAACACCCCAAAAAAACTTCTTCAAGTACAGTCAACTCTCATGAGATGGGCAAAGACGATGGCACTCTGAGAAGCACGATGGTTTCAAGATAGGCGCTTATTGCCATGCAGCGACATAGTCCGAAAGGCATACAATGCTGTTTCAAGGGTCCGCCTCTTCGTTGGGGTCTTCGTAGCGTCCTGTGATCATAGTTCGGAGCAACGGTCCCACCTGAGGAACGAATATGACGCAGACATGTTATTAGGACACTTTGGAGCTATTTTTAAAAAAGTGTGACGTGGGTGAGCACTAATTATAAGAAGAAAGTGGGTTGAAGGCACGGTCGGATGTGCAGCAGGGATTTTCAGGCAACAGGTGACCTCAATAGAAAAAAGGAGGCATTTACTTGTCGAGGGTCCCCGAGCGCCTCTCCCAGCATCTTTTCGATGTTCCGCATGATGGCTACCTTCTGGTGAGCTTGCAGCGGGTATTCTATCCTCTTGGGTGTAGGTGCCCCCTTGACACACACACATCAGGTTTGTAAGACTTTCAGAAACGGTGCATTCATTTGAATTGGGAGCTTCCAGCTCTCACAGTCCAAATGGAGTGGATGTCTATCACCATCAATGGCAGCCAATGAGTTAAGACTGCAATTTTTTTTTTGTAGCAATAGTGCAATTTTTTTTTTGTAGCAATAGTGTACAGTGTGCCTTGCTATACGAGTTACCTGACTTAAAAGTTGTTTTTAGATATATGCCATCAGTTTGACAATATTTGATAATTATTATCTATTTTTTTGCCTTTGATGGATCATGTCACAGTATTTATGGTCGTAGTCTTATGATAAACAATTAAAGTAACATCGTTCAGTTTTCGATAATTTTGGCGACACTAGTGGACGAAAGAGGTAGTATTTTGCCAGACGGCAGACCACATTTCCCATGAGGACCTGCGCAAGTGTTGTAAGGTCCTGATCTCCCAGTCACCTACAGTCAGCCTGAACTATATTTGTGTTTCCAGTGGCTGTGCGAAGGAAGAAAAGCGATGAGGTACTAAATCTAATTGTGGCTAAACAATATCATATGACAATGTAACGAATGGGGAAAGTGGTATGCCATAAAGGAGGTAGCACATATGAATATTTTGTGTGGCAGGGTTCCCACCATCCTCCTTGAAATTGCTTGGTGCCAGTAAAAGTGATACAGACACCATAGAGCTGTAACAGAGGTGTCATTCAACTACTTGTAAATCGATGTTTAATTATCATCATTATCATAGTTAAAAAGTTAATTTGAGATAAAAGTGCTTTGAGAATAAACTAAACTCGTATCTTAAGGCAATGTTGTACTTCAAACCGTTTAAAATGCATACTTTGTACCAAAAGTTGACCGTAATTGTAACTCCCCCACTCAGAAGTGATTCAATGTGATGCCACCTAGAGGAATATAAAGAGTAAATTGATCAGCACGTTTTATACTTAAATTTGCAAAGTATATTCTGCATCTTACCAATACATGGGGATGTAGAGCACATCTCCCGGGCCTACAACTGTTTCATAACCCACAACATTTTTAAAATTGGGGAACCTCTTGTAGTCGGGGTTGTCAAAATCAACCTAGAAAGACAAACAATAATGTTTAGCACGACAATATAGTACCAGTAATAGCTGATAGTAATAGTAACATCTATTGCCATTAATGGCAGTGAAACATGATCATTTGCTTTCTGCATTTTTCTATGTATTTAAGGCTTTAGCAGATGGCAAGTATTCCAAAATGCAAGCTTTTATCATCAACTGCAGGAAACAACCCTCCTGGTCTGCTTGGCAACACTCAACATCTTATAATAAGGAAGACATTCAAAATAAACCATGAATGAAAATAAAAATGAATAAAACAACAGGTTCACCACAATGACTTAGGTCATATGTTGATTTACCGGATTTTTTTAGACTACAAGTTGGTACTTTTTTCTCTCTCTTTGAAGCCTGTATCTTTAATCACAAAGAGGCTAATGTGTGGTCTTGTTGTCAAAAGAAGACCCTTGATGCTACGACAGAAGAATAATTTAAGGCTAACCATAAGAAGTAAGGTTCACAATAAAAAGAATTAATTTAAAAAATATATATTTTATATTAAAAAAAAGAATTTTTAAAAAATGGATAGCCGCAGTGTGCTACAACGAAACTGCTATACTAGCATGCTGCTAGCAGAGTTCGTTAGACCTACAGAAGAAGTAGGATTTGACAGATTAACAGATTTGAAAAGAACGGACATCCACAGTGTCCTACAACTAAGCTGGTATGGCAATGATAGTCATTATCCCAGAGCAGGATTTTAATTTTTTTCTTATTAATAATTATAGCGACCTGCTTTTTAAAGTGAAATGATCTTGTGGTTTCAGACTGGTTGTGAACACAACACACATGTTGGCACTGTCTGGCTGCCCTAGCAGGTAGCTCCATATCAGTGTTTTTGTCATCGGCGACAAATACGAAAATTTTAATCAACCAACAATTTTTTCATGACGATGACGTGCTGAAAACTAGAGACTAAAACATAACGAGATGGATGCCAGTTGTTGTCTGACGACACGAGAACGAGATGAAAATTCGTCATATTTTCCGTCATAAATTCACAATGTGTGATATTTACTTATTGTATGTATAGTTAGCACACAATTAGCAGTGTTTGGCCGTGTCACTCATGTGACGTGCTGCGCCTCCCCCTGACTCCCCCCCTACACACGCCTACTCATCAGCCGGTGAGTAAGCCTGTGCCCATTCCAGGCTCCTTTTGTGAAACATGTGTGTCAGGTGCTGCTTGGTAAGTATTATTTTCTTATCTTGGCTGGATATGCCATGTTGCTTTAGCCTCTAAAGGTCTGTGCTGAGTGATCATCACTCACTAAATTAACTTGTAGCGTTAGCATAGCGTTTGCGTTATTATAGCGTTCGAGTTAGCATTAGCATTTAGCGCGGTGACTCGGTGTCTTCTTAAACTCTTGGAAAACATTTTACATACAGTTTGTGGCGTGCAATTGCAAATACCGTGCTGTTTTCCTGCTGAGTGTGTATTATCGTTATTAAAATGGTGATGTCCTTGTAGACTCTACAGGTATGTGCTCGTCTGTCATCTTCATTCAAAATTATTGGAAACCTTTTATTCGTTTATTTATTCATGGACTAAAACTTTTGAGGTTTATAGACGAAAACATTTTGAGAATTGTCGACTAAAACTAGATGAAATTTGAAATTTGTTTTCGTTGACTAAAACTAGACAAAGACGAACACATTTCGAAATGACTGAAATATGACTAAGACTAATAAGTATTTTCGTCCAAAAGACTAAGACTAAAACGAAAATTAAAATGGATGCCAAAAACAACACCACTGCATAAGAATTAGGAGGACACAACTTGACATGCTGATGATGTTAATTTGGTTAATAGAAATTTTTGGTCAACCAAATTTTTCTGCATTACATCTTTCTATATAAGCATCCCATATTGAAAGATGGACACCAGTGACTTAGAGTTAAGTGGCGCTTATGTGTCCTTTTTCTTACATTTTAAGAAATTTGAGTGGTGTGTCTTAATAGTGAGGTGTGCACCATTGTTTTCACAATTTTCAGTACTTGGCAGTCACTCTTGATAAACAATAACACTGTACGAATACAATGTTTAGCTCTTAATGAATAAATAAAAATAATAACTTACTTGACTCTGTCTGTCACATGGGTGGTGCACAGGGTAAGGATACAGACACTCAAATTGGTCTGGAGGGAAGAGAATACACCTTTTATGGCCTTTGATTTGTGCAAAGAAGTTCTGCTGCTCGTCGTAATGCGCCGGCGTCACATTGCCTGAGCGTGGAGAAGATGACTTGAGTCAAATTACATGATCACAAACTATGTGGAATGGCGGAGAAATGTTGCCTGTGAGGAGTGGAACCTGCGTACCCTCCATGCCTATAAGCAGGAGGTTAGATGTCAGCTGGCCCCAGTTCCTCTTGGCCTGTTGCTTGTTGATCCAGTTCCAATTGAAACCGAGGAAGTCCATTACTATTTTCTTTCCTACTGTGTCGTTGAGCGTCTGCTGCAGGTATACCCTAAAAGACAGTTTGTCATGTTGTGATTGTTCCCACTATACTAAACAGAGTGATTCTTCAGCTTCACCTCTCCTCTCCTTCCATTTGCTGCACTTGCTGCATCCTCTCCACGAACTCAGAGAATTTCATCTCCAGCCTTTGTGACTTGGGGGCAAAGTTCTCCACGTTGGCCATCTTTTTCTCATCGTAGTAGAGGAACTTATGGTTTTCCGCCACGTAGACAGAGAAGTCCCCGTTGCCGATATTCTCCTGGAGGTACGCCACGTCCCATTTGAGGGCAGGATACACCAGGTTGGTGTCCGTTAGAACTACTGGCTCCTACAGATACATACAGTAGAGCGAGATAGGACTTAAGAATAAATTCGAATTTTTTTTCACCAAAAATTGATTACCGATTTTTTTCTCTCACTTTTTAAATGTGAAAATAATTACAAAATAAAGAGAAATCTTGCCATTAACTCGAGCTAACTTAGCCACTCCGGAGCTATGAAACTAAAAAATAACATGAAACTTCACGGAATTTGTTGAAATCAAATCCACCAACTAATTAAACCCCTGTAAACTCAAAGATTAAGCCTAATGTCAAAAAAATTGAACTTCCGCTTTAACTGCTGGACCCTGCTATAAAGCAATTAAATCACTTATGCATGCTATGTTGAAAGAAAAACAAAATCAGGCCACTTTGGGTGGATGCTTCATATCTCATGGAAGCAAAACATGCGCCGCAACAAGAGGGGAATAAAACAAACAAAAAAACTTTACATTTTTTAAATCCTGTGACAAAAAAAAAAACTCAAATTAATTCACCAAATTGATTTATTGCCTAGGGCTAGAGGAAAAAATTGCTAGACAGTGATGAATTTCTAATCCATTTTAGCTACCATGATCGCTGCCAGCTCTCCCAGCCAAAATGGATTGTACGTCTTATCACCGTCAATAGTTAAATAACCGCTTAACTGATTTCACGTTAACCGTCAAATAACATCCCCTGGAATTGAGTTATAATGTTGTGACATGAGAGGAGGAGGAGGAGAACGGTAAAAAAAAATCCAGCACACAAACAGCAGCGTCTCAATGGTACAAGTCAAGAGTGCCATTGGACACCGTTGGAGCAAATTGGCCACGCTGCAGATCGGGGCTACGTGACTAAACAAACGTACAACCAAGGCATGGTCATAACGCCGAATGAAGGAAGTTCTAAAACAGTCACAATCTAAAAAAAAATCTATGTTCTCTGATAAAGAGCACACATAAAGAGAAACATGGCCTGAAAGATTACTGTTCACGCTTTTATTAGAGATTTACAGTATACATTACACCCTTTCACTCCCGTGGCTTTAATGGACATACCGTTACCATATATTGTTTTATTACTTGGTTTCACTGTGTGATTCAATAAGCTACTTCGACTGGAGCTACTGCGCCATAAGACAGATGTAAATGTAATGTTAAAAAATTTACAAAAGCGTTACAAAACCGGTATTATGATGTAAATGTGTTTGTCAGGTGACAACTGCTCAATGATTTTTTTTTAATCAATGCACACCAGAAACACAGAAAGTTAAAGTTCATTACCAAATAAGACACTTTTCATGTCTTAAAGGGATAGGGCCTGTTCTGTTTGATAGTGGTCTGGTTCTGGCGTCCTTTTTTAAGACACACATAAAAAATCTTGGAGTGATATTCGATAACAGGCTCAACTTTGAAAAACAGATTAATTCTGTTGTAAGAGCAGGTTTTTTACAGCTCTGCTTCTTGGCCAAAGTGAAGTCTTTTCTTAGCCGCTATGACCTTGAGAAAGCAATTCATGCCTTTATAAGCTCAAGGCCGGACTACTGCATGCACTTGATGTTGGTTTTCTCAAGTCCTCTCTTCTCGTCTGCAATTTGTTCAGAATGATGCTCCTCCATTTTTAACTGGTACCTTCAGACGTGAACATCTCAGTCATCTCCGCTGATTTCCAGTTCATTTTAGAATTAATTTTAAACTTTTACTGTTTGTTTTTAATTCTATTAACGGCTGAGCTCCTTCCTACTTATCAGAGATTTTAACCTTCCTTGAACTTTTTTTTTTTTTAAACCTGTCCTGTTCAGCTGTGTGACACAGAGAATGGAAGTCTAAGTGTCCGGTTGGTCTGAACAGTTTTAATGTTTCACATTGAGAGTATGACATACTCCCATTGTGATCACTCAACATACCTCGTTTATTATGACAAAGCAGCGGACAGAAAGGGGTCATGGGGGAACAGAAGAAAAGAAGCACTAGAAAAGAAAGAAAAACACAAACAACAAGAAATACATTGAACGCCTACACTAACTATTAATATGTTGGTGCTATCGTCAGCTAGATGTATTTTCGGTTGACCCCATGTGGGGGGCCTGTTGACCAGGGAAAGAAGGGGAGGGGGGGGTGGGAAAGTCTCAAAAATAAGTGATTGGAGGGGGGTAGAGTGTACACAAATCAACTCTGTGATCTAGAACCCAGTAATCGTGTGAATCCCTTGTGAGTGTAATCCAGTTGGCAACCGACCCTACGCCGCCCCACCACCAATCCCGGCACCGGGACCTCCACCCGAGCGCGCCCAATCACATCCAGCCGCACGTGCGCCCCACCAAACACGCGACAGCCACACAGATGAGCAGAGAGGCTGCGCGGGCGCCAGCCCAGGGCCACGGCCCCACCCAGCCAGCCCGGGGAGGGAGGGCGGTCGGAGAGGGAAGGGGCCGCACAGCCGATCCCTCCTCCTGCAGCCCAGCAAAGGAACCATCGTCACCCCCCCCCCCCGGATCCAGGGTGGTCCCTCGGGCCACCCAGGCTCCCATCAACTAGCCCTCAGGGATGGGAAGAGGGGACGCACCACCATTCTTGCACCAACTTCCTTGAACTTCAATAGCCCGGCTCCATCTACTGGGTAACACGGAGTCAACAGACAACAATACATCTACAATTAATGAATGCGATTAATCAGCCCTGAGACAATTCAAAAATGGGGCTCGATCGGCGAGTATACATGCCTAGAATATACCCACCGAATTTCATTGCGATCCATCCATGAATAACGGCAGAATAGCCATTTTAGTTAGTGTCTTCCCCAAGAACAGGCACTAGTGTGCTACTACAGGCTGAAGGCTGCCGTCTACTGGCTATATCGTAACCTCTTGCAACCATAAGTCCGCAATTAATTAATCAGACCTGATACACAAAAAATGCTCGATGCATGTTTGTATGGAACTGTAGTTCACGAATAAACCAAGCTAAAACTAATAAAACTCTATATACTGGTATTATAACCACATATGTTGCTCACACAACATAATTTAATACTATATTTATCTTTAAGTGTACAAATAAATACAAATTTTGGGGATTTCGCGACCTACCCACACAAGCGTTGCGATCAACGTAATGAGCCCCCCTGCATTACACCAGCACATCATCCCGCTTCCTACATGGGTAAGGTATGAAACTATAAGATCATTCAGGAGGGCTCGCCTCGGGTAAAGCCTGATCCCTGCAGCTACTGCTGTGATCCCTCGCTACTTCGTGGTTTAAACTTTGCGTCCTCAGTCCATCGCAGATTTTCTTTTCAGTTAAAAAATAAATAAATACAGATGAGCTGTCCCGAGCCAATCTAATAGTCTCCCTCTCCCTCCCTCTCCCTTCTCTTTGTTGGTCAGGCAGTGCACTGGAGTTACTTATTAAAGTTAACGATGATTGATAGAGGTTTAATGTTTGATCTTGCCACAGATGCCCGGAAGCCGAAGATTCAAAGCGCTACATGTGTCAATCATCATTTAATTTGTTAAACCGTTGCTGTGGCAACTCATTGTGTGTAAGTGAGCAGCTTGAGTGGATTTGAGTGGACTCACTCAATGAAGCATTTAATAAAGACAAGCATTTTTATACTTTTTTCTTGTTTAAAACTAATTCAGTGGGACAGTAACATGTTTAAAACTCATATTTAAAAAAATATATGATAATATATATGATATATATGATACTAATATATATATTTGCATAATTGTTTTTGAAACATATTTTGGGAAAAAATGTGAAAAACATATCTTATACAGTGGTACCTCGACCTACGATCGCTTCGACACACGTACACGATCTTTTCGACATCTGACGTAAAATTTGACTCGCCATTTATTTCTACATTCGACGACATGCTCGAAATACGACGACATGACAGCACCGCAGACGAACGCACGGCAGATTTTCTTGTGAGAGAAATCAACAGAGGTTTCAAAAAGGTTGGTACAGGTGGTGAAACAAGGAAAAAGGTGACACTTACCATTGAACTGGTAATGCATAATATCGAAAAATATGAGCGTGGGCCACGCATTCGTGAACTGGCTCCACAATACATCTCCACGGTCCTCCTCCGACCATCGTTCGCCATTCTTTATAAGTTAAGGTGACAATTATTATTGTGGTAACATCGCCAAAGAATTCGCCAGCTTCGTCAGGTTTTTAACGTTTATTATAGAACTTATCCACCACAAAACATTTACTGTCCGCCGCAGTTGACGGTGTTCTCAAGAAAACATTAAAAGTGAAAGTAAACTCTCCACCTCGCCGCTCCCTCTCTCGGTCACGTCAGCAGCGCGGTGCGTTCAGGTACAGCAAAAAACGTCCGCCAATTAGAGCCTGATTCGTTACATTATTTGAGCAGTTATTATTATTATTTTATTATTACGATTTTTATTTATAATTCATTTGTTTTGCTATGTGTAATTGCCATTTGTAATAATACCAGCAGTATTTATTAAGCATTTAGTGTAGGTTTTTGGGCTGTGGAACAACTTAATTATAATGTATTCTTATGGGAATGTCCTGCTCGACAGATGACCATTTCGACTTACAAACAAGGTCCTGGAACGAATTAACTTTGTATGTAAAGGTACCACTGTATGTATCTCTTTCCAATGCTAAATCTGAATAAATACATTGAACACAAAAAAGGGGGGGGGGCGCTACTTCGCGGTTTTTCACTTATCGCGACGGGTTCTGGTCCCCATTAACCGCGAAAAACGAGGGATCACTGTATATTGAAAATGTCACGGTCATTCTATGCGGTTTGTCTTTTTTGTCTTTGGTGTGAAATGTTTATGTCTTTCTTGTAATGTACAGCCAGCAAAAATGAATTTTCCCACGGGGACCAATTAAAACAAAACCAAATAAAATCAATCTCCATAGTCCATGATGAGAATACATCGGTTTCGCTGCAGAATTACCATAAGTTGAGGACTAAGAAGTTAAGAAAATGAATGGGTGGGGGGTATGGAAAGTGCGACTCAAAAATAATAACAACACTGAATTCGAGTCTACAAACGTTTATGGATGTTAAAAATTCTGATAATTATTGGTATCCTTGTGTATAGTGCTTACCTCGTTGTTAATGAGCAATTCGGCAGCAGGGTCGCCATGCGACAGCCTGGGGATGGCTTTAGTGGAGAACGTATACCTCCGCAGCTGAGATTCGTCCCAAGCCCGTTCGTGGATGCCGGTAAAGCCGTCGGAGGCGCCTTCGCTTCCCGACGGATTCTCAGCCTCCACGACTGTCACTGCTGCCATGGTCGGACGCTCTGTCTGTGGGACCTGCCTTCCTGCCACTGCCGATTCAGCAGTTTACCTCCCGTCACGTACGCCGTCCTCGCCAATAAGAGACTTTTGTCCCCCAGTCGCTCCACCGGGATGTTTCACTCTAACAATAGGGTTGGTCAACTGATTATTTCTCAAATAATACAAATACGTTACCATGAGCGATAACTTGTCTACGGTTCTGTTTTCTGCACTGGACTGAATGGGTAGTGTAGTGTTTACACATCGTGTTGACATCCGGAAAACAAACGAGATTAACACTTAACTGTGCAGCCAAGGTTCTGGGGTGAAAAGAAATAGCGACACCTGGCGTAGTGGCGTGTTAACAGCACACGCTTGCACCTCCCACCTTTAGCACAGTAAAGCCTTGTCAACCCAAACCATTAAATAATTCATTGAACAGTCAAAACCTAGAGCCCTAATTGATCTATCTAAGCAAAAAAAAAAAAACACAAAAGTATTATTTTAATTTTTCACTAATTTGCGTCATACGGTCTCGATTCTCAAAGACTATATGATGGGATATGGGAATTTAGGAATATGTATTTTTACTTTGAATAAAAAAGCAATTGTTGTAAGATGTATTCAACGCTGGAGGGTGCTGTTGCCTTGAAGTGGCAACCTGTTGCATTTTATTCTGCCTATACAGTCACTATGTTTATGTAGCTGGCATAGATAAATGACGAAGATACAGTACAATTTTTTTGCCATGAATAAACATTTTTCATATAATATGACATTTGGACTTTTCTCACTGTAATCTGGATGGCATTCACTGGTATAAGGAATGTGTATTTTTTTATCAATAAATATAAAAGCAAAATCATAAAATTATGAAAATCAATTGGTTTGTCGATCATGTTTCCATTAAGCTGTGAATTTAATTTTCTTTATATCCTTATATTCAGAGACAGGATATTACTACAAATTGACAGCCAACAAACAAATTGATGCTACGACAATAAAATTGATTTAATTCTTGAAATTTGGGGGGGGGGGGGGGGTTAATTGTTGCTTACCAATTGGTTAAAGTGAAATTAATTTGCTGAAATTTTCAGTATTTGGACAGTTTTAGGTTAACTTGGTGAACACAAGCCCAATGTTGTGTTATACTGTAAAGACAACTGTGAGTTCTCTTTTCTATTTCTTCAACTGTGAATCGTATAACAAGCTTTGCCAACTCTTGACCTATTACCAATGCAAAAGAGAACATTAAAAGACTTTGTCTGCCTAGAATTCAAAAGGAACTTTTACTGTGGACACCAGAAATCATTTAGACATTTTCCACCAAATAAGATCAGTGTTTGCAATTGGGTTCTTGACGATCCGCACCTCGTGTAAAATCATTTGAAGTCGGAGGGCTGGCAGTAAAGAATCCTATTTCAATTCCATTGACAGTGATAGATATCCAATTCATTTTTGACTAAAAGGGGCTGGCAGCCAATAATGTTGGCAAACAGCATGTTAATGCCTGCCATGGACAAACACCAAATTTGACACAGAAACTTATAACTGTCCTGAAACAGTTTGGGCACCAGTTCAGTCCACTGCCAGGCATTTACAACATCATTTAAATTGCAAGATGACTGCTGTTTCAGACTGTCAGAAAATTCCATATTCTTCCAGAAAGCCATTAAATCTTCATGAACAATCAGATTTTTACCTTCAGAATCCGTAGAAATCTCAGACTGTGATAACAGTCACATGTTGCAATTTTTGAGCACAGAGCCACTATGGCACAATGCACTGTGTGTGAAAAAAGAACCATCGGAGGCCGGGATACAGTGAGGAAAATAAGTATTTGAACACCCTGCGTTTCTGCAAGTTCTCCAACTTAGAAATTATGGGCGGGTTTGAAATTTTCATGGTAGGTGCTTGTCCAGCGTGAGGGACAATTTACCAAAAAAAATCCAGAAATCACAGTGTATGATTTTTTAACTATTTATTAGTATCATAGTGCTGCAAATAAGTATTTGAACACCTGCCTCCAACCCACTTGTTCTCCTAAATAAGTGGCGTTGAGTTGGACTTTTTCAACCCTAATATAAACACCTGTCCACACCATACACTCCAAAGAGTTGTCCAAAGACACAAGAGACAGAATTGTAGACCTCTACAAGGCTGGAAAGAGTTACGGGGCAATTGCCAAGCAGCTTGGTGAAATAAGATCCACCGTTGGAGCAATTATTAGAAAATGGAAGAAGCTAAAAATGACTGTCAATCTCCCTAGGACTGGTGCTCCATGCAAGATCTACCTCGTAGGGTCTCATTGAGACTAAGAATTGTGACGAATCAGCCGAGAACTACACAGGAGGAGCTGGTCGATGACCTGAAAAAAGCTGGGACCACCATTTCCAAGGTTACTGTTGGTAATACACAAAAACGTCAGTTTAAAATCATGCATGGCACGGAAGGTTCCTCTGCTTAACCAGCACATGTCCAGGCCTGTTTTAAGTCATGGAAAAATGTCATGTCGTCATATGAGATCAAAATGGAACTTTTTGGTCTAAATTCCTCTCGTAGTGTTTAGATCAAGAAGAATAATGAGTACCATCCCAAGAACACCATCCCTACTGTGAAGCATGGGGGTGGTAGCATCATGCTTTGGGGGTGCTATTCTGCACATGGGACTGGGCGACTGCACTGTATTTAGGAGAGGATGACCAGGGCCATGTATTGTAAGATTTTGAGGAATAATCTCCTTTTCATAGTTAAAGCATTGAAAATGGGTCGTAACTGGGTCTTCCAACATGACAATTAGGAGTGGGAACCTCTTGATACCTCATAATACAATACGATTTGCAATACAAAGCTTACGATAATGATGATCTGACGATATGATGATACAACGATTATCGATACATTGGTCAGGAAATCATTCTAGGATATTCTACAAACAACTAATAAACAGAAAAACTATTTTCTGCTGTGAATTCAAATGAGTTTAGCACTAGTAGACGTCCAATCCATTTGAACCGGGAGGGTGGCAGTTCGCTGCCATCCCTCCCATTTCAAATGGATTGAACGTCTATGGCCATCAGTGGCAGCCAGTGCCAGGCAACAAGGTAATTTTGGGCCATTTAAGTTCATTTACCTGTTCATTTTCAGTTACTTCCTGTTGATTTTGGGGTGTGTTATGGGTCACTTCCTGTTTATTTTGAGTTACAGAACAGGAAGTGACCTGGGAATCATCCAAATAAATAGGCAGTGACTCAAACTCAACAGGAAATGACATGTAAATGAAAAGCAAGTGACCTGTAAATACCCTGAAAATCGGACAGAATGACTATGAATGCTTTGGTTTCGAATGAACGAACGTTCCCAGTCTAAATGGATTGGGCGTCGAGCACCGTCAATGCAGACACTATTATGATGGAAGATGTTGGTAGCAACTTGTTGGTTCCTTTTTAATTATTTTTTTTAGACATTGACACCATTTTAAAACGATATCTCGATTCTTGGCAGGCACATATCGATAACCTTTTGGGATACAAAGTATCACGATTTATCACCATTTCGATATTTTGTCACACTCCTAATGACAATGGACCGAAGCAAACAGCCAGAATAACCAAGGAGTGGCTTTGTAAAAAGCATATCAAGGCTCTGGAGGGGACTAGCCAGTCTCCAGACCTAAACCCAATAGAAAATCTTTGGAGGAAACGCAAACTCTGTTTATCCGTAACAGTCCAGAAACCTGATTGATCTAGAGAAGTTCTGTGTGGAACAGTGGTGCAAAATCCCTGCTGCAGTCTGTGCAAACCTGGTGAAAAGTTACAGAAAACATTTGACCTCTGTAATTGTAAACAAAGGCTACTATACCAAATATTGACATTGATTTTTTTCAGGTGTTGAAATAGTTATTTACAGAATATAATACATTTTTATTTTTATTTTTCTAAACTTACACTGCGATTTTTGGATTTTTTTTTTTTAATTGTCTCTCACTGTGGACAAGCACCTACCATGAAAATTTCACACCCGCCCATCATTTCCAAGTGGAAGAACTTGCAAAAATCACAGGGTGTTCAATTGTACTTACTTTGCTCACTGTATTTGGAAGGACAGTACGTACACCAAAATAGAACAATCAAAAGCCGGTGTCTTAAAAAATCCAATCGCTAAAAATCTTTACACACATTCCTTGCCTAACTTAAATTTATAATGAAGTAGTCTGTAGAATTTTTAAAATACATACAATATTAGCAAGAGGGATTCCTTGTACTTATACCTGTACCTTAGGGGATATTTGACCTTTGACGTTGACGTTCGACCTCTGAAATTGTAAACAAAGGGTACCAAATATTGACATAGATTTTCTCAGGTGTTCAAATCCGTTACTTGCCAATATTTTTTTTTTGTTAGGACAATTAAGTTTTACACCAGTAAAAAATGAGTTTATACAATATGTAATGAGAATGACCAATTCTGAAACTTTTCACCTGGTAAACATTATTGTCTTTTTCTCTCAATCTCTGATTTTCAACTCATTTTGCTGTCAAGTCACATTTACTGTAATAGATGGGTCTATGTCAACTCAAGAGCAGATGCCTGAAAAATCTCCTCTAGTACATTCACAAAGTTGTTTATACGTTAACCGGTAATGTGCAATATATCAGTGTTATGGATATCTGTGAAATATTTGGGCTATTTTATTTTTTCTCCTAATCTCCCAAACATCCCCAAAGCACCACAAATGAAGACATTCCTGAAAGCGAAGCACCTTGTTTGTTTCCTCCTGACCTGATGGGTATTCACCTCGGCCCGGCAGGGAACCTCATCTGGCAGCGCCGACACCCCGGTGGGTTCCCATGCTCTTGTGTTTCCTGTGCACATCAGTGGGATGAGCTGAGCTTGATCCCTCTGATGCTCCTCTGCT
Organism: Corythoichthys intestinalis; assembly: GCF_030265065.1. Lineage (NCBI taxonomy): Eukaryota > Metazoa > Chordata > Actinopteri > Syngnathiformes > Syngnathidae > Corythoichthys > Corythoichthys intestinalis. The sequence goes on from NC_080404.1 coordinate 37,574,420, forward strand.
TCCCCATTCTTGTGTGGATGAGCAGGGATATTGACCACCCCGGTGAGCCCTCTTCAAGCCCCCCATAGAAGTTTGTATCTCAATCCTGATTGATCATGCACAACTATTGTCTCCTGTCTGTCCACTGCTCTTTTTAATTTAGACTCCACGGAAGTCGAGTGGGCTCATTTTGAGCAATTTGTGACGCGGATTCAGCAGATTTTGGGGTCACATGATAGCACGTCCGGCATCCTACATCCTCCAAGTCATCTATGTTGGCTTTCTCTCACATTCATATTGACCCTCGCCCCTCTAGGTGATGTAGGTCCAGAGACCCTAAGCCTTAAATCCTATTAGTCAGGGATTCTCTCAAGCATTAGAAGGATTTTTTTTCCCATTTGCTTGCTACCTAAGAAGAATCTTTGTTGATTTTGAATGAAAACTAAGAAATTCACGAGAAATTTTTGAATGGGCCGAAGCTTGTATATAGAACTTGTTTAAACTTTGTCCCGGGCAACAAGGAAAATATTGATAAAACCTTTGACCAAATATATTTTCCTATGTCTTTTACACTGATGTTTTCTTTTGTATCTTAGCGTTGCATAACAGCTCACCTTTTGTAATCCTACAAATGTTAAACAGCTTTTAAAAAAACAGCACAAAACCTTTGACATAATGATTACAGTTTGTATGCTGACTTCACAACGTAAAATATAAATCATGTTCTTGACTAATTCTTTGTCGGGCACCCATGATTATTCGATTAATGGACAACACTATGAATACAATGGCCAACAAATGTTATTTTAATTTTCTGTTGCATTTTTTAACTGATTTTTACACAATTTTTGTTCGCTTTAAATCTTCCATCAGCTTTTTGTATATGCTTTAGTTTTCAAGCATTCTGCATTTTTTTTCTACTCATGTTTGCAGCATTTTTTACACTGTACATTTGTTTCGCACAATTATAAACATTTTTCGGAATCGCTGTCAACATCAGCTCGTTATAGTTGATTGATATTCAAATATTTATTTATTATCTATTTAAGGCCAAAGTCCAAATACTAGTATCTTCATGTTTGTCATCGTATACTGTATATGAACTCTGGTGGGAAAAAAAATATTTAAAGAAAATTTTGAAGTGGCGCCTTATGTCGATCGTGACACAGACAGATAAGCATTTGCCCCCACTCAGCAGGCAACGTGACCTCAGACAGAGGGGTCCAAACTTCTGTGTCTGTGAGCCGGCCCTGCCGCGTCCAATTTGCCAACGTGCATGAACGCGAGGTGGCGGGGGAGTGATGTACGACAGCGAGAAGGAAATGTGGGATTTTAAGTAGCCTCTCGCACACAAAGCAGATGTTTGAAAAAAGTACTTGCACTCCGTATTTAATTGATGTGCAGGTTCTTTAACCTAGTACTGGGCAATAGTGTCATGACCGGTCACATTCTGAGAGTCATTGTCTTGTCTCGGTCTCGACTCCCAAAAGGCTTGGTCATGACTTAGATTTAGGATTTTTTGGGTGAAAATCAGCACTTCTACTTAAATTTTTTGTTTCCTGACTTATGGCTCAACCACACTGATAATGTTGTGAATGTTTTGGGGTTTTTTTTTTTTAACCATTTTCCCATTCATTCATTCATTCATTTATTTTATTTATTTATTTATTTATTATAATACAATATGTTAATATTTCGTTTCAACGAATTTAAAAAATATAGTTCTAAAATGAATTAAAATACAAATTGGGAAGTGGGGTGCTGAGGGTGCTGCAGCACCCCCTGGTGTTAGGGAGAAAAGTGTTTTGGTAGATTTTTTTGTTGTTTTTGAAAATAAATGAATTAAACATTGAAACAATAGCGTATTTCATTTTGGCGATTAAACATAGCTGTTGGTTTTTTTTTTTCGTTTTTTTTTTGCTTTTGTTTTTGGTTAATAACACCACCTGACACCTTGCTTGCTACCGGGTCAAGTTGAATAAGTTGCTAGTGGAACGGAAAAGTAAACTTTTTTTGTTTTTGTTTTTTAACAAAAGCTGCAACATTTTCTAAATTTAAATTTGAGGTCCAAAATGAAGATGATTGTCCTTTGGTGTCTTCAAATAGGTAAGAAATGCTTGCATTGTGGCCAGATTAATGTTTGTTGTTGCTGTTGAGCTGCCGCCGTGCAGAGCACTGTTGGATATTCGTGTGCAATTTATTTTTGCGTTGTGAAGAGGGGGTGTTAAACCGATGCTTATTGGCCCTTTTAGTTTTCAAATGTGTTCGTGTGCAGTGTTGTTAATCTTACTGAAAAAAAGTAATTAATTATAGTTACAAATTACTTCTCCCAAAAAGTAATTGCGTTAGTAACTCAATTACCTGAATGTAAGAGTAATTAGTTACTTGGCAAAGTAATTGGTGATAATTACTTTTTTTTTTTTCCTCAAAAAAAAAAAAAAAAAAAAACATTGGCCACACGATGGGAAGTTTTTTGTGAAGGTTTTTGGTACAATTGGCCCGAGCCCAATTCTTTACCCTAATTTACCCTTTACCCTGAACCAACTGTTAAAAGTTGTTAAAATTGCTCCCATTATTGCATTAGTTCCCTTCTCTCTACTTTCGACATATGTACGTTTTAAAACTGTTTCATCATTTAAAGATAGATTTAAGTCAAGATTTTGCCGATTTAGAAGTATTTTAGATGAAAAGTTACTTAGGTTCGCTGGGAAGGTTTTCTCCAACAGAGCCATTCTAAAAAATGTACTGCTTTAAGATGGCGGCTGTCTACTAACTCATTTAGTGCCATGTCTGTCATTTTGCATCTAATTATATCTATGTACAGTACAAGGGGTATTTACCATGTCTACCATATCTACCACAACATGTGGGCGTAGTTTGTAGGCTATCTGCTACAACATGTATTATTGGAGCTACCTAGCATCGCGTTTTCTCGGCGTCACAACTTTGCCTCCTACCTACTCCTGTTCTGCTCTGTCGTCTCGGTGAGTCCGTCTCCCTCAGACTGTTCGACCAATATAGTAACGCATGCCTTTCCGTCCTCAGTAACGGTAACGGCGTTGCCAAGATGAGAAAAGTAATTAATTAGATTACCCACTACTGAAAAAAATAACGCCGTTAGTAACGCCGTTATATTGTAACGCCGTTATTAACAACACTGTTCGTGTGTCATTGCGCCTTCTAGCACATTTATTTTCCAATACAAAAACTCCAACACACACTGTGGGTGAAATAAAACTATCCAGCATGCGTGTGTACTGCCATTGTGCACGCCTTGTATGGAGAAAACTCACAAGCATAACAAATTTGGACCGAAATGGGTGTTTTGGGATGGGAAATTTTTAAAAAAATATATCCTCAGCACCCCTTGCTGTGTGTCTTCCAGCGCCCCTGAAAATGTTATATTTCTAACATACCGAATACATTTATAAGAAACCTTTATATCTATTCATAAAATAAATTACATCTAAAATGTGTTAAAATTTATTTCAGCCCTGCTGCTGAAAGAAGTCTTTTTTTTTTTGTATGCGTGTGCGTGTGTGTGTGGTTTTTATGGGTTTTTTTTGTTTTGTTTTTTGCCGTTTTGTGTAAATCGTTTTTATTTTTGTCTCTTATAGCGTGTAAAAATGTTTAACATGCTCTGGGTATCTTGCTTGGTGTCATTTTTCTCAGCACAACATCATTTCTATGAACTGTGAAGAAAACCACAATATCAGTGTTGTTTTTGGCAACCCTTTTAATTTTCGTCCTTGTCTTTTGAACGATAATAGTTATTTGTCTTATCCATATTTTAGTCATTTCAAAATGTGTTTGTCTAGTTTTTCTTGACGAAAACTCAGACTAGTTTCGTCTAGCTTTAGTAAGTGTTTACTTAAAAAGTATTCGTCTGTAAAATTCAAATATTTTAGTCCAAAAATAAATATATAAATAAAGGTTTCCAACTATATCGAATGAACATTGACAGATGAGTAAATATTTTAGCGTCTACAAGGACAACACCAACTTGGTGATAATACACACTCAGCAAGAAAACAGTACATAATTTTCAATTAATTATACCCACCTGGACGCTACAAACTGTATGTAAAAAAAGAAAAAAAGTCAGAGTTTTTAAGAGGACGCAAGCCGTTAGCATTAGCCTAAGGCTAACGTGAATGATATGCTAACGCTACGAGTAACATTTAGTTTGTGATGATCACTCAGCACCTTTAGAGTTTAAAGCAACATTGCATATTCTCTCTTGCTAAAATAAAACAAATCTTACAGTGTGTGTTTCAAAACAAGCAAGCCTGGAGAGGACACTGGCGAGTTGGGGGTGCGCAGCACATCACATCAGTGACACAACCAGACATGGCCACAATGTAGGCTAACTATTCATAAAAATGTTAAACATTGTGAACATGTGACGGAAACTATGGCGCATTTTCGTCTCATTCTTGTCTCATAGACGAAAATTGCATTCGTCTCTCTATGTTTTAGTCTCCCAAAACACATTTTTAGCTCATTATGGTCTTGTCATGGTACGTCGATGAAATACTCGGTTATCATTATCGTTGACAAAAACAACACTGCACTAAAACCTATTAAATTACCATTTTAGGGGAAAAAAATACATGAAAATAATCAAATTCCGACTTGAGAAATACGTATACAGAAGTGAATCGTCAAGACGTCTAGTCCCAAGAGCACGAGTGCCCTCTAGTGTCTAGTGCGTCACACATGCATGGATAAAGATATTTTCTATCCTCGCATTAAAACGAGCATATCTCCGGTTTTCTGTGGTTTTGTGTGCCAAATAAAAACTGGGAGAGTCCTCAATGTGAAAAAGTTTAAACTTTAAACATTTAAACGTTCTTTTTTTTTTTCACGGTTCTTTAAAGACACGATGTCATTGATCACGCAGTTTTGATCATACGACTCGTGACTGTCAATATACAAAGCAGAACAGTAAGAAAAGTGCAAACATAAAAAAAATAATAATAACTTCGAGGCTGCGTTATTTTTTGGGTTGTCCATGCTGTTGTCTTCCGTTATCGTCATGACTAGCGACAGTAACTCGACCAATGAGATGAGCGGGATTTCATATTGCCATTGTTATACTCGTATGCTCATTGGTCACAAAGCAGGCTGCATTATCTTAAAGACACTATTTTTTAGTTTCATGGTAATACGGGGTAATACGGGACAAAGTGCGTCCCTTGTAACGGGACGCGTACTTTAGTTTCTGAATACGGGACGATTCATTTTTTTTCAAAGGACGGTTGGCAGCTGGAGCATGCATGCACACACACATACACTTTCTTTCACTCTAAACAATTTTCATAACTTGAAAAACCTGGTTTTTATTGGATGCCATTCTTTAGTTAGCTTTAGCAATTAGCTTCAGGGGCAAAAAAAAAACAGTCCAGTGTTCGCACAGCAATATGTCTGGAATGCTGCTTTTCATGCGAGCGATCCTGCCGGGGGGTCAGCGGCTTTTGATTTTCGTGGTTTACTAAATAAGATGTCAACAAGGTGTTTCCTTGACACATTATTGAGCCAAAAAAGGAAGGTGCAGAAATGAATGCTCTGTTCCCCCTTTTTCCTCAATGGGACCCCTAATCTCCTCTTTCTGGCCTGAAGGGCTTCGGCCCTCGGCCGCCCGAGCATAGGCCCCCGCTAGCGCACGGCGCTTGGTCGGCCATCTCGGCGAGCATGTGTTTATAAAAGCCACTTGTCAGGGCACAATACTTGAACTAACTTCTTTTGAGGGAACAGTGTGAATCTGTGTAAAGCCTTTTCCCAAACTCCTTTCGGAGGCGACGGGCCATTGAGAGCAGCCCAAGAAGGAGGATTATCTTCCTGGACGGCGGCGCATTTCCGAGAGAGCTGATTAGCTCTGCGCGCATTGTTAAATCGAGCAAAGGCAGGCCCTAAAGGAGTGAAAGGAGCCAAATAGGTGGGCCCGTTGGAATAAAGCAGCAGCAGGAAGCCTCACGCAAGTTTTCCCAACATTTTCTCCCCCTCAATCGCCGCTCTGAGGAGGTGCGGCGTGAAAAAGGAGATTAGCATACAAAATTAAAGGCGGGATGATTTTTATAAGGGCAACTTGCCTCATGCCCTCCACTGAGACCCCCCCTCTGGGTTGTACTACTCTGTCTGGACAAAGTTAATTAAACTAGTATTAAACAGTAAAGAAACTCGGGCGTTCTTTTGAGGATTATCAAGACGAGGGAGGGAACGGGAGGGATTGGTTGTGGGGGTGAAATTGAGAAAAGCACGATGGAGCGAAGTTGAACGGAGTTGAAGGGTTTTTCTGGACTGGCCCCCTCTCCGAGGCCCCACCTTGAGGACCCTAACCCACTTGTGTGAACAATGAGAGAAGTAGCGCTATGTTTACTTCAAAACAACAGACACCAGATGATACAAGGAAGGGTTTATTATTCTTTACATCATGGCAGAATAGAAAACAAACAGGACTAATAATACAACTAAGGCGGTGCAATAAATTAACAATGTACAGTACAAAGTGCTTCATCTTATATACATTTAAATACATGGAGAGGGAAGCAAATGTAAGTTAGAGTTGAATTCCGATAGATTGCCAAATCAAAAAAACTGACATGGATATTTAAACTTTATAGTCATTTGTTCTATTAATGACAGCGTTAGACGTCCAATCCATTTTGAGTTGTTAAGTGAATGTCTATTGTAGTGAAGGGCAGGATATGAGTTCAAAATGAATTAATTTAGGTGGTCATGAACTCACTTTCAGACATTGGAGCATTTTGACTTGAAATTTAAAAAATATTTCTAACATTGTTTGTTCTTCAGTAATCAGAAATAGAACAGGTAGCTTTTTCAAAATGCAACCGTTTTACCCATAAACCAAAAAGTTTAAACTTCGAAGTAAATTTTGGTTTTCTTTATGTCGTGTTCATTCAATAAATCAACTAAAACAATAATTACGAATGGTTTTGGACAGCAAATGTATTTAATGTTGCACTCGCAAAAAAGCATGACAGTCCTGGCCTCACATGTTGTCTAACGCATGTTGAAAATCAACACAAAATGCTTTTGGAGTGATGAAAAAACTCATGATGTCATTAGTGTAACGCAAGACTTGAACTTTTGTCTTAAATTAGCAGTGCAAAGTACAGGTAGTCCCCGGGTAACGAACGAGTTCAATTCCTACGCAGACGACGTAGCCCGAATTTCCGTGTAAATCGGAATCAACCCTTTAAAATTTCAAATACCTATCCAAAAAGTCCAAAAGTATTGCATTTTGTTTAATGGTGGGGGATACACTGCCCTCTGGCAGGAGTGTAGGGTCTGGTTGGACTGTCTTTCAATAATGCTTCCATACAGGAGCACTTAGACGTCTCACATAGATAAAAGATAGTTGAGGTCTGCTTTTGCCCACATAAGGCTATAAGTTGCTTCAGCTAATATATGTTTGTGTATGCATTTGTAATTAAGTTTAGAGCCACAGTTTGTCAAGTTACGTATGAGCGATTTGCTATGAGAATTGTTAATACGTTAGCATTCGTAGCATTTGAGCTAGCGGATTTATATGAGACAAATTAGGCTAATTTAATCCACTAAATTTACATATTGATCAGACAAGATGGACGTTTGAACACCAATCGTTTTGTGTTGAGTGTTTTATCGTTAAAATGTGTACCGTTTTGAACAGACGTATACATATGTGCGTTACAGCTTTACAAATTATCAAAAGTGAAGGACGTTAAAAGCTTTAAGAAGCACAAATGCTTTGTTTGCTGTCTGTCAAGCCGAACAACAACAAAAAAAACACTGGAGACAAAACAGCGGACGAGGCTCCGGCGTCATAAAGTGGAAATCACATAAGTCGTGTACGTCGTAACCCGGGGACTACCTGTACCGGGGTAGTGAGAGTTAGCGAAAAGTTATGAGCTCGCTAGGTTTGGTGGAATGCAAAAATGGTGTGATTTACTGTATGTTATGATGTTCTCCATAGGTGATGTTTATGCATTGCGAAAGAGATATGCCGATTAATTGTGTGATTCCAAATGTCTTGAAAAAAAAAACAATATTGACCTGCTAGTCCCAAGCAAAGGCCAATATGGCCTCTCCCCTGGAAAACCCAGAGGTGGCCAAAATGACCCAAGTGCTTTAGAAATGGCAAGTCATTGTCCGACAGACAACAGCCGTTCATATTGAAATGCAACCACTACACATACATTAACTTCAGACACAGTGACCTCAATTAATGCTCCATGCCCCTGATTCAGTCCGTCTAAACTACAGACACAATTCCTGCTTTACGTTCAATTGCAGTTCTAAGATGCTTCCCCCCCCCCCCCCCCCCCCTCAAAACAATGTACGCATTTGGGCCATTTTTTTCTGTCCTTCTGTGTGGAGTATAAGAGAACTGTGTTTAAATGTGTAAAAATGTGTCAAACGTCATAAATAAATGTAATTAAATAAATGTAGCTTTACTTGAACTGACACAAATGTTTGGGCCGCATACCAACACGATGTATGTCTAGTGGTTGCATTTGTGAATATGAATGGTTGCTGTCTGTCGGACAACGACTTGCTAGTTCAAAAGCACTTTTGGGTTTTTTTCGGAGGAGAGGCCAAATCGGCCATTGCTTGGGAATATTAGGAGTATTTGTCATGGGAAAAGCCGAGTCAGCCTCTGCTGGGTTTTCTAGTGTTAACCTGAATATCGGCTGCATAAAAATGAACAACCGAGAGAAACATGGGGAAAAATCTTATCTTCTCCTACCCATCGTAGTTGAAAAATTGATACTCGTCAATGGCTGTGAACCAGTTCAAAGTTGTTCCCACAGGAAGAATTGTTTAGCATTTTTCCGTGTTTATAAATTACATTTCCAGCGAAATTACCAGATAAACACCTGGTTCCATCCTTCCTTAAAATCTAAAGTAAGCCACCATTTTCTTCAATCCATTTCTTCCCCAGGGCAGGTTAGGTTGAGCCTACCTCCCACCCCCACCCCCAAACAAGCCAGAATTGGACTTACTTTTCACAGATTTGACTTGTCTTTTTTTCTGGAAAATTACAACTCGTTTCTCTGACTTCATCTCGATGACCCAAAGTACTCCAGGGGTTGCTCAGTGCTTCTTGCCAGGCTTGAGGGTCTTGCGTCGTCCAACAGCGCTCTCATTCCTCCCTCTGGCGCCTCTTCGCTTGACGCAGAAAAACTTGGTCAAAGTCTTCCTGCATTGTTCACATTTAACCGCGCAGCACCAGTGGAATTTACAATTACAACTGGACACCGTCTCAGCCTTGCGCTCCTCCACGGCAAGGCCGCACTCGGCACACAGCCTCTTGCAGCTGCGTTTCTCCCACTTGCTCAAGTTCTTGCCCTTTTTCAGGCACTCACGGCCTTCAGTGCCCGGCAAGCCCAAAGTGCGGTTCTCCAGGCAGTAGTCGGGCGAGTCTTCCAAGTGGACTAGCTCCTTGCGGGAGATGGAGCTGAAGGTCTCAGCCACCGCCCCCCGGCTGGCCGCGCTGTTTCCTCCCCCGCGGAGGAGGTCCACCTTTAGTGCTCTGTGGTATTTCTCTTTCAGGTAGTTGCCCACCTCCCTGAATTCGGGCAGCTGCAGCCAGCAGGTCTGCGTGGTGCAGCTCCCCGACACCCCATGGCATTTGCATGTCTTCTGCATGGTCCCCTTCACCGCCTGCAGTTGGAAGAAACCAGGATTTTTTTTCTCTCGTTCCATACAGTAACTGTCTTCACTAACTGTATTTTTGTCATTTTAAGCTGTTACTGTGTTTCTCTCCTTGAACATTGTGGCTTTAATAACAAAGCATCTCATTGGTAGATTTTTACAGTGGAATTAGCATTGTGCTTCCTTGTTTCTGACATTCATTTTGCTCAGTGGCCTTGAGCACTCCATTACGTTGACATTTTGGTTGCATTCAGAGTCTACACTTACTAGCATGAGTGCTAGGTTTCCCCTAAACATAAAAGATTGTGGCGCACCACCACACCAAAATAAAACCACACCTTGCAAATTTATTTTTGAAGATACATTCTAATTTAATAATTTGTATCATTTAACAATCCGTCTAAATGAATATCTTTAGCTCATTATTTACGCACTATTTGCCGGAAGTCGTCTGAAATAGCACGTCAAATACAAATTGTTGCTACACGCTTTATTTTGAAAATCACATCGGTTCTCCTGTTGTAAGTATGAGTCTGACTACGTTGGCGCGGAGTCGGGAGAAAAATCTACAGAAAGGTATTTCAAGGTAATGAATGTCATTCTGGTTTAAACCTGTAAAAACAACCTAATATTGACATGACGTTTTGGTTCTTTTTGGCGTGTACGTAATAATACATTTTTCCCCCTCTTAGCAAATTCAATCTTGTAGTCATCTAATTTATTTATTTTTTTATTTGGCCCCAATACTCCAACTTAAATGCTGAGAGTCACGTTTCGAAATATTTAATTAGCCTGGCTAATGAAATATTTCAAATAGATCTTTGTTATGTTTGTTCTTGGAAAAAATAAATGTCGTGAAAAAAATTCGGGAACACTTTATAATAACTATCCGTTTTACTTGTTAATAGATCATGAGTAAACTTTTGATAAATGATTTATTGTTGATTTGTGAAGTATTTGTTAACAGTTTGTTAAGCATTTACAGGGTGTTCCATAATGGTTGACCCCATTCTAAATGCCCATGCTAGTTGATGGATCTTAATAAAACTATATACACTTTATGTTGAAGGTCATAAATTTTATTGGTTAAATATATAAAGAAAAGTACAAATATTTGTTGGTTCTATGGCAGATTTTCATAAATGTGCAACATGAGCGCTGCCTGCAAAATGCCTTATCAAAATGCCTTTTCTTTTGAAGTGAACGGCATTTCTTAACCTGAAAAGATAGAAATGCCAAATGTTACACACAAAAACTTGAAATGTTTCTACACAAACTGTGTTTCAGGTTAAGAACAGCCTGTAAATGCTTAACAAACTGTTTACAAATACTTCACAAATCAACAATAAATCATTTATCAACAGTTTACTAATGATCTATTAACTAGTAAAATGGATAGTTATTATAAAGTGTTACCAAAAATTCTCATTAGTCATGATATGAAGCAATTTCGCCGCGGCACAACATGTGGGGCTGTCCGACTTCGATGCAGCCCACCACCACCACAGCTTCACAAAATTGTGGGGGGAACCCTGGAGTGTTCCATTATCCAACAACACTCTGAGTTTCCGAGGATAGTAGCGCACACTCTGGGCACATTGGCTAATGCACCTTTAACGACAGCATTCCTGAGGCTGTGTTTATAAGAGGCAGAGTTATTTACAGGTACATGCCGACTTGTTGAAAAGATTAAACTCTTTGTGCTATAATAATAATGTTAACAATAAAAAATAATAAAAACGATAGCTACAGTTTGCTATGATGAAGCTTCTATATGAGCACACTGTTAGTCAAGGTCTTTAGACACTATGGGGATTTTATTGCCACTGCTTGGCACCACTAAAGAATAGAGATGGACAAACAAAACTGAAGCTATGTAGCTTGTGTCACTCTAATTAACCACAATGTTTGACTCAAAAGTGTCAGAGCATGTATCAAACGACAACAGTCATGTGACTGATGACGTCCGAAGCTTCATTTGTCCTGAAACTGCTTCTGGCGTCATCGATCTCATCACATTTTTTCCTTGTTATCGACAGTGCAGTCACTTTAGAGTTGATGCAAGCAGTTCATTTTAATTTCAAATGACACAATAGCTGCTATTGTTTGCACATCCATAAAAAAACAGCAGTATACAATGTATTTATGTAAGAATAAAGCCTATACACACACAAAATATGACACGCAATTCGTGTGCTGGTATAGCTCAACATGTGAACTCACTAAAGGGTTCTAGCGGCAACAATAAAAAATGTCTTTTTGTTTGATATCAAATATTTAAGACGTAAAAAAGAGACAATTAGGCTACCGCTGGGTGGGGTGTGTAAAAACACATTGATTTCCAAACATGTATCTTGTAAGTTTTTATTGAACGTTATGGTTTGAAACACTGATTTGAGCAATGGGTTCGCCTCGAATACAGACGTGTTTGGTTTTGCGCCCACCATGTCTTTCGCTCGCTATGCTTCTACTAGCCTCCTGGAATAACAGAAAAGCGTATACTGACATCACAGACATGTGCGGTAAAGATGTTTTGTTCTAAAATTTACAACTACACTTTTTTTTTGCTTTTAACCAAGAATTGAGACTGTTTTACATCCAATCCAAAAAAGAATTTGGGGATTTTAGCATTTATTCACAAGAATTTTCACCGGAAAAGCTCTTTTTACATAAGGCGGCCTTTAGCTACATTCACTAACAGACTAGCATTGTACTTCGACATATTTACGTAAAATAAATGCTAACTGCACGTTATTTTTTGCTCTTAACCAAGAATCGAGATTGTTTTACGTCCATATCTATAAAGAATTCGGAGATTTAAGCATGTATTCACAAGAATTTTCACCGGAAAAGCTCTGTTTACATATGGCCGCCGCTAGCTACATTCACTAACAGACTAGCATTGTACTTCGACATATTTACATAAAATAAATGCTAACTGCACGTTTTGAGGTTTGTTTTGCTTTTAATCAAGAACTGAGACTGTTTTACATCCATATCTATAAAGAATTCAGAGATTTAAGACTTTATTCACACGAATTTTCAATAAAAAAAGCTCTTTGTCTGTGATTCCACTCAGTTATCTTTGATGGCCCTGCCAACAATGCAGGGCCCCCTATTTATCGGCCCCGTGCACCGTGTCCCATCAATACATTATGAAGTCTATGACCTTTATCAGCATTGAAGGCAACCAGTAGTTTTGTGAAAATTATGTGCATTCTAACAAACTTTTTCATTCATAAACCCATTCAAGAGCCAATTAAAGTTCATTAGCGGTGTTCCACTTCACGTTGTAATTAGCTTTCAGTTGGCTACATTTACTTTACTGCTAGTTCTGCATTGCTCAATAATTTGAGTTATGATGACAGTCATGGAAAAAAGTAAATATGCTGTACTTTTTCAATAAAGTTGACTGTAGTTTACCTAGACATGTGATGAAACGTAATGTTTCATGTTTGGGAAAATATTTTGTTTGTGTCCAAATCAGGGTGTAGCATAACAATCAAGGGCGTAGATTTGCATTGTGACGTTAGGGAGATAACACTACCAACTTTTCAGGCTGCTCAAATTGTACCCACCACTTTTAAGCAACCTTATTTGAATTATTTAATGAGTTCAGTTATATAGGAAATTTAGATTGTCTTCACCATTATTAAGGGAAATATTTTCATCATGTTCAGACATTTACCCCTGCTCACTTGCTGAATGTGCCGGTCCATTTTTTCCCCTAAAACGCACATTTGATTGGCTGATGACTTACATTTATTTGAAATATACAGTATTTATTTATTTTCTACACTATTTATTTAAAAATTAGGGATGTCCCGATCAAATATTTTGCACCCGAGTCTGAGTCACCTGATGTAGAGAATCTGCCGATACCGAGTCTCGATCCGATGACGGAAAAAAGTTTTTGGGTTTTTTTTTTGTTTGTTTGTTTGTTTTTTTGTTTTTTGTTTTTAATAAAAGTTCCACACAAGTTACGGTACAGTTCTGTTTACAGTACTTCTCTTTTCCGCTTTTTCTGGGGGTAAAATATATGTTTTATACATATATTTTTGTTGCTTTTGGCAATGCCATAGTATTTCTGGATTATTTTGTTACTTCTTAGCCCCAAAATTTTTTTTTAAATTAAAAACCTGATCCTTTCACCTGATTCCAGCCCACTGAAAAATGGACCGATTGGCCCGATTTCTGATCACATGATCGGATCGGGGACATGCCTATTAAAAATATTTTTATTCGACGTCTATGCAGAAATTTTGTCAGATAATCATACATTAATCATAATCAAGGTAAAAAGTTTTCATTTTTTGTTGAGTTTGGCTGTGCTAGTGGACAAAAGCAGTCGTGTTTTACCTGAAGGAAGGCTCCGTTTTTATTTATTTGTGTTATACAATGACTAAGAAATGTTTTCAGTTATATTTAATTGTATTTGATTTATTTATTTAGACAGACAATGCTGAGTGGTCTTAAGACAAATTTTTATTTTATGCATTAAGAGATTATTAACAAGTTTGTATTTATTGCGTAAAATTAATATAATTTAAGTTATTGCAACTTAAATTTGCTAATAAAATCCAGACATTTATTCTGGAAGTTTTCAAAAATGTTCTTTAGCAGTTGTTGAAAACAAAGGCTTGACTCAAGCAGTGTATTACCTGAACCAATACACGTGAAACTTAGTATAAGTCAATAAATATTTATTTTGCATTGATCATTTAGCCTATCAATTAATTTGGTTGATATTCATGAGAAATGTAGCCCTGTAGTTCAATAATCTGTTTGGTCTTATTAATGTACCGTCCCCAGCAAAAAGTGTACATGCAAGTTATGCTGTTATATCGTCCCTACCAATGTTGAGACCTTTGGAGAGACCAAACATACGCCCTTGATTACAATACAAGATTGGTTAAACAAAAATGGAATCGAAATGCAAAACATTGATCAACAACATCATCTTTTAGATACGCCGTTTTGTTAGAAAAGAATGGTTTTATACAAATGTCTGCCATGTTTCAGTAACAAAATTGTTAAAATTGCTTTGTATTCTTCATTGCTTTAGGTAAAATTAAAGTGATTGTGTTTAATATGTACATATATCGTATTAAACCGACCGAAATGATTTCAGCAAGTATGATATCGTTTCAAAAGAATTAATATTGCATTGTATCGTCACAAAATTGGTGATTTACACCACTAGTAACTGAAGAAATAACACAAATAGACGGTCACAAACCAAAATAAAAGTAAAGAGAGGTGACAGCTCTTTTGAAATGACTGGACTGTGTCCCCAACACGACACACTTGAGTAAAACAAAAGCCTGGAACACCCAATAAAAGAAAAAGATGATTGTCTCGGAGTCCACGACTATGTTTTTGTTTTGACCGGCACTTCCTGACTTTAACCAACACAAAACATCTGCCACTTGAAAAGAGGACGTCCTCTTTTCCTTTTTGTCAATCCAAAACTTTCGCATCGCTCCCCGTTGTGCCCCCCATAGAAACGTGAGTATTTATTTAGCCTGTTCATTATCATCATGTTTTGCGAGAGTGACGAGACCCAATGGAGGGTCCCATTGAGTGGGGATATGAAAAAGGAGTTTTTCTGTGCCCATTTTTTTCTGTTACAATGATGCTCCAGGTGCCGTGGGGATCCCGGGGCTCGACGGGGGGTCGCAAAGGCACCGTCCACAAAGAGCACTTCAGCTGCACGCCTGTGGTCCCCTCAGACTACCCCCGGAGCTGGACAAAGACCAACATAAATGTGGGATCCTTATTGCAAGAATAAAACTAAACACTTATTTAAAAAGCTGGGGGATAATACAGAACGCTGTGCAGTGTCCAGCTCCCCTGGATCTCCAATTAGGCTTGCACGCCGGCGATTCTCGAGTTGAGGGATTGTCATTCAGAGCCGCTTAAATAGACCCTTCTGGTACAGCGAACACACTGTTGTGATCGGGGACGAGTGGCACCTCACTTATAGCCGTGTGAAAGGGGATGCTTGGGTGGCACACTCGCCGAGACAGGTTGGGAGGCATGGAAGGGGAGGCCAAACTATCAACCTTTCTGTCTCTCATATACGTACAATACAATCAGTTTCATAAGTACTGTCACTCTTCTCAATCCAACAAGTGCGAGTTTTAGCATACTGTAGTTCCACGTACCTTTCTGCCAGCTTCGTTGTTGTGAAGATTCATGGCCGCTCGGGCATCCTGACCCGTCTCCAGAGCGTCCACAAACTGTTTAGCGATGGCCTCGGCGAAGCCCACATTGTCGCTGCAGCCTCCCCACAGCCAACCGTGACCACCTGGAAGTAAGAAGAGTCATTAACTAGAACTAAAAGGACCACAGATCTGGAATGCACCTGATGCTCAAGTCATAATCCTTCGCTATCTTCAAGAAAAATTGCTTAAGCCGTGTATCGCACAGCTAGAGACCTGGGAATGTCTTTGTTTTGTGGTCTTGTAAACTGTGTTGTGTTTTTCTGTATATTTTTTAGTAGTGTAACAATACATCAATACTGTAATTGCATTAGCAGTGATACCATTAAAAATCAATTGACATGCAAAATAGCAAGCTACTGTATATACAGTGGGGCAAATAAGTATTTAGTCAACCACTAATTGTGCAAGTTCTCCCACTTGAAAATATTAGAGAGGCCTGTAATTGTCAACATGGGTAAACCTCAACCATGAGAGACAGAATGTGGGAAAAAAAACAGAAAATGACATTGTTTGATTTATAAAGAATTTATTTCCAAATTAGAGTGGAAAATAAGTATTTCGTCAATACCAAAAGTTCATCTCAATACTTTGTTATGTATCCTTTGTTGGCAATAACGGAGGCCAAACATTTTCTGTAACTCTTCACAAGCTTATCACACACTGTTGCTGTTATTTTGGCCCATTCCTCCATGCAGATCTCCTCTAGAGCAGTGATGTTTTGGGGCTGTCGTTGGGCAACACAGACTTTCAACTCCCTCCACAGATTTTCTATGGGGTAGACATCTGGAGATTGGCTGGGCCACTCTAGGACCTTGAAATGCTTCTTACGAAGCCACTCCTTTGTTGCCCTGGCTGTATGTTTGGGATCATTGTCATGCTGAAAGACCCAGCCACGTCTCATCTTCAATGCCCTTGCTGATGGAAGGAGATTTTCACTCAAAATCTCTTGATACATGGCCTCATTAATTCTTTCCTTTACACAGATCAGTCGTCCTGGCCCCTTTGCAGAAAAACAGCCCCAAAGCATGATGTTTCCACCCCCATGCTTCACAGTGGGTATGGTGTTCTTCGGATGCAATTCGGTATTCTTTCTCCTCCAAACACGAGAACCTGTGTTTTTACCAAAAAGTTCTATTTTGGTTTCATCTGACCATAACACATTCTTCCAGTCCTCTTCTGGATCATCATCCAATGCTCTCTAGCGAACCGCAGACGGGCCTGGACGTGTACTGGCTTCAGCAGGGGGACACGTCTGGCAGTGCAGGATTTGAGTCCCTGGCGGCGCATTGTGTTACTGATAGTAGCCTTTGTTATCGTGGTCCCAGCTCTCTGTAGGTCATTCACTAGGTCCCCCCCGTGTGGTTCTGGGATTTTTGCTCACCCTTCTAGTTATCATTTTGACGCCACGGGGTGAGATCTTGCACGGAGCCCCAGATCGAGGGAGATTATCAGTGGGCTTGTATGTCTTCCATTTCCTAATAATTGCTCCCACAGTTGATTTCTTTACACTAAGCGTTTTACCTATTGCAGATTCAGTCTTCCCAGCCTAGTGCAGGTTTACAATTTTGTCTCTGGTGTCCTTCGACAGCTCTTTGATCTTGGCCATAGTGGAGTATTGAATGTGACTGACTGAGTCTGTGGACAGGTGTCTTTAATACCGATAATGAGTTAAAACAGGTGCCATTGATACAGGTAACAAGTGGAGCCTCGTTAGACCTCGTTAGAAGAAGTTAGACCTCTTTGACAGCCAGAAATCTTGCTTGTTTGTAGGTGACCAAATACTTATTTTCCACTCTAATTTGGAAATAAATTCTTTATAAATCAAACAATGTGATTTTCCGGGGGGGGGGGGGGGGGGGGGGGTTTCCACATTCTGTCTCTCATGGTTGAGGTTTACCCATGTTGACAATTACAGGCCTCTCTAATCTTTTCAAGTAGGAGAACTTGCACAATTGGTGGTTGACTAAATACTTATTTGCCCCACTGTATATATTTCCCGTCAAAAATTTTAGATGTTTAAGCAACAAAAAATTAAATGGTCAAAAAAATCAAATATACATTGGATTTTTTTTCTATTGTTAAGGTTTCCACTATGAGCTACCATAAGGCTGTTTCTCTCAATAACTTCTACAATTGGACTTTTCTGAGTTCTTAGGTGTGTTAAATATGCAAAATAAAAAGGGGTTCAAAATTCAAAAATTTCTAAATTACAGTAAAAACAAATTAATATCAGGACCACAGTTACAATTATTGATTATCTGCAGTAAACCGCCACTGTTTGATAAAAAACGTAAAATTCAGTCAGTCATGAACTAGGTAAAAGACAAACACAGTAGGTGTTTTTAACAGTCTCTAACAGTTTGTGTTCTTCTAGTGGAATTTAACTTCGAATTCATACTCCTCCATCAATCGTGAACTGATCGTCTTGAAACTTGGAAGCTGTGTAGCATGGGCTGGTATGTATTGATCCTCAGAGCCCCTTTTTTTGTGTGTGTGTCAGGGCTTATTAATTATTTGTGGAGTTATCGGTTTCTTTTTTGCCTGTAGGTTACGAGTACAGCCTGTAGTGTGCTGGAGAACACTTGTGCTTGTTTCCGGCAACACTTGCCAACTTTTCAGTTTTGGTGGATTTTAGCGATGCTGGTGGACAAAAGCGGTAGTGTTTTGCCTTAAGGAAGGCTGGGATTCACATGAGGACCAGCGCTGCATTTCCCATGAAGACCAGCGTACACCCACATAGTGTCGTAAAATCATGATGGTCGCCTGCAGATGGATTAAACAACATTTCTGTTTCCAGTGGCTGTGTGAAGGATGAAAAGTAATAACGTAATGAATCCATTTGTTGCCAAACAATAGCATATGACGGTCAGCAACCATGTGGCTTTGTGTGGGTAAACCACCCCCCCAACCGAATTTGTCAGCTGACGAGTTCGGTGAGGTGCGGGGGCATCCCGCCAGCGAGTGAAAGCCGAACCAATGTTTATTCTGTATATCCTGGTAGACTCCCATTCTTAGCGTTAGCAAAGTGTTAGCATCGACTTCCTTCTTTATAATGAATGCGGAAAGGGGGTAGTGACTTATGCCGTAAAGCAGTCAGCACATTTGTAGGTTTTTTTTTTTTTTCCTTTGTGGCAGGGTTACAGTGTCACTAATTTGTGAAAAATTACCTAATGTTGCTGTAAGTTACAAACTAAATTGAGTCGAGACAAATTGGGATAGGCTAGTGCTTGAGTGGGGAAAAAATGAGAGTCAGTTGCTGATACATTTAAGATGTTTAACTCATTGTTTGTCATTGGCGGCAATCAACATCCAATCCACTCAAACACACAGGTGACTTGAAGTTCCGCTCTGAGACCCCAAATTTGGCCAAATTTCCAAATTGTCCTAAATGCATGTGTGATAAATCATTGGAAAGCTTAAAATCCCAATTTTCTGTGGGAAGAAAAATTTAGAACGGGAGAGCATTTTTAAGAAAAAAAAAAATCTAAACAGCAAAACCCTATCTGTAGGTGAGAGCATGCAAGAGCAGAATTAAAGACGCCATGACTTTAACGATATATTATCGCGTACCTACCTTGTTTCGATCCAAAAACTCCATGTAGCATGTATCACTGAGTGTCAAGACACAGCAGTGAATGGCCACAGCTGGATTTTTGGGAGATTTTATGGGTGAAACATGGTAATATAACAAGGGTCGCGATGCAGAAATCGCAGACAACAAGGAGTGGTTGAGATTTTCTTTTTCATATATTTACCCTTTGGATCAATTAATTATCATCTAACATATCGGAGAAATATGTTAGGTAACCAAAAAAAATGCAATTAAGCAATAGTTATGAGGTAGATATCCGTGACTTTTTTATGGACACCATTTTTTTTATTGTGGCGTAATTTGTTTAAAAGTTTAAAATATGTGAGTGAACATATATATATATATATATATATATATATATTTTTTTTTTTTTTTTTTTTTTTTTACGAAATATTAGACATCAATGAATGATTCTAAGCTAAACATGACAGACATTTTGAATAATAAATACTGTATAATTAATTACTTTCGTTTTATGGCTGGATTGAAACAAAAGCGGTTGCGCGACGTCTGTAAACGGGGGTTTCCAGGGTAAAAAGGACAAATTAAAAATAGTTCGGGGGCTTAATGCGCCATGAATCTGCTATGGCAGCATATACACATATTGTTCAGTCAAACACAACAGTTCATCAAAATGTTTCTTTTATCCCAGGCAAGAAATGTGCAAGAGCAGAAACTGCTTTTTCAGTCTTGTCTGCATTTTCCGCCATATTAATTTTTGCATCACTGACAGTTTTTCAGAGTCATGTTCAGAAGCAGAAAAGATTCCTTGAATCAAATGAGTTTCCTACCTCGTTGTCCATTGCGGCTGTCATCGCAGCCACAATTGTCGAAATCCCCCATACTGCAGTTGCGAGTCAGCGTGTACATGACGCCTGCAGAGCTGATGGCATGCACAAACGCTGTCTCCCGATTTGCTGCCACAGAGATGTTTATAAATGTTATTTTTAATAATGAAGCACAGTATGATGCCTTTTTAGGTTTTGTACATGCCCACAAATGGATGGAAATCAGTCACATAGGCTACGTTCATACTACAGGTCTTAATGCACGAATCCGTTTTTTTCGTGTTTTTCCGACTCGAGTGAGGCATTAACTTGACGGTCTGAACGTGACAAGTCGCATAGAATGGGACCATTTCAAATCCGATCTGGGTCACTTTCGTATGTGGTCTAAATCCGATCTGGGCCACATTTTTCCAGACTGTCGCGGCGGTCTGTACTGTCCAGTCCCGCAAATCGGATTTCATGCAGCAATTACGTCATCAAATAGCGAGAGAGTCGTTACCGTAGCGATGCACCTGTGCGTTATTAGCGCCTAGCTTGCAATGAACACGGCTTTTGAGGAAGAGCTGAGCTTGACAACAGTCATAAAAAATAAAAATGGGTTGAGGATAAGCCTGAGAATGCTCAGTTTTCTCTCTGTTCCAAGTGAGCAATATTTCAACATTGCCTCCACGGCCGAGAGTCGGGACAAACTGCCCGTATGTGTGTGTGACGTGCACGGACAGTGCGTGCATGCTATCGATCCATATAAACTTTGAATATAAGCCTAAACGGGGATTATTTATGTCTGTTATTTGTGTCCACCTTTTGAAAAGCAAAATATGATATCCCTGGAATGACGGATGACGTCTGTCATTTGTTTTGATGCTTCTGCGCATGCGGGTCTTCTTGCTTAGCGCGTGTCGGACTGCGAATTAGTGCGCATGCGTTATACTTGAACGGTCTCAATGGATAAAGGCAGTCTGAACGGGCACGCCAAAAAAACGGATATGACAAAAAATCGGATTCGTGCATTAAGACCTTTAGTATGAACGTAGCCATAGAGACACTTTTTTTTTTTAATCTGTTATTGTTACACACATATTAAAACAAACTTTCTAGAACACATTTCTAGTGTGAGAAAGGGTTTATTTCAATATGTGTTACTTAAAATAATTTGGGTATACCAGACAGGATAATAATTTATGTAACCAAAATTAATTCACATTTTTGAAAAAATTGCAATTAAAAAGTAATATTATCAAGTCAAGTCACATTTATTTATAGGCCAAAGCCCTAAATCACATAAAGGTCCAAAAGGGCTTCAAAGACCTACAGTTGGAGTTAAGATATTAAATGTATAGACCTCTAATAAATTAGATTAGAAGTAATGTCATAGTAATAATTATGATTAAAAAACAATTACCGTTATTTTTCGGACTATAAGTCGAACCTAAGCATAAGTCACACCAGTCATAAAATGCCCAACGAAGAGGAAAAAAAAACATATATAAGTCGCACCGGAGTATAAGTCGCATTTTTGGGGGAAATTTACTTGATAAAATCCAACTCCTAGAACAGATATTTCATCTTGAAAGGCAATTTAAAATAAAAATACAATAGAAAACAACATGCTGAATAAGTGTACAGTACGATAATGTTACATGATGCATGAAAAACGAAATGCGAGTGTGGCCGGTATATTAACGAAACATAGCTATTAAGAGTTAGTCAGATAACTACAGCATAAAGAACATGCTAACAAGTTTACCAAACCGTCAGTGTCACTCCAAAACACCAAAATAACATGTAAAATGATAAATTAATGAGTTAATAATTTCACACATAAGTCGCTCCAGAATGTAAGTCGCACCCCCAGCCAAACTACTGTATGAAAAAAACTGTGACTTATAGTCCGAAAAATACGGTAATATCCAACACTTCATTAGATTTTTGCCTATATTTTCTTCTTTGTTTTTTTTATCAGTTTTTTTGTCTTTTTTTTTTTCATAAATTTTTTTTTCCACTCTACAGTGTAAACTTTTTTTCATATTAGTGATTATCTTCTCCAGAGTATAAGTCGCACCCCCAGCCAAACTATGGAAAAAACTGCGACTTATAGTCCGAAAAATACGATAATAGAAAAACAGTAAATATGATTTTTTTTTTTTTTTTTTTTTTTTCATCCATTCATCTTATTCACCGCTTATCCTTACAAAGGCCACGGGGGTGCTGGAGCCTATACCAGCTAACAATGGGTAGGAGGCAGGATATACCCAGAACTGTTTGCTAGCCAGTCGCAGGGCACATAGAGACAAACAACCCTTCACGCACACACACACACCTATGGACAATTTGGAGTGTTCAATCAGCCTACCATGCATGTTTTTGGGATGTGGGAGAAAACCGACAAAGGCGCGGAGAGAACAAGCAAACTCTACACAGGGAGGTTTCACCCCAGTGGACAGGAGAATCGTCTCCCTCCGTTGCTCTTTGTCACTGATTCGGTTATTAACTTTACGGACAGAATATCTAGGCACAACTGAGGAGTTGAGGATTTTCAGTTTGGTGTCATCAGAATTGCTTCTCATATTGCATGTGATGTAGTTCTATTGGTTTCATCAAGCAGTGATCTTCAACACTCATTGGAGTGGTTCACAGCTGTGTGCGAAGCGGTCAGGATGAGAATCAACATTCCCAATCTGAGATTTTGTCCTCGGTCGGAAAAAGGTCGAAAGCCTTCTCCCAGTCAGGGTTGATGTTCTTCCTCAACTGGAGGAGTTTAAGTAACTGGGTCTTGTTCACGAGTGAGGGAAGAATGGAACGGGAGCTCGACTGGCAGATAGGTGCAGTGTCTGTTGTGATGCAGACTCTGTATCTGTCGTGGTGAAGAAGGAGCTGCGCCGAATAGAAAAGCTCTCTATTTACCAGTCGATCTATGTTCCCAACTTCCTACCCTTATCTATTGTTGCGAGTTGTGGGTCATGACCGAAAGAACAAGAGCCCAGATATAAGCGACCAAAATGAGTGGAATAAATTAAACAAATAGATAAATAAACTGTACAAAACAATAACTAAAATAACGATGAATAGTAATGATAGATAAATAACTCATCATATCCATAAATACATATACAGTTAATGTAATACTTTTGATAACAAAGACTAAACAGACATTTACAAAACTGAGGTTAAGGAAAGAAAACATGAATAAAAATATTTATAGCACTCCCAAACCAAAAAATGTGAAAAAGCAGGGAAACTGGCATTTTTTTTCTTTTTCTTAATCCCTGGCCCCTTTTTAACCCCTTCAGACCTAAGCATGCTGCTGAAGGACATGACGCGTTTGCATCTCTATATCAATAAATACACTGAATTTAGTTGCTATTGCCACTTGTGGGTGATGATTGGACGAAACTTCACCCATCGAAATCAAATCATGAGGTTTAGCACGGCCTCTTTGCTATTTTTGGCTCTTGGAAAATGGCTGAGACAAAACCCTTCAAAAAGGCAAACGTAAGTGCTCATTTCTCATTAAAAACAATGTAACATTAACATTAAAAATAATCAATAAAAGCATAAAATATCCTAGACCAAAAAATTGCTATTTGTTCTTGTATTTGAGTAGAATAAAAAAATATGTTTTTTCTGCCTAGCAGAAAAATGCTGGTCTGAAGGGGTTAATATCTAATATGTAATATTAAATATCATATATTGGGTAAACGTTTGTTCATCCTTAACTTGTTCGTGACTGAATACAACAATAGACCTCCAATTCATTTTGACTGGAAACCTCTCCCAATCAAAATGGACTGGACATCTATCACTGTTAATAGCAGCCAATGAATTAAATAAAAATTAAACAAATACGATCTGCATCTCTCCATGTAGTAATACACTCTTTGTCCAGTTAAGCATGCTAGTAGACTCACTAGGGTGCATTAGTCAACTTACTTATGTGCTGACTTGCGTGTGGGTGTGTACTCACCACTGCGCAGGCCACTGTGTGTGGACAGCTGCAGCGCTCTCTCGGGGCAATTCCAGCGGTCCCACGCAAACTGGTACTTGCACTCCTCGATGCCACTCTGGGCGCCCGCCGCCACACTGCTGGAATAAATCAGGTATGCCTGCAAGACACGCAGTCACAGAATGGGTTGCCTTGTCATGCCAGACACACATTCAGATGATATTTTGGCTTTGACATGAGAGCAAAAACATGAGACGCAAGCAACATGCGGTGACTATGGATGCAGCTCAATTTTGTACGTCTTAATTCAAGGAATTATGAGTTTAACCATTCTGAATTTTTGTCATAATTACTCAGTTGTTATGAGTACAAAAGAATGTATTCGTTTTAATTATGCGTATGCATTACAGTATAGTATACCTAATGAAACGAACATAGAATAGCAATCAAAGGCATATATTCTTTATCCTGTGTAAAGAGCAACTAATATTATAGCAACTACTTAGGTAGAGTTTTGACACAGTAACGTGGTTACATTTCTCAGTATAATTCTGCTCTCTGGTGGCCAAAGTATAAATAATAATAGTCTGAATTAAAAGTACTAATAATAAATAAATTTAAAAATAATATTAATAAAACTATACAAATGAGTTTATCAATTAAATGACAAAAATATTTAAAATAATAATGAAACAAAATAGAAACATTAATCAAAAAACAAAAAAAATCAATTGAATTGAGGCCAAAAAAAATGTATATGTGCTATAAACAGATTGAATATTAGCATGGGGCCGCAGGTTGAATTGTATTATTGGCAAGGGCAGTGAAAGAATTCATGGCACTGGGAAATATGATTTGGGATAGGAATAGTCATGTAACGAACTAAACTTGTATTTTGAATACAGCAGTAGAATTTTTTATTATCATTATTAAACTGGGGAATCATTTGGAAAAACATTAATTGTTGTTAATAAAAATAGATATGTGTGCTGATTCCAAAACTGAAGTCAGTTTCTTTATATCTCATCAATTTTCTCCTCAGCTTATAGCTACTTACTTAAGTTGTCACTACTAGTACACAATTACGATCACAGTATCCATATCCTTTGTTCAAAAAAAAAAAAAAAAAAAAAGATAAACAAAAATAAAAATAATAATGGTGTTTAATAAACATTGCACCCATGGCTGTTTCTTTCATATTGAATTGTATGTCAATATTAGAATATTTTTATGAATCAAGTAAGCTACATACGTAAAGTATATGTACAGTATTTGCCATATATTCAAAGAAAATGATAAATATGAAAAGGTAAAGCATAAATTTGTTTCAGATTCCCCAAATGAGTTAAAAACAGCTGTCATACCTAACACAATAAAATTTGTGTCCAACTGTGATATTGCTTTTTGACACGTTTTGAGTGTATAATAATGTTGACCTGTTAAATTGCAATGTTTTGAAGAGACTGTTTCTGATCTGTCTTTTTACAGCGTACTTACTGCCTTGGCCTGGAGGCAGGAGAGCCACCGTTGCCACCCTTCAGTTAAACAAAGTGAGCAGTGCCGTTGTCCATCACCGCTCACTTCCGGACACTCGTACAGACCACACAGCCTCACACGTCTCTTAACGGCAAAGGCATATGCACAGTCGCTTTAATATGCACAGGTAACCGAGACGTTTTATTGAAATTTTTGTGTGCTAAAATATGCTTACAATCTGTTTCTTTAAAATACTTTTTTGTTTTAAGTGCTTTCTGCAATTGATGGGGATAAATGTCAAGTCGTGGCTGTGCTGTCCAGTCAAAAATGGATTGGACATATATTGCTGTAAACGGCAGCCAATGAGTTACTTGTGAGGTGATGAGAATGATCATATGATTAACATGTTTCAAGTGGCCTTTTTTTTTTTTTTTTTTTTTTTTTAAACTGAGGTGGGGTGTAGCATCTCACACACACACACGCCTACACAGACATAGGGGCCCAGGGTCTCGCTAATGATGACCACCCACTAAAGCAATAGCCACCCTTGCCTCTTAACACATTCACCCGCTCCTACACACACACACAAGCTCTCGATAAGGTCAAGTGTACACATGCAGGAGGGAAAAGAATGAGGAAGAATATGGCATTAAAGCCACACAGGTAGCGCACACACACACATACTCATGCATGCAGAAGTTGAGTAAAAAGGGGATGGGAAGGAGAGATCAAAAGCAAGTTGGCTTACCTTGGGTCCAGTCATCAAGAAATTATTCACTGACCTGGAAAAGAAGACAGGCTTATTGAACTCAGTGTCGTCCATAACACATTCCGCTCATTAAGCGCATGACGCAGTAGCATGGGAAACATCCCATCGATGAGATTGCTGTACAACATGATGCATTGAATTTGTCTGGAAGAGATCAGACTGGCTGATTATTAAAAGGAATATGTTTTTTTATTCCTTTTTGGGCAACAATTTAACTCATTGGCAGCAAATGACCCTTCCAGTCAAAATGGACGAATTATTTTGTCCAGTCATTACTAACGAACTGCCAAAAAATCCATTATTAGATGTATCGCTATTCGACACGTGATGATTCGATTACGATTCATAAATGTTCAAAAACGATGATTTTCCCTAATAACTTTATGACAGCCGCTCGTAGCGGAAAGAGATTCAAGACACGTCTGCCAACCGGACACCTTTAACGGACACACAACATTATGATGGATGCTGCCGGTTACTGAGCGAGAGATTTACTCCTTTTCAAAAGACTGGAAAATAAATTTGTGTATGAGAAATGCTAGGACCCGGCGGTTGTGCTTCTGTGCGCAAGTTATTTTTTAGAGTGAGAGGGGAAAAGAGATAGTTTGTTGCTCATTGTCTTTCATTTATCCAGCAGTAGTTTCAAGTCATGTCAATTGAAAAATATCCTGAGTGTGTTGCTAATACCCGTTTGTGTCTATAAGAGGTAAGTACACAAACCCTCTTATACTGTTTAGCCTTTATTGTTGTTGTCTTAGCCGAGCGCTAAGCTAATTAGCTAATTCGTTAACGTGTAGTTCCATGTCCAATTGTGTGTTGTTTGTTGGTATACAAAAGTTACTTCATTAGCAGAATGTTTAAAACCATGATTAAGTACAGCGGTAACACTACAAACATGCGAAATAGTACAAAAATCTGTAAAAACAAAGTATATTGGTTAAAAGAAGTCTTATTTCTATAGACACTTTGTTTCCAGAAAATGAGGAATGCGTTCCACCTGGTAAATTTTATTGTATTGTTGAGAGAAATAAGGACTGCCTTTTTTTGCACTTTCCTGTCAAAAAAAAAAAAAAAATTGCAGTATAAGGGCAGCTTTTTGTTGTATGAGCATGTTTCCATCGTTGAATGGGCATAAATTTGTTTGGCTACTTTATTAATTAGTAATGTACGATGCACCAATAATCGTGATAATCATGCTAACCGTGATCAACGTCAATACCGTGATCATCGTTCAATAATCGAATTGTAGCACCCTGAATCGTAATCGAATCGAATCGTAGGGTACCTAACATGGCACACCCCTGGTCATTACCATTGAAAGATGAGCATTCACAGCCAATCATCAGTGATTTGGAAGTAAATTGTTGCCATTCAACTGCAGGCAATCTGTTAAATGCTATGAAATGTAAAAAAAAAAATTTTAAAAAAAGAATAAATAAATACTTCAGAGCAGTGGTTCTTAACCTTGTTAATGCTACCGAAACCCCATGAGTTTCACATGTGCATTAATCAAACCCTTTGGAATTACAAAAATAATTTATAAATAATTCTAAAATATTTTTTTCAAATTCTAAATCGATATATCTAAGGTAGCAAGCTAAAACCTAAGTGAATTTCCATCCAAATTTCTTTTCATATAGACAGCATGTTTTTAAACAGGCCAAAATGTATGTTTTTATCTATATGCCTGCAGCATCATCAGACCACTGAAGCAAGACTGGGCCCAATGTGCATAATTATTTAAAAAAAAAAAAAAAAAAAAAAAAGAATCTTCTCACAAATCGAACAAACAGTGTTACAGTGTTTCTCAATTGCTTTGGTACGTTTCTCAGATCAGACTTACAATTCTCAAAACTACTTATTCAATCCTCACAACATCGCATCACTAGTGCACATCAAAAACGCAGTTTCTCATTCCATTGAGCAAGTTGCAAATGCTTTTGTGCATCCATGCAAATGATGTTGCACAATTCTCTGCTGTTTCCTGCATTGTCAGTTGCATCTGCCATGATGGTCAAAATGGATTATCATTAGTCTCGATTGAATAGTCTCACCATCCACAACATCTAGTCATTACTTGCAAAATTGATGAACAATTTGTCAGAATATATGTCAACATGTGTGTGCTTATTTCTGATCATTTTCATTACCTATTTCACATAACTTAGTTTAACCTGCCAAAATTTGGAATAGTTTGGGATAATGTGAGTTTCCACCACGCCAACATAATCTGGGAATGGTTTGCAATCCACAACAGAATTGTAATGAAGTTCCTACCACCATACTCCCCATTCCTCAGTGCCATAGAAGATTTTTTTTTTCCCCATGGAGATGTCAAGTGTATGATTGCCAGCCTCACAATCAGATGACTCTCCTGGATGCCATGATTGCAGCATGCAGTGATATCACATTAGATGCCTGCAGAGGCTGGCTAAGGCATCCAAGAAGATTCTCTCCACACTGTGTAGCAAGAGAGGACATCCGTTATGGCTTGGAAGAAAATTTGTGGCCACACAGAGAGGAACGTCCAGATGTGTAGAAAGAATGGGTGAATAACCCTGACAGCATTTGAAGTTTAGTTGTGCTGATTGTCTTATGTTCACATTTCTAATTTGCTTTTATATTTCTTTGTGATACTCGGTCCTGTCTCTTGCTTTCTGTATTGCAATGATATGGTCTGTAAAGGTTGTAAAAACAGTAAAATTGTAAACTGAATCTTGTTCAGTCTCTTGCAATCAATCTCCCACACACAAAGGCGTAACTTGCAATTTTCCTCAAAACTCACGAACACCATCTTCAGCATCAGACCCTTCCACCAGAGTAACTGTACAATTAATAGCATGACTATGCAATTTGACTGTTTTGTCTGTATACAATAAAACAAGGACTTATCATTCTGACAGCAGTGACATGTTCATTGACACAGACATTTTGAGCAATAGGCAAAGTATTTTGCACAGAAAAGCGGCTTTTGCAGGTAATCCATGTTGTTTTGCTACTTGTGCGACATGTTGTGAGGATTGAACAAGTAGTTTTAAGAATTTCCATACTGATCTGAGAAATGTACCTAAGCAATTGAGAAAAAAATTTTTACAACAAATAATGTTGCCTTTTGATTTGCTTTTCACATTGGAAAATGAAATCAAACTCGATTCATTTCACACTGTTTCTATTCTTGTTTTCATGCCGACATTTTCATTCTATTGCATCCTTGCCTCACATACTATTTTCATGGCGTAAAACGTGAAGCAAAATTAGTTGTTGTTTTTTTTAATGTCAACGCAGTGCATGCCTCCCATGAGATAGAGGACTAGCGGTAATATGATTGGGAATACAGCCTGTAAATTGGGGACTAACTAGTCCAAAACCTGGTTTAAAACGCCACTTTGCCTAGATTTAGTCAGCTTCCGAAAATAGATCCCTGTGTGTCTTAACCTTCATCTTAGACCAGGGATGTCCAAACCGGTCCTCAAGGGCTGCTGTGGGTCCTGGTTTTTGTTCCTACGAATTGAGCGCAGACAGTTTAACCAATTAAGTTTCTTCTAAAACAAGCAGCACCTGACTGTAATCAACTGATTACACTTGTGAGACACCAGATTGGTGAAAACGTGTCGTCTTGTTTTGTTGAAATGAAATCCAGCATCCACTGCGGCCCAATGTGATATAGTCTGGACACCCCTGCTAGGCTACGTCTACACTAGGACAGATAATGGCCTCAAACGTGTAATTAGTTGGACTATACGGCATGTTGGCTATACTAGTATGCCTATTATCTGGATTAGTTGTTAGAAGGATAATGTAGGCGGGTAATGTTACTCACCGCCTATGCGCCTCTCTACAATTTTCAAGTGGGAGAACTTGCACAGTTAGTGGTTGACTAAATACTTATTTGCCCCACTCTATCTATCTATCTATCTATCTATCTATCTATCTATCTATCTATCTATCTATCTATCTACTGTATCTATCTATCTATCTATCTATCTATCTAATTTCCATCAAATAGGAGGCTCCTCGTTCTGGTCTTCACCACAAGTGAGCAGAATGATATTAGTTCATTTTCCATACTGCTTATCCTCACGATGGTCACGGGGGTGCTGGAGCCTATCATATGAGCAAACCTTGGGGAGTTGGCGGGGTACACCCTCAACTGGTTCCCAGCCAATCGCAGAGCACAGGGAAAAGGACAACCATTCACACATACACAGGAACAATTTTGGAGTGTTCATTCAGCCCTATGCATGGAGCTTGGGATTCAACCTGTGATCTCGGAATTGTGTGGTGGATGTGCTAACCACTCATCTACCGTGCTGCTCAAAATATACAGACACATGAACATTGTTTGGCATTCATCACAGAAGATAAAGAATAGACACTTTAATTGTATATTGGCCAACACATGGTGCCCCAATGATTGACATACAGTAATTATCTATAAACATTAAATCACTTTTGTGAAATTTCCTAGGTTTGCCTCTATATTTTTATTTATGTGTAAAATTTTTGATTAGAAAATGGAGCAGGCTCTTTATGATTCATATTCAAGCAACTGGTTGTTTGAGAATAAGTGCAGAAAAGCGCATATGATTACCAAATAGAAATGAGTTAAATAGGTTGTTCATGAAAGTAAATCACGTTTATGCATCAGTATGACATTACATACAAAACATTTCTAAGAAAATAGAAATAGTTGCTTCAAAGATTAAATACAGGTTGGTTTTTTGTTTGTTTGTTTGTTTTAATATGTTGTAGGGGGGGGGGAAGGCCTTCATATTGAAATCATTAATTGTTGATGGAAACTGCGAAAAACTGTCCTCGAAGGTATGTCTTAATGTACTTCATTGTTTACATGACATATTTGCTTGCTTTTTAAATTACTTTGTAATTTATTTAATTTTATTTACGTACATAACCTTTATACTTATTTGTTTTCATTACAAACTATTTGTTTTTTTTACTTGCTTTTAACTTTTTTTAATGTATTTTTTTATACTTATTTACTTGTTTTCAAAACCAATATGATTTTAACCTGACAAAAAGCCACTTCTGTCATTCATTCTATAAATGATAAATGTCCATCTAACCCTTGATCAAGTTATGTAGGAAAAAACGTATAATAATTTGCATTAAATTGAATAATAATAATGCATTAATTAAAATGAGTACAACCACAGAAAAAAAAGAGAACACAAAAAAACGCACCACTTTTTTTCATCAAATCATTTGTCAATATTTTGTGCAAAGCAATTGTTTGATGGTAAAAATGTCTTTTTTAAACCAAATATTTATAATAATAATAATAATAACAACAAAATAGGGAAGCAAATCATTTTGTCAGGTTTGAATGATCAAATAAATGGAACAGCATCACCTTTCCTTTTCTTGACATGCACTTAGTCGCGAGAAAGTGATGCGCCATGGAACTCACCAACAGCAGTAGGACCTCATGTGCGCCAGCAGGATGAAAATGTAGAAGCAAACCTCCAAATGCATGAACATCCTGACGTGATGCGAGATGGACCCTGAAGCTCCGAGCCTCTCGCGCAATCTGAAGAAGATGAAGATGAGGTTGAGGAGGGGCTGCTCTGAAATGGAGCCCCTCTCTTCCCCAACAAGAGATTATCTGCTTAATTCAAGATTGACCCCCCCACTACACCCCCTTTCTTGTTCCCTTCGCGGCCAATCCCAAGAGTCTGTCTGTTTGGTGGTGTTGGTGAGAGGAGATGATCAAAAGGAGCTCCCAGGGCCTTGGGGGTCGCATGCGTGGAGCTGCAGGCGGGGACGAGCTGCTGTTGCCGCAGCATTATCGAAACAAAAAAGTGCAACCATAAAAAAGAAGAAGAAAATAATCTGAGCGAAAATCGCGAGGGATTAAGACATGTTTGGGGGCGTGACGTCATGCCGTTGAAATCTAAATCCGAAATTTGCGCTCAATTACTTCCAGCCGGTCCTCGTTTTACGACGTTGTAAAGCGCCATATTTTTACTTTTTAAAAAAATAAGCATTACAATTTACAAAATGTGTCCATCTGCATGAACATTTTATATAGTTCATTTCTTAAATAAACGATAAACTAAATCATTTATTTGTATACTTAATAGTTAAATTTTATCTTCGTCAATCTGCAGTTATATTGCAAATAAAGCACGTCCTCGATTTAGTCGGAAATGTATTTATTGATATGGGGGGGGGGGGTGTTTTGATACGTTTTGTTATTTACAACTAAATCCACCCCTTTCTCCTTTTTATATGCAAATTGGGATTAGGAAGCGATACTTTCAAGGGATGTTTTTGGATTAAGTTCTAAAAAGATGTATAAATCATGTTGTTTGAAGATATCCGAGTGTGGCCATTTCATTAGGTACACAGGAGTGAACGAACGAAGACAAAAAGACAATGTTGCAGGCAAAAGGGGAATTGTATGCGTACTTCAGAGTTTTACAGTAAAAGTTAATTATCAACTTTTTAAAAACAACCTTTTCTTTCACATTTCAACTTTTTATTCCTGTAATAATATACGTATGTTAATTGCTATTATTGTTAGTGGTAGTAGTAGTTTCATGAAGTATACAATATTTACATTACTCATGCCTTTCAAGTGTACATTTATGGGCTTTTTATTTGTTTACAAGGAGCATTGATTACAGTAACTATTAATATTACTATCCATCAAGGGCGTAGGTTTGCATAGTGACGGTAGGGACATAACACTATAGCAACTTTTCAGGATGCTCCAATTGTCCCTACCAACTTTTAAGCAACCCTATTTGCGTTAAATAATGGCTTCAGTTATATAGGTAATTTAGATTGTCTTCCCATATGTTGCAAATATAGAATTGACCTTACCACTATTAAGTGAATTATTCTCATTATGTTTAGACTTAAATTTACCCCTTTTCATTTGCTGATTTTTTGATTGGCTGATGACTTGAACGCCCAGCCCCCCCTCACTCACGCGCATTCACAGCCCAGACAGAAATACAACATGTTGACAACATGCCGCCTCCCCACCCCCTTCAATGATGAGAAATATTAGATTTTTTTTCGGTCAGCAGCAGCCACTGTAAGTAATGTAAAAAGACGTCAATGTTGCGGAGGTGCGGAACCCACCACTAATTTTTTTACTGAGTCCGACCTGTGTCATAGTTGGCATAATATTGAACTGTGTGAATTTGCTAATCTGCAAAACTCGAATAGGAAACTGCTGAGAGAGGTGTCCTCCTGTATGTTTCCTACTGTTAACGTTAATTAAACTGAGAAATGTAGTGAGGTTTACCCCTTTTGCCCCAATTTTCATTTTTATTTTATTTATGTGGTCGTAAAGCAGCCAAAAGGAGCTTTCATGTTTTTTGTGGAGTTTGGCTGTGCTTGTAGACAAAAGCAGTTGTGTTTTACCTATAGGAAGGCTCCATTTTTATTTACTTTTGTTATTCCCTGACAAAGAACTTTTTTTCAGTTAGACAATGTTGGGTGGTCTTTAGAAAAAAAGTTTAGTTTTTGCATTCTTGGATAGTTAAGAGGTGATTAACAGGTTTGTATTAATTGTGTATGTTATTATATTTATGTTCAAAATTTGTGATTTAAATTTGCTGATAAAATCCAGACATTTATTCTTGAAGTTTTCAGAATGTTTCTTTAGTAGTTTTTGAAAACAAAGGTTTGAATCGAATGGCGTATAACCTGAACCAATACATATGATCAAAGGTTTGCATAGGGACGGTAGGGACATAACACTAGCAACTTTTAAGGATGCTGAAATTATCCCAACCAACTTTTAAGCAACCTTATTTGTATTATATAATGATTTTAGGTATATAGGTAATTTAGATTGTCTTCCTATATGTTGTAAGGATAGAAATCACCCTACCACTATTAACTGAATTACAGTACTTTCATTATGTTCAGACTTACTACATTGACCCCCTTACACTTGCAGAATGTTTTCCCCTCAAACGCATCCCCCCCACCCACACACACATTCACAGCCCCGAAAGAAATACAACATGCCGCCTCCTCCGTCGCCCCCTTCGAAGATGATGGATATTAGAAGTTTTTTTTTTCGCCAGCAGCATCCTCTGTAAGTAATCTAAAAAGACGTCAATGTTGTGGAGGTGCGGAACACACCACTAATTTTGCTACTGAAAGTCCGACCTTCATCAGAGTTGGCATAAAATTTATGTGAATTTCTCGAACTCTAGGAGGAAACCGCTTTGAGAAAAACATCCTCCTGTATGTCTTCTGCTGTCAATGGTAATTAAACTGTACGAAATGTAGTGAACAAAGGTTTACCCCCTTCTCCCCACTTTTCATTTTTATTTTATTTACGTGGTCTTAAAGCAGCCCTAAGGAGCTTTCATTGTTTCTTGAGTTCGCCTGTGCTTGTGGACAAAAGCAGAAGTGTTTTACTTGAAGGAAGCCTCCATTTTAATTTATTTTTGTCTGGGTTATTGTCCCTACTAATATTGACACCATGCCTACGCCCTTGCCATACGTCACTATTTGTAAGATTGCCAACGGTCTCGGGTTGACAGGTATGTAACGAATCTGACATAATCCAAAAACGTGCCTGCCAGTAAGTAACCACATCAACCCAGCAGAGGGCACAACAACACAATTTCCCACCTGTTGCTCTTGCGCCGGTCACTATCTGGTAACACCGTTTTGGATGGGGGAAAGCCGTCAAGTTCGCACCCCCTTTGACGTCCGCTGGTGACACACTCAGACTCGTTGCTGTCAAACGAACGAGGAATGTCCTGCAAACAGATGATGTGAGGCGCTATCTGAAAAATGCGCACTGAGATAGTGACACACGTGCACACAATTTTCTTTGGCGTGTGAGTGCGACACGCAGGAGTTGCACTGATGGCAATCACAAGGCTGAGGACGCCACTCAGTCAAGCCCCACCAAATACAGACTGCATAAAAACACATGTGGGTTATATGCAGGGGTGAAAGAGGCTAGAATTTCTTGCCGGAACTCCCCGACGTTAAGGTCGCCACGGAGCCAGAATTTTTTTCTTTTTTTTTTTTTTTTTTTTTGGGGGGGGGGGGGGGGGGGGGGGGTCAAACCTCTTAAACTACATAAAATGCAAAGAAAACTGTTTTAGCACAGTATTTCTATAACACATTAAAAAAAACTGATTTTCATTCAAATTTGTATTTTTCAATGATTTGCAAAATAAAAGTTAACAAAAACAGCAATAACCCCAACCTCCATATCCTAAATTTTATTTTTCCTCATTTCCTCACATACTAAATGCCAAATCTCAATTTTAACTACCTAAGAACAAAGGATGTATATTAAAATTCAAATTAATGTAAACATTTACTTTTTTTTTTTTTTTATAATAAAGATATAAGTAACATACATTCAGAAAAATAAGTACAAATGACTTATATTATGCAGAGTGAAATGAAATATAGTTTGAACATTGACTTTTTTTTTTTTAATCATAAGGAAATGAATAAGTAGCCTAACATAATGAACAAATATAAGTCCAAAGTGCACATTGACAGCTAATATGTTCTGAACCGCCCCATCAGAGCAAAAACTAAATATGATAAATGAGCCTCCTCAACTCTTTCGTTGCTCTTAAATATTTTCTCCATTTTATGTTTTGCCCTTTTTTGTCACATCAATTCAACAACCTTTTTTTTTTTTTTTTTTTTTTTTTTTGCTGTTCCAGAAAACATGCACATTTGAACCAATCAGAGCTAACTATCTCTGCTGATCACATGTCAGTATGTCACCGAATTGAACGGATAAATGAGTCCAGGCGTTTTGCTTTGCTGCGTGCATTCGCACATTGACGTGACTCATCATCGTCAGACTCTGATAACTGCAGCAGCTGCGGAAACCTCCATGCCGTCCGTGGAATAAAATAAATAATAAATATCGGTGGAAACAGATTACGCTACACAAGCACTTCATTATGCTTGTTGTTAACACTTGTGTATGTAAATCTGTTGTTGGTAGATTGTTTTCTTCTTTGAGATTAAATGCATGTGTGGCACCTTAGCATTATTATTATTATCTTTTTTTTTTACATAGCGTTTTGACAGTTGCTATCATATTTTCGGAATCAAAGCATCGTGTACTGGAAAAGCATTCCAGCCCTGAATCTTATACCGGAACTGCGTTCCTGACCGTTCTGTCCCACTTGGTGCTGCGTCACCAGTAGGTGGATGGCGAGATAGTGTAAAGCGCTTTGAGCGCCTTGAAAGGTGGAAAAGCGCTATATAAGTATAACACCATTTACCATTACTTCCACCCCTGGTTATATGTCAAGAGTCTCTACTAATGTAGAGCGTCTAAATCATTCTTCGAATCAAAAAAACTTATTTATAGGAACTTGGAGCAGGCAGCGTGCTATTATTTTCTCGAGAGCACATGTCGTCGCGGGTTAACACTTGGACTTCCCCGTGTATGACGTGCAACAGGGATGCACTGTAGTCTACATCCATATCCTTTACGTTTATACTCGCTAGATTTTATTTCTTTCTAATAAATTCCTATACATTTCATTTTTTTGTGACAGCCTTCACATATTGATAAATTTATTCAGTGAATCCAGACTGTGTGCTCACGTGATTTTTTCCAAATCTGCGGCTTCTGTTGTCTGTAAACACAACAGCAATATGGCGGAAAACACAGACAAGGCTGAAAAAGCAGTTTCTGCTCTTGCGCCCCTCCTTAAAATAAACTGCTGTATTTTAAGTCAAAAGAACTGTTGTGTTTCATAGAACAGTATGTCTATATGCTGCCATAACAGTTGCATGGCGCATGAAGCCCCAAAACGTTTTACCCTGGAGACCCCCCGAGACACCACACAACCGCTTTTGTTTCAACCCAGTCATAAAAAGAAGGTAAGTAAATATATTTATTATTCGAAATGTCTATCATTTTTAGCTTAGAATCATTAATTGATGTATAATATATATTTTTTTTTAAAAACGACTTTATAAAATTATTCACGCGCATATTTTAAACTTTTAAACAAATTACGTTAGAATTTAAAAAATAGTGTCTGTAATTAGGTCATGGATATCTACTTCACAACTATCTCTTAATTGTATTTTTATTTTTTTTTGTTACGGTCTCATTTTCCCCTATGGAGGAAGTCGGCGTGATGTCACGATGATGCAACGTGTCGCCATTTTGCGAAGGGGGCACGCACAGCTAAACATTCCGTAGACAATCGTCTGAAATTTATATATTTCAGGTTTGTTTTGCGTCTTTTTTCATAAAAACATGGCCGACTATTATCACGAGTCACTGCCGACAGACGCGAGAGGCGATACAATTTAAAATTACCGTGTATTGGCTTGCAAATCTGCATATACGAAGTTGTACATGAACAATCCAAAGGAATGGCCTGCAGCGGAGTTCGGAAACATCTACAACTACCTCATAAAGTCACCCAGTAAGTTGACCTTTATCAATTACGTGGAATATGTACTGTGTGGAACTAAGAAAACTGGTAGTATATACGGAGTGATTATTTCTGCCGGAACTGGTAATTCGCCTCCAAGCGTTATTTAGCCGTGAACAAGTCACGGCAAAATAACCAATTCCCACTAGGCCAATAATATATACCGATTGACTAATCAGAGCAGTTCACGGCAAAAGAAAAATAACGCTTTGCGAGTTGCCGGTCTATTGAATCCTAGCAGCTAATTGGGGCAAAAAATAAAGTTTACTCACCAGTAATAAAATGTCAGCTGCAAACGTAAATGTGCTTGGATTTAGGTTCACACCGGCGAGAATAGTCCACAGAACCGTCTTCTTTTACCGTTCCTCGATTAATTGCTTTCAGCCATTTGTTTCTCCTTTTCTTCTCATGAAGAAGAATGAAGAACTTCAAATGCGGCTCCGAACTCTTCCTTGTGTGACAACCCGCAACAAAGCAACTTTTAGTCATGCCGACGGAAAAAAGACCGCAAATAAGACGAAAGTTCAACGCGTTTGTATTACAATGCACGGCAGAGCAACTGCTTGTGACTCGTCTTTTGCCCCGTTTTCAACATGGCGACGCTTTGTTGTGGCTGGTGAAGTCATTAATGCCCGGATGTCCGACTTCTTCTATATTTTAGATAATAAATGATTGGTCCAATGGCTGTGGCTGTTGACAGCTGTGTCTTGACACTCGGTGAGACATGCTTCACAGAATTTTTGGATCGAAACTGTTATGTACTTCCTTAATCTAAGTACATGTAAGGCCGAGACTTGAATGGAACAACACTTCTTTATTCAGTGTGCTTCTCAGCATATATGTCACAGAGACATAACAGAGATTCCCTTTTATACTGTAATACCACACCCACAGGAAGTGCACACTACGGCAACAGCAATATGTCACAGAAACAAGGTAAGTACGCCATAATAACTCATTAAAATCATGGTGTCTTTAATTATGCTCTCTCATGCTTTCACCTCAAGTTAGGGTTAAGGGGTTTATTTATTTATTTATTTTTTTCATTTTAAATGCCCTCCTGTTTTTCAAAATTTTTCTTCCCCCCAGAAAATTGAGATTTTAAGCTTTCCAATGATGTATCACACATGGATATAGGACAATTTTGAAATTTGGCCAAATCGGGCGTCTCAGAGCAGAACTTCAAGTCACCAGAGTGTTGTCCGCCATATGTATTTTGCAGGCATTCTCAATTCTAGGCATGTACGTATATAATGTTAAGTATTAATTTGTGTGCATTGAAGTTTACTGTCATATGTCTGTGTCCGTGTCACTTTTGCTGGTCGCACCAGAGGTGTTCAAACTACAGCATCTGATGAAAATATTGTATACAGTGATCCCTCGTTTTTCGCAGTTAATGGGGACCGCGATAAAGCAGCATTGGAAAGAGATACATATAACACATGCCCCCCCCCAGAATAAATTAAAAAAAAAAAAAAAAAAACTTCTGTATAATTTTATAAATGGTTTTTAAGCACGGCAAATATAAAAACTATATGATACAGTATATATATATAAAAGAAAACAATGATTTGTACATGTATGCACGCATAAATCAACATTTTTAAATTACCGTATTGGCCCGAATATAAGACGGCCCTGATTATAAGACGACCCCCTCTTTTTCATATATTCTTATATAGTCTTATATTCGGGCCAATATGGTAAATACTACATACATATATATATTATACAGTTGGGCAAAAAGGTATTTAGTCAGCCACTAATTGCACAAGCTCTCCCACTTGAAAATATTAGAGAGGCCTGTAATTGTCAACATGGGTAAACAGCAACCATGAGAGACAGAATGTGGAAAAAAACCCAGAAAATCACATCGTTTGATTTTTAAAGAATTTATTTGCAAATCATGGTAGAAAACTCTTCACAAGCTTTTCACACACTGTTGCTGGTATTTTGGCCCATTCCTCCATGCAGACCTCCTCTAGAGCAGTGATGTTTTGGGGCTGTCGTTGGGCAACACGGACTTTCTACTCCCTCCATAGATTTTCTACGGGGTTGAGATCTGGAGACTGGCTAGGCCACTTCAGGACCTTGAAATGCTTCTTACGAAGCCACTCCTTTGTTGCCCTGGCTGTGTGTTTGGGATCATTGTAATGCTGAAAGACCCAGCCACGTCTCATCTTCAATGCCCTTGCTGATGGAAGGAGATTTTCACTCAAAATCTCTCGATACATGGCCCCATTCATTCTTTCCTTTACACAGATCAGTCGTCCTGGTCCCTTTGCAGAATAACAGCCCCAAAGCATGATGTTTCCACCCCCATGCTTCACAGTGGGTATGGTGTTCTTCGGATTCAATTCAGGATTCTTTCTCCTCCAAACATGAGAACCTGCGTTTAAACCAAAAAGTTCCATTTTGGTTTCATCTGAACATAACACATTCTCCCAGTCCTCTTCTGGATCATCCAAATGCTCTCTAGCGAACCGCAGACGGGCCTGGACGTGTACTTTCTTCAGCAGGGGGACACGTCTGGCAGTGCAGCATTTCAGTCCCTGGCGGCGCATTGTGTTACTGATAGTAGCCTTTGTTACTGTGGTCTCAGCTCTCTGTAGGTCATTCACTAGGTCCCCCCGTGTGGTTCTGGAATTTTTGCTCACCGTTCTTGTTATGATTTTGACGCCACGGGGTGAGCTCCTGCATGGAGCCCCAGATTGAGGGAGATTATCATTGGGCTTGTATGTCTTCCATTTTCTAATAATTCCTCCCACAGTTGATTTCTTTACACCAAGAGTTTTACCTATTGCAGATTTAGTCTTCCCAGCCTGGTGCAGGTCTACAATTTTTTCTCTGGTGTCCTTCGACAGCTCTTTGGTCTTGGCCATAGTGGAGTTTGGAGTGTGACTGTCTGAGTTTGTGGACAGGTGTATTTTATTCCGATAATGAGTTTAAACAGGTGCCATTAATACAGGTAACGAGGGGAGCCTCGTTAGACCTCGTTAGATCTCGTTAGAAGTTAGACCTCTTTGACAGCCAGAAATCTTGTTTGTAGGTGACCAAATACTTATTTTCCACTCTAATTTGGAATTAAATTCTTTAAAAATCAAACAATGTGATTCTCCCCCCCCCCCCCACATTCTGTCTCTCATGGTTGAGGTTTATCCATGTTGACAATTACAGGCCTCTCTAATCTTTTCAAGTAGGAGAACTTGCACAATTGGTGGTTGACTAAATACGTATTTGCCCCACTGTACTTATGTATGTATATTTTTTAATTGAAAAAATCCGCGATGGACGGAGAGCACAAAGTTTGATGTGCGAAGTAGCGAGGGATCACTGTGCAGTAATCTGATGAGTGTGTTCTATATTTGAATATACACTGCAATTTTTCTATACAAGTTTACCTGATGAAATGTGATGCAAAGAAATGACAAGTCATATATACTGTATGAGGAGGTACAAAACTGTGTTTATTATGATACACATGGTGTCATTTTTATCAATATAAACAAATATCTACCTATCATTTACTAGTCACTCCCAAAACCATAACAATCAATCTACTTGGTTGATTTGTGCTTATGTTTATATGAGCAGCTCCCCATTGTAATGTGTAATAAACCCCAGCACGTGATTCGCCGTTTCTGACTGCCATTCTAGATTCTTACTTTCTTATCTAAGGGTAAAACTTTTTCTTCAAATCAAAAGTAAAATCTTCAACATACACAATGAGGGAGAGGATTCCGGGCTTGTGCAGATAAACTTGTTGACTCCAGCTACAATGTACGCAATGTATTTCATTCATTGTGTGAATAGATGCAAAATACACCACAAATGTAAGTCAATTGGATTAGATGAGATATTCAACTTCAACACAACAGCTTGTAGTTTGGTAAGTATGTTTTTTATCCACAATACTCTCTGATAATCTTATATTTTAATGATCGGGTACTTGAAACTGTACCTCCTTGAAATGTGTCTAAAGTGAGTCAGTACCGTGCAGTGGAAAAGGAACTGAAAAAGATATGTACTTGTGAGAACTTAGTGCCTGTGGGCCGCGCGTGTCCGAAAATCATCACCAGCGTAACAGGTGGCTGCATTGTTGGCGACTCAGCCACTTTTAGTGGCGCCATCGCCCGTCCGCCGCACGCGGGCCATGATCATCTCCCGGGATGCCGACCTGCGCTCGCTGGCCAGACGCAGGAAGCACATGAGGTCGATGAAGGCAGTAGTGAAGTTGAGCCTCCAGCCGAACTCGCTGGTGGCATAATCAAATGGGAATGTGTGGTGGTAGTTGTGGAAGCCTTCACCTGGTAAAAGGAAAAAGAGGATCAAAGTGCTGACTCAGTGTGGGAGAAGGCGCATCGGTTTGCTTTGCTTTGACTTGCAAGTGGAAATTTAAGATATGAGTGCTTGATGGTGACAGCAAACATAGCTCAAGT
This sequence comes from Corythoichthys intestinalis, assembly GCF_030265065.1. Taxonomy (NCBI): domain Eukaryota; kingdom Metazoa; phylum Chordata; class Actinopteri; order Syngnathiformes; family Syngnathidae; genus Corythoichthys; species Corythoichthys intestinalis. The sequence continues at coordinate 37,616,725 of NC_080404.1, forward strand.
CACTTTACAACAACTAAGTTCCGATTTAACGTGATCAATTTCATGTTTTCAAGTGCGATGTGAAGAATTACATTTATTAACATGATGCAACCAGATGTGCTCATGTGATAAATTTTACGATAAAACGTGACATGACTGTTTTTAAAAATCATCCACTGTGATTTCTGGATTTTTTTTTTATAGATTGTCTCTCACAGTGGACAAGCACCTACCATGAAAATTTCTAAGTGACAGAACTTGCAAAATCGCAGGATGTTCAAATACTTATTTTCCTCACTGTATATACCCTCACCGGCCACTTTATTAGGTACACCATGCTAGTAACGGGTTGGACCCCCTTTTGCCTTCAGAACTGCCTCAATTCTTCGTGGCATAGATTCAACAAGGTGCTGGAAGCATTCCTCAGAGAGATTGGTCCATATTGACATGATGGCATCACACAGTTGGTGCAGATTTGTCGGCTGCACATCTATGATGCGAATCTCCCATTCCACCACATCCCAAAGATGCTCTATTGGATTGAGATCTGGTGACTGTGGAGGCCATTTGAGTACAGTGAACTCATTGTCATGTTCAAGAAACCAGTCTGAGATGATTCCAGCTTTATGACATGGCGCGTTATCCTGCTGAAAGTAGCGATCAGAAGTTGGGTACATTGTGGTCATAAAGGGATGGACATGGTCAGCAACAATACTCAGGTAGGCTGTGGCGTTCCAACGATGCTCAATTGGTACCAAGGGGCCCAAAGAGTGCCAAGAAAATATTCCCCACACCATTACATCACCACCACCACCAGCCTGAACCGTTGATACAAGGCAGGATGGATCCATGCTTTCATGTTGTTGACGCCAAATTCTGACCCTACCATCCAAATGTCGCAGCAGAAATAGAGACTCATCAGACCAGGCAACGTTTTTCCAATCTTCTATTGTCCAATTTCGATGAGCTTGTGCAAATTGTAGCCTCAGTTTCCTGTTCTTAGCTGAAAGGAGTGGCACCCGGCGTGGTCTTCTGCTGCTGTAGCCCATCTGCCTCAAAGTTCGACGTACTGTGCTTTCAGAGATGCTCTTCTGCCTACCTTGGTTGTAACGGGTGGTTATTTGAGTCACTGTTGCCTTTCTATCAGCTCGAACCAGTCTGGCCATTCTCCTCTGACCTCTGGCATCAACAAGGCCTTTCCGCCCACAGAACTGCCGCTCACTGGATATTTTTTCTTTTTCAGACCATTCTCTGTAAACCCTAGAGATGGTTGTGCGTGAAAATCCCGGTAGATCAGCAGTTTCTGAAATACTCAGACCAGCCCTTCTGGCACCAACAACTATGCCACGTTCAAAGTCACTCAAATCACCTTTCTTCCCCATACTGATGCTCGGTTTGAACTGCAGGAGATTGTCTTAAAACATGTCTACATGCCTAAATGCACTGAGTTGCCGCCATGTGATTGGCTGATTAGAAATTAAGTGTTAACAGGTGTACCTAATAAAGTGGGCAGTGAGTGTATATTTCCCATCTTATTGTGATAATTTTTAAATTATTTAAAAAATGACAACCTTTTGCTGCTAAACAATTCCATAAAAAAGGCAGCTAAATTCAAGTCTTTGTTAAAACACAGATATTCTTCTAAAACACAAATTTAGAGTGAGGTTCTTTGCTTGGCCTAGAATACAATAAAAAGCAACATTTACAACTGAAATTTTACTATTTCCTGCATTTTCCTACCGATGGCACTGAAGGCGACAACTGTGTTTTCCCTGGGGTTAATGTTGCGGTCGTAAGGCCTGTTCCCCCACATGTGCGCAGCGCTGTTGACCAGCCAGGTGGCGTTGAGAGCGACGGTGTACCTCAGTAACCCAGGTAGAAAGTAGCCTACCAGGAGGGACTCACCCCAAAAGTACCAGGGTACCATCATGGGCACGAGGAAGCACAAGATCAACACAGAGAGCTTGTAGTGCCTGAAACCAACACACATACAGTAAATATAACAATTTGTGACAATTTTGTTTCCAAAAACTCACCGTCTTTGGAACATGACCACTTTATCGGCCTTTATGTCAGATAGCTCCAGTTTTCGTCCCTTCTCGATGACGTCTGGGTGTTTGCGAACCAGTAGCCATCCCACATGCGCGAAGAAGAAGCCTCTCTTGGCATTATGCGGGTCAGCATCAGTCTCTGAATACTTGTGATGGACACGGTGGTCTCTCACCCACTCGTAAATGTCATTCTGCATGCAGAAAGATGATCAATCAGTGTCAGGCCTCCCATTTTGAATGGAGTGGACGTCCATCGCCGTCTATAGCAGCATGCGTTAATTTACTCCTCTTTATTCATATAAATAGGACAATATTTACAGTTGAAAAGCAGAGATTTAGTTGATTTAGACATTTTTAATTTAAACAACTTTTCTAAATCATTTAATCACTATTGAAAAAGTTGATTAAATTGATAATTGATTGGTTTTTGCTGAATCGGATAAAGTAATTTATAAAGTAATGGCCATTTTAAAAATGAAACTAGTAACTTTTATTTCTGTAGGCATAAAAAGCAGGATTGAGGAGGACTGGGCTGTTCAGAAACCCGGTAAAATTCATACATTTTAGAGTTATGAATAATTGTAAAATAAATCAAAATTTAAAAAATACAAATAGTACAAATACTGTAAATATATTTGTATTAACAATTTTATAATTACTACTCTGTTTTTAATTTATTATAATAATATAAATTAAATGAAAAAAATAATGTAATATTTTAATGTAAAATGTGTGTTTGTGAAGCCCTTTGGGATCTTAATGATGATTTAAGGCTCTGTCAAGTCCACTGCCATCATCTAGTGGTCGACAATGGAACTACATCCAAATTAAATGGTAGGGATGCAGAAAAAAATGAGGAACGAAACAAGGAAAAAAAATCATGTACTATAATTTTCGGATTTACGGCGCACCAGATTATAAACCGCCACCCACCAAACACGAAAACGGCATTTGTTCATAGATAAACTGCACTGGACTATAAACCGTAGCTGTCCTCACTGTATTATGGGATACTAGTATTTAGACCAAAAGGTATTAACCAGTAACAGTTTGACAGCGGCGTCATAAGGCTGTCATAAGCCCATATGACCATGAAACTTTTTGGTTCAAGAAGCTTCATTTGGTTACATTATGGAGATAGTCAACCTCTGCTGCCACCTGCTGTCAACACTTGTCGTCCAACATGCCTCCTACCATGCATTGCAGCACTACAGATGTAAATAACAATCCAAATTCATGTTATGTGCTAATTATTTCTCCAGTTGCTGTTCCAGTTGTTTCATTAATTGCTATTTATGGTATTTGGTAACAGTTTATTTTACAGTGGTGCCATAAGACTGTCATAAGACCATTATAATTATGACATGACACTGCCATGAGCATTAACTAATGCTTATGACGGATGTCTTTTTGTGTCATCCGGAAAATGATCTCACTTTTGAATGGATGTAAAAGATCCAAGCTGGACATAAATGGAGTTAGTGACATTATTTGCCGGATGACACTTGATGACATCTGTCATAAGCATTCATTAATGCCCATGGTAGTGTCATGTCATAATAATGACGGTCTTATGGGAGTATTATGACCATGCTGTCAAATTAGGTGTTACCTATTAATCCAAATAAATCAACAAATAAACTGCACTGGACTATAAACCGCAGGATTCAAAATGGGGGGGATTATAGCAATAGGGTGGTAGGTGGGTCCCACATTTTTTCTCTATGGCGTGGCTCCCGGGGCGTGGCCTCCCCTCTGCCTGGGCTGAGGGCCGCGGGAGTGGGGGGGAGGTCGGGCTCCGATCTCATGTCGCCCCGCGGCGGCTCCTCGGCGTCCTCCTGCCTCCGCCTTCCCCTCTTTTCTCCGACTGGATGTCCACCCTGTGCTCCCTCGCGGGTCGCTGGCTGGGTGTCAGTGTATCGGCTTGATGTTGCCTGCTCCGGCAAGGGACCCTGCCCTGCCCTGGGCTTGGTGGGCCACTGGGGGTCCCGTGGCGTGGCGGTTGGGGGGCTGCGGCTGTGGCTCGTGGGCCGGGTGGGCAGGCGGGTCTGTGCGTGGGGTTGGTGGTGCGTCCCCTTTTGCCATCCCTGAAGGCCGGTTGATGGGTGCGCAGGTGGCCCGGGGGACCACTCTGGATCCGAGGGGGAGGGGACAATGGCTCCTTTGCTGGGCTGCGGGAGGATGGATGGGCTACGCTGACGCCCCCCCGACGGGCTGGCTGGGTTGGGGCCGTGGCCCTGGGTTGGCGCCCGCGTGGCATCTCCGCTCGTCTGTGTGGCTATCGCGCGCTTGGTGGGGCTTGCGTGCGGCTGGATGTGATGGGGCGTGCTCGGGTGGGGGGTCTCGGTGCCGGGATTGGCAAGGGGGAGGCGTAGGGTCGGTCGCCAACCAGCTTACACTCAAGAGGGATTCACACGATTACTGGGTTTAGATAACAGAGCTGATTTGTGTACACTCTACCCCTTTCAATCAATTAGCTTATAGACTCCCCCACCCCAGTCCCCTTCTTTCCCTGGTCAACAGGCCCCCCACATGGTGTCAACCGGAAATACTACATCTAACTGACGATAGTACCAACATGTTAGTAGTTAGTGTAGACGTTCAATGTATTTCTTGTTGTTGTTTGAGTTTCTTTTCTTTCTTGTGTTTCTTTTCTTCTGTTCCCCCATAACCCCTTCCTGTTTGCTGTTTTGTCATAATAAACGAGGTATGTGAATGATCACAATGGGAGTATGTCATACTCTTAATGTGAAACATTAAAACTGTTCAGACCAACCGGGCGCTCAGACTTCCATTTTCCGTGTCAAACAGCTGAAAAGGACAGGTTAAAAAAAATATATATATATTTAAAAAAAAAAAAAAAAAAGTTTTTTAAATGGGCGGGGGGGGGGGGGGGGGGGGTTACGGCTTATTGTCCAAAAATCACATTATATGAGGGACCATTTCAATACTGCAATAATATAGATGCTTTTTTGTCAATTTAACTTATTAGCTGCCACTGAAGCCAATAGACGTCCAACCCATTCGAACTGAATGATTGTTGCCAGTCCCTCCTAGTTCAAATGGCACTGAAACATGATTGTTTTACCTGAAAAGCCATTGAGTTGGCAAGGGCGAGGAAGATTTTAAGGGCCGGCGTAGCTGTGTAGGATCTGTGACTCCACAACCTGTGCGCTCCTGCCGTCACACCGAGAGCGCTGAAATAGAAGCACACAACGCCTGGTGGGGGAAAACAAAAGTGTATCTATTAAAGAATCAGGTGTGCCGTTTGTTGCCGTCTGCGTAAATGCGGGGGCCTGGTGGCAGCCAAAGACGAATTGTGTTGTAGTGCCACGCGGTTCACAATGGAATGTCTATGGGAGTGCTGATTGTGCTTTGTCTGCCACAGTGTAATAATATGCAGCCCAGCATTGCAAAGACAAGACTGGAGGGGGGGTGGCGGGTAAACAAAGTGAAGACTGTTCAGGAATTTGTGAAATGTACTCATCATCTGTTGTCTACAAATGCAGCAGAATGCAATACAAATGGTTAAATCTTAAGTATGATTCCAATAACGGGAACACAAAAATAACACAGTGGTCCTAACCTGTGATTCAATTTAATTATTTTTTTATTTATTTCTATAGCTGCAATAAATCTACTTTAAGTGGTCATTGTTGATGTTTTCATTATGACTGAGCATCTGTCCAAACATTAAATGTGTATATAAACCAATATTCCTATAAAAAAATTTTATGTAGTTAAATAAACTGTCTATAGGTAACAGTGTTTTCATAAGTCCAAGTACGAATTTGAATCCATATCGTACTGTCATCACAGTACATCATATAAAATAAGATTACATTGGATAATCTATGTATCGATTCCTATATTAAAAAAAATATTGTTTCGTCAGTTTAAGCCACTTCACACTATTACAGTTTTTCTCAATTATTAGTTTAGTACGTTTCTCAGATCAAAATTGAAATTCTCAAAACACGTTACACAAGTAGCAAAACAACATGGATTAACTGCAAAGGCTTTTTGTACAAAATTCTGAGTCTTTCACTCAAAATTTAATTTCTGTATCAATGAACACATCATGTTGTCACAATGACAAATCCTTGCTTCGTTGTGTGCAGAAAAGACAGTCGAATTGCTTTGTCATGCTCTCAATATAACAGTTACTCTTGTGGAAGGCTCCGATGCTGAAGATGGTTTACGCAAGTTTTGATGAAAATTGTTAGTAAGTTATACCTTTGCGTGTGGGAGATTGATTGCAATGGACTGAACAAGATTCAGTTTACATTGTTGCTGTTTTAACAATGTCTTGACAGACCGTGTCATTGCAATACAGAGAGCAAAAGACAGCACTCAGTATCACAGAGAAAAAAAAAACAAAAGCGAAATTAGATATGTGAACATAAAACAATTGGCACAACTAAACTTGCTAAAAAACAAAAGCGAAATTAGATATGTGAACATAAAACAATTGGCACAACTAAACTTGCTGTCAGGATTTTTCCCCCCCATTCTTTTTACAGATCTTGACGTTCCTCTCTGTTGGGCCACAAATTTTCATCCACATCACAACGGATGTCCTCTCTTGCTATACAGCCTGGAGAGAATCTCCTTGATTGCCTTACAGCCCGTGCAGGCATCTGCTGTGATGTTACTGTATGCTGCATTCATGGCATCCAGGAGAGTCATCTGAGTGTGAGGCTGGCAATCATACACTTGCCTTCTCCATGTGGATAAAAATTCTTCTATGGGATTGAGGAATGGGGAGTACGGTGGTAGAAACTTAATTAGCATTCTGTTGTGGGTTGCAAACTATTCCCTGATTATGTTGGCGGGTGGAAACTCACATTTTCCCTAACTATTACAACTTTTGGCAGGTTAAAATAAGTTATGTAAAATAAGTAACGAAAATGCTTAGAAAAAAGCACACACATGTTGACATATTCCGACAACATGTTAATCCATTTTGCATGTAAAGACTTATGCAATGAAGTAATGACTAAATGTTGTGGCTGGTTAGACTATTCAATAAAGACCAATGATAATCCATTTCGACCATCATGACAGATGCAGCTGATAATGTAGGAAACATACGTGGAGATTAAGGGGATGGGGGCTGGAAGTCATATCCGCCCCTGGTGGCATAAAATATCATTGCATATGATTGACTTTCCAATACATTATTTTAAAATTAAGACATTGCCGGTAAAATATTGTCTATATAAGTTGTAAAGCAATAAAACAAACAACAAAAATGAATGAAATGAACAAAAAAAAAAAATTTAATAATGGGTCAAAATTATTTTTCAAACACATCATGTGACTAGCCCCTTAGAGACAGTCGTTTGCTTTGCTTAGCACCCCCAAAAAACACTTGAGGACAGAAGAGGCAAGATGGATGTAGGTATTTTTTCCAAACCAAAAACAACTACTGAGCGAGAACCAAGGATTGAAGATGTGAAATGCCGTCAAGCACCGCCAAAATGGTGAGTGGGGTTTCAGTTTGCTCCACTAAACACATTAACCCTAAAAAATGATGGGAACCCCCAAATTTTTTTTTTTCCATTTTCAACATATTATTATAAATGTTCCTGGCTCAGTCAAAACGGATGCGGCGTCTACTTCTCCACTAGGTAAGACAGAAAAACGCACACACACATCTGTGATGCCTGTATGTACGAGCATGGGCTAAGCTACTATCCAACATATATCTTGTAAATTAAGTTTATTGCTGACACTGAGTTTCGGGGTTCATTAACATTTTTGCCCCTGCCTGCCACAAAAGTCAAACTCCTCCTATGGTAGGAAACAGCAGAGAACTGTACAAATTATTTGCATGGATGCACGAAAACATCTGCAAATTGTTCAAATGGGAAACTGATTTTTTTTTTATGTGCACTATTAATACGATGTTGTGAGGATTGAACAAGTAGTTTTGAGAATTTCAAGTCTGAGCAGAGTAACGTACTAAAGCAAAGAGAAAAACTGTAAAATAATGATGGTACCAATAATAAGAATTTAAAAAAGAAAAAAAGTCAAACTTACCACAAGAAGGGACATTTCACTTGTGTGAATTAGAGATGCACGATAATATCGGTCACCGATAATTATCGGCCGATAATGGCAATTATGATGTCATACAGATAATCCAGATAAAACGAAATTCAACCGATAATGCAATCCGATAATTATATACTTGATTTAGCCTCCAAATGTGCGCAATCAACAGTTTTGTCCACTTCTGCTAGTTTTAAGGAGGTGTTTTTGCAGTGTAGTAATGTGATATATGTTAGGAATGGCTTACTTTTAAAGGCATTTTTGTGCAACTTGGGTGTTTACTCTCTAAGTAATTGTTGCCAAAAGCTTACCATTACACATCATTGCCATTGTTTAGTTGTTGGAATTTACTACTTGTTCACATTTGATGTGGAAAAAAATAGGACTAAATTACATTTTTGCACAGTAACATTTGCTCTTTGTATACTTTAAAATTTTACACACATATTTGAGTAGAATTATCGGCGTGACATTATCGGTTATCGGGTTGAAGGGGCAGGAAATTATCGGTTATCGATATCGGTTGAAAAATGTATTATCGTGCATCACTAGTGTGAATACAGTACATTATATGCTAACATTGCAGCAATAAAAACAAGTTTGAGTAATACAGGACTGCTTTATTATTAGTTTTCCCCTTTTGCATACGGTTTAATCTATTGCTTTATTTTGTTTAATATTCTTCTAAATTCATTGTCTGCCATTGACGGCGAAACACGTCCAATCCATTTTGACTGGGAGAGACCCTTCCAGTCAAGGGCGTAGATTTGCATAGGGGCGGTAGGGACATAAGACTACCAACTTTTCAGGATGCTTAGATTGTCCCCACTAACTTTTAAGCAACCTTATTTGCATTATATAATGAGTTCAGTTGTATAGGTAATTTGGATTGTCTTCCCATATGTTGTAAGAATAGAATTGCGCCTACAGTTATTAAGTGAATTATTTTCATTGTGTTCAGACTCACATTTACCCCATTTTACTTGCTGAATGTGCTTGTCCATTTTTTTCCCCTCAAACGCACATTTGACCGGTTGATGACTTGAGCCCGCATACACACACACACACACACACGCACACACACACACACACACGCACTCACAGCTCCAACAGAAATACAACATGTCAACAGAATACCGCCCCCTTCGAAGAGGAGGGATATTAGAAGTTTTTTTTTTTTGGGCCAGCAGCAGCGGGCACTGTAAGTAATGTAAAAATATGTCAATGTTATGGAGGTGGAGCACACGCCACAAATTGTGCTACTGAAAGTCCGACCTGCATCAGAGTTAGCATAGCATTAAACTGTGTGAATTTGCCAACCTGCAAAACTCGAGTAGGACGCTGCTTAAGCCCGAGTTATGCTCCTGCGTTGCGGTGACGGCGAAGTGACTACGGCGTCAATGAGCATTCGATAGTTCTGCGGTGAGGGAACGCGTTGCTCTGAAATTTAGCGCCAAGCCACTAGACGGTTGTGGCGTTGTGTTTGTACGGTTTTGGGGCACGTTTGTTGACGTGGATCTTCAGCTTATAGACATTGAATAAATTTTGATCATATAAATGTTGAGGCACAGGTGACGCAGAAGACTGTTTCGAGGCGGTCTGTCCGATTTTTGCTGCCGCACAGAGACTTCTAGCCTCGGGTGGACACCAGCAAGCTGTGGCGCTAGCTTCAAACTGGCGTCGAGCACTGCGTCTATCGTTTTGTCCGAGGTCTGCAAAGCCCTGCAGCCCGATTTGTTTGCCGTGTCCTACAACCAGCTAGTGGGAAGCCATAGCAGATTTCTGGCGGCTATGGAACTTCCCAAACTGCGTTGGAAGCCTTGTTGTTAACGTTATCGTAAAAGCTCCGAGGCACTCTCAATCAGTGATGATGTATTTAGTGTGAACTGTCCGTTGTTGAAAATTAATCATCAAAACAACTCTTTTGACACCAAACCTGTGCTTTATTCTTCATATACTTGAAGTGTGACACGTAAATAAGTCCCAGACTCACAGCAAACATATGTACACAATAAATGATGAAGTGCACCAACCAAAAATACGACATTAAGTGATAACAAGCTGGCAGTTTTTGGCCGACTGGGTCACCACTTCGTGTGGCCATTCGATTCCGAACACACACATACTTTTCTCGGTGGTTCTTCCATTTTTTTATTCAATCGTTGGCTGACCTCCAGCCCCGTATTTTCAGCAATTTCCTCCCACAAATTTTTTGCCATTTGGCAATCTTCATAACGTCTTGATGAGACATTGTAGAAGTTGTCGTATTTGCTCTTCGTTGCTCTCGTCGGCTTGGTGTGTAGCAAAATCATGTTTGACTATGGCGGTGATTTTGCGCTGAACCGGAAACAACAGGCTGAGCGGACCAATCACAGTACATTTCCGCCACGTCATATGCGTCGACGTGACGCGAAGTCAGAAAATTCTGCAGGAGCACTTCAGGCTACAGCGGAGAGTCGTAAATCGGGTTTTCCTTGACAGCGCAGGTCTGACGCGGAAGCATAACTCGGCCTTTAGAGAGAAGTGTCCTCCTGTATGTTTTCTACTGTTAACAATTAACCTGTGAGAAATTTAGTGAACTAAGGTTTACCAACTTCTTCCCAATTTTTATTTTTATTTATGTGGTCTCAAAGCAGTCAAATTGAGCTGTCATTTTTTGTTGTGCTTGTGAACAAAAGCAGAAGTGTTTCACCTGAAGGAAGGCTCTGTTTTTTTTTTTTTTTTTTTTTGCTATTCCTTGATTAACAAGTTTTATCATGTTATGTTTATTTATTTAGACGGACAGTGTTGAGTGGTTTTAAGATTAATGTTTATTTTCTGCAATCCTGGATAGTTAAGAGATTATTTACAAGTTTTTATTCCTTGTGCATGTTAATATAATTGAGGTTATGTTCAAATATTGCAATTTAAATTTGCTAGTAAACTCCTGACATTTATTCTGGAAGTTTTCAAAATGTTTCTTAAGTAACAATTATTAACCCGAGGCACTCAAGAAGTACAAAAATAAAAAGCCTTTATTCAATCATGGCTTTGTACATATTAAAGAATTGCCGACATGTTTCGGCCGCGTAGGCCTTCATCAAGACAATCAGTGACTCTGCTTCAAACCACCTCTTAAAACTAGTCAGACAATTCCAAGTTCAGCATAGCCAGGTGGAATCTCTTCACCTGACTGAAGTCAAAGGGCAGGTCAATTAGGAGTGGCAGAGAAAAAAACATCCTAATAGCAAACCATCCCAAGTAGGAGAGGAGAAAAAACAAACAACAACAAAAAATACAATAGTACATAATCCCAGGGACCTTTAAAGATGACAACTTCACATAAGTTTTATTTTTTTTAAGAGTTTTTTTTTTTTTAATTTGTACAAAGCCATGATTGAATAAAGGCTTTTTATTTTTGTACTTCTTGAATGCCTTGAGATTTTGAATTGTCACTTTTTTGATCCCCACACCGAAGAGCACCAGAAGTGTACTTTGTACACCCAGCAGCACTCCGTGCACCTGATGTTATACTGTTTCTTTAGTAGTTTTTAAAAACAAAGGTTTAAATCGACTGGTGTATCACCTGAACCAATACACATCAAAGTTAGTATAAGTCAATACAGATTTATTTTGCATTGATCATTTAGCCCAGGGGTGCCCAAGTCCGGTCCTCGAGAGCCCCTATCCAGCTTGTTTTCCATGTCTCCCTCCTTGAACACACCTGAATCAAATGATCAGCTCATCAGCAAGCTCTGCAGGAGCCTGATAATGATCCTGATTATTTGAGTCAGGTGTGTTGGAGGAGGGAAACATGGAAAACAAGCTGGATAGGGGCTCTTGAGGACTGGACTTGAGCACCCCAGATTTAGCCTATCCATTACTCCATTAATTAGGTTCATATTCATGAGAAATCTAGCCCTGACACCCCTGACAGCCCGTTCACCCAATCTGTTTGGTCTTATTAATGTCCCATCCCCTGGAAAAAAGAGCAAATATCGTCCCTACCAATGTTGAGACCAAGCCTACGCCCTTGCTTCCACTCAAACTGGATCATCATCGTCAGTGGCATGTATTCACTATACGGTTTGGGGACTTTACTTACTCCAAACGAGCGTGAGAGCACAAGCATCCGGGATGAGGGAGACTCCATAGAGAGCGCCGGCGTGCAGCATCGCCATGAGCCAGATGTTTCTCCACACCAGCGTCCAAGGGTGTCTGGGAGCTACTTTTTCCGCGTATGTGTCGTCAAACACGTCCTCCGAAAATGCCTGGGACTCTTCCACGTTCCCATTGCTCTCGCCATGTGGGCTACTAGCGGGCATTTAACTAACACAGTCGACGAAGCTACCGCACCTAAAACAAGAACACATGAAAACATGATTGAAAAGTTGTATTTCGAGTCAGAGTAACATTTCTTTGTCCGTGCTCACCACAAAGATTCAGTGACTGTCCACTGTAAAAATGATGTTTGAGCGTGTCAACAAGGTCCTCCTTAATATGCAGACTGTGTGCGAGTGTTGCTTCAAAAAGTCCTATTGGCTCTTTGCTTATCTAATAGTGTGTGAATCCGTACGTGCGGGTCAACATTCGACTGTTCTATCTTATGTTGAGCCTGAAAGAGCTCAGCTTTTTAGTAAGAGCTGTAATAACTTTTATATTTAAAAAAATATATATATATTAACAATGTCGGTAGAACGTTAAAATATACATGATAAAAATATGAATGGCTGATCAGTAAGGCATATTTGGCTCCACCTAGTGTGTCAGAGTTGAATCGCATATATGGGAGTGGTTCTCAATTTAATGTTTTTTTTTAACACCAGAAGGACACAAAAATACATAATTTTCAAAACTAAGATAAATACACATTGTTGGGTAATCAAGCAATAGAATGACACTAAAAAGAAAGGAAAATCCTCCACGTTATCAAGGTGAGGCGCAGATTCCGAGTGACGTCACTGTTACCGTAGCAACCAATCAGGCTTCACCACTACCCTCGACTCCACGAGTGCGCAATTCTTTCCACTTGGGGTGGAAAAAAAGGCGACTTTTGATATTTGGTATAATGGGTAACGTTTTATGGTGCACAACAACAGCGGTCAACGTGTGCATCTGTTGGCTCCGCGGGTCTTCACCGTAGCGGAGCCGCGACGCGAGCAATCCCGCAGCAACGCCGTTCATCTCGGGCCAGCAGCTGCCGCAGCCCCGCTGACTTTTGGAGCCAACATGGCGGAGGACGACAACGAGTGGGTGGTGGAGAGCATCGTCGGTTACCTGGGAAGTCCCGAGTGGGTCATCCCTGTTACGGACTTCATGGAGCACAAATGTACAGGTGACTTGTTTAAGGGAGCGTGAGCTCGTCTTTTTTGCTTTGTTTACGCTCGCGCGGAGTTCCGCGAGCTACCATTTTGGTTCTATGGCTGAAGCTAATAATAATGCGTGTGAAGGGATGTTTATCAGTATTATTGACATTTTATCTCTAATTCGCCTTGCCGTTCGAATTAAAACATTTTACAATGTTTCCCGAAAGTTACGGGATAAGAATATTTAAATACAACCATTAAAAGTTTAAATAATGTTTTGGGAAAAATCTCAAGTATCACTGCTTCCATTTTGGTTCTTTGGCTGAAAGAAATGCTAACGTGGAAAGCGAGATATTCTGGGAAAAAATCTTTTTAAAAAATGCTGTTCATCTGCCGATTGGCCTTGTCATTTCAATTTTTAAATATTTTTCAGGTTCCCAAAGCCACAAAATGATCAATGAATTTATTCACTGAACGTGATAGACAACTTCATTTTACCTGGCCAGTCAAAATGGATTGGAAGTCAATCGCCTCAATGGCAGCCGATGAGTTAAATCAGGGGTCGGCAACCCAAAATATTGAAAGAGCCATAATAGACCAAAAAAAAAAAACATGTCTGGAGCCACAAAAAAATTAAACGCCTTATATAAGCCGTATAATAAAGGCAACACATGCTGAATGTATCTATTAGTGCTGCAACGATTAATCGATTAACTCGAGTAATTGGATTAGATAAAAGTTTCGAATCAAGTTTTGCTGCTTCAAGTATTCCTTGAGTTTTTGAAAGTGTTTGTATCTAGTTTATTGATTCGGGTGGATACACTGCCGTCTAGTGGCAGCAAGAAATATGACATAACTCATCCAGATAGCAGACCGACCTTGAATAAGCGTTGATTTTCCATCAAAATGGTCAGTGTGGTAGACATCGAAATTTTCGACGTCAAGTGATGTTGAAACAACATTGTTTCATGGTATGTCAGGTGATGGTTGGGTTAACATTGTTTTATAGTTGATGAAGTAATGTTGACAAATTGATTGATGATTGACCGGGAAACTTGATTGAAAAGTCATTGAAATATGGTTGAGCGGGCGTTTTGGTCTAAAACATAACATTGATTCAGCGTTGTTCCAATATTATTAATAATCGAAATGACTTTTAGGTTTTGTAAGGATTTCAGTGTTGAAACAACATTAATTGATGGCGCAAAACTGACATTGATTCAGTGATATAAGATCGACAGCGGAATGTTGATCCAACATCTTTTCAACGTCGGTCAGCTATCTGGGATTTAACATGGTTGAATCCAGCTGCTCCCTGTTAAGACCAACATATGGTTGTAGTACGTTTTTGTTTTAGCTAATATGCTTTTTTAATGCATTCGTGATTTAGTTTATAAGTATATACAGTATAGCCGTTTTTTATGGAAATATGTGTTTGAACGATTTGTTAAGAGCATTGTAAAAAAAAAATAATAATAAAAAAAATAGGCATTTTATAGCTTTTAGGCTAGCAGACGTTTGCTAGGCAAGTTAGCCAGTTCTTTTGTTCTTAGATCCTCATTTATTAATTTTTTTATACCGTTTGAGGCTAAACTCAGGTATTTTTATTTTTGCAAGACAGTGCAACTCTGCATAGTTTGAAGAAACACTCGAGAATTTTATTCTGTATTTGCATTTAATGCTATTTTGAAAGTGCAGCCTTAGTAAGCCTTTGTTTTAAATCTAAAATTGTTTCTGCAACACATCAAATGTTCATAATCCAATTACTCGATTATTCGAACGAACTAGTTGACAGAATCATCGACTACCAAAGTAATTGATAGCTACAGCCCTAGTATCTACTGTATATTAGCTGAATTAGCCGACTATCAAAATGACTAAGTTCGCTATACAGTATATACACTACATAATGAGCTTTCATGATTAAATGTTTATTTTCCCTGCAGTGCATCCTCTCGAGAATGACGCACCACGTGACGACTCTGTTGCAGGATGCCGCCTCAAGTTTAACTTCATTACAATATTAATGAATTAGAATCATGTTTGTCATCCTGCAGATACCATATTACAACAAAAAAATATATTTCCCTCCCCTTTTTCCATTTTCAAACATTTTTGAAAAAGCTCCAGCGAGCCACTAGAGCAGCGCTAAAGAGCAGTAAGCGGCTCTAGAGCCATGGGTTGCTGACCCCCGAATTAAATGAAGGGAATACATATTTATTATGAGAGCCAAATTGATGACGTTCATAAATAAGAATTAAAGTATTGTAAGTCTACTTGGCTCTTTTTTGGGTTCATTGGTTAAAGCTTTCAATCTTAATACGTAATAAATGTTTTATGAAGCGATTTTCAGAACTAATTAGCTAGTTACAGCTCAAACAAGACAACCATGAAAACAATAAAAAGGTTAATGAAAGTTAAATGCCAATAATGAGGTCATTATTTTAGGTTTTTTTTCAACGGGGAGCTAATAAAAAGTAAGATTTAAATCAAGCGAAAAAGCTCACGTATCACTAGCCTTTACCTTGAGTGAGTGGCTGACGCTAATGCCAATGTGAATTCTATATTGTGGCATCTATTTCTGTTGTCATTCAAAATTTGAAAAATGTTTTAATTTTCCTTGAGGCACCAAAGAAAAAGTAGTTTGTCTTTTTAAACCAGAAAAGTTGGACGCAAAGTGAATGCCAACATCCTTTGACTAATGTACATGTCGTTATTTCAGTGTTTGATGATGAAGATGAAAATAAGTTGGCGTATACAGAAATCCATCAGCAGTATAAAACGTTGGTGAGTACAGCTATTTTTCACATGCAGACAAATACAGAAATACACATTAGAATCCTAACAAAATACAATTAATACAAAATTAAGATACTTCACTCAGATTTGGTGATATAAACATTTGTTTTATATGTGTATTGTTTAGATTGTATAAATGAAATACTGCTATGCTATAGACCCTACCCACGTGACGTCACAACTCCGCTCTCCTGAATGGTACCGCCCAATTGTCCGTCAAAACATAGTGTTAACCTGTTACGGCTACGTACATTCCTCCTATTTACGGCGTGTTTTTCTGCTCCTTAACATTAATAATCAAATTGGTGAAGGCGTGTGTGGCTGTTGGTTGCACTAACAGAGAAGATGGAAGGAGAGACTTGAAGTTTTACCGTATTCCGAGGGATCCAAAGAGGAGAGCGAAATGGACGGCTGAAATTCAACGTGAAAACTGGGCACCAAAAAATCACCACAGACTATGTAGCAGTCATTTTATATCCGGTAAGATGCATTTAAGATATACTTAGAGGGTTTTGGGCTGACAAATAACCACAATTAAGATCATTGCTAGGCTAATCGCCGACAACATACACGTATGTATGTAGGGAGAGTGCTATCGCTAAACCATATAAACATTAAAAGCCTTAACTCCATTGACAAACGACATGAAATACATTAGACTTGACAGTGGATGTTAGCAATAACAAAAGATTTTGAATTGAAAATTTCGTAACTCACCTTTCCAAGCACTAGATAGATTCCTGCCGAATTTTCGTGGACGAGGACCTGTTTCACCCAACCAGCAACGAAGTATTTATAAGCCTCCAAGCTCTTGAAGTTTTTCAAATTTTCGTGAGAATAGGCTGATTTTGTGTGGACAAGATAATATCAGCGTAGCAGATGTCAGGCAGACAGGGCGAAGCCAGTGGGTCGAAAAACATCGATTTGGGCATCAAATATGGATCTGGCGACTGTATAGAACGAAGCTTTTCCACATAACGCCTTTTATGCAACACATCCAGTGAGTTTACGGCATCAGAAAGCACCGGGTCTTCCATGAAATGCATTTTAAATTCCTCGATCAATTGAAAACAATGCTAATACAGAGACAAAATGACGGACAAGTGGGCGGAACCATACAGCGAGCACGTGGTTTTGTGACGTCGGTGGGTAGGGTATATAGGAATTCAATTACTAATCATTAAAATCAAATGATACGTATGTTTGTTTTTTTTTTATTAAAATTTTCTAGTAGAAATGTTTGGCAAATACAGTAATTAAAACTAAATATGAAAACATTGAATATTTCATTCTTTAAAGTGATCATTGCAATTTTATTTGATACACTGGTACTTACGTAAATAATGTTTTATTAGATTTTCTAAATTATTGAGCTGCACCTGCATTTGTTGCTTTTGCAGGTTGAGAAGCTTTTAGAGAATTATATGCTGGAGGTGGGCATCAATGAGCAGCAGTTTTTGGACGCGTGCACCTCCCCTTTCGCCAAGTCAAAAACAGTGCAGGTGCTCCTTTTCGGCACTCCACCTTTTTCCATAACAATACATATAAAGTAGAAACACTGACCACACTGTTGTATATTTTTTCGTTTAAGTCTGTATTCCAACCAGTCCTTGCTACAGACGATTTCCAGTTGTTTCGCTCTTTGATGGTCCAGAAGAACATGGAGCTGCAGCTTCAGGCGCTGCGGGTCATCAAGGAGAGGAACGGTAAGCTTTGATATTGCACTTCCACGGTTTAACTCTTACTACTAAAGTACCACAAACATCATCCAGGAGCGCTTCCTGACTGTCTGACCGATGGCGATGATGTGATGACGGAGTTGCAGCAGCAAGAAATGAAAATCCTGCAGGAAGTCCTCAAGTAAGCTGTCTTTTTATTTAATTAAAATTGCAATGACTTCTTAAGCCTGAGTTATGCTCCTGCCTTGCGGTGACGGCAAAGTGACTACGGCGTCAATGAGCATTTGATAGTTCTGCGGTGAGAGAACGCGTTGCTCTGTAATTAACCGCCAAGCCACTAGAGGGGTGTGGCGTTATGTTTGTCCGGTTTTGGGGCATGCTTGTTGACTTCCTCTCGTCTAGTTTAACGGAGAAAAAATAAACAATGCAAGATGGAATGCTTGAATGTGGATCTTCAGCTCATCAACATTGAATAAATGTTGATCATACAAATGTTGAGAGAAGACTGTTTCAAGGCAGTCTGTCCGACTTTTGCTGCCACACAGAGACTTGTAGCCTCGGGTGGAAACCAGCAAGCTGTGGCGGCTAGCTTCAAACTGGTGTTGAGCACTGCATCCAGCGTTTTGTCCGAGGTCTGCAAAGCCCTCCAGCCCGATTTGTTTGCCGTGTCCTACAACCAGCCAGTGGGAAGCCATAGCAGATTTCTAGCGGCTATGGAACTTCCCAAACTGCGTTGGAAGCCTTGTTGTTAACGTTATCATAAAAGCTCCGAGGCACTCTCAATCAGTGATGATGTATTTAGTGTGAACTGTCTGTTGTTGAAAATTAAACGTCAGAACAACTCTTTTGACACCAAACCTGTGCTTTATTCTTCATATACTTGAAGTGTGACACGTAAATAAGTCAGACTCACAGCAAACATATGTACACAATAAATGATGAAGTGCACCAACCAAAAATTCGACACAAAGTGATAAAAAGCTGGCGGTTTTTGGCCGACTGGGTCACCGCTTCGTGTGGCCATTCGATTCCGAACACACACATACTTGTCTCGGTGGTTCTTCCATTTTTTTATTCAATCGCTGGCTGACCTCCAGCCCTGTATTTTCAGCAATTTCCTCACACGAATTGTTTGCCATTTGGCAATCTTCATAATGTCTTGATGAGACATTGTTGAAGTTGTCGTAGTTGCTCTTCGTTGATACTCTCGTCGGCTTGGTCCATTTTTACGTGTTGCAAAATCATGTTTGACAATGGCAGTGATTTCACGCTGAACCGGAAACAACAGTCCGAGTGGACCAATCACAGTCCATTTCCGCCAGGTCATATGCGTCGACGCGACGCTAGGTTAGAAAATTCAATAGGAGCACGTCAGGCTACGGCGCAGGGCTGTAAATTGGGTCTTCCTTGACGGCGCAGGTCTGACACGGAAGCATAACTCGGACTTTAGAAGTTGACCACAGTGTTGGCCTGCTCTCTTGATGGGATTTAGTGAGCGGCATCCTGACCCAGTAGAACAGCCCATTTTAAGCTACTTAGGCTTGGGCTAATTTAAGTAGGAGCCATTGATACTAGTAATAAGTTGCTGCTGAGGAAGAATGAGTATTTTTATCCACTTTGTCTTGCCTGGATGCATGTCGTCACTACTTGCCAAGGCCTCATTCCGTAAAACCCCAACAGGAATCAATGAGCGAGTTTTTTTTTGACTGATATACGCTTTAAAAAAGTAATCTAGTTACTTTACTGATTACTTCATTATCAAAGTAACTAAGTTACTTTATTTTTTTAAAGTAATTTATCAGTTACTTTTTACCAATTTTTCTCCCTTTGCTTCCTCAACATAAAGAATGACAACAGAAAAATCTCATCGCATGTGCCGTATTTTTCGGACTATAAGTCGCACCAGAGTATAAGTCGCATTTTGGGGGGAAATTTACTTGATAAAATTCAACACATAGAACAGATATATCGTCTTTAAAGGCAATTTAAAATAAAAATACAACAGAGAACAACATGCTGAATAAGTGTACTTTATTATAATGTTACGTGATGCATGAACAACTGTAAACAATATTTTGGGGGATTAAAAACAGCGTTAAAACAAACAGACACATAATTTAACAAAAAAGTTAAAAGAATTTTCTGTAAAAAAAAAAAAAAAAAAAAAAACCCAATATTATTACTAGATACTAAAACACAAAGGCAAAGTATTTCTGAAAAAAAAAAAAAAAAAAAAACACGAAACATTTTTTTTAAATTCTTTTTTTACGACTCCCAAAAACTGCTGTTTTTTTTCCCCTATGCAAAATAATGAAACATTTTCTGTTGCGGTCAAAAACCAAAATGAAATGCACATACCGGTACTTGATTTTTAACAATCACGCAAAAAAAAAAATTAAAAAATTACTATTTGTGGTTTAAAAATGGCGTAGATTTTTTTGAGAATGAGTGGTAAAAATTGATTAAAAACAATAATTAGATATTTTTCATTTCACAAAAAGAAAAACAAATGGAGAAAAGTTCTTTTGGTTGTTTGTTTTTTTTTTTTTTCATTGAAAAGCAAACTTTTGTTTGTTTGATGAGGACTTGATGTTATGTTATGTTATGTTATGTTATGTTATGTTATGTTATGTTATGTTATGTTATGTTATGTTATGTTAAGTTGATGGAAAGAATTCTTTGTCCCTCAGAAAGTCCAAAGAGGAGTACGATGAGGAAATGTCATTGAGGTCGCTGCTGGAAGAGGAGTGTTCTACATCCAGTGGCGAAGCCCAAAAGACCACCTTTACAGCTCCAGCACAAGATGGCAACACTGCCAAGGTAAACTCAAATTAGAGCCACAATTCTTGTTTTCACGAAGACAATTTCCAGCGTTCTTGAAGCTAATGTTTTACTCCAGGCTCAGGCCCAACTTGACAAGCACTGCACAGACGCTCACCGAGCACAAACAATGAACGCAAAGAGCGCATCCATTCAGTCTAACCAGGTTGGGAAAAACCAATGACCAAAATTGGTAAATTAGATACTTGATATTTTTTTGTCTTTTTAACACAGACCATTGGCAAAACTGCCCAAAACACCAAGAACAAAATGTCTGCCACAGCAGATGTTAAGCAAGTGGAAAAAAGCAGCTCCTTCTCCTCTTCTACGCGTACCCCTGGTAAAAGCAGCAACATTTTCACTATAGGCTGATTCAGAGTGTGTTCATGTGATCCAACGTGCCCGCAGGCAGCATTGATAGCAGTGCGGAGCCCCGATTTCTGCCGCCTGTAAGACAACCCGTCAGCGCCGAGCAGAAGGTGGCGGAATCGTGCCTGGAGGAAGCGCACAAGGAGGCCGGCTTCGCTCAGCCTTACAATGTGAGTCTACTCAGGTCGTTTTCTTAGTTACACTTCCAGTCAGAGGTGGGTAGTAACGCGTTACATGTACTCCGTTACATTTACTTGAGTAGCTTTTTGAGAAAAATGTACTTCTTAGAGTTTTACTAAGCCATACTTTTACTTGAGTAGATTTGTGAAGAAAAAATGCTACTCTTACTCCGCTACTTTGGGCTGCATAGCAGTCGTTACATATTCTTTTTTTTTTTTTGTACATACAGTGTTACCTCAACATACGAAGTTAATTCATTCCAGGACCTTGTTTTTAAGTTGAAATGGTCGAATGTTGAGCAGGATTTTCCCATAGAAATACATTATAATTCCATTTAATTTGTTCGACAGCCCAAAAACCTACACTAAATCCTTAATAAATACTGCTGGTACTATTACAAATGGCAATTACACATAGCAAAACAAATACATTTTAAATAAAAATCAGAATAATATAATAATAATTACTGTAATGATGTAACAAATCGGGTTCTAATGTGGCGGACGTTTTTTGCTATACCTGAACGCACAGCACCCGAGAGCGGTGAGCTTGAGAGTTTCACTTTCACTGTTTTCTTGAGAACACCGTCAACTTTGGTGGCTGGGAGGCGTTTTAAGTTGAATAAGTTGTGAAATAAATGATAAAAACGTGACGAAGCTGGCAATTTCTTTGGCGATGTTACCACAATAATAATTGTTAGCTAACTTATAAAGGAGGACTGTGGAGATGTATTGTTGAGCCAGTTCACGGATACGCACCCCACACTCATATTTTTCTATAATTTGCATCTTCATTTAGAAGGTAAGCGTCACCTTGTTCCTTGTTTCACCACCTGTACCAACCTTTTTGAAACCTGTGTTGATTTCTCACACAAGAAAATCCGCCGTGCAATCCTACGCGTTGCTGTTATGTCGTCATATTTCGAGCATGTCGTCAGATGTAGAAACAAATGGCGAGTCAAATTTTACATCGGAAGTCGAAAAGATCGTGTTTCGAAGCGATCGTATGTCGAGGTACCACTGTATTGGATTTATTTTTATTTTGCCAGTGATGGCAAAAGTAGCTCTACCAATTTCACCAATGAGACTTTGCAACAATAATCACATGACTCCATTATACCAATCAGACGCAAGCTTGCCGTTTTTGTACACGCCAGCCTGTTCATCCACGTGGCTTCTTTAAAACACGGTAAAAAATAAACTATTTGACACACAGCGCCACCCTCAACATTCAAAAGCACGGATTTTGATACGGGCGGCGTATCAGCTGGATGTTGCCTGCTACGGCGGGACACCCTGCCCTGCCTTGGGTTTAGTGGGCCGCTGGGGGCCCCCTGGCGTGGCCCGGGTGGGCGGACGGGGTTGGGGACGGGCGTGGGGTTGGTGGTGCGTCCCCTCTTTCGATCCCCGAAGGCCGGTAGATGGGCGCGCGGGTGGCCCGGGGGACCACCCTGGATTCCGGGGGGGGAGACACGAGGGCTCCTTTGCTGGGCTGCGGGAGGAGGGATAGGCTGCGTTGCCCCCCCCCCCCCCCCCCCCCCCGGATGGCTGGGTGGGGGCCATGGCCCTGTGTCGACGCCTGCGTGGCGTCTCCGCCCGTTTGCGTGGCTGCTGCCTGCCCGGCGGGGCCCGCTTGCGACTGGATGTTATTGGGCGGGGGGTCCCGGTGTCGGGATTGGTAGCGGGGCGGCGTAGGGTCAGTCGCCAACGGGCTTACACTCACTAGGAATTCACATGATTACTGGGTTCTAAATCACAGAGATGATTTGTGTACACTCGACCCCTTTCTATCACTTAGCTTATAGACTCCCCCACCTTCTTCCCCCTCTTTCCCTGGTCAACAGGCCCCCCACATGGTGTCAACCGGAAATACATTTAGCTGACGATAGCACCAACATATTAGTAGTTAGTGTAGTTAGGCGTTCAATGTATTTCTTGTTGTTGTTTGTGTTTCTACTCTTTCTTCTTTTCTTCTGTTCCCCCATAACCCCTTCCTGTTCGCTGTTTTGTCATAATAAATGAGGTATGTTGAATGATCACAAAGGGAGTATGTCAGACTCTCAATGTGAAACATTAAAACTGTTCAGACTATCCGGGCACTTACACTTCCATTCTCCGTGTCAAACAGCTGAGCAGGACAGGTTAAAAAAAAATAAAAGCATGGATTTTAACCTGTCTCCCAGTTTTTATTTGGCACGGTTTGACCACGGAAAACTGGAGATATAATCCTTTTAATTTAAACAATGAAGGAACTATCCACTATTCAAACTAGAAACTATTTTCTCCACTAGAAGGCACTCATGGTCTTTGGACGAATGATGCTTCATTTCTGTCACTTATTTTTTTGTATTTCTTTGGCTTAATGTGGTTATGTAATGGGTTATTGTACAGTATCATAAAAACAGTTCATATAGATAACTTTGTGCTGAGTAAAAAAAATACCATTGTTTAAAAAAAAAAAAAAAAATCAAACAAAAATGTAAAGTTACAATGTTACACATTACTTGAGTATTCTATTCACCATGTAGATTTTTTTTTACTTGTACTTGAGTACATTTTTGGATCACTCCATATACATGAGTAATATTATTCTTCCTTTCTCAAACAACGTCGCCTCCCTGTCGTCATTTCTGCACACTCGCGCATCCAATCAAAATTAGAATTATACGAGGGCTGTCAAATTTAACGCGTTAATGGGTGGTAATTAATTTTATAAATTAATCACGTTAAAATATTTGACACAATTAACGCATGCACGGAATGACCCGTTCATGCGTTGCCTCAAACAGTTTACAATGACGCCGTTTTAGCACATTGAGAGCGAAAAGGCAGGGAAATACGAGTTGACACAGGCGTTCTTTAGACCGCGCCTTTTATTGGCTTAAGTTTTGGCAACTCTTTCACAACAAATATAAGTATTGTGGCGAACGACGTGGGGAACAATGAAAGGAGACGATCTTTTTCTTGACACGCTTACTTGAACACAGCGCAGACCATACTGTATACCATTTGCAGCCACTACTAACAGTCATGGTTGCCCAACTTCCTATCATGCATTTGGGCGGGGCAGGAGACGATATTTTTCTTAACACACTTAATTGAACACAACGCAGAACATTTTGTATACCATTTGCAGCCACTACTAAGAGTCATGGTCGCCCAACTTCCCATCATGCATTTGGGCGGAGAAGGAGACGATATTTTTCTTAACAGCTTAATTGAACACAATGCAGAACATACTGTATACCATTTGCAGCCACAACTGACAGTCATGGTTCCCCAACTTCCCATCATTTGGGTGGAACAGTTAGGTCGCTACAGTATCATTTAGTGAAAGCACAAAAAAATGTTCACAAAAAAAAAAAACAGCTCTCAATGCAAAGAGAACTGGCATTCCCAATCAAAATAGCTATGCAAAATACACATAAAACTTACTCAGACTTCGCCTTGGCTAGATCTCTAATTAAGACTCGCCATTGACACCTTGTGGTGTATTTCATATGTCCCGCTCGGCGACGTCAACAATGGCGAGCTATTAGTTTTATTTTTTGATTGGAAAATTTTTACATATTTTATTAAACAAAAACATTAAGAGGGGTTTTAATATAAAATTACTATAACTTGCACTCAAATTGATCTTTTAAGAATTACAAGTCTTTCTATCCGTGGATCCCTTTAATACAAAGCATGTTAATAATGTTAGTGCCATCTTGTTGATTTATTGTTATAGTAACCAAATACAGTACTCATGTACAGTATGTTGAATGTTTATGTCCGTCTTCTTTCCATTCCAACAATAATTTACAGGAAAATATGGCATATTTTAGAGATGGTTTGAATTGCGATTAATTAAGCTGTGATTAACTCGATTAAAAATTTTAATCGTTTGACAGCCCTTATTTGTAAACATATATAGTCAAAGTAAGTTGTAATTGAGTAACAAAGTATTCAAGTTTACATCATTTTTAATGCCTCGATGATTTAAGTTCATATTTTTTCATGCCATTCAATGCCTGAATATTCACAAAATTATTTATTATTCTTCATGCTTTTTAATGACCTGCAGAAACCCTGCATTAAGTTAAATGTGCTCCAAATATTAGAAGCTTTCTGTATAATACAGTGTAGTAAGTAAAGATGTCCCGATCGATCTGCGTCCGATCACGTCATTTTCAAAGTATCGGAATCGGCAAAAAAATATCGGACATGCCTTTTTTAAATATATATATATTTTTTAATTAAATCGTTTTCTAATCGTATTTAATGTTACAGACAAAATGTCTTACACTCATCCAGAATCTTTAGTTTTGGCTTAAAGTAGGGCTATCAAATTTAACGCGTTAACGGCGGTAATTAATTTTTTAAAAATTATTCACGTTAAAATATTTAACGCATGCGCTGCACGACCCACTCACGCATTGTCGCGTTCAATCTATAAAGGCGCCGTTTTACCAAATGTAGAGCTAAAAGGCAGCGTAAAATGAGTGAATTTTGGCAGCCTTTGGAGCTTTTTTTAAATTGGCCATAGCCTTACTATCCCTCTCTCAACAATTAGAAATATCGTGGGAAGCAATGTGAGGATGATAGGTAGTAGCTGATCTTTTTCTTAACACCCTATGTTATTTCCCAACGCAGAGAAGATATATCAATTGGTACCACTACGCACAGTCATGGTTGCACTTCCCATCATGCATTTGGGCAGAACAGTTAAATGGCTACAGTATCATTTACTGAAAGCTCAACAAATACACTAGATGGCAATATTTAGTCACAATACACAAAGTCACATGTATCCTTTAAGAATTACAAGTCTTTCTATCCGTGGATCCCTCTCACAGAAAGAATGTTAACAATGTAAATGCCATCTTGAGGATTTATTGTCATAATAAACAAATACAGTACTTATGTACTGTATGTTGAATGTATATATTTGTCCGAGTTTTATTCATTTTTTCTTAATGCATTGCCAAACTGCATATGATCGGGAAAAATTATCGGGAATGATTGGAATTGAATCGGGAGCAAAAAAAAAAAGCAATCGGATCGGGAAATATCGGGATTGGCAGATATTCAAACTAAAACGATCGGGATCGGATCGGGAGCAAAAAAACATGATCGGAACAACCCTAGTAGTAAGTATACACTACCGTTCAAAAGTGTGGCGTCTAAGCGACCCCAAACTTTTGAACAGTAGTGTACAGAATGAAAAATCCCATATGATATGGTCGCTTAGACCCCAAACTTATGAACGGTAGTGTTAACCACAACAGTTCCAACAAACAGGTGTCTTTGTAAAGGTGGCTCATAATATACAGCTTTGACATCGTTGTTGATAACAAACCTGTGGCAACGTGTGTCCAAAGAGCATCCTTGTCCTTCCAGGAACTGTCGACATCTCAGCAGGAGAGTCTCCAGCAGAGGGCGTCCTACTTGCGCGAGCAGCGCGACAAGCTGCACGCGCTCAAGAAGGAGCAACGCGCCAAGCAGGTCGACCAGGAGGCGCCTTGCTCTCCCTCCTCGCCCGCAACTCCTCCTCCGCTTCCATCCTCTGTAAGTCCCATCATCCATCACGGAGGGCGGGCAGCACATTGATGCCGACTCTTCTTGTCTCAGGAGATTTCAACCGAAGAGCGCAAGAAGCTACAGAAGAGAAAACACCTGGCAGATAAGCTGAAGGAGGAAGTCATTAAGAAATGAGCTCTGTGTTAAAAACGTGCATTCTCACCTATGCTCTTCCACAGCATCACACAGATCTTGAACGTGTGTTGACACGGCCCTCGCGGTGTAGCGAGTTCGGGTAATTCCACGCATAGTAGTTACAATTGCTTTCGATGCGAAAGGCGCAGTGATTCTTGGCGGGTGAACTTCACAATCATTTTTACACACACAAGCAGTATTTCACCTAGTATACATACAAGCTTAGATGCCAGTTACCCCAGCTCGTCGTGCATGAAAGTTACTGAGCGATGCGGCTGAAAGCGGACAAAGTGCAAAATTGTCACTGCACGTCTGCTGATGTTATTGAGGGTTTTGAGGTTTCACTTATACACAATATACACTTACTCGTGTTTATCGAACCACAAAACATTATGCGATTTGTCAAGGAAGATGCAGAACAGAAGAGTGCTGAAGGCTGTACTGCATATGAGATTAGAGTGGAGCATTATCATAAAACTATATGTGCTGTATACACCGGGCACTTCAATAATACAGCCAGCAGGCCAGACAGAACCAGCCAGTAAAGAAGTTCAATCAAGCTTTGAGGAATGATTTTTGCTAATTTAAGTTTTCAGGTAATGTTTTTAGGCCAATTTTGTCCACTAGAGGTCACATTAATGCTTCATTTTATTTCTGTGAAAGGGATTTTTGATTGTAGGAATATTCTGAGACTGACTACAGGTAGTGCCTGGGTCTCGATTTAAGCGATTTTGACTTTACGACGAAGGAATCTCGTCCGCCATTTTGTCTCGTTTTTTTTTTTTTTTTTTTTTTGGGGGGGTCGCTTAAGCAGTACCTTATTATACCTCACAGTATCTTATTTTTTTTTTATATGACGTGTTCTTCACTACATGTGAAGATTTTCAGCTTTACAGGCAGCAGACACATTTTCGAAATTGTGCTTTTTGAAGCTTTTTACTTTTAACAATTTGTAAAGCTAACACACATATGTACACTTATGTTCAAAACGACACGCATTTTAACAAACACTTGACACAAAACAATCGGTGTTCAAACATTCATCTAGTCTGATCGATATGTAAATCTAGTTAATTAAATTAGCCTGATGTGCCGAACAAAAGTGTTAGCTTAAATGCTGTATATGCTAACGTATTTACAATTTTCATAGCAAATCGCTCTCACGTAAATCCACAAACTGTAGCTCAAAACTTAATTACAAATGCATAGACAAACATATATTAGCTGAAACAACTTACAGCCTTATATGGGCCAAATTAGAGCGCAGCAATCCTGTATCCATGTCAAATCTGAGTCTGCTTCTCAGTTATATAAGGCGACACAGTCCAGCCAGACCCAACGCTGCCACAAGAGGGCAGTGTATCCTCTACTATTAAAATACAATGCCTTTGGACTTTTTTGGATAGTTTTTTTTTAGATTTACTTAAACGGTTAATTCCGACTTGCGCGGAAATTCGGATTACGTTGCCAGTGTAGGAATGGAACTCGTTCGTAACCCGGGGACTACCTGAATTGCCAAATGTCAGTCAAAACCTTAAGGTTGGTTTGGTGGAACTGTTTTTTTTTTTTTTTTTTTTTCCCCCTTATCCAATGCCACGTCTTGTGTTTGTATGAATACAATTACTACATAGCAGAGCAGTACATTAAATTACAGTATAGTTTGTATAGTGTAATATATCGGTCGCTCATGTATAAATGTAAAACCAGCTTACCATAACTTTCTGACTATATGAATCACCCGACTATAAACTGCACGTGTCCACATTGTATTATGACAAAAAGACATGGAGCTCAATAGCCTGTAAAAATCCTTAAATAAACTACACTGGACTAATTGCAGTAATATGGTTAAAATTCAACTTAAGTTTGCCATTATCTGTAATAATGATCAATAAATATATTTTTGCAATGTGGTTGACTTGTTCACACGAAAAAAGAAAAAGAAAAAAAAACCAGGGAAAATTTTGGTATCCTGAATTCCGGATTATTCAATCAGTTTGACACCCCTTGGATTTATATATCCTTTGTAACATGCTTTAAATTGATGAACTTGAATATTTTCGAGAGAAAAGCAAATACATTATCCCTCTCAAACATGATTCAAAATTTGAATCCTCACAAAAACCATAAGTGCGATGGTTCCGTCGGGTTTGGCCACTTAGCTCGAAGTGTAGACATCTTTTTTTTTTTTTTCGTGCTGGCCATCTAATTTTGCAAGCGTTGGTCAATACCTTTTACACAGATGCAAAGGACCTGGACCAAAGGCAGTAAGACTTTAAAGCAAACACTGGTGTACATAAAGATTTCAAAGTCTCTGTTGGCATGTCAGCTGCCCTTTTTCTCTATAGTCAACTTGGACCTGACTATGTTGTTTTGTCACAAAATGAACATTGTGTCAGCTGCATGTAGTTACCGTTCCAGAATGCAAAAGTATCCTGATGTGATAGTCAAGCTAGTGCTTTTACAATGTGTCGTTTTGTTTATAATTGGGGCCAATGGTGTAGGAATGTACAGTAGTTTGAAGCAATCATAATAATGCACCATTAATTGCCCATGCAATACTCAGTACACTATGCTCTTGAATAAATTATCTTTTGTAAAGTGATGTGCCGCAACGTTTGCCTTATTTTTTGAGGGGTGTGTGTGTGTGATTGGAGTTTTGGTCATTAAAACAAAATATGTGAGTAAACGAGGATTCCAGTGGCAACCTGTGAACTGTATGCCCAGAAGGGTGATGAAAGCGTTGGAAAATAATGGCGTGTACTCACTTTTGTTGCCAGTGGTTTAGACATTAACAGCTGTATTTTGAGGAAAGAAAAAAAGTCATATCCTCCTGACTACCAGTAGTTCAAATTTGTCCTCTGTACAGGACATGTATAAACCTAAATATCTCCCACCCACTGCATCCAATTGAATTCATTCCTTTCGTGCTCTATAGAGGACATCCAGAGCTTTCCAATGATACCAAATGTGTAGGGGTGGGGTTTTGTTAACCTTTACTTTACCATGGAAGAAAATGGCTTCCGTCAATGCAAGCACATTTTATGGGAAGAGGAAAAGTAAGTGCTTAATACTTTTTATCGAACACATTTTGTCTTCAAATGTTGTTGGCGTTTTGTCTATAAGACTCTTAAGAACACATTTAAGTGTTGTTTCAGTTATTTCAAGTGTATTTTAGCAGAGTATTCAAGTGTTTAAAAAATGTCCTCTGTATCGGACATTCGAAGTACTTTTGTACATTTTACCCTTTCCCAAATGACAAGAAAGGTCATTCTCAGGAGCAGAGTGAAATTTACTGTAGATTGTTGATGGAAACTCAGACATTGAGTTATCTGATGAAGATGATGAATATCCACTATTTGACGCAGAAATAGAGGAAGATGATTCAGGGACCTCCGAGGAGGAAATTCAAGCAGAGCAGACCAGAAATCGGTTTTACAAATTGAGAAACTCCATCAAGCTTGTCAACGACCTTGATGTTTCAAATGAAGAAAAAACAAGTGATGTCTTGTGGACAATCAGGGCCCTCTTGACCAAACTACGGCAATGACGTCCGAGTCTGCCAAGAACAGGAAAATTGTGACAAGCAAATGGTTCCTTTAACTGATCGATGCCCAGTGTGCCAGTATGTACCGGGCAAACCAAACCCAAGTAGACTCAAGGTAAATATTTGTCTTTGGTGCACCAACTGGTCTAGTTTTGGATTTTGTGGTCTACCAAGGAAAGACAACCTTCACAGTTCCAGGAGGATAGAGCATTGGGGAACAAGCTGTTCTTCAATTGACATAGTCTGTTCTCAAGGCACCCACCTGTCCTTTGACAGGTACTTTACAACAATCAGCCTCCTTGACACCCTGATGACAAAAGGACTGACAGCGACTGGAACCCTCATGAATAACAGGGTTCCAAAAGACTGCAAGATCAGAGAGGATGAGCTCTTCAAAAAGAACTAAAAAGGGTCACCAGAGATGGTTGTGAGACAAAGCACATCTGAACTTGCTGTCATAAAATGGTTGGACAACAAGCCAGTGTTCATGGCATCATCTGCTTATGGGATTGAACATCAGGGCACACGTAAGAAGATGGTCCAAGAAATAGAAAAAGTTTGTCCAAGTGTCAAGGCCACTGGCAATTGCTGAGTAAAACACCAACATGGATGGTGTGGACTTGGTCAATTGAATGTCGAGTTTTTACAGGATGCCCGCTCAGACTAGAAAATGGACATATCGTGCCATTTCCCCCTTTTTTGACCTGGCAACTGCCAACTCATGGCTTCAGCATAAGAGTGACTGAGAGTGTCTGGTGAAGAAACCACAGAAGTTCCTTGACTTCAAAGTGCTCCTTGGTGAAGGATTAATTGCTCGAGTCCAAGCAGGACGTGCAGCAAGTGACAGTGAAGATGACTACACTCCCCCATGTCAAAAATGAAAACAACAGACAAATGCAGCTCTGAGACACTATGGTGCTGTGCATCTTTCAGAGATGGTGGATGAAATACATGCATCAAGGTGTCGCCGATCTGACTGCAACAGTAAAACATACAGTATGTTATGTGCTCCGAATGCAAGATTTCCTTTGTGTTACCAAGAAAGGGAATTGCTTTTGAAGTATCCTACCAAAAAACACAATAGAAGCAAAAGTGAAACAAAAGAAAAGGCATGATGGACAGTTATGTTTATGTTGAAGCCTTTGTCAAGTTGACTCTTCGATATTTTCTGTTGGACTAACTGTTTGACAATGAAGTTCTGTTTCCCCTTTATTGGGTTCCGATGTCCACTGTAGAGGACACATCAAAGCTTAAAAACAAAAGTAAAAATTTCAAAAATTTATTTTGCAGTATTCTAATTACTTCACATAGATTGGGGAATTTCAAAATAAATGTGACTGGACAACATTTTTTTCCCTGGTAGTCAGGAGGATAAAAGCTGTACACAGACGACTTTCAATGTGTCAAGAGTCATATCTTCAATGTTGTTCTATAAAAAGACATTAAAAAAGAAATGTAACGAGTGTACTATAAGTTCTGAAATTGAAGGTGCACCTTATACACTGTATAATATTGGCCAATATGGCATGACATTCCCTTTAGCACAGCTCCATCTAGTGGATGCATAACGCAACCCCTATCACTGCTACTGCCCCTTAATAATGTGGCGCACCCTTTATATGAAAAGTTTTAACCCCTTCAGACCTAAGCATGCTGCTGAAGGACATGACGCGTTTGCGTCTCTCAACCAATAAATACACAGAACTGAGTTGCTATCCCCACTTTTGGGACATAATTGGACTAAACTTTACCCATTGAAATTAAGTCATGAGGTTTAGCACGCCCTCTTTGCTATTTTTTGAAACGGCTGTCAAAACATGACTTCAAAAAGGCAAACTTAAGTGCTCATTTCTTGTCTAATACACATATGTGTGCATATGAAAAATAACAAAAGCATGAACTACCCCCACCTCCTTCAAAAAGGGCAGTATTTGTTCTGCTGTTTGAGTAAAGATCAGCAAAGAAATTTTTGCCCAGCAGAAAAAAGATTAAAATAGGCCAATCATTGAAGGTGTGCCTTATAGTGTGGAAAACACAGTACTCACTTTTGTGAGATACTGTAAAGACAATTGTATTTTGGGATAATTTTACCATTTAAGAATTACTTTCAATTATAATTAATATTACAAAAAAAATTATGGTTAATGTCAAAATGTTCCTTATACAGTATATTGCTAGTTATCAAATTGCCTTCAAAGAGTAGTTTAGTCTTTTGGTTGTACTTTACATTCCCGTAATTTTCTGACTATAAGCTACTTTTTTCCCCCTCATTTTGAATCCTGTGATTAATACTCCAGTTTGGCTTATTTGTTGATTTATTTGGGTTAATAGGTAACACTATTTGACAGAGGCGTCATAAGACTGTCATAAGACAGTCATAATTATGACATGACACAGTCGCAGACAGATGTAATTGTCTGGCAAAATGTGTCACCAACTCCATTAATGTCGAGCTCGGATTTTTTACACCCATTCAAAAGAGGTAATTTGAGGGATGACATTAAATGACATCTTTATATCTGTAGCGCTGTAATGCATGCTAGGAGGCATGTTGGACGACAACAGTGCTAACAGCAGATGGCAGAAGAGGTCGACTGTCTCCTATTAGGGGGCAGTGATGACCAAATTAGGCTTTTTGAACCAATCATGCATTGATAGTCTTACGATGCCGCTGTCAAAGTGTTACCAGTTAATATTTTTTGGTGTAAATATCCCATACTATTGAAAAACAGCTGCGGCTTATCTATGAACAAATGCAGTTTTTGTGTCAAATTTGGTGGATGGCGGCTTATAGTCAGGTGCTCATTTGTCTGAAAATTACGGCAGTCAACTTCCAAGTGGCAAAATGTTCAGAACAGTCTGAAATTTAAAAAAAAAAAAAAAAAAACTCAGTCCGACTTCCCAGTGGTTCACATCTCTTTGAAGTGGACATCGTTTGAACTCTTGCCTTGATAGTGAGTTATTTTAGTGCATGAACAGCTTGAGTTGCTTAGATCATGCAGTAATTTATGGTATCTTTGCATGACTTTTGAGTTATAGTATTGCATTTTAAAAAATGTTACCTCAAATATACTGTACATGTACATATATCTAAGAAATATAAATATCTGTAATAGTTGTATACCTGTAACTATGATCCCGAAATATACTGTACATGTACATATATCTGTAAGAAATATACATATCTGTAATAGTTGTATACCTGTAACAAACTATAATCTTAGAATGATGTAGTCACTTTATTAAACTTAATTTCCTATGGGGAAAAAAAAAAACATTTTAGGAATGTGTTGTGTTCCCCCCAATGTTTTTTATTGTGCCTCCGTTGTGTGCAGAAAAAAAAGCTACAACCTTAAAAGGCATAAATAAAGAGGCCATCCAATGGTGACATTTATAGAAAATGTGTATCAAATGAGATTAAAATTCATTTCAAGCTACAGAGCGGTCAAAGGAATCAACAGTTGCTTTTAAATTATTTTCCCTTAAGACAATAAAATGCAGATTTAGAAGTTTTAGCTCCCTAAAAATACAAAACTCAAACATCTCCAAACATTTGCAGCAATAGAAACAACTGCAGTTTTAATGTGATTTTTCTTTTCTTCTGTACGTTTCTTTTCCTTGAAAGCAGCATTTTGCAACTTTACATTGAATCAAATGAACAGGACCGCACCGGGACACCACTGTTGGTGCAAGAACTAAAAAAAAAACCCAAAACAAAACAAAGCACAAGTTGGGTGTCATTGTCCCATTTGAAAAAAATGCTGTGATTAACTCATTTGCCGCCATTGACAGCAATAGACGTCCAACCCATTTTAACTGGGAGGGGGCGAATGAACAAATGTTCAATGGATGCGAATGAGTTAAACAGGAGAGTGGGAGTGGTTCTGTACAGAACTTTTTGAATGGCATTTAAGATCCCTGGTCGTGTGTCCCCAGTTTCCGCGAACGGCCAGTCAAGCGTCCTAACAACTACGAGGGGGTTTCAGAGGGGGGCTAGTCCTGCTAGCCTGACTGGCCTGTGGCACAGTTCATTCGCCGGTGTCCTCCATTTAGTGAACCCTTAGGACGGCCTCCGTTGCTGCCGAGACAGGGAAGGGCCTTGGCACTTTGATCATGACGATGATAATGAGGAGGAGGAAGAGGCAGGAGGAGGAGGACGGGGTTAAAAGGTTAGTGAGAGTGTGAAGATGAGGAAAGATTGTGGCCAGACTTGCAGGATGTTAAGAGCTGAGACGAGGTCGCTTCCTGGGGGATTGCTCCTCTTCCTCCTCCTCGTCTTCCTCCTCTTCATCCTCATCGTCGGGGTAGTCCACCAAACCGACCAGAGCAGTCTGAGAGAGACAAGATCACAACTGCTGTGAGGTCAACTGTGCCTAAAAAAAGAGCAAGTCACCTGAATTTGGTACACGACTACTGCATTTTCTAGACGATTTCAATTTTTTTTCGGGGTTGGATTGTTTATCAACCATAATTTCCAGACTACATGCCACTACTTTTTTCCCCTCATTTTGGATCCTGCGGCGTGTGCAATGATGCGGCCAATTTGTGCATTTTTCTGATGGCCGCCTGGGGCGCTCGAGCATGGAATGTGGGAGTGAGACACGTGGAATAGAAGTGTCGAGGAAAACGATGGTTTGCACTATGACCGGTGGTTTAACTTTGTACGTTGTGCATGAATAGTGGTGGCGGACCCTCGTCTTTGTGCATGAGTAGAATTGGCAGATCTGCATCATGGAGAACGCTAGAAAAAATTAAATTGGCCATCCGAGTTGTATGGGAAGTTTTGACGACTCGCACACTCTCATGCGAAGAGCAGCTATTGCACAGGTATGCCGGGGGAGCCTGGCAGTGTGAAGTAGTGTGAAAGAAGTCCGCCGTCACCAACAGGTTTCGAGGGGCCAGTCTGCCGCGTGCCGAAGAGGATGGCGTGGGCTCAAGAGTGAATTTGCCTCATAATGGGGGATATTGAAGGCAACGGCAAAGGAGAGACTGAGTAGGTGCGTGGCGAAGTGTATCTGAGCGTCTTCATATCCGACACTGAGGGTGAAGACTTCGATGGTTTGAGTGCACCGGAGGAAGATGAAGATTGCTAACAAAGACTTTTATGTTTTTAATAACCAGCCCAATTTGTGCTGTACCGCCGTGCTGATGCTACGTAACTTCCGTGCCACTGCTATATAACTGCCGTAAAATTTTGAAAACTGTATTTCTTTGTCAGTATCGCATGTTACTAAGTGGGCACACGCGGCTTATAGCCAGAAGAGGCTTATGTATGTACAAAATGTTTTTTCCTTTAAAAATGTACTAGGTGAGGCTTGTAATCAGGGGCGCCCGATTAGTCCAGAAATTACGGTACTTGGGCTCACCATTTCCATGTTCTGCTTAGTATTTTGACGACGACTTTCAAACACTGTGTCTAAGCTTGATGAGTGAAGTGGGTGTCCGTGAATGAGAATGTAGAGCTTATAACGACGCTGTATGGCCATCAGCGGCTTGTATTAGAGGTGTGACAATATATCGATGTGGTGATATATCGCAATACTTTGTATCCCAATAGGTTATCGATATGCCACCACCAAAAATGGATATATCATTTTAAAAAGATGTCACTGTACCAAGAATAGTGACTCTCAAATTTATTTTAGATGGTGGAAAAAAATGATCAGTGTTTTGTGCAGTAAACTCTAAACACATTTTACAGGCGCAGTAGCTACTCTGAAGGACATAGTAGCCCTGAACTTGGCTTTCAGGACGGCACAGAATATGCCACTTATTTATGTAATTTGATCGTTAGCATGGATCAGTGATCAACAACTGCATGAATAACTGTTCAGTAAGGAGGGGTTAATCAACCGGAGCATCTACAATTATAATACATTTACGAACGTCAATATGCTATTGGGCTGGAAATTTAAAATATACTCATCTTCAATAGTAACTCATTGGCAGCCATGAATGACAACAGGATGTGCAATCCATCTGCCGCTGTCAATAGTACTGAAACACAATCGTTCCCAATATGTATTTAATACCTTGACTACTGGCGTGGCGGGAAGTGCGACCGTCTTGATCGAAGAGGAAGAGCTGTTGTTGGGCGTGGCGGGGGGTGAGGTGGGAGGAGGCACTGCTGCTTTGCCGTTGTTCGCGCCGTTAGCTGCGCCAGCTGAGACGAGAATAGCAGGAGCGCAACTTAGACTACAGCGTTCTAGCAATTCGAATCTTATAAAACCAAAAAGGCTCCTTACCTTTTTTGGCCTCCATGTACTTGCCGTATCCGTCGGAGTAGTCATCTTCCAAGCGGCTTTTGTCCACCGCCTCTGCCTCGTCGTCATCGTCGTCCTCATTGAACCAAAGTTCTTCGTCCTCGTCCAGTGAGCGAGCATCTCGCCTGTATCTGCGAAAAGCATTGAAATTAGGGCTACAGGCATCAAATATGTTTGGAGTCGAGTAATTCACCAAGTCCCAATTTTTTCTTCTAAGATTCTTCTTATATTTTCACTATGGATGTCCCGATCGCATATTTTTGTACCCGAGTCACAGATTTTTTTAGAATCTGCCGATACAGAGTGCCAAACTTTATTTCAGCAAAAGTTCTAAACATGTTACAGTATTTCCTCTTCCGCTTTTTTCAGGAGTGTTATAGAGCCGGGCGGTAAACCGAAAATTTACCGTTACCGAAATTCTTCACGATGACCAACGTAATTTTGACCATGTCGGTAAATTCGGTAATTTAATAAAACAAGAAAACAGCCTTTTCATCCCGCTTTGCCTCGGTTTTGTTCGGCTATGTTCATTCCCCTTTAAGAAAGCAGTGTGCTTACATATGAAGTCACATGGTTATCAGGAAATCAAACAAACAAGCGCGGTCTGCTAAAGCTAGGGGCTAACACTACAAGAAAACGTGATAGAGTCTGGCTTAAGGGAGCTTCGCCAAACTTTCACCCGATATTAAGTAGACTCTTGGTGGCTTCCAGACGAGCTTTTCACCCGCCGTCCTCCGTGGTTCTCACAGCTATTTTTCTGGTAGGTACTTTATTTTAAAATGAAAGTGCAATTCTGCATAGTTTGAAGAAACACTCGGGAATGGCGTACCGCACGCAGGCTATTTTTAGACCGTGACGTTGCATTGTAAAGCGGAAGTAAAGCCGAAGTGGGACATTATAGACCCGCCCTTGCATAGATCTAACGTAATTTGTGCTACTTTTCGCCGGTAATCATTCAAAAACGAACATGCCGATCACGCATTGCTTTTTTGGAACTTGTAGAAACGACTCTAGACATTACGAACCATGAATGATTTCTTCTTACGTTTCCGGAAACCAAAAACAAAAATGTGAAGACCAAATCAACTTGCGCGGACTTTAACACCAGCTCGGTGAATCCATTCACATTTCATATGCAGTAAACATTATGTTGGGTTGGCATGGTCTTTCAGAGGACAAAGAGGTAAGCCATTTTTATATTTTTAACTTATTTTTTTAGCATAACGTTGTGCTGTACTGCTTCTGTCTGACAATGAATGACCTGAAAGAATTACAATGGTATCTGACTGCCACTGTTACCGTTTCTGTTATATATACTGTATACAAAAAAATAAAATAAAATTTAACTTTCGTAAGGGGGAAGTGTAAATAAATTATAGAATTAAGATGTGTTATCAATGAAAAAATTAAAAGTGTTCGTTGGCTGTCACTGAGTAGCATTTGCGATCGCTACACAAAACTAACTAAATTACCCCCAAGAACAGTAAGAGACGTAGGACAACCAGAGGATATACAAGAAAGACAGGGCTGATGGTAAAGGATAGCTTGTTGAAACAGGAGAATGTCATTGTCAGTCGCGTCGATAAAAAAGCTAAAGCTATGCTTAGTTCGGCTCGTTTTTTCGTCTCTTTAACTGAACATTTTTCGTCTTTTTCAGCCTTCGACACTCAAGCCATTTCTATAACTGAACATTTTTATGTTCTTCCACATCTTTGCCAGTGAATTTGGCACCAGGCACATAATTTTCGGACAGAATTGGTAGGTTTAGCTCTGTAAACATCTCCTTCGTACACGATTTCCATTCATTTCCTATTAGGGACAAACGGTGGCTTGTCCCTACTTAGCAACAGTAGCTAATGTCATGAATATTAATGAGCGGAAGTGACGTATTGCTTGCGGTACGCCATTGCAAGGCTAATAGTAAGGAGTTCTACATGTCATTTGTGTACATTGTATTTTGTATTTGCATTTAATGCTCTTTTACATGTCTTAAAATTTATTCTGAGAAGCATTAATGTTCCTAATCCGATTACTCGAATATTCGAACTGACAGGTTGATTGATTAACCGACTACTAATCGATACCTGCAGCCCTAGTCCTTTGCATGGTTACATACATTTTTCTTAATCGTTTATCACACTTCAACGTTCAATCAAATATAGGAGCATGTCAGCAACATCTTAAAGGGAAAAAAAAAAATCTGATTTGGCTTATGCACCCCAAAATAACGTAAGAACAAGTCTTTGCATCAAATTGACTTTTTTGGTTGAACATGTTGTCAAATGAATCAACCGTTTGGCAACAATTCACACCAACAATTGTCTAAATCTTTCCTTTGAGCCTCCTAACAGTATATATTCTGATTTCTGTAGTCCTTGACATAAACAGACTAATTTTGTATTTGAAAAAAAAAAATGCAGTTAAAGTCACATAGAATTTCTAGTCCAACTTATCTCCAGCAGTTTTGTCCCAAAGCAAATTTCCAGATAAAATGTTAAGATTGTATTAGTACAATAGTAAATAACATGATGATGATGATGCTAACCTGGTAAGTTTCTGACTCTGTCTGTCTTTCTCTTGCTCGTATCGTCCCTTTAGCCC
Organism: Corythoichthys intestinalis; assembly: GCF_030265065.1. Lineage (NCBI taxonomy): Eukaryota > Metazoa > Chordata > Actinopteri > Syngnathiformes > Syngnathidae > Corythoichthys > Corythoichthys intestinalis. The sequence goes on from NC_080404.1 coordinate 37,656,051, forward strand.
CTTGAACGTCTGTACATATTCAATGGGCTCAAGCGCTTTATAGAAGTTATCCACAATGTGTGCGATGAGGGACTTTATGTCCTCCTGCAAAGACAAGACATGATGCTAATGCTCCAAAAAGTCACACGAACACTTCGTCATTTCAATGGTAACATACCACTTTGATGAACTCAAAGAGTTCGATAATGGCAGAGTTGAGGAGGTTGTATCGCGTGCCGTTGTCCAACAACGCATTTATGACCGGCTCGAACAGGTTCCCTTTGATGATGTAGCGGTTGTAGTACTCGTCTTTCAGGCCGATGATACGCCGCATGAAACGCAGCGCACCTTGAGAAATGTGCACAAAAAATATGAGTATGACTCCCACCATTTTTGTGTGTGTGCGCTTACAGAGAGCGAGGAAGGTGTGTTTGGAGTTCATGAGCACCAGCATCCGCCGCAGCAGGTCTTTGTTCATAATGTATGTCTTGATGTGATATGTGTGGTGCTCCACGCAGAAGGTGAGCAACTCCAGGATAAGAGCCAAAAGTTGGGCTGTCTGGAAGTTATCTAAACAAATCACACACACAAAAAAAAAATCAACCCTCCAAAAAAATTAATTGTTAAAGGTCTGACAACCATTTTAATACTGTTCACACCTGGACAAACAGGGTTGATCATGGCGGATCCTTCTTCTGAATCTTTTGGAAATAATATTGAGTCAGGAAAGAATAGTTTCAGAAATTTTGTCACACATGTACTGTCTGCAGCCAGCTCACCATTTGAGTTTTTGTCATGAGCCGTGTTAGCCAGCAGAGGTGCGGTTAAAACGTGCATACAGTACTTGTAGAAGAAACTTAGGAATTCTGTTTTCTGTTGGAAAAATACAGAATCGAGTTATGCTTCAAAACATCTGACAGATTAAATATATGTGTAATGAAAAAAAGTAACTCAATGGTTGCCAATGACAGCAATGGACATCCAATTAGTTTTTTACTTAAGGCGTATTCACAACAGGATGGTCCATAGTTCGCTTTATTTGGTCCAGACTTTTATTTTATATGCAGTTCCTTTTGTATTGCAATTTGAGCAAGCGACCCAGAATTTGACAACAAACCTACGCATGTGCAAAAATTGTTCAATCATTGGCCAAAACTGTCTGGGCAGCAGTGTTGCCAACTCGGGCACTTTCTAAGTCTTGAAGACTTTCCAAAGCATCTTTGCGACTTTTTTGTCTTAAGCGGCTAGCGACAAATCTACCGACTTTTTAAACTCACTTTTTGCTTCTCCAGTGTTATCCCTCTTTCCTACAGTGTCCATTACATTACATGCAAATTGCCAATTATGCGAATTAGGTGATGTCATCTAGCAACTGTTAGAACAGCCAATAGCTACTTAAACAATCATAACGCTCCAGAGTACTGCAAATGCTCATAATTACTTATTTTATCCAATTGCAAGCGTTTGTGGGAAATTTGGAGCATTAGAGGCCTTTAATGCCACGTTCCTTTTACAAGGACAGTAGACATTCCGCTCCTCATTGCTCCACGTTGAATTCAGGCTCATATTAGCCAGCGTAATACTAATCACACAACATTTCCTTGCTACGGAGGCCTGTCACATGCAAATAGGTATCTGATTTCATCTATGGCCTGGACAACAGTGCGGTCACTTTCACACCTATTGACTAATCAGAGATTTGCATACGTCGCCTTCTAGTGGTTGGCCGCCATTACTGGGGTGTTTGCCCACCTAGAGCAGTCGCTCGTCAGAAAATGTAAACAGTAAAGTGAGCTGCTGTTGGCTTTGCGCTCCTGGCGGCACACCTCAGCAATGGCGGACAGGGTACTTCCAGTCGCTTTGCTCAGATTAGTCTATCGCAAAATGCACCACAGTCTGTCTGGAAGCAGACCAAGACCACCTCTCTGGCGAGGACTCAGACCGGCTGTTTGGTCCGCACCAGAGTTAGGTGGTTTATATTTACACCAGCCCATAACATGCGCAAAACAAATTTTTTTGGTTTGGTCCGAACTAGGGGTGTGACAAAATATCGAAATGGTGATATATCATGATACTTTGCATCCCAAAAGGTTATCGATATGCTCCTGCCAAGAATCGAGATATCGTTTTAAAAAGGTGTCAATGTCTTTAAAAAAAAACAACAAAAACAAAAGGAATAAACAAGTTGCTACCAAAATCTTCCACCATAATATTGTCTCAGTTAACACTAAGGCTGCATTGATGGTGCTCGACGCTCAATCAATTTAGACTAGGAACGTTCGTTAACAGTCGCTCTGTGATTTTTAGGGCATTTACAGCTCACTTGCTGTTCATTTTAGGGCATTTAAAGGTCATTTCCTGTTGAGTTTGAGTTATTTGGGTGATTCCGAGGTCACTTCCTGTTCTGTAACTCAAAATCAACAGAAAGTGACCCATAAAATACCCAAAAATCAACATTAAGTAAATCCCAAAATTACTCTATTGCCTGGCATTGGCTGCCACTGACAGCCATAGACGTTCAATCCGTTTGAAGTGGGAGGGGTGGTAGCGAATGAACGACTGTTCATTCGCTGCCACCCTCCCAGTTCAAATGGATTGGACGTCTACTAGTGATAAACTCATTCCAATTCACAGCAGAAGCTTGTTTTTCTTTTTATTAGTTGTAGAAAATCCTAGACTGATTTCCTGACCAATGTATCGATAATCGTTGTATCGCCATATTGTCAGATTGTTATCGTGAGCTTTGTATCGCAAATCGTATCGTGAGGTACCAAGAGGTTCCCCACTCCTAGTCCGAACTAAACAAGACAGGTGTGAATACGCCCTTAGAAGGGCTGGCAGGGAATGACAGCTGCCAGACATCCCAGTCAAAAATGATTATACGTCTATTGCCATAAATGGTATGGAAATAAAATCGACTGTCAGAGCGCACTACATTGTTGGGAGCCAGCATGTTCTCTGGGTCAATCAGCGTCCTGAGGAGCCCCATCAGCTGGACGGCGCCACCCAACTCGGGGTCAGAGTCGCAGATCATCTGTTTGATCACCACGTTGATGAGCAGCACATCCTGGAAACAGATTTGCATGTATTTTTCTATTATGTCAAAGTAAATTATAATATCAGAATAGAGTTCAATTATTTCAATAGTTCAATTGAAAAAATGTTTTTCTACAGATTCAGTAAATGAGATATGTCAAACCTGTAATCGGCAGCTATTTTAGAGCAGTTCGACTATTTTTCGAGAACCACGTTCTATAACATTCCCCATATCGACCAAATGAGACAATCGCTCTTTCACCAGGAAAAGCATTTGTGTATAAATTTTTCCACTTTTTTGTTTAACTAATCATCTGTAGAACATTAGTTGGTTTGATCAAAATGCCATCATTTTATTTCATTGCATCTACCATGGACTCTGATGGGGCTGGATTTATCTTGAATGGTGTCGTACTGCCATCTGCTGATGATTGTCGGGCAATAACATTTGTTTGCAAACATTAAATTCACAGTTATGCAGCACAAGATCCTCCTTACCCAGTTCAATTGAAAATGTAATTAAGGAGTTTTAATCAAATAAATTGGAGACACACAATCCTAACCTATTTCTACATTAAAAATATTTTGATTGTTCATCTGAAGTTTTATTTCCATAAAACAATAAATTTGGGATTTTAGTTCACTCAGGGTTTCACCCAGGGCTTTAGAAACCAGGCGGGTCGCCAGTTTATTCATTAATCTGGTGGTTGTCTCCTCAACCAGGATTTACAAGTTTTCTAAGGGAAAGCCTGTACAAAATTCTCAAATTTGCAAATCCACGTACATTTGTTTAATCCATACTTAATTTCAAATAAAAAATGAAAATAGCCAGTAATGTAAGCTGGTAGTATTTTTCCATTTAATGTAATGAAATGGAATCTCCCTACTAAATTGCATTGCTTTTTCAAATTTCTGACGACTTTATTGGAAAATCAAATTTCGAAGAACATTTAATTATTGTAAGTACATTTAATTACATGAAATGAAAAATGATAACGTCACACAATTCGTGGTCATTTCATATTTGATTTTAGAATGATTGCTCGGTGTCCAGCATAATTTTATAATCAAACTTCTACTGTTGGGGGCGCTTACATCGTCGTTCTGTTGCAGTTCTTGCATGACAAACTCTCGGACCATGGAGGGGCTGAATTCCACCAAGTAGGAGAAGATGTCCGTAGCTGCTGCCCTCACCTGCAGGTCGTCCATTCCCTACGTAGCCAGGTACAATTACCAGAATTCGTCCCCACACTCTTTTGTTGTTAAAAACGGACCTAGCTTACCATGACAATTTCCAGCGCGGGTAAAATGCCAAGATTGGCCAGCGTCTTGTAAAAGGCATCCCTGTTTTGAGGCTGCAACGTTTGTGAGAAAGTGCAGAACTCCTTGACAAAGTTCACCTAAGGAATAAGAACAAATATTTTTGTCGTTTCAAACCTACACATCTAAAGAATTAGTGCTTTGTTGGGCTCACAAGCTCTCGTCTTTTACTGTTGTCTATGCCTTCGTCCGTGAGCTGCGCAAAAACCTCGGTGAGGAACTTCTCGTCCTCCTGTGGCAGAAAGGTGACGCTGTTAATGTGTTAACATACAACAATCGTACAAGTCATTGCAAACAGAAATTGTTGAACAGACAACAAGTTCCACTAATGGCAAGTACACAAAATTATAGTAAATATTTGTATGAAAAACAATCCAATAAAACGGCAAGTAACAATGGTAACTGAGCTTGGCAACGTATTTTTATGCCACTGTGCAAAATGCTCTATTTATGAAGGTACTAACATGAAGGGTTGCCGGGCTGCCAGGCTAATACAGAGCTAGAAAGTATTATACATACCGTATTGGCCTGAATATAAGACAACCCCCTTGTTTTCAAGACTCAAGTTTGAAAAAAAATAAATAAATAACTTTTTGAACACCAAATTAATGCTTATACAGAAAATAATTACAGTACATCTGACACAAATGATTATAACAATATATTTGAGAGAAAAAGCATGTTATTTTGCCTCATTCAACTCTTAATATCTGAACATTTAAATATGTAAAGTGCAATCACATTCATAAATGAATGGCTTCTGGTTTATGAAATGTAAATAAACCAATATATTGTGATGAAACAACAAAATTGCAATAACTGCATTAACCATTAAAGTGAAATCTAACTGTAACTGTAGTCTTGAAACAAATCTGAATAGGGAAAAACATTGCAATAAAATAATGCAAACTGGTTAAATTTGAGAGTAGCAGAGAGCTGTCATGACAGAACATCGCTTCAATGATATCTGGCGCCATCTAGCGTCGTGAATGGGTATAATGTCTAGACCGCGAATATAAGACGACCCCCACTTTTTCAGTCTTATTTCAATGCAAAAAACACAGTCTTATATTCGGGCCAATACGGTATTTTGCCATATAGTTAGGATACACAATGGCGACATCTGATGGATGATATGTGGACAAACCTCTCCCAGCTTTCTGCCATTGCACTGAATTGCATTGTATTTTTGTTAAAACCATTTCAAAAACCATTTCACAACTAGTCCTTTTAAGACTATGTTTCAGTATTGCTAATACATGGCTTATTTAAGATTCCTGTCAACTAAACATTGATATTGGCTTATTTTCATAATCCATTGTGAAATTCTCTACCACCAGGTTTTGTAAGTTTTCAGGGGGAAATCCTGTACTGTACACACACAAAAACAGTGGTAAATTACAAACTCAACAATTTCCCCCCCAAAAATGAAGACAATAAAAGGTAAATTATGTAACATTGCTTCATATTGTGGGCTTTGAAGGTGAGGCAGTTAAGTTACAAACAATATATTTTGGTACAGCAACCATTTGAAATCATTTTGCGTTTTAGTTCAATTCATTGTGAAAATTTTAAATGTATGATCCAAGAATAACTTCACTGCTTCCCAACTTTGAACAAAGGAGCACATGCAAACTGGATTCCTAGCTGTACAATACACTAAAAAAATTGCGACTGAAAACAATATAATGATGTGGACATGCCAATTATTAATATTTCATTCAAGATAAAAGACTGACGAAAGATCAAAGTTTAAACTGAGTACTGGCAAATGCATGATTTTAGGGGGAAGAAAGCCATTTCCACCACTGGGCGGCATCCTCTCTTCTTAGAAGTTTCCAAACGTCTGGTGACCGAGGAGACTAGTTCCACAAGTTAAAACGAGGAATGCTGTCACATTCTGAACTAGTGCAAGCCTCTGACTGATCAACAGTTTTGGCCCTTCTTTGTGACACCTTCCGCTTTATGATGCATCAAATGCCCTCTAGAGGTGAAAGATCTGAACTGCAGCAAAGCCATTTCAATACCCGAATCCTTTTCCTACAGTCATGAAGTTGAAATTAATGCTGCTGATGTGGTCTGATATTATTATGTTGAAAAATGCAAGGCCGTCTCAGAAAAACTTCTGGAGTGTATGTTGTTCTAGAACCTGAATATACCTTTCTCCGTTATCTACACTTTTCCAGATGTGCAAGCTGTCCATGCCACTTGCAGTCAAGCAACCCCACGCCATTAAAGGCTCCTAAACTGAACGCTGATAACAACTTGGGTTGTCCTTGTTCTCTTTAGTCTGGATGATGTAGCATCAGTTTTCCATAAAGAACTTCAAAGAATGATTCGTGGATTGTGTTCATTGGCAATGTTTCCTGGAAGTCTTGCTACGCCCACTTTATGATTTCAGTTACACGTGTGTTTTTGGTGGAAATAAGCAATACAGTGGCTGCACTTCTACTTCAGTCCACTAGTTGGAAGCAGCCCTAGAATCTGCTTGAAGAGCATACGACAGGAGAAAAAAAGTCTTAAATATCATTATTATGTGAATTAGAATCATATTTTGAGACGATTCGACTATATACAACAATTTAGCAAAGCGCAGATGACGAGAAATTAGTCTTTTAATCTGCCGGTTCGCCACGCCTACCATTATAGGGCTCTAGCGTCCCCAACAGGTGGATGACGTCAGCAGGAGACTGGGCTCATTGGTTTTACTCTTCAGCCCATTGAGGGGGAATTATTCACGAGGAAAACGCGACGAAAAGAGCCGCAAAATGTCACTGTTTCAGTCTCTCTACTCCAATATTTTTACAGGATATTCTTTTTATCCAAGTATTTTCCCCAATTGCTAAATTAATGGCATGGTCATGACAAATAACAGTCTTGTGCTAAATGGATTATGAAATAATAAAAATACACTTATTCAGGACGACATGGCAAAATTACTTCATAATGGTCAAAACTGTCGACTTCACCTTTACTGTCGCACCTCCCGAACGATATTTTATGACACCTAAATCGGAAATATGTCATTTCCCTTCCCCGGCTTCGGAGAATGTAAACAAACCAAGAGGCGTGACAGCTAGCCAACATGCTAACACGAACCGAGTGATGTTTTAAAGTCTTCGAAGCGGAAAATCACACATAACTAGCCCGGATTATTTGACATGACGACTGGGTTGTCGATTGTCTTTGTGGATCGGTAAACCGCCCGGCGGAGAGCAATTTAAAGTTCGTTCCCCGGAGGAGGGCGGCTGCAGTTGTTGTGCATGAGGAGAGCTTTTTATATGCCTATCAATGATCAAACGTCAGTAGTCCTTTATTTAAAGAAAGTTTGTAGTGTTTACTTTGTAATCGTTGTATTCGTATTTGACATAATACAAAACAAGATGTTTACTCACTTCCTCATAAGTCCAATGGTCCCACAGCAGTAGGGCTTGTTTTGGTCAATATCCACGGTGAATGGGAACCTTTTGAAACTCAAAAAAAGGCGCACACGCCTCTCCCTCATAAAGCAAGATTTTTCTGCGGCCGTTTGGCTGGTGTGATGCGAAAAATAAACATATTAATCCGCAAAATCAGCTGAATCCTTAGTCCTCATACACAACAGTACGGCTGTTTAGTGAAGAGGACGCCTTCACCCGTACACGCCACAGCGCCCTCCTCCTCAATGCAAGACCGAAGCCGGTTGTCACTCATTTTCATGGCGCGGGATTCAAAAAACTAAATAAATATAGCGATCGTTTCCACACACATCCAAGCGGTCCATATCATTCAGGAGCATAAAATACCATGTGTATTATGAAATAAACTTGCTTTTTCGTGTCACATGCACTTTTAAGTAAAAACCTCTCGAGAATTATTCCGGGTGGCTTCTTTAGACTGTAGTCTTGCGGGGTTTGGCATCTAAGGCCTAACAAAAAAAAATTCTAAGGGTTTCTAGGGCACTATATCAAGTGTATGAGATTTTTAACTCTTTGGCTGCTCTTGACAGCGAAACATTCAATTGATTTTCACTGGGAATGATTGCTGCCAGCCACTCTGTTATAATCGATTGAAATCTTATTTTTCCGAGATACCATGCCACATGCTCTGTGAATACCATATACCGTAATTTCCGGACTACAAGCCGCTACTTTTTTCCCCTCATTTTGGGTCCTGCGGCGTGTGCAATGACGCGGCCAACTTGTGCATTTGTCTGACGGCCGCCAGGGGCGCTCGAGCATGAAATGTGGGAGTGAGACACATGGAATATATGCGTCGAGGAAGACGCTAGTTTGCACTATTACCGGTGGTTTAACTTTGCGCGTTGTGTATGAATAGAGGTGGCAGACCCTCGTCTTTGTGTATGAGTAGAACTGGCAGACCCACATCATGGAAAATGCTAGAAGAAATTGGCCATCCAAGTTGTCTGGAAGCTTAGATGACTAGCGGCGAGAGATCGTTTGCCAAGACTCGCCGCACGCGAAGAACAGCTTTTGCACAGGTATGCCGAGGGAGCTTGGCAGCGTGAAGCGGTGTACTGTGAAAGAAGTCCGCCATCACCAACAGGTTTCGAGGGGCCAGTCTGCTGCGTGACGAGGAGGATGGCACGGGCTCAGGAGTGAATTTGCCTCATTATGGGAGACATTGAAGGCGACAACGAAGGAGAGACCGAGTAAGTGCGTGACGAAGTGTATCTGAGCGTCTTCATATCCGACGCTGAGGGTGAAGACTTCCATGGTTTGAGTGCACAGGAGGAAGAGGAAGATAGCTAACAAAGACTTTTATGTTTTTAATAACCAGCCCACTTAGTGCTGTTACCGCCGTGTTGATGCTATGTAACTTCCGTGCCGCCGCTATATAACTGCCGTGTTTGCTGGCGCTGTTTGGAACGAAAGGTTTAGGTGTGTTATTAAAATTTTGAACACTGTATTTCTTTGTCAATATCTCATGTTACTAAGTGGACACACGCGGCTTATAGGCAGGAGAGGCTTATGTATGAACAAAATGGTTTTTCCTTTAAAAATGTACTGGGTGAGGCGTGTACTCAGGGGCGCCCAATAGTCCAGAAATTACGGTACTGTATATATATATATATATATATATACATATATACATATATATGTGGACTGGAAGTGAATGAGTTAAGACCCCACAGGCATCCTGAAAAATATCACTAACTGAAATACTTTAGGAAATACTTGGTTCCTACCTGTAACATACTAACTATCTCCACCTTGTTGAAAAAGATGAAGGAATTAAGCGTGGAGAGGAAGTTTTCCTCGAAGACCGATGGCGTGGGCAGGATGATGTCTTGGATGTACTGCACGCGGTACGTCTGGTGGATCTTCTGCCTGAGCTCAGAGTCCGTAATGGGAATCACCTCTTTGAATTTGGCCGTCTTGGTCAAGAACTCTCGGTGGCGCTTGGGCTGCACCAGCGCTGGGTCATACTCCAGGCAGCCCACCACGTCCATGATGCAGTCATCCGAGAACATCACCTCGAAGAGGGCGGCCTTGTTGAGGAAGAGGACACCGCGTACGATCTCGTACAGGTGGTGCAGACCTTCCCGGTTGTCCAGGTCCTCGCACACTCTAAAGAGGCCCAGCAGTTTCTTGAGGTAGGCCTCGCTCATGAGGGCCAACGCCAGCTTTTCCCGTCGGAAGGGTGACGAAAGCACAGACGTCACTAGGTCGGCAATCTCCTCTAGGTGGCTGAGCTCACAAGGAGGGAGCTCAACAAGGAGGGTTGTCTCGGGGATCTCCTCGAAACGCTCCTCCTCAGATTCATCGATCGTGTCTTGGGTGACGTCCAGGGCAGGGTCCTTCCCTTGCACCTGGAGGACCAAAGAGCGGGAGTGTCAAGCCTATTTCCATCACAGGCCTAATGCAGTTCTCATCTTAAGTTGACAAGCAAGCTTGACCTTCTGTCAAAAGCATGACACAAGGCACAACGTGAGCTACGCGTTATGTTTTTGCTTCTCATTAGTTTCATAATTTGCTCTGTGTGGGAAGCTTATTAATTAGCCCATCATTTTACATCATTCCTTAATCAATGTTATCATCACTCTCAGGGGGGCATGAATGTGTAATCACTAGACATGATTACACAAAGACACTGTAGAGCATAATGGGTATGCATCCACAGCTGAATGTATGCAATGTAATATGAAAGGGAAGAGTCCTTAATGAATTTTTGTTTCTTCACTCTCATGCTGGCCAGTCTTGATGAAAGTTGAGGTTCTTTTAACCCAAAAATATTCCTGCCCGACTGCAGTTTACCTGGCATATCTTTTCCCAGATCTCATCGCAGCCCGCTTTCTCCTGGAAACTCAAAGCCAGGTCATAATTATCTGCCTCAGACCAGACGATCAGCGTGTCCTGAGTCATCACAGGGGAATAAACATCTCATTAGGCAAGGGGGGAAAAAAAAAAAAAAAGAGGCAGTTTAACCCTTTTACAGGGGTTTCATTTAACTCATTGTCTGCCATTGCTAGAGCTAGACGTCCAAACCATTTTGACTGGAAAAAGCCAGACGAGAATGATCGTTGCCATACCTCCCAATCAAAATGGATTGGATGTCTGGCGCCGTGAATGGCACTAAAAGAAACGACCATTCTACTACTTTAAAGGGATCCACGGATAAAAAGACGTAGTTCTTAAAAGATAAACGTTTTTATGAGTTGAAATGTGATATTGAAACCCCTCTTGATATTTTCGTTTTCAAACAATCTATAAATTTAGTTAACTAGTAGGTCAGCATTATTGTTGACGTCGCAAGTCAGTGTCACATGGTTACGCTGCCGGGCTTCCAGAGAATAACTATCAACATAAACATATCATCTGTTCAACCCTTTTAATGTGAACCCGAGAGGAACATTAATGAGCATGACAGCACTATCGATATTTCACAAAACGAGCAGAAAAAGCAAAATGAACAGGAAAGACGGGATGAGATCAGACGAGAGTAGGGGGGAAAAAAACAGTTCTGCCAAAATGTGCTACAACGACGAAACGACATACAAGAGGCAAATTTGACACCCAAAGCACTACCGTGCGCATTCAGCTTGTTTTGTTTAGATGAATACAGACAGAAAATACTAACGATGCCTTAAGAAAATACTTAAACATAGTGATATCAAACAACAGTGGTTTAAATATGCTATGTGACTAATGTAGTCAAAAGATCAACAATCTGCTTTAAAGCTACAACAAAAAAACGCATGCCAAAAGTATTTTGAGGCAATGAAAATGTAATTAAAGACAATAAACACACAAATATTACGTACTTGCGCTTTTAACCGATGATCACATGTTTTGGATGTCTTACCGCGTAGAAGGAATTGCAGAACACCGGCAGTATTCGTCGAGTGACATTGAAAATCTACGTCGTCACCCCGAGCGTCCATTGCGCGCATAGAACATGGTGCTCTCCGTAGGTCAAAAAGTGTACTAGATTTTTAAATCAATGGCAATATTTGATGTGTTTCTAATCACGTATATCAGTAAAAGAGAACATTTGTGGCTCATTAGACCCTACAATGCATTTAGTCCGAGGTTCCCTTTAAATGAATTGGACAGTTATGAGTGTCAATTGCAAGTAGTGAGTTAAAACATTATGAAATTAAATAAATATAAACATAACTGTTATTGGTGATAACCAGTACATTTCTCTTTTTATTGATATGTTTATAATTTTACTTATTAAAAAATAATAATAACCGAGGCATCCACATATTTTTTTAGGCCAGACTTGTATACCAAATAGTAATATTGTGACTTAAATGGCCCAAAGTGTGATGTCCATGTTCGTGAACGCCAGGTGTTTATAAGGCCAATTTTGTTAAATTACTAAAAAGTGTCACTTAACATATGAAAGCGTTAACTAAATCTGTCCTAGTAAGGGTCAAATTTGAAATTTAAACAGGAGTGTGTGGATATCTGAGTCACACTAGTATTTTGCTATTTATGAAGATTGCTATCATTAACAACCGACTTGAAATCCAATTATTAAGAAATGAGTTTCGACAAGTTGTGTGTTTGTTGAACTTACCTGTTGTTTCTGATATGCAGTATTAGGGCTAATCTTGGACTCCAACAGTAGTGACCCTAAAACAAGATATACAATACAAAGATTTACAATACAATGCTATAATGTGAGCGGCGTTATAACAACAGTTTGGTGGCAGCTTCGGGACTTTAAAGCTTGGAGGTCTCGGGACAAAAGGAGAAAGGATGTGTTACTCATCACACGCTTGTAAAAATACTATCAGAATTGAGTACTACTGGTGTGTTTAACAGTGTAGAACAATACGTTTCATCTTTTAAAACGAAAATGGACTCAAAAGAACCCCCCACGAGATCACATCTAATGCTAATTAATTAGCCTGTCAGCACATCTTGCAAATGCAAAGAATTTTTTTTTCATATTTAACATGACAACCAAAAGCTTGACGTGACTTAAGGACTTAAATAAATGAGGCTAACGCGAACATGAAGCAGAGCAAAATTTCTAAGTACGAAAGGCTAACCGTTAGCGTAGCTATGCTAAAGCGAGAGGGTAGCTCACCATCGGATTCGGCCCGAACTAATAACGATATTCCCTTGAGCCGTTCCACAAACGTCGACGAAACGTGCCCAGTGCCCCGGTCGTCCCACTGGCGGTCTTCGTTAAGCGTATAAACTTTCACTCGCCGCCGAGTGTCCGACATTGTGAACAGGGGAAAGAAGAGGGGGGTCGGGAGCTAGCAGGCTGGGCTAGCTGTATGCTAACAAGCTAAGCGAGGCGCCTCGGCGTTTCCTGCCTAGCCGGACAACTTTGCTGGCGCCCACATGTTACACGGGACGTCGGAGCCGACAGTGAGGACAAAAAGTAACGACGGCGGCGGCGACTACTTCTTCAGCATGCTCCCAGCCACAGCACCCAACTCGTAAGGTAAATCCCCCCTCGTTTAAAGGAGGGGAGGAGGCGGTGGGGGGTAAAACACAACACAACTCCGGTGGCCTCCTAGCTAACGTCCACGGGGCGCCATCTTGTAGTCTAATTTTGCGTTGTTGGTTTTTTTTTTTTTTTTGCCTCGCTCGACGCCAATCACAACGCGAGGCTGCGGGAAATAATTAAATTTACCATCAAAACACAATATTTTTATTTTTAAATCACACACTTTCCCAAAATAAATTAATAAAAAATCTTTAAAACAAATACTCTAAAAGTTTAACGTACTCTTACGGACATAGAGCCTCGAGAAACGAGTGAGTTTTTTTAGACGAATTTTCGCGAGGTGGGTTTCATGACTTGAGATACAAGCAAGAGATACGATTGTGCTTCAAAACTCTACTGCTAGAGCACGGCAGTAAACTTTCAAAATTTTAGTAAGGTGCACGCCATGCCCTGACAATTTATAAAGTTCACATTACACACTACTAAAGTGATTATTTTGGAAATCTTAAAGTGCAAGATAACATCTAGATTACAGTATTGGCCCGAATATAAGACGGCGGTTTTTGAATTGAAATAAAATTGAAAAAGACGGGGTCGTCTTATATTCGCGGTCTAGACATTATACCCATTCACGACGCTAGATGACGCCAAATATCATTGAAGCGATGTTCTGTCATGAGAGATCTCAGCTACTCTCCCCATTCACGACGCTAGATGACGCCAGATATCATTGAAGCGATGTTCTGTCATGACAAATCTCAGCTACTAATTTAACCAGTTTGCATTATTTTATTGCAATGTTTTTCCTTATTCAGATTTGTTTCAAGACTACAGTTACAGTTCGACTTCACTTTGATAGTTAATGCAGTTATTGCAATTTTGTTGTTTTATCACAATAGATTGGTTTATCTACATTTCAAAAACCAGAAGCCATTCATTTAAGAATGTGATTGCACTTTAGTTTACATATTTAAATGTTCAGATAATAAGATTTGAATGAGGCAAAATAACATGCTTTTTCTATCAAATATATGCTTATAATTATTTGTTTCAGATGTACTGTAATTATTTTCTGTATAAAAATTAATTTGGTGTTCAAAAAGTCTTTTTTTCAAACTTGAGTCTTGAAAAAGAGGGGGTCGTCTTATAATCAGGGCCGTCTTATCTTCGGGCCAATACGGTAATAAATATTATTTATGTTGTAGATATATTTATTAGGGCTGTCAAAATTACCGCGTTAACGGGCGGTAATTAATTTTTTAAATTAATCACGTTAAAATATTTGACGCAGTTAACGCACATGCCCCGCTCAGACAGATTTAAATGACAGTCCAGTGAAATGCCCACTTGTTAATTGCGTTTTATGGAGTTTTGCCGCCCTCTGCTGGCGACTGATTTTATAGGCTTCAGCACCCATGAGCATTGTGTAAGTAATTATTGACATCAACAATGGCGGGCTACTAGTTTATTTTTTGATTGAAAATTTTAAAAAATGAATGACAAAATGAAAACATTAAGAGGGGTTTTAATATGAAATTTCTATAACTTGTACTAACATTTATCTTTTAAGAACTACAAGTCTTTCTATCCATGGATCGCTTTAACAGAATGTTAATAATGTTAATGCCATCTTGTTGATTTATTGTTATAATAAACAAACAACAGTTTTTATGTACCGTATGTTGAATGTATATATCCATCTTGTCTTATGTTTCCATTACAATAATTTACAGAAAAATATGGCATATTTTATAGATGGTTTGAATTGCGATTAATTGCGATTAATTACGTTTAGATGGGCATCTGTGGCCTATGACCTCTAAGAAGCAAGAGGTTTCTCCCAACCAAGGTAATTGTAACTAGTGCTACAACGATTAATCAATAAACTCGTAATTCGATTAGAAAAAAGCTTCGAATCATATTTTGCTGCTTCGATTATTCGTTTAATTAGAGTGGTGTTAATGGTTTGTTTAGAAAGTGTTTGCATTTAGTTTTATTGATTTGGGTGAATACACTGCCCTCTAGTGGCAACAATGAATATGACATAACTCATTTAACATGGCTGAATCCATCTGCTGTTAAGACCAACATTAGGTAAGTTTTTGTTTAAGTAAATTTTTTTTTAATGCATTTGTAATTTAGTTCATACGGTATATTTAGCTGTTTTTGTGGGAATATGTGTTTGAATGATTTGTTAAGAGCATTGTTAAAAGCATTGTAAAAAAAAAAAAAAAAGAATCGTAAGCATTTTATGGCAGACTTTTGCTGTGTAAATTAGCCAATTGTTCTCTTGTTATACTTAGATTCTCTTTTTTATGCCGTTTGAGGCAAAGCTCAGGTATTTTATTTTTTAAATGAAAGTGCAGTTCTGCATAGTTTGAAGAAACACTCCGGAATTTTGTATTCACACCTCTTTTGAAAGTGCAATCTTAGCAAGCCTTTGTTTTACATCTCCTAAAATTCATTCTGCAACACATTAAATGTTCTTAATCCGATTACTCGATTTTTCGAACTAACTAGTTGATAGATTAATCAGCTACTAAAATAATCGATAGCTGCAGCCCTAATTGTAACCAATAAAAAGCTTATTCAGTTTTGCCTCAACGATGTCCGGGGATTTTCCTCATGGGTGCCCTTACAGGGTTAATTTGTTGGCTGGCATCAGCCTGCCTATTCGAATACTGAAAAATAAAAAATGTATGATTTGGAAGGTCGGGACAGAATCTTTTCGAGGGTACCTTGGGACACTCAAGAAGTGAGGCCTGGGCCGGCCTGCTTATAATTGTTCTTTTCGTAATAAATGTATTTAATATCTTAATTCATCATTGCTTTTCTTCTGCTCCTGAATTGTGTGTTGTCGTCTCCCGTTCATTTATAAAAGTTAAAGAATCTGTAAATAGAGAAAAATGACTTTTTTCTTCTTCAATGTAAAAGACAATGCTATTTAAGTATGCAAATTCAGAAATATGACCTCTGATGAAAGAGAAAATATTGTTTGTTGATTATACCCACACACATACACACTAATAATCTCAAGAACATTTGCATTTGATAATGGGTATTAAAAGGGAAGGGGGGGGATTTAAATGCAAATCTCTTATATGAGCATTTAATCATGCTATATATGATCATTTCCTGGTTAAAAATAGAGTTGGGGAGTTTTTTTAAGTTCAAGATTCTTTCCGCTGGTCTGGACATGATAAAGATGTCGTCTTTCCCTTAAAGAAAACAAAACATCTTAAGAGATATGGTATCTACAGTGGGGAGAACAAGTATTTGATACACTGCCAATGGGAAAACCCATTGGGAAAACCAATACATGGAGATCCCATTTCGGGTTAATGTAGGCCCCAATATGAACATTTTGTGCACAAATATGGCCTAAATGACCCAAAATGGGGTGGACTGGACACTTGGTCTCAATCCTAATTATACTATTCATTTATTCAATTAAAATGAATACAGAAATCCACACAAGTTATGGCCCCTAATAATTCTCTAAAGTTGTTTTTTTAACAGTACTTAACTCATTACTTGCTGTTGACAATCATAGATGTCAAATTCATCCATATTGGGAGAAACGGATTTTTAGAACTCTTATGAACCTTTTAATATTATTGTCATTTAATCTTTTTTTTTTTTTAAACATTAAGAAAACATACAAAATTTTTATTAAAATATATTCTAAATAAAACAATAAAGGAAAAAAACAGATATATGTGCAGCACGTTTTTTTTCTGCAAAACAATGTTAGGCTTACATAGTTTAAAAAATATATTCAAAGTCCAACTGTTCTGGCGCATAGTGCATGTAAAGCAGATTAGTCGATTCATCACAAAAAATAACACTGGAGAACAGAATTTTTGTTGACTTGGATCTGACACCTGTTATAATTTTCAGGTGCGGGATCCACAAAGAGACAAACAACAATTTATGCACACACTCACACCTACGTACAATTTAGAGTGTTCTGATCAGTTTACCATGCATGTTTTTGGAATGTGGGAGGAAGCCTGAGTACCCGGGGGGAAAAACCCATGCAGGCACGGGCTGGCTGGCAACCAGTTCAGGGTGCACCCTGCCTCCTGCCCATTCGTTGTTAGCTGGGATAGGCTCCAGCACTCCCACAAAACTCTTACTGAAGAGTGATTCTGAAGATGAATGAATGACTCCAAAACCAATCTCAGCATTTCTCTATCATGTCAGGTTTCTTAACAGTAGATCCCCCCCCAAAAAATGTTTATTTAACAATATGGCTCCTGTAACTATAATTGTGCGCAAGTGGTAACAACATCATAAGTAGGAAAGCTACAAAGAAAAAAACTGAAATCAGTTTTGGAATCAGCATGAAACATTACTCATTACTCAACACTATTTTTTTTTTTTATTGTTCGCCAGTATAATTTTTGATGAATCAACTGTCAACATAATTCTTTGTGGCGGCCTTTGAATATCTATTCTACACAGTTGTCGTTTTCCCCACCATGATTCTTTTTTTAGCACAATAAAGAGCAACTTCCCACATTGGTTCATTGAAGAGCCACATCCACCTGATTTTTTTTTCCTTTTTACAGGGTTCACAGTTCGGAATTGGTTGTGGCTGTTTCCATGGAGATGCTCTGCTTATCACTCAGCCTCTTGACCAGAGTGGCGAGAGGAGACTGAAGTACTTTGCGTGAGAGGCGCATCCTGCCGTCCTTGGGGTCCCGTCCAAAATATTTCAACTGGTGAGAGAACAGGTTTGATTTCGTACATGATTTTTTTAAAGAAGGACGGGGGAAAAAAAACATACCTGAATCTGCTCTCCCACTTGAAACAGATCGCTTGGATGTTTAATCTAATTCGGGGTGACAGAAAACGGATTAACTTGGTGCCATTCACAACAATAGACATCCAATTAGTGACTCTTTTCTTTTTTCTACTGTAAATTTAAATTAGTTTGTCACTACTAGACGCCAAATCCATTTGATATAGGAGGTCTGACAGTGAATGAAACATCTGTTCATTCGTCAATAGCTGTCAACAGCCGCCGTTGAGTTAACACACTGTCTGTTATTGATAGCGCTAGACGTTAGAGCATGAATTATTTCAAGAAATCCTGCAGGTCACTGGATTCCCACGGGATGGAAGCAAAAATGTTATTAATCCCATGATTGAGATGGTATGGGAATAATAATCAACGGGAGTGGGGGGGGGGGGCAAATAGGTGGTAATTTTCACCAGTGTTAAACAACATAGAGGACGGAAGCGTCCATTTTTGCAGTTCTATTTTCGTAGGCCAACACTGTCTTGATTTGTGTTAGTACGTCAAAAGAACTACACATTCCAATATCCCAACATTTCAACTTCCTGTTACTAGCAGAAGAGTGGACTGGACTGACGAACACAACACAACAACATGACAAACACTGGAGGAGATGAAAGCATAACGAGAGCACTACACGTAAGTGCAATGAAGACCCATTGGTGACAATGGAGTAACTTGTTGGAATGCCCAATTTGTTGGAATAACGCCGGTGCCACGACTTCAGTTTTGGGGCACAGCTATCGATTATTTTAGTAGTCGATTAATCGATGAACTAGTTTGTTGAATAATTGAGTAATCGGATAAGAAACATGAAAAATTAAAATACCTCTGCCTCAAACGGTATTTAAAAAAAAAAAAAGGATCTATGGACAACAAAAGAACGATTGGCTAACTTACATAGCAAAGTCCGCTAGCTTAAATGCTATACAATGCTAACTTTTTTTTTTTTAAACAATGCTCTTGACAAATGGTTCAGACACATACTCCCACAAAAAATGGCTAAATATACCCATAAACTAATGTATTAAAAAAAACATTAGCTCAAACAAAAACTTAGATTTTGTTGGTCTTAACATGGAGCAGCTGGATTCAGCCATGTGAAGTGAGGCAGACTAGAGGGCAGTGTATCCACCCAAATCAATAAAACTGAATGCAAACACTTTCAAAGTAACCATTCCAAGGCCACTTTAATTAAACGAATACTCGAAGAAGCAAAATTTAATTCGAATCTTTTTTTTCTCTAATCGAATACTCGAGTTAATCGATTAATCGTTGCAGCACTACTTCAGTATACAGTGGGGAGAACAAGTATTTGATACACTGCCGATTTTGCTGGTTTTCCCACTTGCAAAGCATGTAGAGGTCTGTAATTTGTAACATAACTTCTCTTCAACTGTGAGGGACGGAATCTAATACAAAAAAACAGAAAATCACGTTGTATGATTTTTAAATAATAAATTTGCATTTAATTGCATGAAATAAGTATTTGATACATCACAAAAATCGAATTTAATATTTGGTACAGAAACCTTTGTTTGCTATTACAGATACCAAACGTTTCCTGTAGTCCTTGACAAGGTTTGCACACACTGCAGCAGGGATTTTGGCCCACTCCTCCATGCAGATCTTCTCCAGAGCCTTCAGGTTTCGGGGCTGCTGCCGGGCAACACGGACTTTCAGCTCCCTCCATAGATTTTATATCGGGTTCAGATCTGGTGACTGGGTAGGCCACTCCAGGACCTTAAGGTGATTCTTACGGAGCCACTCTTTAGTTGCCTTGGCGGTGTGCTTTGGGTCGTTGTCATGCTGGAAGACCCAGCCACGACCCATCTTCAGGGCTCTCACTGAAGGAATGAGGTTGTCAGCCAAGATCTGGCGATACATAGCCCCATCCATCCTCCCCTCAATACGGTGCAGTCGTCCTGTACCCTTGGCAGAGAAGCAGCCCCAAAAAATGATGTTTCCTCCTCCATGTTTCAAGGTTGGGATGGTGTTCTTGGGGTTGTACTCATCCTTCTTTTTCCTCCAAACACGACGAGCCGAGTTTAGACCAAAAAGTTCAATTATGGTCTCATCCGACCACATGACCTTCTGCCATTGCTCCTCTGGATCATCCAGATGGTCAGTGGCAAACTTCAGACGTGTCTGGACATGCACTGGATTCAACAGCGGGACCTTGCGTGCGTTGTAGGATTTTAATCCATGACGGCGTAATGTGTTTCCGATGATTTTCTTCGAGACTGTGGTTCCAGTTCTCTTCAGGTCATTGACCAGGTCCTGCCGTGTAGTTCTGGGCTGATCCCTCACCTTCCTCATGATCAGTGATGCCCCACGAGGTGAGATCTTGCATGGAGCCCCAGAACGAGGCAGATTGACCGTCAACTTGAACTTCTTCCATTTTCCAATAATCGCTCCAACAGTTGTTACCTTCTCACCAAGCTGCTTGCTTATTTTCCTTTAGCCCATCCCAGCCTTGTGCAGGTCTATTATTTTATCCCTGATGTCCTTACACAACTCTTTGGTCTTGGCCATTGTGGAGAGGTTGGAGTTTGTTTGTTTGTTTGTTTGTTTGTTTGTTTGTTTGTTTGTTTGTTTGAGCATGTGAACAGATGTCTTTTATACAGGTAACAAGTTCAAACAGATGCAGTTACTTCCGGTAATGAGTGGAGAACAGGAGGGGTTCTTAAAAAAGAACTAAGAGGCGAAATATTTACTAGTTGGTAATGTATCAAATACTTATTTCATGCAGTTAAATACAAATTTATTATTTAAAAATTATACAATGTGATTTTCTGGATTTTTGTATTAGATTCCGTCCCTCACAGTTGAAGAGAACTACACATGGTTGCAAGTGGGAAAACCAGCAAAATCGGCAGTGTATCAAATACTTGTTCTCCCCACTGTATCTCTCGTTTTGTTTCTGTCATTGCACTGCTAATGCTTCAACATTGTCACATGTAACTAAGTACAGTATGCTCTCAGACGTCTGTCTCAATCTGGGTATACTATATGCAATATTTGCCAAATTACATTATAGGATTTTCTCACTGTTACATCAATATCTATGCACAAACTGTCATTTGCACTATCATCACGTCAGCCATCTGCCTCCTTGTATGCGTACTGTATGTTGTCATATACGCTCTGTTGTTCTGTTTAATTTGCACCTCATCACTACCTGCTGCTAGTCACTTATTCACTTTATTCCCAACCTGTGTACAACGTAACCTGTGTTTTTGTATTAGCCGTTTTTTACTTTTGCTTTTGTTTCATGTGATGCACATTATGGCGAAGCTTTAAATCTCATTGTGCTCTTTAGAATGACAATAACAGCTTTGTATTCTATTTATAGTCTTACAGTTTTAACAATTCATGATGTTAATTTGATTTTAAACTGCATAAAACACAGTAATCTAAAAAAAAAAAAACACACAAAAAAAAAAATCAATTGACGAAAGCTGTTAGGGGGAAAACGGAGTAATTTTGACAGAGAGAGGGTGGAGTCATTGTTAATGAGTGGGATGGGATGGGATATAATTTTTGACTCCAGTGATTGGTATGGAATGGGAATTGTTTTCTTGGAGCGGGACGGAACGGGAGTGAAAATCCACTCCCGATTCATGCTCTGCTAGAGGTCCAATCCATTTCAACTACGGGGGTGTTAGCGAATGATCACCACCAGCTCTCCGAGTGGTTTGACTTCTACATCTCTCACGAGGACACGCACCCGTCTGTGGTCCAACTGGGAGACATGCACAAGGGCAGGGCTCATGTTGGGATACAGCTTCACCATGATGCCAATGTCACTGTTGCAAAATATTTTTAAAAATTAAAAAGTGTAAGTGTGACAGACAAGAAAATCATTCTCCAATTTTAAAGCCGAAAATAATTTACGGTTGTAGCTCACCATATGTCAGTGATAGTGGCTGTGTAAATGGCACCAAATTCCAGCTCCTGCTCTTGCTGGAAAAGAAAGCCCCCGTCACCAAAAATACACTTTAGCGTTTGAGCAACTCTTCAGAATTGTGTTGGTAAATTCAAGTCACTCACATCATCTCTGCAGATCTCCTTGATGAAGTCCTGCGCCTCGCTCAGCGCTCCCGGTGTGGGAGCAAAGATGGAAAATGTCTCCTCATCTATCTGACTGATGGTCACGCCTTCAAGTGACAACAACAAATGTCCTGAACTTAACGCAACACTTCTTATCTGAGGTACAGCGTCGTTACCTGTTTGAGCTTGTAACCGTCGAAGGTTGTAACCTCCCGGTCCGATGAAGAGAGCCCGCCTGGACACGGGCACGCGCACCTCCTCTGAAGAAAAACGGATACGGATGAATAATTTAATATACTGGGGTGGAAAAGGAATTTCAATCCAAAACTCACCAACGACCGGGCCGTTCGCCTTCCTGCTCGACCTGGGCTTTGCCAGACTTTTGTTCATGATCCCCAAGATCTCCCGCTTTGCAACTAAAATGTAATTTTTGCCAAATTAAACCAGCAGAAAAATGTATTTAAAAAATAATGAATACAAAATGACAAATAAATGCTAAAAAGACTGCAGTACCTGTGGCTTGTTGGATGGCTTCCATGACCACCTTGAGAGGTAAACCGGGAATCTTCACATCTGCCTGGAAAGAGATGACTCAGGAGAGTTTTCATCAGAACAAGGACGAGTGCGCTACAGCATACTACAGGCTTAAGTCTGTGATAAAGAGCGCTCAACTGGCTAACTCGTACCATACAGCAACAATACGATCACAATTTATAAGCCCGCCCACATCAAGACAAAAAGATGCACGCAACGAGCTAACGGTGGATTTCGGTTCAAAAAGTACGAAAGCTGTACCACATACAAACAGGAAGGATTGTCTGAGGAGTGATTTGTTCTAGGATTCAATGTAATTATTATATTTTTTGTACCATGCATGCATTTTGAAACGTTGTGAGAAAAAAAACAGAGAAATTAGCCGCTAAGGCATTGGCATCATAGTTCACAATATTTACTAGGGATGTCCCGATCCAGGTTTTTGCACTTCCGATCCGATACCGATATTGTTTTGCACTTCCGATCCGATACTGGCCGATACCGATACCGCACTATCTGAGCATGTGTTAAAGTTTAAAGTTATTTACCCTCCTTACTTAGTTGTCAGACTCATGTTGAAAAGAGTTTTAGTACTCTTGATAACAACTAGCCAGCTGAATTAGGTGAGTTTGAATAACACACAACGGTTGGTAACAAGAAACTGACCTGTTTATTCAATGACAAACACAAAACATTATAAATAACAAACAGAAATGGCATAGTCAGTCAGTAAAACGTGCAAATAATATTGTAAACTGTCTTAAAAAACACAAAAAACAAGCTCAGTGGAAAATCCCACTACCCCCCCCCCCCCCCCCCAGCTATTAGATGCTTTTAATGTTTCGTGCATTAGTTACAATAATTGTATAAAAAGCCTCTCGGGATTAAATAAACGACTATTTCAGTATCAAGTTAACATTTTAAAACAGTAAAAAAAAATACTCAAGTCCCAATCCTGTACCAGCAGCTTTAAACTACATTCAATTAATTTTGCGAATCAACTGTTAAAGTTGTTAAAATTGCTCCCCTTATTCCATAATTTCCCTTCTGTCTACTTTCGACATGTGAAAGTTTTAAAACTGTTTTGAAGATAGATTCAAGTCAAGATTTTGCCGATTTAGGAGTATTTTAGATAAAAAGTTAGTTAGGTTCGCTTGGAAGGTTCACAACAGCCTACTAGGGAAGTCTCCTGCTTTAATATGGCGGCCGTTTAGTTTGCCATACAGCAATGTTGCTAACGCCGTCGAGTCTGTCATAGTGCATCTAGTTCTATATACATATGATATTTATTATCTACAGTAAAACGATGTTGACGTAGTTTGTAGCGGCTGTCAGCAGCAGTCAGGTATTGTTGTGTTTTTTATCCAGCGGCATGAGTTGAGCTAAAGCCGTGAGTTGAGCACTGGCATTACCCGCGTCTATGACAAGAATGATGTTTACTCTGTATTAGTTCCACTATACTTGACATATTTCTATAATCGGAATTTGGATGTTTGTGAATCGTTCTCGAATCTTCCACGGCCGAATCACTCAAGGATGTAATGACGGCTGGGCATGTTGTGCCGTGGTTCTAAGTGTTGGATGTTGCGTCTTTACTCACGAGAAGTAATGGCTCGTCATCCAGAATGAATTCTTCGGCAATGACTCTTGTTATTCCCTGGGCTTTGGGACTGTCGGGTGCCAGTTTGTCACGCATAGCAAAAGTTTCTGCCAGTGTTAGTTGCGTAGGACCTTTCTTTTTGTCTTCGGTTTTTTCAACATACTCCTTATATTGTTTATGGTGGTATTTCGCTAAATGCTTGATTAGGTTGGTTGTATTAAAACTTCTTACAGCTTTACCACCACGCTTGACTTTATTGTGGCATATGTTGCACTCTGCCTCGTCTTTGTCGTCCTTTAAGGTGAAATGATCCCACACAGCTGACATTTTTACCGATAAAGTCTCTCGATAAATTGGGAGACGGTAATGTAGTGTGTTGAAGGTGTGCCATAAAATACGGACCGGATTTTAGGGAAACCGAAGCAAAAACTGGAATGGATTAATTAAGTCGGTGCGTGGTAAACCCCGGACCGGACTTTTTAAAAAAATGGATCAGAAGTCTGGATCGGAATTTTTCCGTGTCGGCCGATCCGATACCGATGCGCATGTTTTTGCCCATATCGGCGTCCCATCCGATCCAAATATCGAATCGGGACATCTCTAAAATAAATGCTACCTGCACGTTTTTTTTTTGCTTTTAACCAAGAATCGAGACTGTTTTACATCCATATCTAGAAAGAATTCAGGGATTTAAGCATTTATTCACAAGAATTTCAACGTAAAAAGCTCTTTGTTGTGGTAAGGTGGCGCCACTGTGAACTTAAAGACGAGCCGCACATTCGACAAATGTAGATAAAATAAATGCTACCTGCACGGTTTCTTTTGCTGTTAACCAAGAATCGAGACTGTTTTACATCATCTACAAAGAATTCAGGGATTTAAGCATTTATTCACAAGAATTTCAGCGTAGAAAGCTCTATGTTGTGGATTTTTGTTAAGGCGGCGCCACAGTGAACTTAAAGATGAGCCGCACATTCGAGATACTCTATTTACGTAAAATAAATGCTACCTGCACGGTTTCTTTTGCTTTTAACCAAGAATCGAGACTGTTTTACATCCATATCTATAAGAATTCAGGGATTCAAGCATTTATTCACAAGAATTTTAACGTAAAACGCTCTTTGTTGTGGACTTGTGGTAAGGCGGCGCCACAGTGAACTTAAAGACGAGCCGCACATTTGACATATTTACGTAAAATAAATGCTACCTGCACGGTTTCTTTTGCTGTTAACCAAGAATCGAGACTGTTTTACATCCATATATAGAAAGAATTCAGGGATTTAAGCATTTATTCACAAGAATTTTCAACGAAGAAAAGCTCTTTGACCGTGATTCCCACTCTGTCAGCTTTGACGGCCTCGCCAACAATCCAGGCCCCGTGTTTATTGGCACCGGGCCACGTGTCCGGTCAATTACATTATGAAGTCTATGTATATAGGTACCAAGTTTCAAGACAATCGGTTCACGAGTGACAAGATTTAAAAGTTGGGTCCACAAGAAGAAGAACAACAACTACTTTATTGGCACTTGATAAGCCTTCAGCCTCTAAAAATAATACTTATAATTTTTGGATTTTAAAGCACAATTTAAGTTCTGGTCTGTGGATGTGTTACCTGTAACGCAGTGATGCCTTTGTTGGTTCCTGCCAGTTTGAAGTCCATATCTCCAAGGTAATCCTCTATTCCCTGTGCACAATATTTATCAAGAGCCTATCTAGACAAGTGTCACTCCTGTTGCTCTCCTTTTGCAACAAGCAAGGAGCGCACATTACCAAAATATCAGTGAGCAATCTGTAGTCCTGGATCTCTGAGGGCTTGTCAGGGTTGCACTTGGAGATGAGGCCCACGGCCACACCAGCCACGGCCGAGGAGATGGGGACGCCTGAAATGACATGCAAATCAAATGTAAGAACAATTTGAACAGGGTGAACTTTTTATCTACTAGCTAACAAGAAACTGAATAAAAAGAAACATGACGTACTGGAGTGGAAGAAAGAAAAATATGATTTGAAGAATGAACTAAGAAAGCAGACAGTAAAAAAGTAAAAGTAAGAAACCCAAGACTGAAAAATGGACAGAGCGAATAAACTCGGCCTGCAGCTATCCATTATTTTAGTAGTTGATTAATCTATCAACTAGTTAGTTCGATTAGGAACATTTAATGCGTTGCAGAATCAATTTTAGGAGATGTGAGGCTTGCGAAGATTGCACATTCGAAAAAATAAAATTTCCGAGTGTACAACATAATTCTAAATACCTGGGCTTAGCCTCAAACAGTATTAAAAATAAATTAGCAAATAAATGAGGATCTAAGTACAACAAAAGAACTGGCTAACTTGCACAGCAAAAGTCAGCTAGCTTAAATCCTAAAAATGCTAATTTTTTTATTTTTTAAAATTTTTTTTACACAATGCTCTTAACAAATCGTTCAAACACATTCCCCATGAAAACAGCTAAATATACCTATAAACCAAATTCCGTATGCATAAAAAAACAGTTGGTCTTAACAGGGAGCAGCTGCATTCACCAATGTTCAATGAGTTAGTGTGTCTACCCAAATTACTAAAACTAAATGCAAACACTTTCAAAACAAACCATTACAACACCACTCTAATTAAACGAATACTCAAAGCAGTAATTTGATTCGAAGCTTTTTTCTAATCAAACTACTCGAGGTAATTGATTAATCGTTAGAGCACTAGAATAAACAAAAGAATAGAGTGAAGATTTAAAAAAAGGTACCAAAAAAGAAATTAAAAAAGTAAGAAAAAAGGGGAAAAAAGACAACAAGGTACAAGAAAATAGTAAGAATTCAATCCATCAATAATCTTTAGTCATGATGTCACCGACCCGCATCCATGAGAGCCAGGCTTCCCCCACATGCAGAGGCCATTGATGAAGACCCTGAAAGATGACAAGTAAA